>NC_140581.1:73445192-74045192 GCF_964204655.1 Triturus cristatus | reverse complement strand
GGAAGCTGAGTTGCGACACTACTGACAAGAAGGAATTTTACTACTTGGCTCTTTTACAGTTGTTTAAACCATGGCGTACAGAGGATGAACTACTGGGAGAATTTCAAAGCTATGAAGATTATTTTAATGCTTGCAAAGACAGCATACAATGCAGTACATTCTCAAGTTATCTGCAAATGTTAAATGAAGAAATTGAACAGGAAACTACAATTGCAGCAGAAATAGCTAGAGACAGTTCTCAGGACAGCCAAAGTTCAGGAACACTCAGTCAAGATCCGCTAGGACAACCAATCGTTGAAAATGAAGCATCAATAGCCATGAATGAAGTGGAAACGGCTATGAATCAAGCTCAAGAAGAATTTATAGACTTAGAAAATTTGGAAAGACAACTGAATCAAGAGCAGCAACAAATTTATGAAGAGATCAGAAACAAAATTGATCACGGATTTCTACATGAAAAAAAAGAGTGCTCATGCACATCATTTCATCCAATCAGGATGTATGTAAGCGGACAAGCTGGAACTGGAAAAAGTTTCCTTATAAAAGTCATCAGAAGCTACCTACAGCAAAAAACAGATTCTACTTTGTCTTGTGTGGTTACTGCTCCAACTGGGTTAGCAGCATATAACATAAAAGGAATCACTTTACATCGTTTGCTAATGTTACCAGTGGAGCATGAGAACAAAATACAATACAACAAGCTAACTGGAGAAGCATCCTTGGAAGTTTCAAGAGTATTGAAGAAGATGCAAGTTCTCATTATTGATGAGGTGAGCATGGTATCAAACTTAATGCTTGCCTTTGTGCATTTAAGAATGCAGCAAATTTTGAAGACAGACTATGACATGTTATTTGGTGGAAAACACGTCATAGTTTTTGGAGATCTTTTGCAACTTACTCCAGTTAAAGGACAACCAGTGTTTAATACTGTCACACATGAAGACACGAAGAAGTCATTGGGAAGCATCGGAAATACAAATATTTGGTCCTTCTTTGAGTACAAGGAACTTACTACTAATATGAGGCAAGCAAGCGATGAAGAATATGGAAGTATTCTGAAAGATATCAGAATTGGACTACTCACAGAAGTTGGCAAAAAAGCATTACAGATTCGGCTGCTACATAATTTATTTCCAAAGGAAGAAATAGTTGCAGAGAAAATATACAAGAACATTGCAGAAAACAAAAGTGTCATCTGCTTAATGCCAACTCTACGTGAATGCTCAATATTTAATGAGGAGCTTTTGAAATTGGAAAAGGAAGAGATCAGGAAATTGGAAGCAGTGGACAAAATTGAGGATGGAAGAATTACTGTCACAGTAACAGGCAAACTGAAAAATAAATTGGATTCACTAGAGAAGAACATCTCCAAAACAGCTGGATTAGAAAACAATGTATATGTTTGCATGAACTGTAGAGTATTTTTAAGAAGAAATTTGGATGTTGAAAAAGGTTTAGTTAATGGAGCTATGGGAAGAGTTGTGGGTTTTATTAATTATCAGAAAAAAGATGGAATTGAATGTTTAAAAATAAAATTTGATCAGATAGAAGAAGTTAAAGATATTTGTCGTTGTACAGTTCGTTTCATGCTTGTGAAAGACTTATATGTACGTAGGAAGCAGTTTCCGTTTTCTTTAGCATATGCTGTAACTATTCACAAGTCTCAAGGATTGACTGTAGATTGTGCATTTGTGAACATTGGTTCAACTGTGTTCAAAGAAGGTATGGCATATGTTGCTTTGTCACGAGTGAAAACATTATCAGGTTTATTCATGATAGACTTTGATGATTCAAAAGTTAGTGCTGATACAAACTGTGTAAAGGAGTATAATAGATTAAGAAGAAGCTATGCTCCTCATTTAGGTCAGTATCCTGTGTTGGAGAAACGTGTAGTTTCTCGTAAAAGAAAAAATGAGAATATCTGTAATGAAGATGTAGAGAAGAGGAAAAAAAAGAGGAGTGATGTAATTGCAAGCAAAAAGAAAAAGGAAAATGAAGAACAGGTTGTAGGATGTCATTTTGAAAATAGCTCTGGTGTCAACTGCTACGCAAATGTAGTACTGAATGTTGCATTTTATCTGGAAAGTTTGCAAGAGCAGATAATAGTAAATCAGGGAAAAAGATTCTGTTCTGAGCTGAGTCTCCTTTTTCAAAAGCTGAGTAAAGATAAAACTCAAATAGAAAGTGCTACTGAAATTAGAAAACTTTTAGATATATGTTCAGGACGAACACAGTTTTCTCAAAATGAACAGCAAGATGCACACGAATTTTTTATGTATTTTCTTCAAGTACTGGAAGAAGAAGAAGTTGCAATTGATATTTTATTTGGTCTCTCTTATAAATGGGAACATAGTTGTGAAAACTGTTATAATATATGTGGCTCTAATGTTGATAATGAAAGGTTTATTTATTTGACATTGCCAGAGAGTAAAACAGTCACTTTTGCAAAATTAGTTAAAGATGCTAATCATAGCATGAAATGCGGTGAGTGTAAATCTGACATGTTTTCAACATTAATTTTAAAGGAATACGGACAGTATGTAATTTTAATGATGCAACGATGTAGAGCTGATGGTTCAAAATTGGATACTTTAATAAAGAAGTTTACAGGACAGCAATTATCAATTTCAGGAAAAACTTTTGTAACTGTTGCAATAATTTTCCATGATGGACCTACTGTTACTTCTGGACATTACACAGTTTATCTTAAATGTGAAAAAGGCTGGACACTGTGTAATGATTCCCAATTGATTTTCAAACAACGTTTGCCTTTTGATTTAGCAAATTCCTATCTAATCTTCCTGAAACCTAAATTTTAGAGAGACTTGGCAAGATCTGGACAAAATAATTTTACCATTTTACTGGATTACCATTGGAATTTTCTAAAAAAAAGATTTTTTAAATTATCATTTGGCCTAATGGAAAGATAACCAATTGTAATGTGGACTTTTTTAATTTTTAATGAAACTTTCAAAAACCAATAATTTAGAGAAAATCGGTAACATCTGCACAATTTAAATTTTGGAATGTTATTGGAGTGCCATTGGAAATTTTTTCAAAAAAGATTTTAAAAATTACTATTTGGCCATGCGGAAAAGTAACCAATTCTATTGTGGACTTAATAAATTATTAAAAAAAATTTCGGGAACCAAAATGTTACAGAGAATCAGTGAGATCTGGACAAATTAAACTTTAGAATTTTATTGGATTACCATTGAAAATTTAATCCCAAAATTTTTTTAAAATTACTATTTGGCCTAAAGGAAATGGAATCAGATGTATTGTGGAGTTATTTGAGATATAATATTGTGATTATACTTCTGAAACAAAAATATCAGACGGTATTTTAAAGAAATAAGTATTGTTTTTTGATGATATTTTTTTAGAATATTATGCATTTCTGTAATGTTAAGTTTAAGTGAGAAGAGATTCTGGGCTTTTTTAATACAATCTTTGAGATTGTTATTTTTTTTTTGCCCGCTGTTAAATGATGAATGCAATTGCTTTCACAATTTAAAGTGAAATGCAATATATTCTGAAAACAGCAAAAATAAGGCAAAAATATTTTTGGGTAAATATGTAAATACGTGTACTGTATTTTAAAATGTTTAAAAAATATTAATACTTTTTTCTTTTTTTTCAGATTGATATAGAAAATTTTCGAAAACTAGAACCATTTTTATAGCAATTTAAAAAAAAAAAAACAAATGAATAAATATTTTTTGGAGTGGGTATGGTAAGTCAATAATAATAATTGTAGTGTTTCAAAGTCCTTGTAATGTGATTATTGATTTTTAGTGTTTTTTAAAAAAAAAAATAATAATTACGCGCACCGTACGCGTACGGTAAAAAAAAAAAAAAAAAGTTTTTAAAAACATCTATAAAAAAAAGATGAAAGATAAGGTTGGCTCTTAAAAGAGCCGTTGTGTTCATGCAGGGAGAGAGGAAAGAAAGAATGGGAAAATTAGTCTCTGTGACAAGTGTGCTGATCTATTTTGAGGTTCACTAGGGAAACACTGGTCTCCCTATGACAAATTAGATCATGACAAGAGGCACATCGAATATCAACCCTCAGAAATCGAGGGTTAATTTCCAGAGGGCCAGCAAAAGGAGATGCTCCCCCCACAGATGAAGGGCTCACCTGACCTGCAGAAGAAGGAGTCAGCCCTGCAGATGATGGTCCAGGCTGAGCTGCTGTGGATGTGCTTGGTTGACTTTCTGAAGGGTTACCTCCAAAAAGTCGAGCATGTGTCCTTCTGTGTACATCCCTGAGGTGCCTCATCATGGTATGATTCCCAAAGGAATACTTCCTGTCAGGATTACCTCTTGAAAGTACACGCTGACACAGCTTGCAAGTCACTAAGGGTGCATTTACCTTTAGCTGGCCTTCAGGAAAAGTAAAATAATCCCATACATAAGAGGTCTTTTGTTTCCTCGCTCTCTGCCTCAAGGTAGTGCTGCTAGTGCTAGCCTCACTCTCAGAAGAGCTCTGCTGTTCTGCCATCGTATCACAAAGACAACCCAGCTCCTTCTCCTAAGGGATCACAAGCAGAAATGAGGGGAATGGGTGTGGTGTAGGAGAGTTCTAGAACTGAAAGTAGTTTCAACCAATCAAAAGTTGTGTTTCATGATCACATGACCTACCGTACGCTTACGGTACGCTTACGGTACGCTTACGGCAAAAGTGCGCATGCGCATAAAAAAGACACGCGCTTGCGCGCATGCGCATAACAGTCACTACCCGACACTTCCGCGTAACGTGCGCGTGTAGCGTACACGCGTACGCGTCCCACGCGGAGTACGCGCGGCTACGCAAATTGCGTAACTATACGCAAACAGCGTAGATAAATTACGGGCGTTGCGTAAACCGTACGCTTACCGTAAGCTTACGGTACGCGTACTAAAAAAAAAAGGAAAAAATGTACTGCAAAAAATTATAACATGTTTATTTTATGAAATATATTTAAAAAAACATATTAAAGAATTTTAAACATTTAACCATAGTCTTTATAAAAGGTTAGAACATTAAATTAAAAATATGTTTAAAAAAATAGAAGAAAAAAAAAAAATAGCATTTAAAAAACCTTGCAAATTCACTGAAAAAACCATGGGTTTCACACACGTTATAGTTAGGAATTAGCATTTAAAAAACCTTGCTAATTCAATGAAAAAACCATAGGTTTCACACACGTTATAGTTAGGAATTAGCATTTAAAAAACCTTAGAAATTCAATGAAAAAACCAAAGGTTTCACACACGTTATAGTTAGCTGGACATTTTACTCGTAAAAAACCATTGAAATTCCCCCGTTATAGTTAGTTAAGCTAACTATAACTCGCGCGCCCGCAATGCACTGCTGATGACGTCACATATTACATCACTCATGACATGGTCAGTGACATCACTCATGACATCACTGATGACATCTCAAATGACATCACTGATGACATCACTGATGACATCATCCTTGTGATAGAGTGGCAGACCTCCTCTCACCCTAATATAACCTTTGATACACACATTTATAAATAGAGACTAAACTTTTCAAAACAATGGACATACCAATACCAGTTACAACAACCTCTTCAGTAATTCTAAGATCCACATACACATCCACTCATTCACCAACAGTCCTATACAGTCACTCATACATGTACTCACTCATCATATGTACTCATACACCTATACATCCTGTTACACAATGCCACTCATCCGTAGAGTTACTCACACACATAGTCACTCATGCTAATAAAGAATCAAACATCTGTTTACTTGCATATAGTTATACACACACCACCACACTTACTTCTACAAAAACTTACACATACTTAGTCTTTTAAACAATCACTTATAGAAACACATACTTATTCATACAGGAACTCTTTCAATCTCTCACTCTCACATATACTCACTTATATACACCAATAGTCACATATACTAGTTAAAAACATATGTAGTTACTCATAAAGACACTGTAGAGACAGTCATTCACTCACTAACACACCCATACACACACTCATCCACCCATGCAGTCCTGCACACATACTATCTTCAACACATACAAACAGTGAGTCACTCATTCATGCACCTATGCACTACGTAATACCCCCCACCGAACCATGCAGACACTCAGACTGATAATCAAAAAACCAACTAATAACCTATATAGACACTCATGTAGGTACTCACCAACCCTTATAGCCACTTATACACAAAGTGAAAGACTGATACAGATATATGCATATTTAAACATTACTCACTAAGCCATGTATTCACTATGATACACCTAATCAGTCAGTTACACAATCAATTTTTCAAAAACAAATCATCCATTTAGACACTTATATACCCATTTATTCTTCCATCAACCATGAAATATACATATATAAAACATATTTAATTTTCAGAAAAACACACATTCACGGGATGATGTCATCAGTGATGTCATCAGTGATGTCATTTGAGATGTCATCAGTGATGTCATGAGTGATGTCACTGACCATGTCATGAGTGATGTAATATGTGACGTCATCAGCAGTGCATTGCGGGCGCGCGAGTTATAGTTAGCTTAACTAACTATAACGGGGGAATTTCAATGGTTTTTTACGAGTAAAATGTCCAGCTAACTATAACGTGTGTGAAACCTTTGGTTTTTTCATTGAATATATATATATATATATATATATATATATATATATATATATATATATATATATATATATATTACCTACTGGCGGTCGCCAGTAGGTAGTTATAGTTAGGACCACGTTTCCATAGGAAAACCTCAACATTCTATTTTGAATAACTTTGGCGCCGGTCGACGAATCCTCGCGAATTTCTCAAAATAGGTGGGGCGCTACGCTCCGCTCCTACCCTGAAAGTCTCGGGGGATCCGTCAAGCGGGGGCTGAGATAAAAGGGGGGCAATGAGGAGAGTTACAGACCCCCTAACATTTGTAAGGGGGTCAAAGAAGGACAGAAAAGTACAAAAAAAATATTTATTGATTTTTAAAAAAATCACGGGGTACGCGTACCGTAAGCTTACGGTAAGCGTACGGTAAAAAAAAAAAAAATAAATAAATGAAAAGCAGATTTAAGAGTTTAGAAATTAGGGAGCTCTAAAAAGAGCTGTTGTGTTTATGAAGTCATTTTTTTAGTGGTACCTACAAGTAAGTACCGATGCAGAGTCTAAGGTTCAAGAGGAAGACTCTGTTCCCTTCATCATTGAAGTGCACACCATCTCCTCTATAAATGTCTTGCATGTCATAACGCAAGTTGTTGTGGTAAATGGCACCCATACCATAGTCACGGAGGAAAGCAGAAACAGATTTGTTGACGTGCTTTCTTGCTTTGTCAATCTGCGGACAGAAATGATTGGACCAGTTCCATTTTTGCCTTTGGCATATGTTGGAAAACACAAAGGCAGTTTTAGGGAAAAGTGTAAACAGTTGTGCAAAGGTGTCCTTCATAAGCATTTCCAGACCTACCCCAGTCAAAGTGCCTAGGTCATTGCCACCACAGTGCACTATTATGAGGTCAGGGTGTTGGATTTGAATGAAGGATTTCACCAATGGCATCAATTGGTGCCACTTTAACCCTCTCTGACCAATCCATTTAATGTCTACATTTGGCAAAGCAAGGTCTCTCACCATACCTGTTTTCTCTGCAAACTTTTCACTCCAGAAGACATAGCTGTGCCCTACAATCCACACTGTGAACATCTTCAAAGGAGAACTGGATGCACTCAGGAGGTGTCTTTCAGTAGAATGGCAATATGAAAAGAAAGACAGTTTGGAAATGGAGGCATACATATTTTTTTCAAAACAAAAAGAACTGATTGGCTGTTTCATACCATTCTAGAATAAAAACTAGGCTGTATGTGTAAATTAATAGAAGCATGTTTTGTATTGGTACAAAAAAATGTGTAACCAAAGAACAGTACTATGGATTTGCTGTAAGGTTTGAAAAGTCAAGCACTCTTGCTCTGTGGAATTGAAACATTGTGTGTCGAACTTCTGACCTAACTCTACACAGCAGTGTTCCATGAGCTGTTGCTATGGTAGCAGGCAGAAGTCAAGTTGGGGGAAGGGTACTAGGCAGAAGTCAAGTTGGGGGAAGGGTACTTTTGGAAAAGGGTTGGTTTTCAACCAATAGAAATGTGTGATTACATTTGAAAAAAAGGGGGAAGCACTGAGATTTGAAACTTACATGTATATGTGTGGAAAAATAGAGGGAAAGTTTGCCATTATCTGGTTCTGCTGAGAGGAGAGAGGTGAACACAACAGAGATCCTGGCTCTGATAATCTGCTGTTTGAGTGTCACATTTCTTTCACAACTAACTAATTTTAAAGGTGAGTTTACAGTTTGAGAGGGGATGTATGTGGTAACTTAAGAAATGAATAATAGAAATGGGAATTGTTTTTGTTGTAGTTACACATGGTGGTTTCATAATGTGTCAGTCTGTAAAAGTGATTTACACTTGCCCCGAAAAAAAAAAGAGCAGTAAGTGTGCTTTCAAATTGGCAAAGAAATTTCGTTTTGGGACTAATGTGAAAACATGACTCTGTGTGCATAGAAGAATTATAGGCAGAGATTTATTGCGTCTTGCTCTGGTGGTTTCACAGTTGCATTAGATGGAAAGGGGGAGCGAATTTTTGGGGGAAGAAGCAGAGTCTTAGCACACACCCATGTGCTTGCCATGTATAGTCATGCACAGTATTTAGAAGCGAGTGGGGTTTTCAGGTTTAAGTCTGTAATGCAAATACATTCAGCATCACTAAGGCTGGTTGCCCTTGCTGGAGTGTAGGCAGTCACAGAGAATACACATGGTGGTGGTCTGAAAAAACAGCTTGGACATGTGCATTTAAATAAATCAAAAAAAGTGGTTTTATAATGTGTCAGTCTGTAAAAGTGATTTCCAATTGTAAAAAGTGATTTTCACTTGGCCCGAAAAAAAAAGAGCAGTAAGTGTGCTTTCAAAATGGCAAAGAAATTTCGTTTTGGGACTAATGTGAAAAAATGACTCTGTGTGCATAGAGGAATTATAGGCAGAGATTTATTGCGTCTTGCTCTGGTGATTTCACAGTTGCATTAGATGGAAAGGGGGAGCGAATTTTTGGGGGAAGAAGCAGAGTCTTAGCACACACCCATGTGCTTGCCATGTATAGTCATGCACAGTATTTAGAAGCGAGTGGGGTTTTCAGGTTTAAGTCTGTAATGCAAATACATTCAGCATCACTAAGGCTGGTTGCCCTTGCTGGAGTGTAGGCAGTCACCGCGAATACACATGGTGGTGGTCTGAAAAAAACAGCTTGGACAAGTGCAATTAAATAAATTAAAAAAAAAGGTTTCATAATGTGTCAGTCTGTAAAAGTGATTTTCACTTGCCCCAAAAAAAAAAAGAGCAGTAAGTGTGCTTTAAAAATGGCAAAGAAATTTCGTTTTGGGACTAATGTGAAAACATGACTCTGTGTGCATAGAGGAATTATAGGCAGAGATTTATTGCGTCTTGCTCTGGTGATTTCACAGTTGCATTAGATGGAAAGGGGGAGCGAATTTTTGGGGGAAGAAGCAGAGTCTTAGCACACACTCATGTGCTTGCCATGTATAGTCACGCACAGTATTTAGAAGCGAGTGGGGTTTTCAGGTTTAAGTCTGTAATGCAAATACATTCAGCATCACTAAGGCTGGTTGCCCTTGCTGGAGTGTAGGCAGTCACAGAGAATACACATGGTGGTGGTCTGAAAAAACAGCTTGGACATGTGCATTTAAATAAATCAAAAAAAGTGGTTTCATAATGTGTCAGTCTGTAAAAGTGATTTCCAATTGTAAAAAGTGATTTTCACTTGGCCCGAAAAAAAAAGAGCAGTAAGTGTGCCTTCAAAATGGCAAAGAAATTTCGTTTTGGGACTAATGTGAAAACATGACTCTGTGTGCATAGAGGAATTATAGGCAGAGATTTATTGCGTCTTGCTCTGGTGATTTCACAGTTGCATTAGATGGAAAGGGGGGCGAATTTTTGGGGGAAGAAGCAGAGTCTTAGCACACACCCATGTGCTTGCCATGTATAGTCATGCACAGTATTTAGAAGCGAGTGGGGTTTTCAGGTTTAAGTCTGTAATGCAAATACATTCAGCATCACTAAGGCTGGTTGCCCTTGCTGGAGTGTAGGCAGTCACAGAGAATACACATGGTGGTGGTCTGAAAAAACAGCTTGGACATGTGCAATTAAATAAATTAAAAAAAAAGGTTTCATAATGTGTCAGTCTGTAAAAGTGATTTTCACTTGCCCCGAAAAAAAAAAGAGCAGTAAGTGTGCTTTAAAAATGGCAAAGAAATTTCGTTTTGGGACTAATGTGAAAACATGACTCTGTGTGCATAGAGGAATTATAGGCAGAGATTTATTGCGTCTTGCTCTGGTGATTTCACAGTTGCATTAGATGGAAAGGGGGAGCGAATTTTTGGGGGAAGAAGCAGAGTCTTAGCACACACCCATGTGCTTGCCATGTATAGTCATGCACAGTATTTAGAAGCGAGTGGGGTTTTCAGGTTTAAGTCTGTAATGCAAATACATTCAGCATCACTAAGGCTGGTTGCCCTTGCTGGAGTGTAGGCAGTCACAGAGAATACACATGGTGGTGGTCTGAAAAAACAGCTTGGACATGTGCATTTAAATAAATCAAAAAAAGTGGTTTCATAATGTGTCAGTCTGTAAAAGTGATTTCCAATTGTAAAAAGTGATTTTCACTTGGCCCGAAAAAAAAAGAGCAGTAAGTGTGCTTTAAAAATGGCAAAGAAATTTCGTTTTGGGACTAATGTGAAAACATGACTCTGTGTGCATAGAGGAATTATAGGCAGAGATTTATTGCGTCTTGCTCTGGTGATTTCACAGTTGCATTAGATGGAAAGGGGGAGCGAATTTTTGGGGGAAGAAGCAGAGTCTTAGCACACACCCATGTGCTTGCCATGTATAGTCATGCACAGTATTTAGAAGCGAGTGGGGTTTTCAGGTTTAAGTCTGTAATGCAAATACATTCAGCATCACTAAGGCTGGTTGCCCTTGCTGGAGTGTAGGCAGTCACAGAGAATACACATGGTGGTGGTCTGAAAAAACAGCTTGGACATGTGCATTTAAATAAATCAAAAAAAGTGGTTTTATAATGTGTCAGTCTGTAAAAGTGATTTCCAATTGTAAAAAGTGATTTTCACTTGGCCCGAAAAAAAAAGAGCAGTAAGTGTGCTTTCAAAATGGCAAAGAAATTTCGTTTTGGGACTAATGTGAAAAAATGACTCTGTGTGCATAGAGGAATTATAGGCAGAGATTTATTGCGTCTTGCTCTGGTGATTTCACAGTTGCATTAGATGGAAAGGGGGAGCGAATTTTTGGGGGAAGAAGCAGAGTCTTAGCACACACCCATGTGCTTGCCATGTATAGTCATGCACAGTATTTACAAGCGAGTGGGGTTTTCAGGTTTAAGTCTGTAATGCAAATACATTCAGCATCACTAAGGCTGGTTGCCCTTGCTGGAGTGTAGGCAGTCACCGCGAATACACATGGTGGTGGTCTGAAAAAAACAGCTTGGACAAGTGCAATTAAATAAATTAAAAAAAAAGGTTTCATAATGTGTCAGTCTGTAAAAGTGATTTTCACTTGCCCCGAAAAAAAAAAGAGCAGTAAGTGTGCTTTAAAAATGGCAAAGAAATTTCGTTTTGGGACTAATGTGAAAACATGACTCTGTGTGCATAGAGGAATTATAGGCAGAGATTTATTGCGTCTTGCTCTGGTGATTTCACAGTTGCATTAGATGGAAAGGGGGAGTGAATTTTTGGGGGAAGATGCAGAGTCTTAGCACACACCCATGTGCTTGCCGTGTATAGTCATGCACAGTATTTAGAAGCGAGTGGGGTTTTCAGGTTTCAGTCTGTAATGCAAATACATTGAGCTTCACTAAGGCTGGTTGCCCTTGCTGGAGTGTAGCACTCTGGACATGGGCTTTTTAAAAAATCTGAAAAGTGGTTTCATAATGTGACAGTTTGTAAAAGAGATTTTCACTTGCCCAAAAAAAAGAGCAGTTTGTGTGCATTCAAATTGGCAAAGAAATTTTGTTTTGTGACTATTGTGAAAAGAAATGTAGTAATATATTTAAATACAATAAAGGATTTTTTTTTAGTTTTTTTCAGGTATTGCTGAAGAACAGTGAACAAAATTTAAGATGCCTACAAAATCTCGAGTTCAAAAAACGCTAAAAAAAAAACTATATTTGAAGACAACTGGAGGACCAAAGTTAGTAGAAGATGCTCATGTTGGGAAAAAGAAAAAATCTTCTGGTAAGCAGAAAAAACAATTTCTTAAAAAAATATTCAAAACAAAGAAAAATGTACAAAATGTCTGTCCTGGGAAGAATGTAACAAAACGAAGAGAACAGCAAAAAATTGAGAATTTAGTTAATGCAAATATACCTTCTGCAACTGAAAAGTTTTACATAAACAGAAAAACAGCGTTTAAAGAGATACGTAGAAAAATGTTTCAGAGAAGAGTTATGTCCAATTTGATAAAGGATGTGAAGATATAAGCAAAAGGCAAAATATTACAAGAGAAAAAAAGAAATTGAAGCCATTGCAGCAAAAGCATTAGAATTAAAAAGGAAACTATTCATATTAATTTTGAATAGGATGCGTACATTAGATAAAATGGTTAATGTACTGAAATCACAAAGCAAAAGCAAAAGAGTAGTGAACAGAACAAACTTTTGTAAAGTGTTTTTAGGAAAGTGGATGCATAGTTCAAGTAGTGAACCTTTTTTTAATGAAGAGAGCTATTTTCAAAGTAATAGTTTGCTGCATGCAGTTGACACCAGAGGTCGTTCATACGAAGTAAAAAATGGTTGCATAATGGAGAAGGAGATAATGGTTCCAAGAGATGAGGTACAAGTGATGGCAGATGAGGCATTGGGGAGACGTCCTAAAGCCCCAGTGTACACTTGGAATTGTAGTAGTATTTGCACTGTGCGTCAGGAATCTATTGACAGATTTCGAGAGTTTCGAAGAGAATATAGTAAAAAAAGTGTAAAACAGAAGATTAAGGTGCTTCAAAGTCTGGATCCATGCAGAGTGAGAGAGAATACTGGTTTGCAGGGTCATTCTCTGGCTTGTCTATCTAGAAAAGTGTGCAATAGTGTTTTCCATCATTTTAGGATGCTGGCTGTTCATCATACTGAAATGAGAAAGTTTGTGAGACGGTTGTATTTTGCCAAAAGTCCAGCAATAAAGTTAAATGAATTGAATAGGGCTCTGTTCCGAGGAACGGTATCAGATGTAGAGAAGGTTGTTGATGAAATTCAGTTTTGTTACTTTGGTCCTGAACAAAACAGTGCAGAGAAGGACACAGTAAATGAGGAAGAAGTGGAAGAGAATGTAGAACCTTCTGTAAGTAAGACATTTAATGATCACATAACAAAATTTGCAATAGTCTCTAATGAAAGACCAAATGTTACTTGTATTTGTTGCCGCAGAACTCATTATAGAAAACAAACTAGGAATGTTGATCTCTACAGAAAGAGTGAAAATGAAGATAATTATAAGTGGATGAATTTTGCCACATATATATTTCTTGAAAATTGTTTTGAATTGGGTGAAGATCAGCGTATTTGTAAATACTGTTACAACAAGTTAGAGGAAAATAGAATGCCGACCAGAGCTGTACATAATAATTTAGAATTGGATGCTATTCCTGCTGAACTTTCTGAATTAAATACATATGAGTCTATACTCATTCAATGTGTTCATCCGTTCCAGACCATAGTACGTATGGAGCCCAAAACTGGTAAATTACCTCCTTCAGATTTACTGAGAGGTTTAAAAGGTAGAGTGGTGTATTTGCCCTTGGATTTGAAAAAAAATATGGAAACTATTGATGCGGATACTTTGGAAACTGAACCATTAATTATTCTGGTTAATGGTGTACCTACAAAGAATAAGAAGATTTGGCAGGAGCTGGTAGATGTGCGGAAAGTACAAAGAGCAAATTTGTATTTGAAAAAAAATAACAAATGGTATGAATCAATTTATATAGAAGAAGAAGAAGAAGACGAAGATTTTCAAGAAGACACAGAAACACCAACTGGACAAATTGAAAAAGTGGACAAGACAAAGGAAGAAGAAATTTATGAACATTTTAGCATACATCCTCTTCATTCGAAAGAAGTTATGGGAGACAATATTGATCTCTTTCAGATGAAGAAAGCAAAAGGAACTCCCGTGAGTGTATGGGAGGAGAGCTTGGAAGCTCGATGTTTTCCCCAGCTGTTTCCTACGGGAAAAGGAGGACGATACGATGAACGTCCAGAACAGATTCCAGCTTCAGAGTATCGGACTACAAGACTATATGCTGAAGATCCCAGATTTCGACAAAGTATTCCTTATTTGTTTCATCTTTTATTTGAAAGCGACTTGTCTGCACTGTCTTATGCAGTAAATCACATTTTAAAAAGTGGAGTACATTTACAAAATGTGTCTGCTAAGGATTTTATGGAGAAAGTGCAGCACCGAGATGATCATTTGGAAACACAACTGATCAATCTGATGGCTTGTCAGCGTGGGACAAATGAATATTGGTACCGACGCCATGGTGAACTAAAATGCATGTTACGCAATTTAGGAACACCAACATGGTTCCTTACCCTAAGCTGTGCCGAGTACGCTTGGGATGATTTACTGGATTTTCTACGAGAGGCCAATTCAAACATTAAAAACATCGAATACAAGACAGCAGGAGAACTGTGCTCATTGGATCCGGTTAATGTTTGCAGATATTTCAATCATAGATTTGAGGCTATGATGTCCTTCATCTGCAATAAAAAAAATCCACCCCTTGGAGAAGTAGTGGATTTCTTTTGGAGAAAAGAGTACCAGGCAAGAGGTGCTCCTCATATTCATATGCTGTTGTGGATCAAGGATGCCCCAAAGTTTGGAACAGATACTGATGAAGCAGTGTTATCTTACATTGAAGAATATGCAACATGTGGTATACCAAAAAGCACAGAAGAGAACAAGTTAAAGGAGCAAGTTTTACGTTTCCAAAGTCATCGGTGTGGAAAATACTGTCGACGGAAATACAAGAGCAAAGAAAAATACTACACTAAATGTCGATTTGGATTTCCTAGACCTGTTCTTTCAAATGGAAGAGTAAACAGTTTTATGTCAGCTGTGAGACATACTATCACAAGAAAATCACCTAAGAATACCTACAACCTTAAAAGAAAAGAAGAATCAAAAAATATAAATGACTACAACCCAGTCATTTTATCCATGTGGAACGCTAACATGGATATACAGTATGTAGCTGACAATTCCATTGCTGTTGCACGATATGTAACGTCTTACATTACGAAATCAGAAAAAACAGAATTGAAGGAAATGTGGGAAGAGATTTCTCACGAGAAGACTGTCAGTAAGAAGCTGTACAGTTTCAGTTTGAAGATGTTATCGCATCGAGAAATTGGATCCTACGAATGTTCAGATAGGTTATCTTCTGCAAGTCTCTACTCGAAGTCAAGAAGAATAATTTGGGCAAGTTTAGGCCTTGCAGCAATGAGAAATCGGGTACTGAAATCTGTTGGAGAAATTGAATATTTGGCCGAGAATGACCCAGAAAGTACAGATATATTGAAAACAAACATGTTGGACACATATTATCCCAAGAGAAGTCATCATCTGGAGAACATGTGTCTCTATGAAGTGTTGCAGAACTACATTTATTCACGGAAAGCTGCAGAAGACATTAATAATGGAAAATATAAAGTTGTTGGTGAAGAAGGATGTTTGGTGAAGCAAACCAAAGGAAGTTTGATAAATCACCGGAAGCTGAGTTGCGACACTACCGACAAGAAAGAATTTTACTACTTGGCTCTTTTACAGTTGTTTAAACCATGGCGTACAGAGGATGAACTACTGGGAGAATTTCAAAGCTATGAGGATTCATTTAATGCTTGCAAAGACAGCATACAATGCAATACATTCACAACTTATCTGCAAATGTTAAATGAAGAAATTGAACAGGAAACTACAATTGCAGCAGAAATAGCTAGAGACAGTTCTCAGGACAGCCAAAGTTCAGGAACACACAGTCAAGATCCCCTAGGACAACCAATCGTTGAAAATGAAGCATCAATAGCCATGAATGAAGTGGAAACAGCTATGAATCAAGCTCAAGAAGAATTTATAGACTTAGAAAATTTGGAAAGACAACTGAATCAAGAGCAGCAACAAATTTATGAAGAGATCAAAAACAAAATTGATCACGGATTTCTACATGTAAAAAAAGAGTGCTCATGCACATCATTTCATCCAATCAGGATGTATGTAAGCGGACAAGCTGGCACTGGAAAAAGTTTCCTAATTAAAGTCATCAGAAGCTACCTAAAGCAAAAAACGGATTCTACTTTGTCTTGTGTGGTTACTGCTCCAACTGGGTTAGCAGCATATAACATAAAAGGAATCACCTTACATCGTTTGCTAATGTTACCAGTGGAGCATGAGAACAAAATACAATTCAACAAGCTAACTGGAGAAGCATCCTTGGAAGTTTCACGAGTATTGAAGAAGATGCAAGTTCTCATTATTGATGAGGTGAGCATGGTATCAAACTTAATGCTTGCCTTTGTGCATTTAAGAATGCAGCAAATTTTGAAGACAGACTATGACGTGTTATTTGGTGGAAAACACGTCATAGTTTTTGGAGATCTTTTGCAACTTACTCCAGTTAAAGGACAACCAGTGTTTAATACTGTGACACATGAAGACACGAAGAAGTCATTGGGAAGTATCGGTAATACAAATATTTGGTCCTTCTTTGAGTACAAGGAACTTACAACTAATATGAGGCAAGCAAACGATGAAGAATATGGAAGTATTCTGAAAGATATCAGGATTGGACTACTCACAGAAGCTGGCAAAAAAGCATTACAGACTCGGCTGCTACATAATTTATTTCCAAAGGAAGAAATAGTTGCAGAGAAGATATACAAGAACATTGCAGAAAACAAAAGTGTCATCTGCCTAATGCCTACTCTACGTGAATGCTCAATATTCAATGAGGAGCTTTTGAAATTGGAAAAGGAAGAGATCAGGAAATTGGAAGCAGTGGACAAAATTGAGGATGGAAGAATTACTGTCACAGTAACAGGCAAACTGAAAAATAAATTGGACTCACTAGAGAAGAACATCTCCAAAACAGCTGGATTAGAAAAAAATCTATATGTTTGCATGAACTGTAGAGTGTTTTTAAGGAGAAATTTGGATGTTGAGAAAGGTTTAGTTAATGGAGCGATGGGAAGAGTTGTGGGTTTTATTAATTATCAGAAAAAAGAAGGAATTGAATGTTTAAAAATAAAATTTGATCAGATAGATGAAGTTAAAGATATTTGTCGTTGTACAGTTCGTTTTATGCTTGTGAAAGACTTATATGTACGTAGGAAGCAGTTTCCGTTTTCTCTAGCATATGCTGTAACTATTCACAAGTCTCAAGGATTGACTGTAGATTGTGCATTTGTGAACATTGGTTCAACTGTGTTCAAAGAAGGTATGGCATATGTTGCTTTGTCATGAGTCAAAACATTATCAGGTTTATTCATGATAGACTTTGAAGAATCAAAAGTTAGTGCTGATACAAATTGTGTAAAGGAGTATAATAGATTAAGAAGAAGCTATGCTCCTCATTTAGGTCAGTATCCTGTGTTGGAGAAACGTGTAGTTTCTCGTAAAAGAAAAAATGAGAATATCTGTAGTGAAGATGTAGAGAAGAGGAAAAAAAAGAGGAGTGATGTAATTGCAAGCAAAAAGAAAAAGGAAAATGAAGAACAGGTTGTAGGATGTCATTTTGAAAATAGCTCTGGTGTCAACTGCTACGCAAATGTAGTGCTGAATGTTGCATTTTATCTGGAAAGTTTGCAAGAGCAGATAATAGTAAATCAGGGAAAAAGATTCTGTTCAGAGCTGAGTCTCCTTTTTCAAAAGTTGAGTAAAGATAAAACTCAAATAGAAAGTGCTACTGACATTAGAAAACTTTTAGATGTATGTTCAGGACGAACACAGTTTTCTCAAAATGAACAGCAAGATGCACATGAATTTTTGATGTATTTTCTTCAGGTAGTGGAAGAAGAAGGAGTTCCCATTGACATTTTTTTTGGTCTCTCTTATAAATGGGAACATAGTTGTGATAATTGTTATAATATATGTGGCTCTATTGTTGATAATGAAAGGTTTATTTATTTGACATTGCCAGAGAGTAAAACAGTCACTTTTGCAAAATTAGTTAAAGATGCTAATCATAGCATGAAATGTGGTGAGTGTAATTCTGACATGTTTTCAACATTAATTTTAAAGGAATACGGACAGTATGTAATTTTAATGATGCAACGATGTAGAGCTGATGGTTCAAAATTGGATACTTTAATAAAGAAGTTTACAGGACAGCAATTATCAATTTCAGGAAAAACTTTTGTAACTGTTGCAATAATTTTCCATGATGGACCTACTGTTACTTCTGGACATTACACAGTTTATCTAAAATGTGAAAAAGGCTGGACACTGTGTAATGATTCCCAATTGATTTTCAAACAACGTTTGCCTTTTGATTTAGCAAATTCCTATCTAATCTTCCTGAAACCTAAATTTTAGAGAGACTTGGCAAGATCTGGACAAAATAATTTTACCATTTTACTGGATTACCATTGCAATTTTGTAAAAAAAAGATTTTTAAAATTATCATTTGGCCTAATGGAAAGATAACCAATTGTAATGTGGACTTTTTTAATTTTTAATGCAATTTTGAAAAACCAATAATTTAGAGATTATCGGTAACTTCTGCACATTTTAAATTTTGGAATGTTATTGGACTGCCATTGGAAATGTTTTCAAAAATGATTTAAAAAATTACTATTTGGCCATGTGGAAAAGTAACCAATTCTATTGTGGACTAAATAAATTATTCAAAAAATTTTCGTGAACCAAAATGTTACAGAGAATCGGTGAGATCTGGACAAATTAAACTTTAGAATTTTATTGGATTTCCGTTGGAAATTTATTCCAAAAAAAAAATTAAAATTACTATTTGGCCTAAAGGAAATGAAATCAGATGTATTTTGGAGTTATTTGAGATATAATATTGTGATTATAGTTCTGAAACAAACATATCAGACGGTATTTTAAAGAAATAAGTATTGGTATTAGATGATATTTTTTTACAATATTATGCATTTCTATAATGTTAAGTTTAATTAAAAAAAGAATCAGGGCTTTTTTAATACAATCTTTGTGATTGGTATTTTTTTTTGCCCGCTGTAAAATGATGAATGCAATTGCTTTCACAATTTATAGTGAAATGCAATATATTCTGAAAACAGCAAAAATAAGGCAAAAAGATTTTTTGGTAAAAAATGTAAATATGTGTACTGTATTATAAAATGTTTAAAAAATATTAATACTTTTTTCTTTTTTTCCAGATAGATCTAGAAAATTTTCGAAAACTACAAACATTTTTAAAACTATTTTTTAAAAAAAGAAATGAATAAATATTTTTTCAGTGAGTATGGTAAGTCAATAATAATAATTGTAGTCTCTCAAGGACAATGTAATGTGATAAATGATTTTTAGTGTTTTTTTTAAAAAATAAAAAAAAAGTACGCGCACCGTACGCGTACGGTAAAAAAAAATAAAAAAAAGTTTTTAAAAACATATGTAAAAAAAAGATGAAAGATAAGGTTGGCTCTTAAAAGAACCGTTGTGTTCATGCAGGGACAGAGGAAAGGAAGCATGGGAAAATTATTCAAAGCGACAAATGTGCTGATCTATTTTGTTGTTCACTAGGGAAACACTGGTCTCCCTATGGCAAATTAGATCTTTACAAAATGTGCAATGAATATCAACCTTCCGAAATCGAGGGTTCATTTCCAGAGGGCCAGCAAAAGGAGATTCTCCCCCCACAGATGAAGGGCTCACCTGACCTGCAGAAGAAGGAGTAAGCCCTGCAGGTGATGGTCCAGGCTGAGCTGCTGTGGATGTACTGGCTCGTCTTTCTGAAGAGTTACCTCCAAAAAGATGACCATGTGTCCTTCTGTGTACATCCTGGAGGTGTCTCTTCATGGTGTGATTCCCAAAGGAATACTTCCTGTTAGGATTACCTCTAGAAAGTACACGCTGACACAGCTTGCAAGTAACTAAGGGTGCATTCACCTTTTGCTGGCCTTCTGGAAAAGTAAAATAATCCCAAACATAAGAAGGCTTTTGTTTCCTCGATCTCTGCCTCAAGACAGTGCTGCTAGTGCTAGCCTCACTCTCAGAAGAGCTCTGCTGTTCTGCCATCGTATCCCAAAGACAAACCAGCTCCTTCTCCCAAGGGATCACAAGCAGAAATGAGGGGAATGGGTGTGGTGTAGGAGAGTTCTAGAACTGAAAGTAGTTTCAACCAATCAAAAGTTGTGTTTCAAGATCACATGACCTACCGTACGCTTACGGTACGCTTACGGTACGCTTACGGCAAAAAGTACGCGTGCGCGTAAAAAAGACACGCGCTTGCGCGCATGCGCATAACAGTCACTCCCCGGCACTTCCGCGTAACGTGCGCGTGTGGCGTAAGCGCGCACGCGTCCCACGCGCAGTACGCGCGGCTACGCAGAGTGCGTAACTATATGCAAGCAGCGTAGATAGATTACGGACGTTGCGTAAACCGTACGCTTACCGTGAGCTTACGGTACGCGTACCAAAAAAAAAAAAAAAAAAAAAAAAAGAACTGGAAATAAATTTTACATGTTTATTTTAAAAAATATATTAAAAAAAAATATTTAAGGATTTTAAAAATTAAAGCATAGTCTTTATAAAAGGTAAGTAAATTAAATTAAAAATATGTTTGAAAAAATTGAAGAATAAAAAAAAAATTAGCATTTAAAAAACCTTGCAAATTCACTGAAAAAACCATGGGTTTCACACACGTTATAGTTAGGAATTAGCATTTAAAAAACCTTTGAAATTCAGTGAAAAAACCATAGGTTTCACACACGTTATAGTTAGGAATTAGCATTTAAAAAACCTTAGAAATTCAGTGAAAAAATCATAGGTTTCACACATGTTATAGTTAGCTGGACATTTTACTCGTAAAAAACCAATGAAATTGCCCCGTTATAGTTAGTTCAGCTAACTATAACTCGCGCGCCCGCAATGCACTGCTGATGACGTCACATATTACATCACTCATGACATGGTCAGTGACATCACTCATGACATCACTGATGACATCTCAAATGACATCACTGATGACATCACTGATGACATCATCCTTGTGATAGAGTGGCAGACCTCCTCTTCCCCTAATATAACCTTTGACACACACATTCAAAAATAGAAACTACAATGTTCAAAACAATGGACATACCAATACCAGTTAAAACAACCTTTTCAGTAATTCTAAGATCCACATACACATCCACTCATTCACCAACAGTCCAATTCAGTCACTCATACATGTACTCACTCATCATATGTACTCATACACCTATACATCCTGTTACACAATGCCACTCATCCATAGAGTTACTCACACACATAGTCACTCATGCTAACAAAGAATCAAACATACATTTACTTGCATATACAGTTATACACACACCACCACACTTACTTCTACGGAAACTTACACATACTTAGTCTTTTAAACAATCACTTATAGAAACACATACTTATTCATACAAGAACTCTTTCAATCTCTCACTCTCACATATACTCACATATATACACCAATAGTCACATATACTAGTTTAAAACATATGTAGTTACTCATAAAGACACTATTGAGACAGTCATTCACTCAATAACACATCCATGCACACACTCATCCACCCATACAGTCCTGCACACATGCTGTGTTCAACACATACAAACAGTGAGTCACTCATTCATACACCTATGCACTACGTAATACCCCCCACCGAACCATGCAGACACTCAGACTGATACTCAAAAAACCAACTAATAACCTATATAGACACCCATGTATCTACTCACCAACCCATGCAGCCACTTATACACAAAGTGAGAGACTGATACAGATATATACATATTTAAACATTACTCACTAAAACATGTATTCACTATGATACACTTAATCAGTCAGTTAAACAATCAATTTTTCAAAAACAAATCATCCATTTAGACACTTATATACCCATTTATTCTTCCATTGACCTTGAGATATACATATATAAAACATATTTAATTTTCAGGAAAACCCACATTCACTGGATGATGTCATCAGTGATGTCATCAGTGATGTCATTTGAGATGTCATCAGTGATGTCATGAGTGATGTCACTGACCATGTCATGAGTGATGTAATATGTGACGTCATCAGCAGTGCATTGCGGGCGCGCGAGTTATAGTTAGCTGAACTAACTATAACGGGGCAATTTCATTGGTTTTTTACGAGTAAAATGTCCAGCTAACTATAACATGTGTGAAACCTATGGTTTTTTCACTGAATTTCTAAGGTTTTTTAAATGCTAATTCCTAACTATAACGTGTGTGAAACCTATGGTTTTTTCACTGAATTTCAAAGGTTTTTTAAATGCTAATTCCTAACTATAACGTGTGTGAAACCCATGGTTTTTTCAGTGAATATATATATATATATATTTGTATTATGTTTATGGTTTCAGCTTTATGCATTTCCTTATATATATTTTAAATTTGCTTTTCATAGATACTGTTTCTTAAAGTGCATTCTGTTTGTTTGACAGCATAACAAGCTTATTAATGTTCTAACCTTTCTGGATGCGTTTTGGGAGTTTATGAATCCGGTCTCCCACCATCAGCAAACAACACTGTTTTAGCTTACTGCTTGCTATTCTGATTCAGGCATGTGAATCTTTGAAAGATACCCCAATACTGGATAAGAAAATAAGTTACTTACCTGTAACTACAGTTATCCAGTATTGGTATCTTTCATAGATTCACATGTACCCACCCTCCTCCCCGGCAAGACACTTCTTTTATTGGGATCCCTATTTCCCACTTGTGCTAAGAAAATCTGAGGAGAACTGCCGTGAGGGTTCTAGAGGGTGCTAGTAGCTGATTGGCTAGAACTATTTTTTAGTTCTTTTCGTATAATGATGTAGATAGGCTACTAAGTTTTAGGCCTCTGGCTTTCTTTTAGCCTACTACTATTACTTACTTAGGCACTGCTTTTGTATTGTACCGTGGGACTACCGCCTCGGGGACGGGGAATGATTCAGGCATGTGAATCTATGAAAGATACCAATACTCGATAACTGTAGTTACAGGTAAGTAACTTGTTTTCTTCTCTACCCCAGAGGTCCACTTTCAGATTAAAGTGATGCCCTTTGGATTGAAGAATGCACCTGACACTTTTCAGAGGTTGGTTAAATAAAGTTCTTTCAGGCCTGGGTGACTTCAGTGCAGCCTATCTAGATGATATCGCTGTCTTTAGCTCCACCTGGGAGGATCACCTGGTCTACCTCAATGACGTTTTGCAGGCCCTGCATCAGGCTGCACTCAAACTCAAGGCAAGCAAGTGCCAGTAATGTTGTGTACCTGGGCCACCTTGTAGGTGGAGGCCAGGTAAGACCTTTCCAATCCATGATTCACACTATTCTGTACTGGGAGGCTCAAAAGACACAGACACAGGCCAGCGCATTCCTTGGCCTGACTGGATAATAAAGAAGATTTGTGAAGGGGTATGGAACCATTGTGGCCCCTTTCAATGAGTTAACCTCAAAGAAACAGCCAAAGAAATTAATTTGGAAGGCAGTCTGTTAAAAGGCCTTTGACCCCCTTTAAGCAGCCATGTGCTTAGCACCTTTCTTAAAAGCACCTTATTGTGGGAAACAGTTCATTGTTCAAACAGAGGCTTCTGAACATGTAATTGGGCCAGTGTTGCCACAAACCAATGATGGGTGCCTGGATCAACCAGCAGCCTACATTAGCAGGTGCCCCCTTCCCAGAGAGCAGTGTTGAAGTGCCATTGAGAAGGAAGCCTTTGCTGTAGTTTGGTTCTTGAAGTAGCTAAGACTCTACTTGTTTGAAACTCACTTCAAAGTCAAACCAACCACAGGCCTCTCAGGTGGCTGATATAGATGAGAGGAGAGAACACCAAGTTGTTGAGCTGGTCCATTTCCCTACAGGGGTTGGACTTTGCAGTGGAACACAGACCAGGGACTGACCATGCCAATGCAGATGGCCTGTCCAGGTTTTTCCACTTAGATAATGAGAATTACCAAGATGGAGTTAGTTTTCATCCCCTTTCATCTGGGAAGGGATTATGTTATAAAGTTCCCTATTTGTCCTGGTCATCCCCCACGTTCCCCTGCAGATTCTGTCTTTTTAGGCCTGGAAATGTACTGGGACCTGCTAACAAGGGCGCCGTGCCAGGGTTCTTTTCCCTTAAACTATAACTGTGAATAGGTATACCCATTTGGCAACCACTTATCACTCAGGTCCATAGTACATGGTACCAGTGGCATCCTTGGCAAGGGTGATAGGAGGGGTCACCAGAGCTGCTACACTTTGTTGTGCCACCTTTGCGGACACGAGTAAAAGTGTGTTAACAGGTCTACCATTGCTACCTCTGTGCCTTAATGTAAGTAGGCTATCCTCCTTAGCCCAGTAGGTACACTGCATTGTGTTAAAGGTGATGATATATGTGTTTCTACATATATATCCCTACAGTAATACTGTAAACCAAGATTTTACTGTAAGTGACCGGCATCCCATAGAGTAACATGGACTGGCTACCTGGAAAATTCTAAATAGCCATCTCTATTATGGGACGGCTAAATTGTGTTGTGTTAGGTAATAAACACCATGCTTTCATACCCCAACACGATTTTTGTGTCAAAGGTGAGCTGGAACGTACAGCGATACCACCCGAAGTAGGTGTCCCCCTTGGATACAAAGCTCCAGTGCCTTGGCGGGCTTACTCAGCTGTTTGCCACCAAGACAAGTTGGCCTAACGGCTAGGGTGATCGACCTGGAATCTGGGGAACTGGGTTTGAGTCTCGGAAATGACTGTGATTCTGGGCAAATCACTTAATCTCCCCGTGCCTAACAAAAATGAATGTTTCCTCATGTAATGCAACTGCTGCTATATAAAGCGCTCTGATACCCGATTCAGGTCAAGTTTGCGGTATATAAAACTCAGTTAAAAAAAAAGACAAGAGCCTGCCTCCTGGTGGGATGTGCTAGAACTTCACCAGAACAGAGACACAGGACAGGGCAGGAAGGAGGTCACACCTCCACCCACCTAGGATGGCAAATGATTACAGCTATTGAGGCAGTCAGCCTCAAAGGCTTTCACAACCTTGATGTGCAGATGCCTTGTCCCTCACTAGAAGACAAAGCCCTTTCAACCCTAAAGTTCTGGTAAGTAGAACATTTAGTTATGGAGGAGGAATACACTCCCTAAGACCTAGCCACACCTTTAGGGTGAGCTAGGGTTTCTGTACAGTAGAGGAAGGGTTCTGCCATTTTGACAAACCCTGAAATTGAGTATTCTGGGTAGAGTAGCCGGGTCTGGTTGCTCAGTGGACTAATGTGTCTACTTCAGGGGCCTGTGTTCGGTCAGCAGTAAAATCATAATAGTGTGAGTTAAAAATGGCTAGGGGTGCTCAAAAGTTCTTTAATAGTAGAGGACCCCTGTCATATTTAAAAAGCAAGATGGCAATATAGCATAAATTAGATTGACATTATGCTATTGTCCATAGCAAGTACGGTCAAAAATTGACCGTACTTGCTATGGACAATAGCAATGATTTTACTGCTGACCTTTAGGATCTCCCACCTTTGATCTATGGGTAGTACCTCATCCAAGACAGTACTCGTGAGAGATCAGGTGACAATCCTCCTTGGTTGCTCCTTCTACGCTAGAGACCGGGTCACTGCTTTATGAACTGGTCCTGCTGGTTGGAGTACACAGACCCAGATGATAATAACAATTAACCACCTTAAGTGATTGATGGGTCCTGTTGAAGGGAGTGCTCTCTTATAGAGTCGTCACGTTGAGAATGGGGTTCACCTAGACCTTTTTGTGTAATTTCTTGGCTCAATCACTGACCCAGGTTGTATTAGTGTTTTGACTTCAGTGGATACCAGAAATCCAAAGCAGACTCAACTGACTGGTGGCTCTAGTCAACTGCAACCTGCAGAAGAATTGTTGTGCGGAGTCACAAGCATTGCAATCCCCTGGGCATGTCAAGAGTGATACCAAAGAGAAGGGATGTCCTGCAAGCCTGGAGTGGTAGCTAAGCTCAAGTCAAGTTTCTAGCCGCTAGTCCACTCCTGTCGACCTCCAGCTGCTGAAGCATCCGAAGACCACATTTGTCACAGCCAGTTGGGTGATTGACCTCTCCTTCAACATCTCCAGGTGAAGAGCACCTCACAGTGACTGAGGTCAACAACAATCCGCTGCTGTGTTTCTGCATCCTGAAGAAGATGTTGTTGAGTGTGTGGTAAAGCATCTTTGGTGCGCATTGCCCCAATGATTTACAGCTGACAGCTGCCTCTGCACCCAGAGTCACTGAGCAAGGTAGAAGAAATACAGCCATTGGATCCAGGTCCAGTGTCCACAAAGCCCTCTACTCTCTGAGGTTAGAGTGGATTTCCATCAAGAAGTATGGTTGTGCTAAGTGCTGCATTTTGACAGCTACCGTGGATTCCGTCAACACAGAGGAAAGCCAAGTAACCACTGCACCCAGACTCTGTGGGCAAGGTAACAAAAGAGTGACTGTTGACTCTTGGTGTAGGGGCTAGCACCTTATTTGCGAAAGAGCTCCGTTGAGCTCACCCTGCAAGTATTGCATTGCTAAGTGTGTTTTCCCCCATTGACTTTAATGGTATTCGTTTAACAGCTTCAGCTGCATATATTTTCTAATGTTTTGAAATTCAATAACTCTGGTTATTAGTTATCTGCACAGTATCAAGTTCGTTTTGGTGTCAATATTCATAGAAAAATACATTCTGAGCTTCATTTCCAGAAATTTGACACAGCGTGATGCCGCAAGTCATTTTGCTCTGCCGAACTGTTTCATTTTAAAAACACAGGGAGGCATTGTATTAACAACAATACAATACATCCGTGTGCTTTCCCAAGCACTTGCGCACAATTGACTGCATGCACCAGCGCAGGCGCCATTGCATCATGTTGCAATGGTACCTGCGTTGTGAGGATGATGGAATTTGCATCAGGCAGAACACATAGAAAGAGGCAAAAATTAGGAGAAATAAAAGTATTTCTCCAGGTTGCACCACTTCTACACCTCCCCTGGGGAGGTGCAGAATTCTGACACATTCCCAGCTTTACAAAACTTTGTAAATCTGGGAATGCATCAGGTTCCATGGATGCTGCCTGGGAATACCCACATCAACACCCATGAAATGCCCCTTTCACTCAGAGTAATGCGTGAAAGGGGCCCATATTTACAAGGCCATGAAAGGTCATGTAGGGTGACTTTACGTGACCTTGCAAATATGGGCAGGCGTACTGCACCGCCATTGCTTGAAAAAAGTGGTGCAATGGCCTTGTAAATGAGGCCCTTTATTTTTATGAATTGGTGTCAAGGTTTCTTTCGAGTCGTGTGACACATGTTCCCCTGAGTACGACTGACTTCTCAAACTACACTACCAGGGCAGAGATAAGGCTGCTTGGGGTGAATCTGAGGTCCACTTTTGTGTATTGTTTTAGTATTACATGATAAGGCCTCCCAGCCATATCACATAATACTTCCACCTTGAAACACTGATTCAGTCTCTCAGATTTGTATTCAAGTGCTGAGACAAGCAATACACCCAAGGAAACAAATAGCTGTTTACACATTTCGCAGGCCTTCTAGAAGAGAGCCTCTGTGTGTAGTTTTGCTGCTATGTTTACTTAGCATTTTAAAGCCTTTGTCAGGTCTTAAAGTATTCTTCTACTAGCATACTATCTCATTACAACAGAGAAAGAAAAGGGAGAGAATGTGGACAATGTGGTTAAAGAGAAAAAAGCTTCTGGTCAAAAAAGTAAGAAGTTTCTTAAAATAGTATGTGGAAAGCTATAAAGATAACAAAACAAATTTAATAAAATGGGATGTCTGAAATCAGCTAACAAAAGGAAACAACTAAGTGAGGGTAGTACTAATAAATCATACAAGTAAGTAGATAGTTTAACAAGGAGACAGAGACATTTTAACGAAAGTAGAGTCAAAATGTTCCGTAGTAGGGTAACTCAGAATCTCATAGGTTCTATGAAACAGTATAAAAGGAGATGAAAAGCAGTGAAACAAAAGGAACATGTAGAGGAGGTAGGTGATAAAGTGTTATCCATGAAGAGGAAGCCATTTATTTTGATTCTCACCAGAATGAGCACGCTGGACAAAGTAGTGTTGTCTATGAGGATAAGAAGCCAAAAGAAAAGACTTGTGAATCGAAGTATTTTTTGCAAAGTGTTCAGTGGTGCATGGGAGCATACGTTCTGTACTGAGTCTATGTTTAAATAAGAAAGCTATTTCTAAGAGAACACATTCGTGCATACAGTTGAAACAACTAGGCAATGTTATGAAGTAAGGGAAGGCATAAACAGGCCACACTGTACAAATGAAGATGTAGCAGTATTTTCAGTGCTCAGCAGAAACCAATCAGAACTTTCCTCTGTGTGTTTCCATGCAGTCAGAAACTGAAAACATGGATTTTGTAAAGATTAGATCCACACAAAGCAAGGAAATATACTATATTATAGGGACATTCACTAGCATTTCCAGCAAAAAAGTGTGCCAAAGAACCTTTCATCACTTTAGAATGTTAGCTGTTCAGTACTCCAAAATTCAAAATTTAGTTAGGAAGTTTTACTATGTCAATCTTCCTGCCTCATGTTTAGGAAAAATGAATAGAGCTCTTTTGTGTGGTACAGTAGCAGTGGTAGAAAAAGTTTGTGAAGATGTTCAGTTTAATTTCTTTGGCTCTGAAGGGGAGTGCAGAGAAAATGAGGATTTGGTTTGTGGAGGTGAAGAGGAAAACAATACAAGTATTAGTGTTTATAACTTTACAAAAGAAATTAGGAAGTTTAACAAAATTTTATTTGAAAAACCACACTGTGTTTGTATTTGTTTTTGACACACTCACTACAAAACCAAACTAATAATGCAGTTGTATTCTCAAAAATGGAACAGAAGAATAGAGAGAAGTGGCAAGAATGTGCTGTTTATTTATTTGAGGACATGTTTAAGTTGCCCACACAGCAAGTTCAATGTAAGTACTGCTATGATAAGTTAGAGGAAAACAAAATGCCAGTTAGAGAAGTGTAAAACAAGGTGGAGTTTGTATCTATTCCACAAGAACTTTGAGATTTAAATGTTTATGAATCCACTCTCATACAATGTATAAGCTCATTTCTGGCAACAGTTTGTATGGAGCCTAAGACAGGGGAGCTGCCACCAGAATATTGAAACTGTTGTTTTTCACAAAAAGGATCATGATCAACTTCTCATTCCAGTAAATGGTGTGCCTAAGAAAAATAAAAAAATCTGGCAACATTTAGTAGATATAATTAAAGTAAAAAAGTGACATTATATCTGGTGCAAAATAATTAAATTAAACTTAAACTTCTAACCATAAAATAAACCATTAAAGTACCTATATATGTCTCTTAGTACTACCAAAACAACTCTGGAGTCACTTCTTCATAGCGGCTCCAAAAATACTTGTTGGCACGGTGAACAATGACGTTCCAACTCCTCAAAATGGTTTAAAACGACTTTTAAACTATTTTTCCTCTAATATTAGAGTACTTTTCTTACTCTATTAGTAAACCTTTTACCTTAAACTAAACATATAAAGTGTTTACAAATGTGTTTTACTATTACCACATCTATGCCTGAGTCGCGTACCTACAGTGACAGATCATGACTGGTGCGCAATTCTTATTAAAAAAACAAAAATCCATAAATTATATTATACAAACCTCACAACCATTATTATTATCAATAAACGGCGTTAAAATTATCACCGCTTTAGCGGCAGAAAACTGCAGCTAAAGCGGCGATAATGGGCTTGATAATATGCCCTTAAGAATTCCCATAGAAGCCCATGTTCTGGTGTCAACTTGGGCTTCTATTGGAATTCTCAAGGGCATATTATCAAGCCCATTATCGCTGCTTTAGCGGCAGTTTTCAGCCGCTAAAGCAGTGATAATTTTAACGCTGTGCTTGATAATGTGCCCCTCCATTTTTAAAAACCTTAGAAATTTACTGAAAAAAAAAAATGTTACAGGGGCATTATAGTTAGGAAATACAATAAAATAACTTTTAGAAACCTACTGCAAGGGCCAAATGTTACAGGGACTTTATAGTTAGAAAATAGAATTGAAAAAAAGACATGGACATTCACGAAAAAAAACAAAGGTTACAGGGATGTTGTAGTTAGGCTCAGATTTCAATTGTACAATACCTTGGAAATTCAGCAGTTATAGTTGCCTGAGGTAGCTATAACTTACACCTCTGCAATTAATTGAATTGAAAATTGAATTGAAAAGGCATTTCTAAAGCGCATGGCTACCCTCGAGCATCCCAGCGCTACAGCAACCCTTTGAGCAGATAGGGGATTTAAGGGAACAAGAAAGTCTTTAGGAGCTTACGAAACAAAAGATAGTTTGACTCACAACGAATTGACAATGGCAAGTTATTCCAGAGTTTTGCAGCGTTGTACCCAAAACAACGTCCTCTGCTGCGCATTCTTTTTATAATCGGAACTATAGCTAGTTGCTTTTTATCCGATCTAAGAGATCTGGTCGGGCAGTAGGGCTGAATAAGAGATCTAATAACAGGGGGACCCTTGTTAGAGAGGGCTTTGTGAGCAATGCATAATGCCTTAAAATGGAAACTTTGAGAGATCGGGAGCCAATGAAGTGCTGCAAGCGACGGTTTAGCTGAAATGCGCTTAGAGGAGTTGGTGAGTAGCCGTGCTGCACAATTCTGAATGACCTGGAGCCTCTTAATGGCTATCAGGGGAGCAATGCACTGCTTATGACCTCACATATTGCATTGCTCATGACATGGCCAGTGACATCACTGATGACATCTCAAATGACATCACTGATATCACTGTTGTGAGTTGTGAGTGTTTTCTAAAAGTTTCTGAGTGTTAAAGATATACACCAAGGTACTACAAAAGTTAAATGAATATATTTTGTGTACTACTATAGCAAAGTGCCTCTTTTCAAGTCAAGTCAAGGAAAGCTTTATTTGGCTGTTTTTTAAGACAGGCATAAAAGCACATAATTATTATAAAAAATTACATTTCATAATATTTACACCAATATGTCAGATAATAAACAATACATTTTCAGTTAAAACATGATGCAACAATTACAACTCCATGGTAATATATTTCCTAATTTGAAGAACCTTTTTTAGGAACTTTGCTAATCTCCATGCTATATGCTCATTTTCCAATAGCTGGAGTAAAAACATAGCTGGTCAGCACTGCCTAAGCCCTAAACTTGTTAAAAGTGGAATAATCCAAGCTGTCCTTGGCTCTACATAAAATTTACAAAACAGGACTATATGCATGTAGACTGATCAGAAATTTTATCACAGGGGCACGACCAATCGCGCGACCAGTCGTTCATTTTCGGCAAGGACACTAGTCTGTGTATATTACCCAGTCTGAGCCTAGTTAAAAGGAATCTATCAAAGGTTCCTGGTACGATTGATAGATAAGGCTTCATCCCCAAGGTTGTACGTATCAGCTCATGTTGCCTCACAGTAATTTTTTTTATGTTTCTTCTACCATTCTAATTGTTTCCAGTAGACAAAGGCCCTATTTTTTTTTATTCTTTCTTGAAATCGCCATCATAGATGTAGGATTTAAAAAATATTCTGGGTGACCCAGGTCATTCATAAAGTCATGGATGTATTTAATCAATAAGGCCCCTCTAGCCTCAAGGTATCTTTTAGGATTTCCCTATTTAACTTTGTCGGATCCTTACACCATACTCTAAGCCACAAGAGTATTGGTTCTAATTTTACAAGATCAGCTATGTAATGAAGACCCAACTCTTCGGGGCAAATAAATGAGGGAGCACTAGGGGGTACCAAGAGAATATGCCTTATAAAAGTATTTTCAACTATTTGTAATGGGGTAGCATCTGCGGAACCCCACACCCCAGCCCATAGGTTGCCATGGTGATACATTTTGCTTTACATATTTGTAACAGTTCTGGGGGGGGTTTCCTACCTAGTTTTTTGCAAAAGTTACTAGAGCTGATGTGGATATAGAAAATGCCAATTTTGTTGCAAATAGATTTGCAGCCCATGAGTCACCCCAATTAAAAAGTATACCTAAGTAGGACATTTTTTTTGTTGATGATAACTTTTTCCCATCTATATACATTTCTCGAGTCTTCTGAGTCCCTTTCCTACATCTCATGACATAAGTCTTAGCTATGTTTGCTTTAAGACCTAGGTCCTTCATAAATACACTGAAGCTATCCAGAACTCTCTGGAGGCCGTCTTCGGTACGTTCTATCAATACGGCATCAGCCGCATAAAGAAGTGTGGGAATAGGCCAGCCACCTACTTGGGGAAAGTCTTTGCCCTGCAGGAGTAAAGCTTCTTCTAGTCCGTTTATATAAAGATTCAAAAGAAAAGGGGCCAAGACGCAGCCTTGTCTGACCCCTCCCCTAATGGGAAAAGGTTGGATACATTCGCCCTTCAGGCCATACCGGACACTTGCAGAAGCTCCATTATACAGCCGCCTTAAGAACATGATAATTTGCGGGTCAACCCCTACTGTCTCGAGGACCTCTCACACCCTATTTTGTCTAACTGAATGAAAGGCCGCGGTAAAAGGTCCACAAAAGCCAAAAAAAGACTTCCTTTTTTGCTCTGGTATACTTGCCGGCCAAGATTGACAGACAAGTTTAAGCTCTGTTCAATTGTGCCAAGGCTAGCACGAAATCCATACTGCAAGTCTGATATTATCTGACTATCCTCTGCCCAGTCTAGAAGGGGCTCCAGGATGACCCTCCCTATCACTTTGACCATGGAATCCAGGAGGGAGATTGGTCTATAACACCCTGGATCTTGTTGATCACCCTTTTTAAAGATTGGAATTAATATTGATTGCACCCAAGTCTGTGGGAAAAGGGACTTTGTGCTGATGTTGATAACCTGAGTTAAAATAGGCCCCCACAAAGAAACATTGAGTTTAAACATGTCAACAGGTACCCCATTGGGTCCAGGGGCCTTACCACACAACCTATGGGCGAGGGTCCTATTCACCTCTTCCAAGCTGATTTCCAAATCCACCTGGTCATTATAAATTGTGATACAATCATCAGGTTGCCACCCGGGATTTCCCTGCTCATTGCACACTTTAGCGAAATGGCTAATCCATGTTTCCTCAGCGATTGCAATTTCAACTTAAGGGACATTACTGGGGTATAACAAAGGAGTCCTCAAGACCTTCCAGAATGCAATATTATCTTTCTGCTGGGCCGCACTGTGTAAAGAGTCCCAGGCTTAATTTTGCACGGTTTGTTTCTTTCTTTTATTGCCCCTCTATAATCTATTCTAGCTTGCCTAATTTTAGACTGTGATCTAGGCTGTTTATGCAATTCCATTTTTAGATAAGCATAGGCCTTGGTAAATTTTCATTAAACCAGCCGTAAGATTTAAATTTTTTGCTTTGTTGCACTGTTAACAGATTTTTAACCTCCCTTGTAATTTCATTAAAGGAGTACACAATAGCAGCGTCCAATACAACATCACTCAGGCAAATATCCAGGGCAGACTTTCAATTCACTATCACGTTTTTAGTCAGCAAATCCGCATCAACGTTAGCCCACTTTAGGGAATAGCCGTTTCTCTTACTCAGTGCTACATTCCCCAGCAAGACAGTTGAGTGCTTATGCTTTTTAGATGTATGGGTGAGTAGCTTGCGCTTTATAAAGAGGGAATTGATCACTTATGGCAATATCACCCACCTCAAAGGAAAAGACCAGGTGCGCATGGGAACGTGAAGTTAGTATAAAATCAATTGTGGTTGCAAATCCTCTCCCGTTAAAGGTAGGAGGCATACAGAATGGGTTGGCCAATCATTTGTTAACATAGCCAAGGTCCAATTTAAAGATAAGCTCATAAATAAATCCCCCACTTTGGAGTGATTAAAATGAGTACTAATATTTACTTCATTAGACAAACCACACATTCTGTCATCAGTATGATTGCATAAAGCACATTTGAAATCTCCCATCAACAAGATCATAGTATCTTTAGCTTTCCCAATGCATATATCTTGAGCGACCTCCATAATGTTCTTTACCACTAATCCTAGACCATCTTGAGTAGCAATATTACATAAATTAATCAATATAATGCGATGGGTTGCATTTAATATTAATTCTACTAGGTGATAATGGGAGTCCCCCTAGTGAAAATAGATTTTGCTTAGGGGCATCATATTAGAGCTATAAATAGAAATACCACCTTTTGGTCTCTCTCCCAGTCCCTTCACTGCCTGAGTGTGGAAGGTCTTAAAACTATTTATGTGAATGGGTTCAGTTGCCCAGGTCTCCTGCAAACATAGAATGTCTATCTTCACAATGAGTTCATCCCATACAGGATTCTGTATTTTTGTGTGTAGGCCTGATATATTCCAAGAAACGACAGAGCTAATGTTGTGTGCCGGTGGAAACAGAGGTTTAATGAGAGTCGGTCCGACTTCAATAATTGGGTCCAAACTAGGTAACATAGGTAATCCAATGGTATCCTCATGTTGTTCCGATGAGTAGGCTATACTCACATGACAACCTCTCTCACCTGTATATTCCTCTAGATACACAGGGGATAAGACCCCCACTGGGTCCTCTCGATTTGGTAACCCGACCTGCGGGAGAGGATCCAGGGGACTGATAGATCGATGCTCTCCCCAACCTCCAACCTTATCGACAGGTGACACCAGTCAATCAACCCCATCCAAGCTACAAAGGGGATCAAAGGAGTTAAATATAGGGATACCATATCTCTGTTCTAGAACGCCTCTGGTGTTTCCTGCTATTGGGACATACTGGGGTACCAATGCGGGTTGGTAAAGGAAACCTAGGGGAACCATGCTTATCCCCCATTTCCTGACCGGGTGATAGCCAGTCATATCTACTATGCTCCTAACCAAATCTGAAGACCTAAGAGTGATCACAACACAATCCCCTGGCAACGATTTAGCGGAGCTTCCAACCATGGGATTTGTCGTACCATCTTAAATTCAGAGAACAAAGCATTTGCATATCCTGTATTCGTAGCCAGTAAATGTAACGCCTTATTTTTCAAAGCGGCCAGTGCTCAAGTTCTCCATGAGGTAGTGTGGGTACATTTACTAAAACAATGGTATAGGGAGTAGCCTCCGGGGGGAGATGCAACTGCCTTGGCTCAGGTAAGTTGCCGCCCACCATGTTTGAATTAGTTAAATTGTTGCCATTCTGTCTCCCATGCAGAACGCACCTCTCCTCTACTGCCACACTGGCCAAAATCTGTAGAAACATGATGAATCTGTTGGGGAGGTAAAGTGGTATCAGTCGGCACCCCAGCTCTCAACTCAGAATTAACTATGGGCAAAGAGTCAGGTGCATGTGTATTCTGCAACACTCTCATAGCAGGTATTCCCTGGGAATTTTTTTCACTAGGCCCTCCTCTACTACCCATCTTTTCAACCTCACCAGTTTTATGTACTACTTCATCTGCGGGGGGACTAGTAACCATTTTGTGACCCCTTCCAGGCTAAGTAACCTTTCCTCAAGGGAGGATAACATAGTTATCAAGGGTCTAATTAAAGCTGATATTGTTCCCTCCAGTTTTTCCCAAAATTCTGGTTGATTCATAATTGAAACCCCTCCAGCTACTGACTTATCAACTCAGGTCATGGGACACTTCTGTGCTAATACAGTATCTCCGACAACGGCCCGGGGCCTTTATGCTTAGTCAGCACTGATTTGTGGGTGTTTACTCCCTGCCCCCTCCTTTTTTTAAGTGGGGGGCTGGGCCTCTCCCCTGGCTGATCTTTACTTTTTGGCCACTCGTCAAGACATTCGAATTTGTAGTTGGATTTGATAAATCCTGTGGGTCTGGTGGGTTTGATACTGATCGATAAAGTTGGCAAAACTTCTTTCACTAAGGCCGCTATGGATAAGTGACCCTCATCAAGTTCAGGGCTTTTGGGTACTTCTCCAAGTGTCGAGGCTGGTATATCTGGTGTATGATTTTGTAACCGGGGTATGCCATCTAACGGCTCGAGTGACAGCCTGCGCACAGTTAAAGCAATTTCATGTATCAGGATTGATTCTGCCCTCGAAAAAAAGGCATCTAGAATCCCCACCACCCCCTGCCCTGTTAATGATTTTTTCTTGCTCATACTGATCCCCCTCACATACACGTATTTAATAAATACTTTTTCCAAGTCTCTAAGAGTCCGTATTCGTAAGTATTGATGAAGATATTCATCCCCTATTTAGGAGCGTGATCCTCTCTCCCTTCGTGTTTGCCAGTGGCCCGGTGGCAGTGGGCTGACCGGTGAACGCTAGGAGAGCTTTGTCACCACTTCCCTGCATCTCGCCCCACTGAATACGAGTGGAGGCGCTATTACGTCGCGCACTGTATTTTTAAACTGTCAGTAACCTTTTTAAAGTTTATGCAGGTTCTGACTTGATTTCTGTTTTCAGAGGTGGGCTGCTGGCTTGGGCTGGTCGTGCTTGCGGGCTCCCAGCGGCAGCGGGCGCCATCTTCGGTTGGGCTGACTTCCTATCCCAGCCCTGCCACTCCCCCACCGCTCCGCCCCTATTTAAACGGGCAGTATGTGTCAGCGCAGCGGACGAGCGCAGCGGGCGCGACGAAGGCGCGCCGGAGTTGCGCCTGAGTTAAGCCCGTCTGCGCCCGTCCGCGGCTGGCCGGGGCTAGGGGCACGAGATGCTGCCCGTCCAACTACGTATTTGCCATCTCAACTTTGCTCGTATTGGGCCCCAGGTGCCATCGACCCCTCAGTAACTACTTACTTGATGCAGCTTGGTTTGTTCACCCCCCCTCCTTACCTTCCCCCCAAGATCGCATCACATCTAGCTTTGCTAACTACTATGCCTCTTTTCACTCCCCCACCACCATTTGTCCCTCTTGTTCCGGTATTTAACACTTCGGCCACACTCCTAAACACTAGGTCTGCGGTCAACCATCAGTACGAGCTATTCGATTACATCGATACCCATGAACCAGATCTCTTATTTCTAACAGAGACCTGGTTCAAGGCTGACTCCCTGCCCAATGTCGCATTGCCCCCTTCATATTCCGCCATTCGAGCGGACCGCTTAGAGGGCAAGCGGGGCGGTGGAGTGGCCTTAATAGCTCGGACTGATTTCAGTTTTCAGATTCTCCCCTCCCCTTCTATTCCTGACGTAGACTACCTTGTAGCCCGTTCGACTTTCCATCAGGTACCCCTCACTTTTGTTCTAATTTACCGCCCTCCCCAACCAACTCCCTCTTTTCTCTCAAGCATTCAGGCCCTCCTGGCTACTCTGGTGATTAACAACTCATCAGTACTAGTCCTAGGGGACCTTAACTTTTGGCCCAATGACCCTGCTGAGAGTCCCCAATCTAAAGAGTTCACCGACCTCATGATCAGTTTGAATTTCTCATCGCTTACCCACAGTTCCACTCACATACATGGCCACACGCTGGATCAAATCTGGGCATTGAATGTTCCGTCCACATCCCCTACAATATCCCCGTGCTCCTGGTCAGATCATTCCATTATTACCTTTTCCCTTGCTTTGGCCCCGATGGCCAAACCCCAGCTCCCCAAGAACACCTGGGTCAGGAAATGGGGCAAAACTGACATGTCTTCTCTCTGCTCGACCTTGGCCAAAACTAGTCCTGACCTTGCAGGCCTTGCAGCTACTTCCCAGCTGGCCGCTATTAACAACTGGCTGACCCTGGCGGGTGATGAATTCGCCCCCCTGAGGCGGCTCACAGTCAAGCGGGCCCATGCAGCCAATCGGTGGTTTACCCCAGATCTAAAAGGAAAGAAATTAGCTGCAAGGAGAGCCGAGCGAGCTTGGAGAAGAACCTATAGCCCCACGCAAAAGACAATTTATTTGTCTGTTCTACAAATCTATAAAAAGGGCATTCTTGAGGCCAAAACAAAGTTCTATACGAGCAGGATACTGGCAGCAGATTCCCACTCGAAGGAAATCTTCTCTACGGTCCATGAACTGGCATCATCCAGCAGAGCTACGGCTACTATTCCCCCTTCCCAGTCCCTCTGTAACTCGCTCAACGAGTTCTTCATTGACAAAGTTGCCAAAATTAAACTCAACATCCCCCCGCCTTCCCCTACATTTGTCAATCCCTCTCCACCCCCTACGGCCCTCAAATTGAACGCTATTCCGCTGTTAACCAATGACACACTTCCCCTGCTGCTTCATCAGGTTAAATCGGGTTCCCCCCTGGATTTTGCCCCAGCCTATATCCTCAGGGAAATCTATCTAGCTTGCCCTACCCCACCCCTGACTCTTCTTAACGATTCACTTAGGAAAGGCATTGTCCCCAGTCTACACAAATCAGCGGTTGTCATTCCTATCATAAAAAAACCTGACGCCGACTCATCCTCCCCCTCCAACTACCGCCCTATTTCCCTTCTGCCCTACCTAGCAAAAGTTCTCGAAACCCATGTCACGACTACCCTGAGTACCTAGCTAACCATTGCCTCTCCCCTTGTCAAGCCGGCTTTCGCCCCCTGCACTCCACGGAGAAGGTGGTGATCTCAGTAATGGACGAGCTGCGTGAAGGTATTGACATCAACCTTCCGCAAGCCCTGATCCTCCTGGACCTGTCCGCCGCCTTTGACACGGTGGACCACTCCATCCTCCTCAATCGTGTCAGGGCGGCGGGCATAGAGGGCTTGGCCTTCTCATGGCTTGAGTCCTTCCTAGCCGGGAGAGCTCAAGCGGTCCATCTGGCTGGCTTCACCGCGGCCTCCCGTAAGGTGGAGTGCGGGGTCCCTCAGGGCTCATCACTTTCCCCTCTTCTATTTAATCTATATATTTACCCCCTTATTTTTATGTTACAACAGCTGGAGGTCACGGTGTTTAATTACGCCGATGACCTCCAGCTAATCTTCAACCTTTCCCATTCATCTTCATCCGCCCAAAATGTCCAGACTGTCATGACGTTCATTCAGGATTGGATGAACTGCAACCACCTCAAACTCAACCCGGACAAGACCGAGTTGGTCTTGACCGGAGGTGGTTGCAGTCCGTGGTCTCCCTCCTGTTGGCCTCTGTCACTTGGTGTCCCTCCACTCCCCGTACCTAAAGTTAAAACTCTTGGGATCTTCCTGAACTCACAACTCTCTGTTCATTCACAAGTTGGTTCAGTGGTCTCTTCCTGTTTTTTTTCCCTCTGAATATTTAGGAAAGTCTCCCGCTTCTTTTCTCTCTCTGCTTTAAAAATTATCGTGCTGGCCATGGTACTATTGCGCATCGATTATGGCAACATAATCTATAATGGGGCTCCTGCCTATGCGATTCACCGCTTGCAGTTGGTACAGAACCAGGCTGCTCGCCTGATTCATGGCCTACCTAGATATCATCGGGCCACTCCACTGCTCAAAGCACTACATTGGCTTCCGGTGAGAGAGCGCGCCCTTTTCAAACTTGGCTGCCTCACTTTCCAGGCTAGGTCGGGTACTGCCCCCGAGTTCATATGCTCAGCTATTAAGCCCTACCTTCCGGGCAGAGAACTTCGCTCCACTCATATGGCTCTTTTAGCTACCCCCCGTTTTAAGAAACAGAAGTCTGGTGGAGCGAAGTTCGCTGTTCTTGCTCCAGTCTTCTGGAATTCCCTTCCTGCTGCCCTTCGCACATCGCCTTCTTATTTACAGTTTCGGAAGGATCTCAAAACCTTCCTATTTGTGCGAGCTTACACTGCCTAGCCCTTCCAGCTGCTGCCGATCACTGCATCACACATAGCGCCATGAAACCGCTTGGTAAAAGAGCGCTGAATAAATGTTTTTAAATTCAAATTGAAATTCAAATTCAAGATTTAAATCTGATCACTATATGAGCGGGCCAATAGCATATATATACAAATGTCAAAATATCAGTACCGTGGCCCAGCCCGGCCTCCTCTGGGCTCTGACAGGATCAGACGGACCCGCCCTCTACATAGCCGTTGGTGAATCTCACTTTATAGGTGTGGTGTTGATGTTGCCATGACGCGGGCGGCTCCTGCTCCTGCCGCTATGCACTTGGTATCCTGGAAGGTGTAGCCCACTCAAAGTGCAGCGTGCAGTCACTCCAAGGACCCCCAATGAAGGTACAACACAGCAGGGTTTCCAGTAGTGGCCCAGAGCAAGTACGAAGCAATAAGTTTTCAATCAGCGTTTCTCGACGAACAGTAGCCCAACCCTGCTTTATAGGTGTGGTGGCATGGAGTCGCTGTTGCCGTGACTCGGTGGTTCCTGCTCCTGCCACTATGCGCTCGGTATCCTGGGAGGTGTAGTCCACTCAAAAGTGCCTCTTCTGCCATGGTTAGACCCCACTTTTTGTTTGATGTCTGATGCAATTTCGAACTGTAAGTGCACTGGGTCTCTGTTAACCAGGATTCCAGTGCCAGATCTCTGTCCCTAAACTGTAGCACGAATGACACAACTTCAGCCACCCTTGTAGGTTCCTAGTAAATTGTACCCCTAGTACCTAGGGCATGGGTACATAGGAGGGCCCACTGGGGCTGCAGCACAAATAATTCCATCCCAGGGACTCCTCACCAAAACCATGGAAACTGCTATTGCAGGATGTGGGTCTTGGGGCAGAGAAAACCGATGAGTTGCCATGGCACATAGCCCTGTGTGACATGACCTCATACACTGCATGAGTTATAGCTAAGTCACATCTGCTACAGGCAATATCTCCATGAGCATATATGACCTTCCAACATCCGATCCATTCTTTATATTATAAGTTCACAGGGAAGCCATAAAGAGTGCATGTGCCGTATACTGGCCATAACAAGTTTCCTAGCTCCATCATATCTTCACTGTACCCTGAGGTGTTTGGTAACACACATCTTGTCTTAATAAATCCCCACTTATGCCAGAACCCAACACTAGTATGGTCTCTGACTAGTCATAGGCAGTCTTCCACCATCATACATGTTTCTGACCTCATAGGATGAAAGCCTGCACTCTCAGATGACAGAAACAAAGCCTGCTCTCGCTGGAATGGCCTTTCAGAGTGCTAAGCTTCAAAGACGATTCCCCTTTGAAGTATTGCCCAGGCTTTCCCAGATAGTGGAGGATGCCAACCCACCCTATACTGCTCCACATTTGGTGGGAGGACAGATGAGAAAATTAGCTAGAGGAGGAGAAGTGACTACATACAGCCAACACTACCCCTAGAATGTTGCAGGCGATGTTAACTCCTCTCCTGAAAATCCACCATCCTAAGATGGTGGAGAAACAACCTATCAAGGCTAGGGTAGTGCCACTTTCGACAGAAAGTAGTCACTTAGAAGGTATAGACACCCTAAGGTAGAAAGCCCATTGGCTACTACCTGTCACATCCTTTAATACCCCTAAATGTAGTGTTTAGGTAGAATCCCAAGACTTTGGACCTAAATTCGATGGACAAGAAGAAGAGAAGGACAAAGATGACTTGCTGTCAGAGAATTGACGCCCTGCTGTAGAAAAAACTGGCCCCAAACCCTGCCTGCTGTCTGTAGGACTAAACAATCAGAGTGTGTTGTGAAGACTCTAAGAGCCTCAGAGCTCCTCCAGACTTCGAGAAATTACCAAGAGCCTCTATTGGAGGGAAGGTATTACCCCCTTGCACACTGCAGTCATTGATCCCGCTAAAGTCCAGTTGCCAGTGTGCTACTCCTCAACGACTCTGAGGGAGCACCTTCACCAAAATTGGTACACCAGCTCTGGAGGGTAAGATCTGCCTCCCACTAAGCTTGTAAACACCAGGACCTACCAATTGTACTAAAACTTGGGGTACTGGGCCCTCTACAGCAAACAGCTGTCCCAAGAGTCTACTCTGAATTCCAATGAATCCAGAAGTGAGCACCCACAGAGGGACATTGAGACCCCTAAGACCCACATCCTGAGTGTACCAGCTGTTCCAAAACCACCTCCCCAATTTGCCTGCTTCTAACTACGAGGACCTCTCGACAAATGCACCCAGCCCCGATAATGATGACCCAGCTATGCTCTCATGGTCCTGGGACCCTTGCGACCTGCTCGGTCGAGTGGTACTCTGCATACTTACCTTTAACCCCTCCTGTGCAGTGTCTTTTCAATTGACACCTGTTGTCATAGCACACCAGCTACCAACACCTTCAGCACCCTTCTCCCGGCCAAATCTGGGATGCTCCCAATTTTCTGCTGCTGAAACTTTGGACCTAAAACGAGAAGGTGAACTTTATTAAAACCATTGCCTGATTTTATATGCATTTTTCTGCTTTTTCCCATTGACTTCAATGGTGTGTAAAAGAGATATATTTTCCAAACTCTCCTAAAGTACTAACTGTGGTTCTGGTTCTTGAAAAGTATATACAATTTGATACTATTTTAATAAATTGGTTTTTGATTTATTCTTGAGTGTGTGTCACATTTATTGCCTCTGTGATTACAATAAATGTTTAGCACTACCCTCTGACAAACCTAACTGCTCACCCACACTGCCACAAATAGAACGTTAGCTTTTGTAAATCAATAAGACATTCACTGGACTCTCTGTACAGTGTACTTCATTTTAGTACACTATTCATAGTCCCAGAATCCTGCATTGGTGGCAGCTGTGGGATATAAGACTTTGCATTTGCTAGAACCACTTTGTAAATAATTACCACAATGATTTCACATTTTATTTGCCCCGTTGTATTTTTTTGATTGGTCTATTTTTCCAAATGTTTTATTAACTTCTAGGTCCTTGGCTAAGTCCTTGCAACGGAGTGGTTAAAAATGTAAAAGTTTTTTGCAACAGTTAGAACAAAGTTTTAGTGTTAATTTTTTTCTTCCCTAAAAATGTCCTAATTGAAAAAATGAGTGATACAGAGAATGTAGCTCAGGAGCTCGACCTGACCTCTTATGTGGACCTGGCCTATGACCATTCAAGGGCTCTCTCTAAAGGAAATGGTATCAAAACCGTCTCTTATGTTAACATAGATAAGCTTAGAAGGCTTTTGGCAGAGTTTGAGAGCGATAACCCAGAAATGGTAGCTGCATTTTATGAGAATGAGAGAAAACTGAGGATGTAGCTGAGTCCCTCTACTCAGAAGCAGATGAGGTTTTCTCATAGGAGGAACTCATACAGGAAAGGTTGGCCAGGAGATTAAGCTTAGAAGCTCAACTCCTCAACTCTCTGGTGGCAGAAATTTTGTAAAGAGGTTGTGATTAGATTATTTTGACTGAAAACTCCCCAAAGGGATTGTCCCTAAATACTCAGCTTGTTATGACCTCACCAAATGGTGTACTGATTTTGAGAGAGCCTGCCTAGGTGGGAACGTAGCCAGAAAAAATGGGGCTTCTCTCTTTTGGTAACTATTCTCAGGAAAATGCAGGGATGGACTCCTGCCATTGAAAGAAGCGTATACCTATGACCTCATGAAGAGTATAAAGAGTACCCTGATTGAGAGATTTGGATTCACCACAGAAGAATACAGGATACAATTCAGGGTGACTCAGGGTGACTCACAAAACCCAGAGTCAGTCCTGGGTGGAATTTGTTGACTATTCTTCAAAACACAAGATGGTTGGTTAACTGAAAATAATGTGCATGACTATGAAGCGTTTTGCAATGTAATCATGAAAGAATATCTTCCAAGTAATTTTTAAAATGGTGGTGTTTACCAAACAAAAGAGGCCAAAAAGACCCCTTAAGAGAAAGATGGTGACCAAAAAGAGGAAAAGAAAATGAGTCTTCTTCAGGCCCCTAAACCCTGCTCAGGAGGATGGGCCCAGAAACTCTTTACTGCCCAAGGGTGGTTACCAGGGTCCAACTGGGATCCCAAAAAGGATTGGTGTCATGACAGGAAGGCCCTTTGACACCAAACTGGAGACCCTAGTTATAAAAACTCTAGTCTCAGAGGCAGAGTGGATACAGCTACCCTGGCTGTGTGGCCTAGTAACCTGGAGAGATACAGACAAGAGCAAAATAATAATGGGATTAGGGTGGAAGCCCATTTTGCCTCCTTTTTAGATAGTGGCAACTTGGAGCTCAAAAAGAGCTGGTGCTGATGATTGGTCACCTCAGTGACCAGTATCTAATTTTAGACTTCCCCTTCCTCTTTGTATGTGCGTGTGCATCAGGACTGTTGTTAGGGCTGGTTGGTTCAGGCTCCTCACTACTGAAGTGTGCTCTCTGTTCAATTGCAGACTCCTCTTTGGTCCCCAATAAGGTTTTTTTGTGGTGATGCATTGTTTTTGGGGTGGTTTTTTGCCACTTCACGCAGTGGTTCATGTCGCAGGCTGATCGTACTGGCGTTAACTGACTCAATTCTGCCTTACTTCACTTTTTCAACTGTTACGTCAGGTTCACATGCAGCTTTTTTGTAGCACCTACATCAGTTCTTCTGACATAGGATGGAGCGTTGTGCCACGGTCCACCAAGATGTAGATATGGCACAACCGTTAATATTTCCGTTGACACAGTGTTGCACATTGGTTTTTGACGCATCGCTGTGTTGCGGCAGCGATGCGTCACTTCTTGTAAATCTGCCTCTGAGTCTATTGGTGAACAATCAATATCTGCCATCATTACTTTGATCAAGACACACAAGTGTTAGGATTTTTAACGTTTTCTTACCGCAGGTTTGTTGTTATGTTAGAAGGCAGCAAGATTCGTTTTTCACAAATGTTTTAAAAAAAAAAAAAATCCCCCCAATAATATAAAATAGTTGGAAAATACAAAAAGACAAAGGAGTTTAAAAAATATGGTTCTTCTAGAACCACCTATTCTGGTATAAAAAAGAACATGTTTTTGTTATATATAAGTTTGTCGCAGTGTGTATTCATGTTTTTGAATGGTTTGGTGTGTAAGAAAATGTGTATATTAGTGAATGTGTATGTTTGTACTGCTGTTCACATTGACTATATGAGTGATCGCAGAGATGTGTGCCAGAGTATATTAAGTGTCGTTTAAATGAGTTACTATCAGATTAACTATATAAAGATTGATTGAGTATGTGTATAGGAATTGAATGGATTTTAAATCATTATATAAGGAAATGAATGGGTGTTTTACTGGTGGTGTGTTTGGGTGACAAGTGTCTATGTCATAATATGGAATTCGGAATAGTGCATGAGTGCTTCTAGTCAACTTAAAGAAGACAAATAAAATGTTGGTGTCAAAGGGTATAGCAGCTCGCCCAAAACTGAGCATAGAAGGGTCTGTGTTGGAATCCGTTTTAGAGTACAAATACTTGGGTGTAATGTTAGATGTGAAGGGCTTATTTAAGAATCAGTTTGCGGCACTACAGAAAAGGAACAATTTTTAACTGCAGCATTTGCTACCCTCCAGAACAGCTTAAAAGGGCTTTCCCTCAAGCCACTATTACCAGTTATATCAGTTAAACATGTTCCATCTCTGACATACGGTGTGGAGATCTTAAGAGGGAAGGTTGATAACATCATAGATACGCTTGTGACAGGAGCCTACCGTTGCCTGTTCAATCTACTGCAGCAGGCATCACCATCACAAATTTGATTGGAGTTTGGGCTTAACAGACAGAATTTAAACAGTCTAAGGGCATACTTGAAATTCTGCCACAAACTTAGAAGTGATAATAATTCTACACTTAATGACAGTAGTTTGGGAGGCTATAAGTGACTGTAAACACAAGCAGGCCCATAAATACTTCAAATTAGCTTTATCTACATTCAACGCAGAACAACTATGGGCCTTACCCCTCTCTCAGGCTACATTTAACAGAGCCATCAATAGGTGCAGTTAAAAAATGTATTTAATAATGGACAGAGAGGCACTGGTGAAAAGATCCCATGCATCGATAGTAATTGCATCATACAGTAAGCTATACCCTCAGAATTATCTAGGGGACCTGAATCGTCTAACTGCTAAACTGAAGTTCTTGAGACTTCAGCTTGGTGTTTTTCAATTTTGCAGTGACGCACAAGTTTGGAAAAAGCTGAGTTGGGGAAAGGACATGCCACCTTTGCAATTATAAGAGATAAGACATTTCCTATATAGTTTGTAGTTCCTCAGCTCTAACAGCTGAACGCAGAAGTCTGTTAAGGCAGGATTTTAATTGTCGACTATACGAACATGTCGACAAGCAGTTATAGCCTGCTTGCAAGGAGAATCTTTACAATTTACTGGCAGATTTTTGAAGTTCGTATCTATAGCAAAGAGGTAATTGGCTAATAGTGCCCAGTAAAGAGATCTTCTTGTTTTTATTCTATTGATTTATGAAATAACACAAATCAACTAGGACCCTCTGCATGCCATACATCAGGAATGGTTAGTCCTACTCATAGTGCACAGCAAGTTACCAATGAATAGATTAAATGGGCTACTCTAGATAAGTTTGAATAGTAGGTAGACGATGTTACCAGTAAATGCACTTTACATTCAGTTTTTTTTAACATATTTTAACTAGATGAATTGAGGGTTCTTTCTGCGGGACGAATCTTATTTTAATCATGTTGGTTTTTAGAAAATAGTTCAATAATGGATATGTATGAGATGTATGAAATTTGTATAAAGTTGTCTTATTTTAGATTTTTAACAACTGAACAATACATTTTTATTTCATTTATTCATTCATTCAGAGTGCTTCTATTTTTGAATACCAGAGGATGTGAATACATGATTAAGTGAGTGATTAAGTGTGAGACAAATGAAACAGGTGTGTGATTGTCTGTGTATGTGATTTTATGAGTTAGTGATTAAGAAAGTATACATGTGTGGCATGAAAAAATAAGTGTGTATGAGTAACTGAATAAGTGAAAGAACAGGTGTATGCCAGTATGTAGGTGACTGAAAATGTGCACTAATGACTATATACATAACTCATTGCACATTTAAGTATATTAAAAAGATGGTACATGAGTGTTCGACTAGATAAGTGAATGAGTGTGTAACTAAGTGAAGAACTGCATGAAAGAATAGTTATCCTTTTTATTTATTTATTTATTAATTTAGAAAGTTTTCTATAGCGCGAGCATGACCACCGAGGGTATCAGAGCGCTTTACAGTTAATACATCAAGAGGGATACAAGCAGTCAAGAGACAACAAACAGAGAGAAAGTTCACTGTCATGTAGAGCCAGGCATTCTCTGGAGCCCTGGCATCTGGGCCACAAATTTGCAACTGTGACCTCAATATCGAATGGCACAGCCTATCTGAGGCAGAAATGTCTTCATCAAAAAAACTTTGACTTCCTTTTTGAAGAGGACAATGGAAGGATTCACCCTGACTTCTGGGGGTAGGGAGTTCCAAAAACTCGGTGCAATGCCTGAGAAGGCTCGATTGTAGGTTATTCTTTTCTTGAATTTTTGTAGTTTGAGCAATAGGGTGCTGGTTCTTCTGGAGGCTCTCGAACCACATGAGAGCTCCAGTTTTTGAGCGAGGTACAGTGAGGTATTGAAATGAATGGCTTTGTGTGTCATGCATGCAATTTATAGCTGTATTCGAGCTTCATATGGAAGCCAGTTCAGGGATAACAAGGTATGGTGATATGTGGTTGTATTTTTAGCTCCTGTTAAGAGCCTAGGACAACTCTAAGAGGAGCAGTCTTCGCTCTAGGAAGGCAGCAAAGGGTTGCGCTGCCATAATCCAGCTTTGAGATCACTAAGTCTTGCACTGCCACCTTTAGGTCATGAGAAGGGAGAAAAGGTTTAATTTTCCTTAAAATGCTGAGCTGGAAGTTCGCTCCTTTGGTGAGGGAACTGATGTGCTTCTGCATGTTCAGCCTTTTGTCTAGCATTATTCCCAGAGAGCCTGTGGAATCAACGAGGTGAGGCTTACAGTTAAGAACAGTAAGCTGATTCATTCATTGTTCTATGACCTGAGATTGCTTGGGTGGTGCGATTAGGAGGAATTCCATTTTGAGAGCATTCAGCTTCAAGTGGTTACGTGTCAGCCAGCTTTGTTTTTTCAGTAGGACTGAGTTGAGGGACCTGATGTCCTCTGGGGAGGCGATCTTCAGGTATAGTTCGGTATCATCAGCTTGCATGTGATAAAGAATGCTGGATGATTTCAGAATTTCTGTATGAGGCTCCATGAACAGGTTGAAGAGCATGGGTGAGAGCGCTGAACCCTGTTGGACCCCCAGTGTGACCGGAGCAGGATGAGAAAAGGACTTGTTCAAATTGAATCTTTGGGATCTGGTATTAAGGAATGGGGAGAACCAGTTTAGGACAGGCCCAGACAACCCCACCCTGTGTTCCAGAAGGTTAATTAGGTTATCATGTTTGACAGTATTAAATGCTGACGAAAGGTCTAGAAGGATCAATAGGCAAGATTAATTTTGATCCAACATTCTTAGTGCATCATCTACAATGTGAGTTAGTGCAGATTCTGTGCTATGGTCCGGGCGGGAACCAGTTTGATATTGGTCCAGGAGCTGGAAATGATCAATGTGATTACAGAGTTGGGCGATCACACATTTCTCCAGGAGCTTTGCCAATGCGGGAATGTTGGAAATTGGACGAAAGTTATGGAGGTCCGTGGGATCCGCAGATGTTTACTTTAGAATTTAGGTAACTTGCCCCAATTTTAGGCAATCCGGAATAGGACCTTGCCGAAGTGACGCATTGACGATTTTAGTCCAAAGTGGGAGTAAGGAGGTTCTAACTTCAGAGAAGAGGTTCAATGGGAGGGAGTCATTGTAGTGATTAAAAGGTTTCAGAGTAGCCAGCGTTTTGCGAATAGTGCTTTCATCCAAGGTTTGGAAAAGGCTCCAGGATGCGTTGTTTTTGGGAGGGCAAGGCTGCGCAGGCATGGTAACATCCAACCAAGGAGGAAGGAGGGTGTTCGGCAGACTAATTGACAGGTGCACAAGGGCAGAGTGTAGTTCAGCTTTGATGTCAGTAGTTTATTCGCGAAGAAATCAGCAAATTCTTCGCAGTTTGGCTGTGTTCCCAAACCCAGTACAGAGAGATTGAGGCGACTGTTAGCTTGAGACTTGATGAGTTCAAACAGTTTTTTTGGGACGGTTTTTGCTTGCTCTAGTTGATTTCTGAAGAAGGTGGCTTTCGAGCATCTGATGCGTTTGTTGTAGAACCTTCTTAGGGATCTCAGATGGTAGAGATCTTCAAGGGGGGATAGGATTGCCACAGTCTTTCCACAAGTCTTAAAATCCTTTTTAGGAATTAAGACTACCAATGAACCAAGGTTTGGAGACTTCGGAGGACAGTCCTTTTAGCTGTAGTGCCACCACTGAGTCTAATACATTAGTCATTGAGCAGTTATAATGGGCCATAAGATCGTGGACATCTGACATGTTCATCGGAGGGGGCAGGATGTTATTGCAGAGAGCAGTCGGATCGTGCGAGTTGATGTTTCCTAGACATCTTTTCAAGTGTTTTGGGTTCTTAGGCTGGATTCTACTAGCTCTTACCGACTTCAGGATGAGGAAGGTGATGCAATAGTGGTCTGTCCAATCACACGGGAGGATCAATTCCAGATGGATGGTATTGGGCTTACCAATGATATGATCTAAGGTAGCTCCTTTATTATGAGTGGGGCTGTCACAGATTTGGATTGGGTTGAAGTCTAGCAGGAAGAGTTTAAGGCTATTGACTCCCACATCATTCACATCATTCCATCGAAGTTTGAAATCACCCAGGAAGATCTGAGTGCCATGGAAGTCTGCGTTAGCTGAGATAATTTCCATGATCTGTTCTATGAAGGGAAGGTTGTCGCATGGTGGGTAGTAGAACATGTGCATTTGCATGGGTGATTGTTGCTACCAACCACCTAAATACACAGCTATTCACAAGATGGCAGGAGGTGTGATTGTAGTACTTTCGCTGTTAGAGTGCTACGATGTATACAGGCGAATGAAAGAAAGAAGGTCTAACACGGATGAAGCTTCAAAAGGTTTTACTTAAGCTAAAAGTATTCCAGTCCCCATCCACAGGAGCGCTCCGCAAAGCAATTGCTGTAGCCCAAGTCTACCGTTATTCTCCTGGTACAGGATCAAATTCACAAGCTCCTAGGTTACAGAACCACATGACACAATGGTTCTATAGCCTAGGATACCACATCACCTCCTCACTTATATTTAACAAAAAACAATAAAATAATAAAAACATAAAGAAAACAAAACAGTAGAAATACAGAGATGGAAAATGTTTTCTAAACCACTGTCAAACTACATGTTAAAAGCATTTACACAAAATCGCGAAAATGACCTGGTTTCTTTCACGTAGAGGTCTGACTCCAACTGTGTCAGAAACCTTCTTCTCAGTAGACAAAGGAACTGATCCCAGCTCCGATTTACATTTTGACACCTTCTCTTAGTGGACAATGGAACTGATCCCAGCTCCGATTTACATTTTGATACTCTGTTTAGATTCCAAATCTTATTATCATCAGTTTTCACAGCATTTTTAAACAATTTCCTAACATGACAAGGCATACTGAATTTGGAACACTTCCCATCCTTTCTTGGAGATTTTATCTTCACCCAATCACCTACTTGAACTCTCGTTTCCTTAACAGCTTTTCTCATGTCACACAATACCTTTGACTTCAATTTCTTCCCTTCTTTGGCTTCCCAACCTTAAGGTACACCAATCTGATCATCAACCTTCAGTCTCTTCTCGATGAGCCAACCAGGGCTGACCTCACAACAGGGTAACCTTCCTTTTAACAAATAGGAAGGTGACACACATGTCCTGGAATGAGGAGTCAACCTGTATTCTCTCACTTTCTTCCTCAAACCTTCAGCCCATCTGGACTCACATACAAGAGATAATCGCAAACTTTCTTTTAAAACCTTAATAAAGCGTTCCACCATGCCAATGGACTCTGGATGATAAAGTGAAACTATTTTATGCTTCACCCCTCTCTCTCTAAGAAATTCTTCCACCAGGCCTGAGGTAAACTGAACCCCATTGTCAGAAAGGACACTGGAGGGAATCCCTTCTCTTTGAAACAGCTCCTCTAAAAATGTTATCACATCACTAGACACAATGGAATCCACAACTTTGATTTCTGGCCACCGAGAAAACATGTCTATGCAAACAATAATATATCTGTCATGCAAACTGACCCTAATTGGACCTAGAATGTCCATAGCCATGTCAACCCACTGACCAGAAGCTCTTTCTCTAACAACCATAGGCTGCGTTCTACACCTTCTCAGTCCTTGCTCAGTCCAAACATTCTACAACTTCCCTCTCAATCATTAAATCCGTCGATGGCCACCAGACATTTTCCCTGACCCTTTCTTCTGTTTTAGAAATACCCATATAGCTGGCATGAGCCTTTTTAACCAAAACAAGTCTCAAGTCTTCAGGAGGAACACATTTACTTCCTCTCATAAGCAAACGATCGACAACAGAGAGTTCATTGCGAACTTCCCAGAATCCATGTAACTCATCTCCGCACTTATTCTTGACCATCCACCCTTCCAACACCATTTTTACTACACTCTGCAAACAAACATCCTTTTCCAGCAAACTCTTCCATTCAGTTTCCTGTATAATGCCTTCAGTAACTAAACATACATTAAAGTGTTCCTCAAAGTCTTCACCAACAAAGCTCTTTTCCAAAGATGAATCGTCACTCTCAGACTCGACATACAATCCAGATAGACAATCTGCCTGCAAGTTACCAGCGCCTGGGACATAATTTATTGCAAAATCATTCACTTGAAGAGCAATGACCCATCTGGATATAAAACTAGATTTCTGCTTCACACCCTTTTTGTAAAGACCTCCTTAAGAGGCCTTTGATCTGTCTTTATTTCAAATTTGTGCCCCCAAAGAAACTTCCTCAGTTTTCTTACCGCTCAAAAGACAGCTATCGCCTCTTTTTCAATAACTGAATAATTAATGTCAGCACCGCTCAGGCCTCGTGAGATAAAAGCAATTGTCCTATATTCACCAGCAGATCTTTGCAACAAAACTCCCCCCAAACCTCTTGAGCTAGTGTCCATCATCACAATCACATCATCACCAACGTCAAAACTCCCAAGGTAGGATGAATTCTTCAAGCCTGATTTGATATCAATGAATTCAGCTTCACAAAAGTTGGACCAGTTAAATTCTGTGTTTTTCTTCAACAATGATCTTAAAGCCAACGACCTTTCAGCAAACTTAGGAATGAATTTATTATAGAACTCAGCCATTCCCAAACATTTTACTAACTCATCCCTGTTCTTAGGAGATGGCAAATTCTCTATTGTGTCAACTAACAATCTTTTGGGCTGAATTCCAGAGCTTGTAACTAGATTTCCTAAATATTCAATTTCTTGAACATCAAACTTGCATTTTCCCCGTTTGAGAGTCAGACCATAATTTAACAATTTATCTAAAACTTAACAGAATCTAGGGCAACATTCACAAGGAGCAATCGCCGAATTAAGGGCACTATATAAGAGGTGTTAAAATTATCTCCCCATTCACAAGCTGGTGTTAACAGCCCACAGCACCAGTTTACCCGCGATAGCAGCCGCAAAAAACATTGGCGCAGAGGACCCCCACAACTATCGCTAATGAGATGCAGAGTAGGCGTTCCTGTCCCAAAAACAGCAACACCACAACGCAACATTCACAATGACCAGCCAGATCGGCGATAAGAACACAAAACAGGCGATAAGGCGCGTTAGCAGCAGGAAATTTACACCTGCTCTGACCTGGTGTAAAGTCAGATGGCAGCCTGCACCACAAAAGGGAGACTAGCCCACAGCCACACCTAAACAACAGATGCACCAGTGTAACTGGACATGCAGCCCGGAGGCCCGAAAGGGCAACAATACCCTCTGCCACCACGCCCAGGACCACCCCTCCCTGGCACCCCCCCAACCAAAGACATACCACATCAGCTACACCTAAACATGTATAAAATAATCTGCTTGATGTCGCACAATCTCAACTGGTGACATGCATGTGTCGTGACAGAAATGAGCATCACACATTCACATTAGAAGCAACCAATGAAACTTTATTGTAATGAACACTGAAATGAAATGAAGACACATGGCAGCTCCTCCTGGGACAATCCGTAGGTCACAGCCTGCAAGACAAAACACATGATGAGATGGTGTGTCCTGCACACATCAAGGGACAGAGGGAGAGCAAAGGAGAGAGAGAGAAGAAGAGAGGGGGAGAGAGAGAGAGAAGCAGAGAGGGGGAGAGAGAACGAAGAAGAGAGGGGAGAGAGAGAGAGAGAAGAAGAAAGGGGGAGAGAGAGAGAAGAAGAGAGGGGGAGAGAGAGATAGAAGGAGAGGGGGAGCTAGAGAGAGAAGAAAAGAGGGGGAGAGAGAGAAAGAGAAGAAGAGAGGGGGGAGAGAGAGAGAAGAAGAGAGGGGGAGAGAGAGAGGAGAAGAGAGGGGTAGAGAGAGAGAGAGGGAGAGAGAGAGAGAGAGAGAGAGAGAGAGAGAGAGAGAGAAGAAGAAAGGTGTTGGACAGGCCACACGAAGGGCTTGCGCCCTCCCCGCATGACACGGAGAGAGAGAGAGAGAAGCAGAGAGGGGGAGAGAGAGAGAAGAAGAGAGGGAGAGAGAGAGAGAGAAGAAGAGCAGGAGATAGAGAGAGAAGAAGAGAGAGGGAGAGAGAAGAAGAGAGGGGAGAGAGAGAGAGTGTAGCCTCTGTGCACCCAAGCCGCACCAACCACTTGCCGGTATGAATAGCAGTACACCAGGTCACACAGGTCACACATCTGAGTTAGAGCCGTCATCTGAAACAGAGTCCAGATCCATGACTGGCACAGTACACACACCTGCACAAGACAGCATCACCCGCCTCCCCATGCACACCCAGGCAGAGGCAGCCCAGCCCCACCCGTCAGAGCATGCCTTCCCATACACACCCTGGCCTCACTGCTCACCTTCCGCCACCAACGTGTGGACAGGAGGTCCCACTACGTGCTACAAGCCACAAACCCGGTGCCCGTGGACATGGCACCCTCCACAATATGCAGCCACGCTCCACAGGCCACCAGGTCTCACGTTTGGTGCTGGGTCTTGAGTACTCCATGGCATAGGACATACCAGTGCACCTGGCACTGGTATGTCACGTGTCGGGAGACCCGCGCTGCCTGATGACTCCGGCCTACACTGCGGTCCAGCAGGGCACACAAAACCTGAGCTGTCCGGACCACCGGGACGGGGCATCATCGCAGGCTGCACACCCCCTCAGCAGTTTAAGGTGCCACTGACTCATTCTGGGCACCTGTGATGGCCGAAATGCTCTGGGTACCACTAACCCTGTGCAACCCCAGTTAGCACCACGTGGTGGCTACAACTGGGGACACCCATTGTGAATCTTCCACCTATTCAATTATCACAGTGTCAACTAACAATCTTTTGGGCTGAATTCCAGAGCTTGTAACTAGATTTCCTAAATATTCAATTTCTTGAACATCAAACTTGCATTTTCCCCGTTTGAGAGTCAGACCATAATTTAACAATTTATCTAAAACTTAACAGAATCTAGGGCAACATTCACAAGGAGCAATCGCCGAATTAAGGGCACTATATAAGAGGTGTTAAAATTATCTCCCCATCCACAAGCTGGTGTTAACAGCCCACAGCACCAGTTTACCCGCGATAGCAGCCGCAAAAAACATTGGCGCAGAGGACCCCCGCAACTATCGTTAATGAGATGCAGAGTAGGCGTTCCTGTCCCAAAAAGAGCAACACCACAAGACAACATTCACAATGACCAGCCAGATCGGCGATAAGAACACAAAACAGGCGATAAGGCGCGTTAGCAGCAGGAAATTTACACCTGCTCTGACCTGGTGTAAAGTCGGATGGCAGCCTGCACCACAAAAGGGAGATCAGCCCACAGCCACACCTAAACAACAGATGCACCAGTGTAACAGGACATGCAGCCCGGAGGCCCGAAAGGGCAACAATACCCGCTGCCACCACGCCCAGGACCACCCCTCCCTGGCACCCCCCCAACCAAAGACATACCACATCAGCTACACCTAAACATGTATAAAATAATCTGCTTGATGTCGCACAATCTCAACTGGTGACATGCATGTGTCGTGACAGAAATGAGCATCACACATTCACATTAGAAGCAACCAATGAAACTTTATTGTAATGAACACTGAAATGAAATGAAGACACATGGCAGCTCCTCCCGGGACAATCCGTAGGTCACAGCCTGCAAGACAAAACACATGATGAGATGGTGTGTCCTGCACACATCAAGGGACAGAGGGAGAGCAAAGGAGAGAGAGAGAAGAAGAGAGGGGGAGAGAGAGAGAGAAGCAGAGAGAGGGAAAGAGAACGAAGAAGAGAGGGGAGAGAGAGAGAGAGAGAAGAAAAAAGGGGGAGAGAGAGAGAAGAAGAGAGGGGGAGAGAGAGATAGAAGGAGAGGGGGAGATAGAGAGAGAAGAAAAGAGGGGGAGAGAGAGAAAGGGAAGAAGAGAGGGGGAGAGAGAGACAGAGAAGAAGAGAGGGGGGAGAGAGAGAGAAGAAGAGAGGGGGAGAGAGAGAGGAGAAGAGAGGGGTAGAGAGAGAGAGAGGGAGAGAGAGAGAGAGAGAGAGAGAGAGAAGAAGAAATTGGAGAGAGAGAGAGAGAAGCAGAGAGGGGGAGAGAGAGAGAAGAAGAGAGGGAGAGAGAGAGAGAGAAGAAGAGCGGGAGATAGAGAGAGAAGAAGAGAGAGGGAGAGAGAAGAAGAGAGGGGAGAGAGAGAGAGTGTAGCCTCTGTGCACCCAAGCCGCACCAACCACTTGCCAGTATGAATAGCAGTACACCAGGTCACACAGGTCACACATCTGAGTTAGAGCTGTCATCTGAAACAGAGTCCAGATCCATGACTGGCACAGTACACACACCTGCACAAGACAGCATCGCCCGCCTCCCCATGCACACCCAGGCAGAGGCAGCCCAGCCCCACCCGTCAGAGCATGCCTTCCCATACACACCCTGGCCTCACTGCTCACCTTCCGCCACCAACGTGTGGACAGGAGGTCCCACTACGTGCTGCAAGCCACAAACCCGGTGCCCGTGGACATGGCACCCTCCACAATATGCAGCCACGCTCCACAGGCCACCAGGTCTCACGTTTGGTGCTGGGTTTTGAGTACTCCATGGCATAGGACATACCAGTGCACCTGGCACTGGTATGTCACGTGGCGGGAGACCCGCGCTGCCTGATGACTCCGGCCTACACTGCGGTCCAGCAGGGCACACAAAACCTGAGCTGTCCGGACCACCGGGACGGGGCATCATCACACGCTGCACACCCCCTCAGCAGTTTAAGGTGCCACTGACTCAGTCTGGGCACCTGTGACGGCCGAAATGCTCTGGGTACCACTAACCCTGTGCAACCCCAGTTAGCACCACGTGGTGGCTACAACTGGGGACACCCATTGTGAATCTTCCACCTATTCAATTATCACATTGGCAACTAGTTTTTCCAACTCAAGTTTCATGCTGCCTCTAAAAGCCATGGGAACATTCGTGACTTTGGCAGCTTTCGGACAGGCATTCTCTTTCAACCTGATCTCGTGAACATAATACTTTAAACACCCAAGTTCATTCTTAAAATCCCCTGAAACCTTTTCCAATATGTTATCACCGTCAACTTTAACAGAGTTGACAGTAGGTTTATCTCTTAAGCAAACCATGGGTTTCGCATTAGGGTCAAGAAAAACAAAAAGGTCACGTTGGTGTACCCAAACTATTAACGAGTCTCCTTTAACAGAAACATAGATTTTCCGTGAAATGATCCTATCCTTAAATTCTATCGAACCCCAAAAATAACCACCCAATTTTATTGGCTCTCTACCGTAACCCTTTGGTTTTATATCTGGCTTTAAGAGTTTCACTCTAGACTTCAGTTTCCCTTCATAAAATGCAAATGGTATCAAAGTAATTTTTGTATCAGGGTAAATAACATCAGAACCTCTTGACCATTTACTAACACATTTTCTAGTGTTCCATCAAGTTTCTCCACATTTTTCTCCAGAATAATTTCTTCTTCCATTGAGTCATCATCGCAGTCTATCTCCCTAACGTTTTTTGTAGTAGACCTACAACATTTTGAGACATGTCCTTTTCTCCCACAATTCTTTCACATGGCTTTCCAGCCAGGATACAACTTATTGCTGGCCAAATGACCAGCATCACCACATCGAAAGCATTTTCCAACAAAAGCTTTGTTAGACGATTTGTTTCTTAGATCATACTTGGTGTTGCTTTAACTCGGTTTGTGGTCCTTATCCTTTTCCACTACCACTTTCATACTTGTCTCACTGTCTTTAGTTGTAGTTAAGGCATCTTTCTTTATCACTTCCACACAGTCCTTTGAATGTTCTGAAGTTTTTGCTAGAGTTAATACTTCATGTAGAGACAGATTATTCGTCTCCCAAATTGACTCTTTTAACTTATCTAGATTGTACTCTAACATGAACTGATCCCTAAGGCGGTCATCAATAGATGCCACAAAACTGCATGTAGAAGCTAACTTGCATAGGACAGTTATGTATTGTTCAACACTCTCTCCTTGATGTTGCATCCTTTTACCAAAGTGATACCTCTCTAGAACAATACTCAACTTTGGAAGATAATGAATATCAAGTTTCTTTATAGCAATCTCATACTCTTTTAAATCTGCAACACTATCCTCCGAGAATTCAGGGATATTTTTATAGACTTCTTGTCCCTCAGAACCAAGACAATGTAATAATAATGATTTTTTTCTCTCCACACTTAGATTGGCACCACATACCTTTGCATACTGAGCAAAAACTTTCTTCCACTTTGACCACTTCAAATGTGAATCACCTGGAGAGTTGAAGACAAATTATGGAGTAGGAATATTCTGCATGGCAAATATTCAACTATGAAATTCTACTGTGAAAATCCATTGACCGGAGTTCCACCCAGTATGCTGGGTCAGACCAGCCGCCCGCAAACCAGTCATGGATCACAAGAAGCCTCGTGGCCAGGTAATATAGGTGGAGATTGGTGACCCCCATGCCCCCATCGTAAGGAGGTATGCGACAATGCGCCAGGGATAGTCTTGGCCGTCTGCCCCCCCACAAAAACCAGGAGGGGGTACTGTCTAATTCCGAGAACCAGCTCCCTGGGAGATAAAGGGTAATGTTCTGTAAAATGTACAAAAAACGAACCCTGGGCGTAGTTCGCGTAGCCGGCTTCGCGAAGCTTCGCAAAGATGTTCTTGCACTACGCGACCTTCGCGTAGCTTCGCGAGCTTGCGTAGTTGCTTGGGGCGCACGTTCGCGATGGCTTTTTCTTGTTCACGAGCGCGGTGAGCATGTTCGGGGAGCTGTTTGCATGCTCGGGGGATATATCTCGTGATCTTACCCATGCGGTCGCCAATGGGCGCGGCCATCTTGTTTTTCTATTGTCCCGCCCGCGATGCCTTATTTCCTGTTCCGGGTCGCGGATAGCGTGATCACGATGTGCATTGACGTGTTCGGGAGCGCATTTTACTTGTTCGCGAGAAATATCGCGCAAACTTACCCACGCGGTCGCGAATGGGTGCGGCCATCTTGTTTTTCACTCTATGCTATGGTTCTGGGCCTACTTTTGTATCCTCCCTTTATCTGGTCAATCATTTGTCTTTAAAACATTTTTTCTGACTTTTTTTTGTTATTATCTATCTCTCTCTTTGCCTAAGTTTATATTTTGCATTTTACTTCTACTTTTACTGTGTTTTTGTTACTTTTATAAAGTTCTTTCTATCTTCTTCCCCCTAACTTTTTTCCCCTTCTAACTTTTCTTTTCGGCCTCCCACCCACCCCAGAATCATGTCCAAGGGCACACCGAGTGCCAAGGGCAAGGGACCTGCAGGAGCAGAGAATGGCCGCCTGCCTTGCATCAGAATGCGTCCTGCAGGGGTGCAGGCCCGGCAACTGTTTGGGGAGGAGGAGGTGGCCGCCCTTGTTTTTTTCATCCAGCGCCACCTCCCCTTGACCTTGGCAGCAGGCCTGGCTCCGGGTACGCTACCCAGGAGCCGCACCGTCGGTGGGCGAAGGTGCGCCGGGCCGTGTTCCGGTGCTCTGGGGGCCTGCGCACCCACAATCAATGAGCCCACCGGTGGCCCGACATCCTGGACCGGGAGCAGGACCTGTTGGACCTGCTAGGTGTCGAGGTCGTTGGGCTTGGTGAGTAACTTATAGTGTATATTAAATTTAATGAACAACAAGGTTACTGCTGCGTGCCAAGCGTTGCTGGTAAATTAAAAGCAAAATGTTCTTTGATTTAAGGACCCAGGTGCTCTGTGGCACTCTTACTTGTTTGCAACTTAGTTTGCGCTAGCTTGTGCTGATGCTGATTATATAAGAGTTTATTTTACAGAACTGAAGTTAGGTAATGCGATTTGCTAGAGAGACTCTAGTCCTTCCATTGTCCTACTGTGAAATAGTGGTGGATGGATATTGGATACCAGGTTTAGTTTGTTAGTATTAGTTAATAATTGTTTTATGCGGTCTGCGTGACGCCTTCTCTGTCACTGAGTGCTGCTTACCCCAGTCCTCCGTCGAACCTTTTGTACTTTGTTTAGTGAGTGGTAGGCTTAGCATGGTCAGTCAGTAGCAGAACTAGATCAGAATCATGCAACCAACCCACAATTTGTTGTATGTATGTATGCACTAATGTATGCATGTGTCCTCCATCTCATCTATGCATTTGATGGCTGAAAAAAAATGGAAATGCAGACTTAGTGAACAATTGGCCCATCTGGAATAGGTGGTGTAGGTCAGGTGGTACTTACTATGCTTCGTTAGTATTTGTAATCAGATTGATTATGGAACACTGGAGTGTTCATAAATAAGTAGATGATCCGTGAATGCAGGAAGAAGCCAGTAGTCGATCCATCTGATTAGATAGGTCAATTTTATTGTAATTGGTGTTTCCTAAAATGTTGTTTGACTTATTTTTCCAAATTATTTATTATTATTTATTTCACAGCACTCCTTAATGTTTGTCTCTTTCTTTATTATATTTTACATGATCATCAGCACCACCCAGGGGCAAGAAGACGTGGTCGGAGTCGGCGGGGGAACCAGAGGACCGCTCCTCTACCGAGGCTCCTGCTGCTGGCCCTAGTAAGTACTCCAGTGGTTATATTGACATTTATATTTCCCTAACTTTTAATGCATTTTTTTTTTTCGAACTATAAATTATGGTTCCACTTTCTAATTCTATTTTTTACAAAAGCTTACTTCTTTGACCTTGACTATCTGTTTCCAAATTCTGTTTATCCCTGCCTCTAACTAAGTTGCTTCTAACTGCCTCTGCTATGACTCTCTGTACTACTACTACTACTACTACTATTATATTACTCTGTTAGTAGCAAAGCTTGCACAGTTGCCCACTCTTTATAGAAGGTTTTCTTTGGAATAATAAAACTCTGATTGACCAATAGCTCTAGCCACTGTGTCCTGTCCTTTGGGTTGTCCTCTTCAAGTCTTCTCAATGTTGAGGCTTTGACAATTACCACAAACAAAATAGCCAACCAGATATTTGACTAGTATTTTTGATTGGATAGTACATGATACTACTCTTGTCTAGTGATTCTGCAGAGCCACATACAGAACTATGCACAACAAAATAGGATGTTGCTGATGGGAGGTTGGACCTTACTGATCACACCTCAGTCCGAAGAACCCAGGATCCCCTGACCGACTAGCTATAGTGTCTCACATTAGGGTCCCACTCCCGACCCCCCCCACGAAGAAGATACACAATGTTGATGATGATTGAGACAGACAACCCAGAACATAATAACACCATTTTGCTCACTCACTTGCGCAAGTCCACCCCACCACACCAAATACCAGAGAGTCTATGTGTAAGTTCAAAAGGTTTATTTGAAACAAGTATCAAACTCTGTACATCGTTAATATGAAATTTAATTTACTACAGCCATAGTCAATAAGCGAGCAAAAAGCCTAAGATTAAAACAGTAAACATTTACAAGTGCATGACAACAAGAACAAGAGCCAAGATCTTTAGAATTCTGGAAGACCCCTCACCGTAGAACGTAGAAATACTGGTTACATCATCTTGCATCATAATATGTTCTATAAATCTCTGGTTTTGTAGAAGGGAATCTTCCGCCTATTATATGAGAAAAATGCTGCGAGTTAGCCGTTAGATAGTATACTGGTGAATGCAAGCATTTTGCAGTCATGGCAAAAAGTGTAACATGTATGTGATGGCTAAGCAATATGAACTAAACAAACTCAATAAGTGGTTTTTTTTCTGACCTCTTCACTTGTACGCAACAGTCAAGTGGCCTCAAAGGCATCTACTGCACGTGTCAATAAGCTAGCAGATATAATTAAATATGCGCCAAAAGAGTAGTAGTCGACATGATGAATCTAAAAGGGTTACACATGGCTCAGGCTAACTTTCAAAAGAGTAGAGTTGGACTAGATTACCCTAGGAAGTGGAACCATATCACTACTATTGCCTGTCTACTGACTGTACTTACTGTCTAGTGCTGATGTATGTTGTATTAACTTTTTTTTCAATGTTCCAAGTGAACACTTAAAATAGGGGGAGGTTTCCAGGCATCTAAAAATGTGTGATGTTTTTTTCTAGGCACACTACCATCCACCAGTGCCGTCGGCGCCAGCGATGCGGCCATTCCGGAGGGGGCAGGCGAACTGGCGGCACCTGTAGGGGAGACGGGGGGGATCCAGAAGCAGTGGCCGGCAGCGGTAAGTTATATTCATTACTTCTTGACATTACTACTAGATGGAAGTGTGTTCACTATTTCACTGTACTGTGCGACTTATTATTATAGAACGGTTGAAGAAGACTCCCTTTACTTAGCATTAGCAGCGTGAGCAGAGTAACCAATGGCCTCTTCTATTTGACTCCAAAATCAGCTGTGAAGGTTTTATGGAGAAGACAAACTCAGATCAGATGACCTTGATGGATGTGTTGAACAAAGAGGGAAAGAACTAAGGGTGGAAGGACGGGCGAGATAAATAATATGACTGACTGGCAGAGAAGGATATGTTGTTGGAAGCATGCATAGGTGGCAGATAGTAATCAGATCAGATGCATGGGTTGTTGAAGGATGGGTGGAAGGTGAAAGAATGCCTACCTGGGTGTGCGACACAGTATGAGTGGATAGTGCTAGATAGCAAATATCAGCGTTGTTTGGTTCAAATTCAAAGCCAAGGAAAGCAAGGAAGGAGCGGAAGCATGGGTGGTTGTTGGTGAAACCAACTAAGTATGAGAGATATAAAAAAGAAGGATAAACGTTTACTTTAATGGATGTATGCCTGGATGTACTATCATCAATAGACAGTATAGGTGGAAAGTGTCACTGGAGATTCTTACTTTGAAGAAAATGTAAAAGAAACTGTGTGACAGTAGCAAAGCCTAGGGGAATATAGATAGTATTATCAGAATACAGTACACTTGCAATAGTTTGCAAGCACGTCATATATATTTATATATATATATATATATATATATATATATATATATTATCAAGCGGAAGCCCCTTCCTCCCACTCTGGGGACCACTCCCTACCTAATATTATTAATGTATTTTCGATTGGGGCAGCCAGCCTGCAAAGGGGGGCCTATCTGTTGTTTATGGTTATTGGTTACACAATCAATGAAAGCAAAGTACCCTCTGCAGTAGCGGTTGGTGGTGGGAGTGTTGGCGGGCGGTGACATGGAGAGGGGACGGGTGGGTGGCACTGGCGAGTAAACTGTGTATTACGGCCAAATACAGGTAATCAACATAAAAATAAATAAAATTATTTTCAATGTGCGCACTGCACCACCGAATGCGATGCAGTGCAACAATTGTTTTTTTAATGTATTGTTTAATTACCTGTGATTGTCCTTAATCCATAGTTTACTATTCCCACCCTGCACCTTCCCACGTCACCGACTCACGGCCCGGCAGCACTCCCACCACTGACCGCTACTGACCTGATGTCGTATCGTATTAGCATCTATTATATGAATATAAGCAATGATCATTGGATCAGATAAATAATCAGCCTTTTTGTAGTACCCATGGCAGGGTGTAAGTGAAATTGTGCATGCCATTTGCCCTCATGTAAGAGAGTATGGCCAGTGCCAACGGCCGTAAGGCGTCATACAAAAATATCTGCTTCCCCACCTGCAGACAGTAGCAGTAAATAAAACTAATGTGAGTCTGCATCATGTGGCTCATATCTGTTTCTCTTGGGTGTAAGCTTAGCTGACTGAGCTGGCATGCCGGCTACAACAAGGTTATGTAATTGGGCTAAACTACAGATAAGAACAACACGACTGGTGTACCGGAGTACAAAGTACGATTATATTTATAATGTCGGAAAATCCCACAAATGTTAGAGTCCAAGGAAGTAGGAGTAGAGATACTTACCACCAAATCACAAATGTTATGAACTGTGCTTGCTAGTGATACTGTGACACTATGTGTTGAATGATTTTAGTGTTTCTGTTTTGCTAAGAGTATTGGCTACAACATGTTCTTTTTCTTTCTTGATATAGATACTCCTTCCACATCCACTAAACCATCAAGGAAGGAGTTGGCCGCTAGGGCCCGGCGCCGGAAACTGGAGGCCATCTGCGAGCATTATCGCCGGCTGGTGGCTCAGGTGGAGGAGGAAGAGCAGGCCCTGCCTCCACTTTCACGGCGCCGTGGTCCAGCATCCGCCCGCCGCCGCGCCTCGATTTCATGCACTGCTGCCCCCCACCCTGCATGTAACTGCAGGGCATTTCGCCGCCAGCTGCTCCACCGGATGGCCCGCTTAGAGGAGAAGCTGGAGGAGCGGGTAAAGATCCTGGTGGACAAACACCTTAAGGCCCGCCGACAATAGAGGACCTCGTCATTTGCCCCTTTTTTAATTCCTTTTGTTGGTGGGTGGGTTTTCGGGCGTTGGGGATTCTTTCGGACATTGGGACTCTTGAACTTTCGTTTCGTTTTGAACATTGGTTGGGGTTAGGAAGGGGGGTGGGTTAGGTCAGAGTGGGATAGTTTATTTTTCTTAGGGGATATTAAATTATATGCTATTTACTATTTACTTATACGAAGTTAATGTTTTGTGGTGGGTTACAGTTTTCCGAATTCAATCTAAGTTACATGGTTTGTTACTTTGTTTCCGTGCTGCTGCATGCCCACAGCCAGCATTTGATTTAAAAGATCTGCCGATTTTGTAACACACAAACCGATAGATGCAGTACCCCTCACTGAGTTATTCTTAATTGTCATAATAGTACTGTCAGTCTCTCCTCCTAGTCCATACCTCCCACCAAACTTATCTTACCTGTGATTGATGATGACGTTCGGCACACTGATGGCTGCATGGTTGGTTTCCCAAATTAACGGACAAGATGCCATTATTGTGGTGGTAGTAGTAGACACTGGCAATAGCATTTGAAAAAAGAAATAGAAAGTCACTTGACTGAGAGACTGTGGTAGGAGTAGTAGAACAGAACACAAAGTAAACTACAGCATGGGTGGGCAAGCAGAAGAAGATCCTTGCCCTGCCTTAGTCGAAATTAAATTAGTGTTGCTTTCACCACTGCTGCCCCAGCAAGCGTGTGATCAATTGGTGTACATTTAATGTAGTCATCACATCACACCTCAATATAAATCACACAGCCCGGAGGAAGAGGGTTAGGGATTGATGAATGGATGGGAAGTGTGGTTTTGGGAAAGGTTTGAGAAAGAAAAATAGACAGTATGCATGGACACAACAAAAGTAAAACACAATCTTGTAAGACGACCATGATCCATCATCAAAGAAATCAAAGTATAAAGTGAGAAAAAGCAAATGCATGCATGCTGAGGAAGAGAACTTGATGGTTAATGATAATTAGTTGTTCTTACTATAACTACTATTACCCAATGAGACAGTACAGTCAGGGAAGAAATTGAAATTTGCCTTGCCTGTCTGCCGCCCTCAGAGCTCAGACCGAACCCAATTACATGCTGTACCGGGCTTACTTTTATTTTTCAAGCTAGCAAAGGAAATTAAAAAATGGTTGTAGGGATCAATTACAAAACAAACCACGACACACAGTCGTAATGGTTGAAGAGAAAAAAGCAATCAAATAAATTTAAATAAGAATGATGAATGATACTAAAGTTACTGTATTATCCTGGTCCAAATGTTGAGTTGCATCATTCTCGTCATTCCTCTTGGTCCTCCCTTACATGGACACTTCGCACATCAATCTTGGGTACCACTGCCTGCCTGATGTGGATTGGTAAGGTAAGTGTGAGTCGTTTCTCCCACTATAGCACAGGTTAAAGGCCGGCCTGTAAGTGTGATGGAAAAAGAAAAACAAACGGGGTATTGAAAAATTACTGCATTTAAAACAATAAACTCGATTACAGTGGAGTGCAAGACGAGAAGACAACACTCTGAGGAGAACACTTTCAGACTGAGGCAGCTTGGATAGGATACATAGTGTCTACCCTACAGCATTAAGGTACAACAACAACGGGACAGGACTCAGGAGCCAGCACAGCCACAGAACAGGAGAACCGCGGCACAGGCCAGGCACCCTACCCCTTACTTGCATTTTGACCGAGCCAGAGAAATGTCATATGCACTGCAGCAACCTAGCATTTTCCAAATGAAGTGACTAAATCAATGCGCCACTGGCCCTCATACCACTACAGCCTACTCCAGTCCACACCACTACATGGACATCTAGCCTAGGTCTGCTGTGGTTCTTGTTCAAACTGTTTACCTTTTAAGTCAGGCCATGAAACTTAGGGAGAGTAAGGAAGATGGAGCAGGACCCTGAGGAGTGGAGTGGACAGTTATGCACAGACGTGCAACTCCAATAGGGAAATAAAAAGAGGAGTCTGTTGATGGATTTGTAGTGATTAGATTTTGATCCAGAAAAACAGATACACAGTCACACACAAATAAAGGAAGGGAGAACAATTTGAAAGTCTAGTTGTCAGGGAAGAGGAGCTCGTCCTCAAACTCTGGTGGTTCGGACAGAAGTACGTCTAACAACCCACTACTTATGTCATCGAAATCGCTCTCCTCTTCCTGCTGTGACTCACGTATTTTGTACTCCGGTGGTATAAAGTGTTGATTCATTTTGATCATGTTTAACCTCTCAACGCTTTTGGGCGAGAGACTGGTCCTTTTGACAGTAACAATGGCACCAGCAGCACTGAAAACACGCTCTGAAGAGACACTTGCAACAGGGAAAGCCACATACTTTATCGCCAGCCTGCTGAGCACTGGCCATTGGCTTCTTTTCTCATACCAATACACCAATGGGCTTTGCTCCATGAAGACCTCTGTTGTGTCATCTAGATAGGCCTGAACTATCCGCTCTATGTTCAGGAGTGCTCCAATTTCCTGGGCCTCTTTTGCCTTTGCATCAGTCATGGACGTACAATACCCTTTCCATAGAAACCAATCACCTGCCCTTTTTTTAAATGTGCCTGATGATCCTGTTGGTGCTGTTGATGTTATTGCTGGCAGTGTTGTTGACTGATGGGAGGCAAACACACTGCTCTTGGACTCTGAAGTAGAACTTGACTCTGGGTGCCCTGCAGTACTTTTTCTGCCCTGGGGGGGGGGGCCTCTAATTAAGATCCTTTCGTTTTCAAAGTCAGTGGCTTCCTCAGCTATCAAAGTTTTGTACTGGGCAACATCCACTTCTGAAAAAGGAATTACTTCATTACTGCGCAGCAATAATTTGTAACGTGGATCTAAAATTGAGGCAGTAATGTAATGGGGATGTGACACAATGTTATTTTGAATCCTTGTATTGTCAGATAAGCGAGCGACTAAGGTGTCTGCCAAATAATATGTGTCTACTTTGTCATCCACACCTGCGTACATTTCTAACACCTCCTTCAGCTCTTGCCTAGCATGTACAACAATGGGATAGCTTGGCCCATAGTACAGTCCTCCCTGCTCACTTCACATGTGAAGACCTCAAAAGGAAGTAGCATCTCTGTCAGGCATTTGACGAGGTCCCATTGGGCCATCTCAACTGTCATGCCTTTCACAGTAGGATCCCCTGACCTTTTCATGACATAATCATTAAGTCGTATGTACTGCTCAAACAGACGCTCAAGCATGAAATACGTTGAGTTCCAACGTGTGGGCACCTCCTGGATGAGTGCTTTGGCTGGCATTTTATGCTCACGTTGAATGACCCTCAGCTGCTTCCAGGCTTTAAAAGAATGGTTTAAATGTGTGCATATTCTTCTGCAGGTGGTCAGTAAGCTGCTGACTTTGCTTTCATTTATCAGAAAATAAATTTAAATACGAATGATGAATGATACTAAAGTTACTGTATTATCCTGGTCCAAATGTTGAGTTGCATCATTCTCGTCATTCCTCTTGATCCTCCCTTACATGGACACTTTGCACATCAATCTTGGGTACCACTGCCTGCCTGATGTGGATTGGTAAGGTAAGTGTGAGTCGTTTCTCCCACTATAGCACAGGTTAAAGGCCGGCCTGTAAGTGTAGATGGAAAAAGAAAAACAAACGGGGTATTGAAAAATTACTGCATTTAAAACAATAAACTTGATTACAGTGGAGTGCAAGACCAGAAGACAACACTCTGAGGAGAACACTTTCAGACTGAGGCAGCTTGGATAGGATACATAGTGTCTACTCTACAGCATTAAGGTACAACAACAACGGGACAGGACTCAGGAGCCAGCACAGCCACAGAACAGGAGAACCGCGGCACAGGCCAGGCACCCTACCCCTTACTTGCATTTTGACCGAGCCAGAGAAATGTCATATGCACTGCAGCAACCTAGCATTTTCCAAATGAAGTGACTAAATCAATGCGCCACTGGCCCTCATACCACTACACCCTACTCCAGTCCACACCACTACATGGACATCTAGCCTAGGTCTGCTGTGGTTCTTGTTCAAACTGTTTACCTTTTAAGTCAGGCCATGAAACTTAGGGAGAGTAAGGAAGATGGAGCAGGACCCTGAGGAGTGGAGTGGACAGTTATGCACAGACGTGCAACTCCAATAGGGAAATAAAAAGAGGAGACTGTTGATGGATTTGTAGTGATTAGATTTTGATCCAGAAAAACAGATACACAGTCACACACAAATAAAGGAAGGGAGAACAATTTGAAAGTCTAGTTGTCAGGGAAGAGGAGCTCGTCCTCAAACTCTGGTGGTTCGGACAGAAGTACGTCTAACAACCCACTACTTATGTCATCGAAATCGCTCTCCTCTTCCTGCTGTGACTCACGTATTTTGTACTCCGGTGGTATAAAGTGTTGATTCATTTTGATCATGGTTAACCTCTCAACGCTTTTGGGCGAGAGACTGGTCCTTTTGACAGTAACAATGGCACCAGCAGCACTGAAAACACGCTCTGAAGAGACACTTGCAACAGGGAAAGCCACATACTTTATCGCCAGCCTGCTGAGCACTGGCCATTGGCTTCTTTTCCCATACCAATACACCAATGGGCTTTGCTCCATGAAGACCTCTGTTGTGTCATCTAGATAGGCCTGAACTATCCGCTCTATGTTCAGGGGTGCTCCAATTTCCTGGGCCTCTTTTGCCTTTGCATCAGTCATGGACGTACAATACCCTTTCCGTAGAAACCAATCACCTGCCCTTTTTTAAAATGTGCCTGATGATCCTGTTGGTGCTGTTGATGTTATTGCTGGCAGTGTTGTTGACTGATGGGAGGCAAACACACTGCTCTTGGACTCTGAAGTAGAACTTGACTCTGGGTGCCCTGCAGTACTTTTTCTGCCCTGTGGGGGGGCCTCTAATTAAGATCCTTTCGTTTTCAAAGTCAGTGGCTTCCTCAGCTATCAAAGTTTTGTACTGGGCAACATCCACTTCTGAAAAAGGAATTACTTAATTACTGCGCAGCAATAATTTGTAACGTGGATCTAAAATTGAGGCAGTAATGTAATGGGGATGTTACACAATGTTATTTTGAATCATTGTATTGTCAGATAAGCGAGCGACTAAGGTGTCTGCCAAATAATATGCGTCTACTTTGTCATCCACACCTGCGTACATTTCTAAAACCTCCTTCAGCTCTTGCTCTAGCATGTACAACAATGGGATAGCTTGGCCCATAGTACAGTCCTCCCTGCTCACTTCACGTGTGAAGACCTCAAAAGGAAGTAGCATCTCTGTGAGGCATTTGACGAGGTCCCATTGGGCCATCTCAACTGTCATGCCTTTCACAGTAGGATCCCCTGACCTTTTCATGACATAATCATTAAGTGGTATGTACTGCTCAAACAGACGCTCAAGCATGAAATACGTTGAGTTCCAACGTGTTGGCACCTCCTGGATGAGTGCTTTGACTGGCATTTTATGCTCACGTTGAATGACCCTCAGCTGCTTCCAGGCTTTAAAAGAATGGTTGAAATGTGTGCATATTCTTCTGCAGGTGGTCAGTAAGCTGCTGACTTTGCTTTCATTTATCAGAAAGTCCTGAACAACAATGTTAATGCAGTGTGCCAAACATGGCACCCTGAAATAGCCACCATCTTTCATGGCCCTAACTACATTACTGCCATTGTCCGTGGCAACAAAACCAATGGTAAGCCCTCTTGGTCGCAGCCACTCAAACACCTTGCTGTTAAACTCATCCAAAATGTTTGCAGCAGTATGAGATTTCTCCATAGCAAACATGGCTACAGTTGCATGTTTGCGAGTGTCTTTAAAAATCTCAGCGGTGTCAACAACACCGTCAGATATCTTATCTTTAACACCCGAAAAAGAGACCCAGTGTGCAGTGATGCACATGTAATCAGTGGCTTGGCACCTGGTCCACATGTCTGTTGTCAGGTGTATACTCTGAACAGCACTCTGTTTTAAGGCTTTTCCAAGCAATTCCAGCACGTCGTGATGTAGTGCTGGAACAGCAACTCTTGCGAAATAGTAGCGGCTGGGAACTTTCCATTTTGGGCAGATGGTGGTCACAAATTCAAGAAAACCCACCCCTTCAACAAAAGAAAAAGGGAGAAGGTCCAGTGCTAACATTTTAGCCAGCTTTGCATTGTACAAACGTGCTATTGGGGGGTTGCGTTCGTACTGCCCCTTCGGCCTACTAAACATGCTAAGAATGGTAGGCTGCATGGTATTCCTTCCTGTGGTCAACGTCGCACTTTTTTGGCCAGCAGTACTCCTTGGTGTCTCAGGCTGACTCTTACTCTTGTGCCAATGAGATGTGGCTGAGGATGTGGGCGTTACCACTGCAGTGCTGGGGACAGGGCTACTTTGTGTACCACTACCACAGAGAATGTCTCCCTCTTCTTCCTGTTCCAACAGCAATGGTTCCAGTTTTGATGAGACTAAGGTGCTCCTCCCACTGGATTGCGTGGTGTCTTTTCAGATGGGTCATTTGGCCTCCGGTACCATAGTTTGTACCAAGCTTACCACGACTAACAGAGGTATGAAAAATGGAGCATATAGCAATGTTCTCCTCCTTTCCGCTAACCGTAAAGAAGTCCCACACTGGGGAGCTTAACTTTTGTCTCCTGCTGGAGGTGCCACTCCCACTTCCAATGCCGGATGAACTGGAGGGTGTGTGTTGAATTTGGCTCTGTGCAGTACCACTACCTACTTCTGCTGAGGTGGTGCTTGTGCTGGATGTAGGACGCTGCCAGCCCTTTGCTAATGTAAATATGGAAGCTGGAGGTCGTGTTGGTGTTACCTGTGTTGAAGGTATGCGTGCTACATCCCTTGCAGCCATTTTGGATAGTGTAAAAATGTTGGTCTCCATCTCCTCAGGCCCGGGAGTGATGTTTGTGATGACTGGCTCATCATCATCATCATCATCCTGCTCTTCTACATCAACATCCATAAGTGTAAGGTTTTCTGGAACCTTCCTTTTCCCATGCCTGCTCTTGTGATGTATTTCCCTCTCAGACTCAGTTTGTGGCTTCCAAGTGGCATCTAGATCATCAGAAGGGGGTTTGGTGAAGAACTTGATGTACTAACCCTCCTTTTCCTTGCTGGTGATTTGGAAGCCAATGGAACTTCTAAAGGAGTGGCTTCCATCTTCTTCCTCTGCATGAGGCTCAATTTCCTGAACTGCCCCTACTTCGGGAGGAACTACAGGTACTATTTTGCAGGCGGTGGTTGCGGCTGTTGACCACTTATCTGCTGTGTTCCCTCCTGCGTTGATTGTGTACTACTTTGAGATAGCGATAAGTTTAGTTCAGGTTCAACATCACTGCTTTCCACCATAAGGCTGGCTACCTCTTCCACACTCATCTGCTTGGGCATGGGTTGGTGGGTTGGGCCCACTGATGTGGAGGTGTTGCCCCCAGCTTGGCCCCCCGACACCGCTGCTGCAGGCATCATTTTGGGTGTTCCAAAAAAGGTTTTGGGAGGCACACCAGACTTAAGTAACTTTTCCTTCTTCTTCTGTTCCTTCTTCTCCATGGCAACTTTCTTGGTACCGGAGGACCTGCTACCTGCTTTCTTTGGGGGCATCTTCTTCAGATGTCAAAACAGAACTCAGTTGCACAAGTTGCAGAGATGCCTGGTCAGGTCACTCACACCTCACGTCACATTGTGTACAGCAGCAGGATGTCGGTCTGGCACCACAACGGTGGATGATGATGACACACCTCCTCTGTCTTTTGTGCACCTAAAAGCAAAAAAGCCAGAAGAACATCAGTCAAAAGATCCATAATAGAATATATAACTTATTAGTGTCTAGTGGGTGGTCACAATTATTAAATTTTATGAAGTCAGTGAACAACAACAGTATAGCCAGCCATTAAGAGACTGACAAGGCCAGGGATCCTGTTGTATTTGTACTGTGTACACTCAGGAAGAAGAATAGCCAAGAACAAAAACATAAATGTAGTCTAGCCTTTTTGCCCTAAATAAAAATTTGTGCATCTTATGGGATGGATGCAGCATCAGGGAGCAACACAACGAACATATACACAAAAACTAAAAGCATTTATTTGCAACACCCAAAAAGTGAAACCTACCCCCGTAAAAATGTAAAGGCCACATTTTACAATTGAATCCAAAGACATACATGATGTTGAAAGTTAACGCACAACACAAAAACAGTTTTTTAAATTCCATGCACCCGTGATGATTGATGAGTAGTACCCCTGGGCATACTGTACGACTAGGCCACAAGCTTGGAGGCCTATGCAAAAAGCACAATGCTGCCTCCAAACAATGGCCGCCACACATGCTCAGGCCACCCACCACAAATAATCAAAAAGTGATTACAAAGGACAGGAACAGGAAGTTGTAGTGTCTGTGGAACTTACTTGCTCTCATAAAAATATTTTCAAAAAAATAAAAGCTTCTCCGTGCTCCAAACCTACAGCTGAATGACAACCTGAGGAGTTTTTTTAGCAAAATGCACAAATAAAGCGTTTTCGAGAAGGATTTATGTTGCTCGCGAGATATTGTTTGCCAGATTGCAAATGCTGCGTGTTCGGGATCGCGAACTGTACAAAAAGGCTTTATCGCGTGCGCGAACACGCATATTGAGATCGCGAAAATGACGAAAACTGTAAGTCTGCGTTGTCGCGCTGTGCAGAGTTACCAAAAGTACGCGAGCTGAATCCCTAGGGTTACCTACTGGCTAAAAAGCCCAATTTATTTAACACACACCCAAAAAATGCTATTCCACACCAAAAAAACACCTTTTGCAATAAAATCCAAAGCCATTCACGGTGTAAAAAAAAAAACTGTACATTTAAATAACGCACCAAAGATTTGAGGCTGACTACCTCTGGGGCTACTGGCAGACTAGGCCACAAGCTTGGAACAGAATGGCAAAAGCAAGCACACTGCTTGGATGGCTCCACAAAATGGCCGCCACACACCCACAACAACAAGAAATGGAAGACAGTCAATGTACGCCTATGGCAAAAGCACAATGCCTGCCTTCCTAAAATGGCCGCCACACACATGGCCAGGAGGACACAACAACAACAAGCATAAGCCAAGGGGAACAAAGAAAAGAAATGCAGGCCTTTATGGAAAAAGAAGCACACACTACTAAACTACCACCACAAAATTTCCACAAGCCACATGGGCACTCACAGTCACAACAGGCCATGGAAAACAATGAACTGAAGCAGGCCTATAATATATGACAGGACAAAGGAGGCCTGCTAAACAACACAGCTTTAATACAAAAATGAAAATCAACAGGGCTACGAAAGGATTGGAAAGAAGTTACACATCAAGCACACACATCCAACAAAGGTATTTCACACACACCAACAGTGAAATACACCACAGCCACATTTAGCATTTCAAATAATCCTACGCCATCCATGCCCTACATGATGTTGAAAATTCTACAGACACCACGAAACATGGACCCATGGGTACCCTACTGGATGAAATTGCAGAGAAAAACAACTAGACCCCTATTGAAAGCACAGGCCACCCGCCACAACAATAATTTTAAAAAACAATGAAAAACCCAAATAAATGTAGGTAATACAAGCCCCAATGAAACAAACACACCAATTCTCCAACTTACTTGTAGTAAATTAAATCTCAAATCAAAAAGTCCTCAAATAAATCCAATCCAATGGTATGATGCAGCAGACAGACACAAACAGTGATCCTTCCAGCTCCAAATCCAAATGAAAGTGAACAGCACATGCACAAAGCACTGGGAGGAGTCTGCTGGATAGGAACAGGAATTTGTAGACTCAGGGCCACTTCCTTCCTCTTGAAAAAAGAGTTAAAAAAATAAAAGGACTCCTCCTTACACAAAAGACTACAGCAAAATCACAATCTGAGGAGTTTTTCTGAGCAAAATGATCATTTTCGAGAAGGTTTTATGATGCTCGAGAGATATTCTTCGCCAGATTGTAGTTTTTGCATGTTCGGGATCGCGATCTTACCAAGACAGCCGCCGGAAGTCAGCTCGCGCGCCCGAATGACGTGTTTGCGTTCGCACACTCTCGCGGGCTTGGGCAGCCATATTACACATCTCGTGGCGCTCGCGAACGGACAGAAAAGCAAGTTGGCGATCGCAGAATCACGGTAAGACGTTACCGCGCGCGCGAGAATGAATATTGAGCGCGCGAGGAAACAAAACTACTGCGCTACGCGCTAGATTGCGTAGCAGTCTGCAACTTCGCGCTCTGCGCGAAGTTGCCTGAACTTCGCAAGCTCCACAAATGGAGCGTAGTTCAACGCCCAGGCTTACAAAAAACGGGGTAGAACCATCATTTTGTAGAGGGCACTTCTGCCAAGGGGGTTGAGGGGAAGGGATTGCCATTTCCAGAGGTCCGCTTTGGCTTTGGTCACCAGGGGTGTAATATTCAGGGCCCATTCAAGTTCCGGAAGGATAGCGACCCACACCCCCAAGTATTTGAACAACTGCCTGTGCAGGGGAATGGACGTCTGCCAGTCAAAACAATCTTGGGATGGGTGTAGGGGGACATGTGTGGATTTTGCCGGATTGAGCCGGAACCCAGAGACTCGTTCGAAGGCCGAAAGGGTGGCCAGGCAACGTGGGCCTGAGCTCTCGGGGTCCACCAGAAAAAGGAGGACGTTATCCGCATACAAGGCAATCTTGGCAATCTGGTAGTGGTCCCAAGCCCAGTCACGGATACCGGGGTCCTGATGGATAAGGGAGGTCAGCGGCTCCATTGCTAACGCAAATAAGAGCGTCGAGAGCGGGCAGCCCTGGCGGGTGTCCCTTTGAATTGGAAATGTCTCAGAAAGCACGCAATTAATCAGGACCCTCGTGTTGGGACTGGAGTACAGTACCCGCATAAGGCGCCGAAATGGGAGCCCAAAACCCATCACCTTCAACGCGTCCCCCAGATAGCTCAAGTCAACCGTGTCGAAGGCTTTTTCAAAGTCAATGAAAAGCAGGGCCAGATATGGGGTAAGCTGGTGGCGATGTGCTAGGGCGAGGTGAAGGCGGAGTATGCAGTGCCTGGTGTCCCTGGCCGGCATAAAGCTACACTGGTCTGGGTGGACCAAATCATGTAAGTGGGGGCGGAGTCTCTGGGCGACGGCAGTGGCGAAGATTTTTACCTCGGTATTGATGAGGGAGATGGGGCAGTAGTCCACACATGCCAGAGAGGGTGGCTGCATCTTCGGGAGGACCACAATGGTGGCCACGTCCGTCTGGGGGGGGAAGGACCCCGTGTCCACCACAAGTCCAATAAGGGGGAAACCAAAGTGTTGCGATAGGTGGCATAGTATTCTTGGGGATAGCCGTCCGGCCCTGGCGTTTTGCCTGGATGTAGAAGTGAAATGTCCCCCTGTATCTCCTCCGGAGTGAAGGTTAGATCCAAAGTCTCCGAGACCGTCTGAGTGAGGCAGGGCAGCCGGTTCCTGGTCTCAGACAGCAGGGCAGCGAGAGAGGCACCGGGGGTTTGGGTCGCGTAAAGAGCAGCATAGTAGTCTGCAAAGGTTGGGCGGTCGCTCGAGAGGTGACGTGGTGACCACCGGTCGCATCACGGATCTCGGGAATAATGCGGTCAGCTTTGGGGTAGGACACCAAGCTATGAAGCAATTTACAGTTCTTATCGCCCCACCCATATACGTGTGCCACGGAAGACCGCCATAGCATTTGGGCTGATTCCAGTGAGATCTGACAAATCTCTTCACGGATCAGTGCAAGTTGCGGAGCAGACACAGCACTGTCTGAGCTAGCCTGGGCCCCTTCCAGCTGTGCTGCATAAGCCTCTAGCTGCTCCAGTCGGGCGGTCCACTCTGCGCGTTTTGCATGGACCAGGCCTCTAGCCACTCCCCGTATAGTAGCCTTGCCGGGCTCCCATAGCGTACCCAGCGAGGGGACCGAGCCTGTGTTGCACGAGAATTAATGCCACAGTTCCTGCCTGGGGCCTCGACAAATTCGGGATCTTGTAAAGACCAGGCATTCATCCACCACACCGTGCGGGTGCTACCAGGGGAGTTCCCGAGACAGAGAGAGACGGGGGAGTAAACTGAAATGCCTCGGGGAAGGATGGTTGCCCCGGCCATCAATTGGCAGTCTGGGGCTGGTAGCAGAAATAAGTTGATTCGGGAGTGGGTGTGATGGGCCGCCGAAGTGTGAGTGTATTGTTCACGAGGGGGGTTCCACACCCTCCAAGCATCACATAGACCCAGGGCAGACGACCAATTGGACAAGCGCCTATCAGCGGCAATGTGGGGTGCTGAGGGAACACCCGACGCGTCGCGTGAGTGTTGCAGAACAGCGTTGAAATCGCCTCCTACGACCGTCAGACCTTGGGGAAATAACAAGTGTGAGACGGCGAAGGGCAGAGGCCATGGTGAAGGGAGGGACATACACACAAAGGAGGTTAAAGGGGTGTCCCTCGACCTGACCGGTCAGGGCCACATACCGGCCGTGGGCATCCATCCCTGCCTGCACCAGGGCAAAGGGAAGACCCTTCCAGAGCAGGATGGCAACCCCCCAGGATCCCAGTGTGAAACCAGAGTGCCAGACCCTATCAAACCGATACCGAGCAAGGAAATTGCATTGGGAGCCCAGAAGGTGCATTTCTTGGAGTAACAGGATATCAGGCGTGTGTCGCTGAGCGCTACGAAGGACGGTAGTGCGTTTTATGCGGTCCAGGAGGCGGTTGACATTCCATGACAGGATATGGGGGGGGTCTATTTAGGGTGGACACCATCTGGGTGGATAATGTGTGGTGAAGGGACCGCAAGCGCAGGTTGACCCTGATCCCAAGGGAGGCAGAGGACCATGGTCGGTGTCAGTGGGTGAAAGTGGTGCAATTCAGTAAGTCCCAGGTCATCATCATAAGTGGACGTGCATAGATCTCTGCCAAGAAAAACAAAAAACAGCGGACCGTAGGCGGCGGAAAACAACAAACAAGTGGGAGACAATGGTCTACCCCCCTCCCTTGCCCCCCAACATCCCCCACCCTACACTTTTGAAGATGAAGTATCTGTCACCCTAGAAGGAAAAACAACATGCAACAACAACCCACCAATGAGTCTAAGTGCTAAGCTAAAACAGTTAGCTGAACATGGACAAAGCGGAGATGGACCCCCTCCATAGAGTCGGATAGATAAACGTCATCAGCTGCAATTATCATGAGAACATTCCAGCAACAGGGAAACTCCAGTAGAACCCAACACTGAAATAAGAAGCAATTTGCATAACAGGAATGTATCAAAGATAAATCACTCCCAATACAGATACAGAATAACATTCATGGGTACAGGAGCCATGTAAGAGGCTGAGTAGAAAGCCTTTCTGTAGGCCAGAGTTCAAGTCCCCTCATCGTGCCCGGTTCCATGGAGCACGGGGCTCTTAGACAGGTCGGAGTCAGATATGGCCGGGCGCAAGGCCATGGAGGGATCCTGGAGCTGGCTCATATCAATCAGGGAGGTAGTCGAGCTGGGAGACGCTGACCTCTAAATTGATGCACGAGAGGGAGGGCGCTGGGCCGGTGCCCCCGGTGAGCAGGAAGCCCCCCCCGATAGTCACTCTTCCTGCGGGACCTGGTCCTGAGTCTCTTGGGCTTCGGCATGGTTGTGCGGGACTGCGCAGGGTCCTGCCCTGTATGGGAGGGAACCGGCCAACTCAAGAGGTGCCGCTCTTCCGTGAGCCAGGTCCATGCCACCTGAGGGTCATCAAAGAAAAATGTCTTGTCTTGGAAAACAACCCTGTACCGGGCCGGAAATAGGAGACCGTAGCACAGGCCCAGGTTGCGAAGCTTCTGTTTGACATCCGCGTATGTCCGACGTTGGGCCTGCACCTCCCTGATGTAGTCCGGGAAGACCATGATCCTATTGTTATGGAACAACAGCGGACCCTGTGCCCTAGCCGCCCTGAGAATGGCGTCTCTGTCCCGGAAGTTGAGGATGCTCAAAATAATAGGGCGGGCGGGAGCCCCGGAAGGAGGTCTGGGGGCCAAGGATTGATGAGCACGTTCTATAGCAAACCAGGGTGAAAGGGACTTGTGAGGCATCCACAAACGCACCCAGTTCTCCACAAACGTGTCCGCGTGGCCCTGCTTGGACCCTTCAGGAAAGCCGATCAGGCGTAGGTTGTTTCTCCTCGATCGGTTTTCAGCATCTTCGGCTCGTCGCGGAGCTCCGAGGTCTGAGTCTGGAGACGGGCCACCTGGGACTTAAGTTGGCCAATGTCGTCTTCAGCCGAGGAGATACGGGATTCAGCCTCCTTAATGCGCTCCGTGGCATTGCGCAAGTCCTGACGAATAAGGGCCATTTCCACCCTCACCTCGCCAATCTTGTATTCGACTGAGGCCAGTGACAAGCCTATCGCCTGAAGGATCGTGGAGAGCTCGCCCCCGGCGAGGGTCGGCGCGTCAGGAGCCCCTCCTCCGGGATCGCGGCCCGACGTAGTAAACTGGTCCATTTTCGTCTGGGTCGGCAGGCCAGAGGTCTGCAAGGCGCGAGTCCTGCCCATCACCACCACAGACGGGGTCCGGACACTGCCCGGGCAAGAGGCCGAACAGCAGTCCCAAAAAGGAGGGCGAGGGGGGCCGGGCACCCAGATCATCAATGCTCAGACCCGGGTGCTCTGTTCCACCCCACGGTGTCACTGCGGAGAAGGGAGTACTCGAGGGGAAGGCGACCAGATCGTGCCAGGTGGCAGAGGCCCCGACGGGTCAACGACACAGGCTCCACACCTGGCAGGACCAGCCCCGTCTCCAAGCGAGTACCAAAGGACCGGTGGGGGCTGCGTGGGACCCGAACCCCGCAAAGAGGCTCCACAACCAACACAGGCCGGTTGGAGCAGAGAAGGGCCACCCGTCACCACCCAGCCCCAGGCCGGCACGACCAGGCGTGGACCCCTCGGTGAGAGTTGAGGTTTGCGGAGGGGGGAAAAGAGAACAACAAGAGCTGAAGAGGGGATAGTGCACCAATGTCATCCCCACCCCTGGGGGGCCCCGGGAGGAAGACCAGGCCTCTGCACCACACAAGTCCCCGCAGACTAAGTGCCCCCAGCTAGGCAGGATCGGCTATGAAACTGCCCCGGGGAACATGTTGTGCTGCAATAAGAAGGAAAGAATTCCAGGCCAGTCTCATCGCTCCTCCCCTGCTGCCCGAAAATAGAAGCCGATCAGGGACGCAGCACGGTAGCACCCATGCCCCCCACACAAGTCCGCCCGCTGGCCCCACCTCCAGCACTCCAAGCAGGATGAAGAGACCGGATCGGCCCCTCTATGCCACTGCCCGACCATGGCAGCCGAGCCCCACCGCCCCCCCTGAAGCCTCCAAAAGCGTACCGTCGGGGCGGCCCAGGCACAAGCAGAAGGTCCAGGGCAGAGACAGGCAGCCACCGCCCCGGAGCGTCTGTGCCCCCTTCCCTACGAGCAGGTCGGAGCCAAAGTGTGAAGGAAGGCCACCGCTGCAGGGGGGACGTGCACCCCCCCACGCGGTTGCCCGCTCCCGGCAGCCAATCACTGCAGTCCGCACTCACAGGGCCGACGCTGGAAGGATCCTCCCCAGTCGGGCCTCACGGAACACCAGGCAGGTCCACAAGTTGATGAAGGTGCAGCCCGACCCCTGCCCCCGCGGGTCCGACCATGCAGGGGGCAAATCCGACTCGGCCGCAGCACCACTGCAAGAATGATCGGCGAGGCACCAGCGAGGAGGATGGAGGGGGGGAAAGCAGTCCAGTTCAACACTGCAGGCTCCCCGCAGCACCTAAGGAAGCCCGGCCGTGAAACAACCAGGCGCAGGTCCCAGCTCACGAGCGCCGCATCAAGGAGGCCGCCATTTTAGGATTTCCAGGCCGCAGCAGGTAAGAAGCAGAATGGGACGGCGGAGACCTCACCGCCCCCACCAGAAGCACCAAAAAGCAGCCAATGGGACCGAAAACCCCGGGGGGGGGTGGCAGAGAGCTATGGATGGCAGCTGCAGATGGGTTGATTAGAGGCGGATGACGGAGGGGGTCCAGAGCACTCTTAGAGTGTGACCGCCATCTTGACGCCACCACTATATTATTATAATTGTTTTATTGCATAATACAAAGAAGTATATGCATACATTGACATTCATCATCATGAAGTAGTTATGCATTTGTAGTCTTCCACCCACCCAACAAACCCCGGGGGGTTGGCTAAAACCTCAAAATCAGCTAAACATGCAATTAATACAATCTTGTATGTTAACTCCATTATGAATTCCCAGTACAGATTTAACAGAGTTTAACAAAGAGAACCAGACAGTCCTATAGTAAATGCGTTTCTCAACATATTTCTTTGATTGTGAGCCGCTAAAGAGCAATATATCATGATATCACCATGTTAGTTTTCTCTTTATTAATTACCCATTTTCCTCTATCCATCTAGTTAGTGTTGCCCACATTTTTAAGCCTTTCATTCATTCACGTATTCCTCTCCTTGCATAGATAGCCTTTTCTAAATTATAAGTTGCCAGCAGGCGGGAAAGCCATTACTGAAATCCGAGGGGATTGGAATCCAACCACACCGATGCTAAACACAAACGGAGAATCGCCATACTTATAAACACCAGTTCCTCTCCGGTTTTCCCCTGTGTATCTTGAGCCATCCCTAACACTATCAGGGACAGAAAGAGGGAGCATTCCACTCACAAAGCTTCCTTAAGGAATTTGGTGATCTCTTGTTTTAGCTTTCTTAGCATGTTACAGGAGGCGAAGATGCGAACCAGGCCTGCCTGAAATAGTGCGCAAAGGGGGCAGAATGTCCCTTCCCACTCCCCCATTAGGCTATATTTTTTTGGGAGTCTAACATAGTGAAAAGCAAGTTTTGTAATATTGGGGCATATGCATCATAACATGAATTTGCGACTCGCAATTTGAGATATTTACCTGATCGTAATTTGCGTGTTGCAAGATGCGATTCAACAAAATAATCTAAAAAAAATTGCGATTCGGTAAAAATCGCAATAACAAATTGCGATTTGTAAATTGCGAGTCGCAAAAAATTGTGATTATGTTATTTGCGAGTCGCAAAATCCGATTCCCAGAATACTATGCACCATGATGATGTCAGAACCAGGAAGTGGCCACACCCATGCAGTTACCTGTGTGCTGAGAGGGAGGAGGAGGAGGAATAACACTGGAGAACAGCAATTGAGAAAGGTTTGTGAGTTTGAAACTGTTACAGACATCAGCAAAGGAAACACCTCCGAAGGAGAGAAAAAGACAGAAGAAGTTCTCAGAGAAGGAAGTGAAATTGCTAATTGAAGAGGTGGTGAGGAGCCATGACAAATTATTTGGTAAACTGTCTTTGCAAGTCCCAGAATCTGAAAAAAGGAATCTGTGGCTGGCAATGCAAACCAAAATTAATGCAGTAGGAGTTGCACAACAAAAGATGGTACGACCTCTGCAGTTGTGCAAAAGAAAGGGTTGCAGAGAGGCTTGAAGAGGCTAAAAAAACTGGTGGTGAACCATCAACCCAAGCCAGCCTCACAGCCATGGAGGACCTTGTGGAGTCCACCTTGCAGCCAGAGGCAGTAGTTGAAGTCACAACAATTGATTCCTCTGCACCACCGTCTACCTCCCAAGGTAAGATGCATGCAACTTTATTTCCACACGTCAGTGTTAGCTAACAACCAGCGTAAATCAGATCAGGCTTGTGCAGGATAAAGCAATCCAGTACATGTTTTACTTATAACACACCCATGCATTATGGGAATAGTGGTCAGCAAAAGCACTAGGGAAGTCTGGTGTCTAGAAAACAGGAGGATTTAAAACCCATTGCACCATGGAAGTCAGTCTACACACACACACTGCAATTTAAAAATATCTCATTGTACAGAATTTTGTACAAAAATAGTAAACATATCCTAACAGAAAATTATTAATGCACTGTTCTAAATCAGGTACACGTGACCAAGAGTCTGAGGAGACTGATGACCATGCACCAGCTGAGAGTGAGTCCCACTCAGAAGAGGACATAGCTGTGTCACTTACACCCACCGCACCAGCACCGAAGAAATGCAGGACCACTGTGGCCCCATTGCCAGCATTTGGAGGTGAGGATGATGGACAACCTGAGCCCACAATATCAGAAGTAGTAGTGACACCCACATCCAGACCACGTGAGCAGCTGCGTCGTAGGAACATGCAAGCTCAGAGAAGCAGGGCATCAGCACTTTTGAGATCTGGCGCAGGCGAGACATCCACATCGCAAGATGGGCTGGAGAGTGCAATGTTAAGGGTACAGCGTCTGTAGGTTTCTCTGCCTGCTCTTTAAGGGTACAGCACCTGCAGGGAAACCTGACAACACTTGCATGCAAAGTGGGAGACATGTGTGACAGCATGAATAATCTAACTACTACTGTGCTGGAAGGTTGCAGAGAGCACAGGGAACATTTTGGAGAACTGGCTGGAGTACTCAGGGAGCCATGCAAGGTGCTAAAGGAGGATAAGGGGTCCTATCGCAAAAGACACACACAATTACTCAGATGTTTGGATGGGTACACCAGGGCCACCAACCATCCAATTACTGCCACAGCACAACTATCGCAACGTGCAATAGCTATGCAATTAGAAATGAGCCATTGCTTCAGAGATGTTGCCAAGGCACTGGTCCAAGTGACTAATGCTGTGGATCAGATGCAAACCAATGCTGTTGCTGCCAGTAGTATGATGGGGGGGTGAAAGTGTGGATGCCTCCAGTCACAGTAGCTGCTTGGCACCAGTGCCAGACTCTAGAAAGCGCAGCACTCGGAATACTGCAGGATCTGACACCGCAAAAAGGGATGCGTCTGACCCCTCAGAATGGGCGATGGGAGTGAGAGGATGCAAGAGATAGTGGGGTCCTGTTCATCGCAATGGTCACTGGTGAAGAAACCAGTTACTACTCAGGTCTGGACTGAACTTAATTTCCATGACATTCCATATTTGTGCTTAAAAAATTGTAATTAGGCTATGCTAGTGTGCATTAACACAACAGTTTAACTTGTTTTCAATAAATCTATTTTGCAAAGTTACAGTCTTGTGTAGCATTAGTACTCACATCAAAAATAATTCTGTGTGATTTGTGCACGACATGTCCTCCCTTCAGCTGCACTATCTGCATTTCCGCCATGTTGTGAGTTGATGTTATCCTCTTCATCATCGGGATCACTTTCAGATGTCTCAATAGGTATGCCTCTGGTAGTTGCTATATTGTGCAACATGGTACATGTGGTGGTGATCTTGCAACAGATGTCCGGCCTATATTGCAAGGCACCCCCGGTTTTATGGATACACCTAAATCGGCTTTTGAGCAGCCAAAAGGTCCTCTCTACCACATTTTGTGTTGTTCTGTGTGCTGCATTGTAGTGGTGTTCGCTAGGTGTGCTTGGATGCAGGTATGGTGTCAGGATAAAGGGCCTCACTGCATATGCGCTGTCACCTGCTGAGAAAAAGCATATGTATTACTCAACTGTAATATTTTGCCATGAATGTAGATATGCATGAGACATTGAAAAATGTTTACCAAGCAGGAATCCTTCTCCAAATTCCCCTCCAAGTAGACGTGTAAGAATTCCGCTGTGGCGAAAAATGTAGGAATCATGCGTACTACTTGGATATCTGGCCACAATGTCTGTGATCATGTACTTAGCATTTCTCATCACCTGGATGTTTAGTGAGTGAAAGACTTGTGATTCCTGAAAATATACTCATTGGCTGAGGGAGGACATGGCTACATGCGTCCCATCTATGCAACCTATTTTTATATTCCGCTTTAGGTGTCCGTATATAGGTTTTCCTGAAACATGTCCTTATAAAGGCACAATTCGAATTGCCCTTATATAGGCATAAGATCCCAGTCCTTATTTAGGCATTAGGCATGCTATCCAAATACAGGCATGGTCACCTACATCCGTCCACTCCAAAGTCACAACAAGTTCTTAGAAACCAGACCCTTAAGCTCTTGGGAGTTCCCCTAGCAGAGGATTATTGATTTCTCCAAGAACTCATTTATTATGCATGAACCGCTATTCCTTAAGGGTTCATTCCTGACGTCTTCCTCTGCCCGACTTTACGTCAATGCTAACATTCCAAGGCACCTACCAGGTATAAATATACCTTCCCTTGCCCAAGGAAGTAGGAAGAGACACTGACAAGAGACGCTGTCATCCCTGTTCACAGCTTCCAGTGTTCTGACTCCCTTCGCGGGGTGTTAGAGTTCGAGACCCGGAAAGAGATTCCCACCTCTCTTATTTTCAAGGTATGCAGCTGACTAAAACCTAGAGGGACTCTTGGCATACCAAACTTGGCATACCAGAATATAGCATACAATACTGTAGAATACATTACCTACTTCTTACCTTGTACTACACTTAGGTTAGGTACACTGGGGTAGAACTAGTTAGAGAAGCATCTTATGAGTACTCGTATTTTTAGCTTATGTTATTTATATATATGGACATATGTGTCATAGCTAAAAGATAATGCTAGCGCAGCATTATTTCTTTCTACTGCTTACGCTGTACATAATATATCTCGCATATTGTCTGATGATTGTAACAGCTCATATCTCTTACACGAGAAACCAGACAGTTCATTAAATCCTTTTATTGAAACGCCTTTCTATTCTTTCTGTGTAACTCTGAAGAAACTAAGCATGCACGATTAGCTGAGTTAAACGGATATCTTTTGTTTCCACTATTCTGAGAGAATTCCGATTCTAAAGGGAAATAAAGTTGTCATGTTTATGCGGTTGCCAGAAACTACTCCCTTCTTGTTTACAAGGAGTTTCTAGTGGCCTCTGAGTTAGAAGGTACTAATTAATTAAGTTTAAAATACTCGATGTGAGAAGGTGGCCTGATATATGCTGTCCACTAGTTCTAGTGGGCACCTTGTATCAGTCCAAACAACCCCTTATGGTGAATTGGTTAAAGACAACCTTTATTGAGCGCTATCCTAGTGGTAGCTATGGAGAGCAGCCTTCAGGCTAAGTCTTGAAGGAATGTAAAGCAGCTTGTTTTACCAGTCTATAATCTCTTGAATGATCAAATGAAAGGACAACCACACCAGGTATATATTTAAAATATATGTATTTAGGTTAACACACACCCCTCTAGTCTCTTTATGAGACTGGAGTTCGAAGTACTTAAGTTACAAGATAACAATCATCAGTAATAGCACAAAGACACGTTTGTGCCCTAGTGGCGTACCAAACCATATACCAAAAAAGTGTTGTAAGAACCACGACTGAACTAGACACAAGGCCTAGAGCCTGTAGAATCGCTGGGACCCCAAGGAACCACCCAAGGTAGTAACACAAGGGGACCCATGGGGACTGTATGCAGTATGTAAATATAACCGCGTGTTCCCATTTTCTTCTATGGGCAATGTCGCGGTTGGAAATTCAAAGATTAGGGACACTTCTAATCGAGTCAGGACCAAACCCTTTTGGACTTAAGAAGTTCTAGGGCTCGCACCCACGGGAGAACCAGAGTACTCGAGCTACCTCACCCAGGGAAGCCGGGTGCATAGGTGTCTTTTGGTGTCGCATCGCGTCGTCGATTGCAATGGAAGCCTGCAAAGAACTGCTGCTGCCGTGAAGAGGAGAAGTGTCCAAAGAGATCCACACCTGGATCTAGGATGTAAGGAACCTGAAAGCAGAGGTGACAGAGTCTGTGTCACTAGCCAGTGACCGAGGGCAGGATGGACCAATGCCCACAGATGTTGGGTGCTGCAGGTGAGTTGATGGGTGTCTTGCCTCTTCAGCCATGAGGTTCAGGAGGCGTCGACAAAGTCCTTGAGCCAGATTCTAGCTGTGCCACAAAGTTTGTCGAGTGCTGCAGTGTCGGCGACCAGATTGGACCAAACAAGCCTTGGCAACGGCAAGTCACAGGAATTCAGAGAAAGGTCTGCAGTGCAGACCAGCAATGTCTGAGGGACTCACCCAGTGACGGTAAGTCAGGGCATGTCTGGAGCAACCAGGAAAGCCCAAGCAGAAGAGGAGTTGCTTTCGTGGGGACCTGCTAGCCAACGGGCTAGTGATCGCGAAGGAGAATCGAGCTGTCGCACTTGAAACTGGCCCATGGGTCACTCGTGGAGGGGAAGCCAGCAATCTTAAGTGCAAGAGGTGCTCAAGGTTGGGGCTACTTGGAGCCCAAAGCACAACTTCGAGGAAGACCAGAAAGATGCTGTTGCTTCAAAAGATCATGGTGTCCAGGGGTAATGGTTCCACGTCACCCACGATAGCCACGGGCCTCAGCTTTGCTGTGGACTCAGGGTAGCCTCGGGGAAGTCTGGAAATCCACCTCTGGTGATGCAAAGTCTTCAGCATCCGGCAGGAGCTTCAGCGATGCAGACCGGTCAGTTGCTTCTTTGGTGCCTGCCAAGCAGGGGAATCATTCCTTGACCCCAAGGGAGATTTCTTCAGTCTTCTAGTCAGGATAGAACATCGAAGGTCCAGGCTATATGTTGTAGAGTTTCGTTCAGGGTCATCTAAAGTCATAGGGACTGGATTCCTAGACTTATACCAAGTTTAGGGGATGGACTAACTCTAAGGCCCCACCTATGGGTGGGCTTGGAAAGAGGGATGGTTACACCCATTTCCTTTGTCCAGTTTCACACCAGAGCAGGGGCAGGTAGCCCCTGCAACCAGTTTGAACTGGACTATGCACAGGGACACCAAGTGTGCCCCGAGTGCAGGACTTCAAAGCACCAGAGAGTGCTCCCGCCCAGTCCCAATACACATCAGCCTGTTTGGGGAGGTGGTTACACCTCCCTTCGACAGGAAACCTATTGTCCAGGCCTCCCCTGCTGGAGTTTCGGTCAGCTGCAGGAGGCCAGACCCATGTCTGTGGCAGAGGCATCCATTTTGTGATGCCAGGGCTCAGGAAAGTCCTACCGGGTTTGACCAGAGTGAACATGTCTTTCCCTCTAGAAGGGTGGAATACGACACCAGAATTGGTGGGGGCAGTATTCCAAAGCATTTGACACCAAACCCGACATGTTTTGATGCAGCCATTCCAAAGTTAGCATTTGCCGCGAGGTTATAATGCATTTAAGAGTATATGGCATGGCTGTATCACAGAACAGCCATAAGGAAGTATTTCCGAAAGCTGCAGAGGGGCTCAGCTCATGTGTGGGCACCCTCTCACACTAAACCAAGCACTCTGCCTTCAGGATTGTCAAGGCCTGCCTTAGGAGTGACTTATAGGTTTATATGTGTCTGTATATATATATGGATATAGGTAGCCTATACCACTGTAAGGGGTGCAAGCACACCCTTAACCAGGCTGCAGTAGCAGACCTGAGGTGCCATTTTGGAGTGCTTCCCAGGGGTGGCATAATACATGCTTCAGCCCCTGGTAGGCCTCTGAGGTACCTATGCCCTAGGTACATAGTATATCATATGCTAGGGGCCTATAAGACATTCCAGAATCCAATTAGATATGTACATAATGTACATGCAAACCATTTTACAGAAAAAGCAGATAGACTGGGGCCCTGAATAGCAGGATCCCAGTCCAACTAAGTCACAAACCAGCAAAACACCAGGAAAAAGTGGGGGCAGCCATATAGTCAGATTCCACCTTCCTACATAACCCCCCCCCCCCCAAAACGAAAGGAGATAAGGCTAACCTTGGCCAGTTGAGCCTTTATTGCCTTTATTGACTAAATGGCCATATAAGGAAGCACCTGCACTAGCATGGTTGCCCCCTGTCTTATGGTCCACTAAGCTATTCCTCACCCTAAGGGCATTAGAGGATCTCCACCATGGGGAATTACTACATGTGGGATGTTTTGGCAAAGTAGAAAGCTAGTGAGGTGTTTGAGCAGAGAAGTGAGGCCCTAATAAAGTTGGCCCCAGCTTCCTCAGGTCACTTGTCACCATATATGCCTCTCTTTCAATGACTGAGTTGAACTTTGCTCTAAGGGTCAACCTTTGGCTGCCTACAGCTGGGGGTTGGGTCCCTTTGGTTGGAACACTGGAGGGGCTGGGCAGGTTGGAAGCTTTGGGTCTCATCTTTGCCCTTGCCCAACAGGGCCCTGCTGGGGGAGGTCCCTACACAATGGTAATGGGGATCCCTCAGTGTGTTGAGGAATTCTCACCTTGCTAGGGCTACTAGACTGGGTGCCCCTAATCTGCTGATGGGGGGGTTCCCCTGGACAGGGGGCCCTGTGGGGTCCACTGACCTTCCTGACCTCTGCAGCCCTCGGCTGACTGAGGCAGGTTAGAGAGGGGCAGTTTACCTGCTTCAGACTGGGTACCACCTTGGAAGGTTCCACTGCCATCAGGGATGTTGCCAGGCCAGGCCTGACTACCTCTGGGGCAGTTCCTTCACAAGGGGTAGGATCAGCTCTGTGAGGATGCTGACCCTTAACCATTGTCTGGGGGGAAGAAGACATTTCTTCAACCCTTGTGCTCTCTTGTGGAGGAGAGTGGGCCATTATTTCAGGCTCCATTACTCCAAACATTTTCTGGATTTGGGCTGTGGCCATCACAGCCCCATTAACTATTTCAGGGATGCCCAGCATCCTTAGATGAGTTTGGTGTTCAACTTTAGCCCAGGCTGAAATTTCCAGATCATTGCCCATCAGGCAATCTACAGGACACTTTGGGGACACTGCCACTCTTTCTGGGCCTGTGACCCCTCCCCAGCTGAGATTGACTATGGCCATGGCGTGATCTGTTCCATCACTGTTGGTCACCTGGTATTTAAACTCAGGTAAAAGCTGCTGAGGGGGGACTAGTTTCCCTGTCACCATGGTGACACTAGCCCCTGTGTCCCTGAAGGCCACAGCTTTCTGACCATTAATCAGTGGCTCCAATCTGTACCTGCCCAATGCATTGGGACCTATGGTAAAAGTGGCAAATCCCATGCCACCAACAGAGTCAGAGGAGTCAGGTGAGGAGGTCCTTCCTAAATTGAGGCCTACCTCTGTTCCACTTGCAAAAGCACCTACCTTTTTGGGTGCACTACTCCCAACTGGGGATTACTACTGGTAGTACCAGGAGGGGTGGTAGTGTTAGCTGCTGGAACATTTTCTTTATTGCCAATCCTGGGGCAACTGGGATCAGTTTTCCAGTGCCCAGGCTTTTTACAGACATGGCAATAGGTTTTCTTTTCAGGAGAGGAAGGAGTTTGGGACCCACCCCCAGAAGAGGACTTTTGGGGACCTGTAGTGGACTTATCTTTAGATTTGTTCCCACCTTTCTCTTGGGGTTTGTTAGAATCTTTCTTCTGGTCTCCCCCATGATTCTTAGGCCTTACCCTGGTTCTGACCCATTTGTATGCCTTTTTTCCCAATTCTTGGGGAGAGGTCAGATCAGAGTCCACCAGGTACTGGTGTAAAAGCTGGTTTTGACAATTACTAAGGCTCTGCTCTCTCATAATCAAATTGTACAATCCTGAAAAGTCATGCACTTTGCTGCCATGTATCCAACCTTCCAGAGCCTTAGTAGCACAATCAACAAAGTCTACCCAGTCTTGAGTCTGAGCTTTTTGGGTGTCTCTGAACTTCAACCTATACTGTTCAGTGGTTAGGCCAAACCCATCAATCAGAGCACTCTTTAAGACATTGTAATCATCAGCATCCTCTTCTCTTACAGTGAAGAGCTTGTCTCTACCTTTGTCTACAAAGGAGAGCCATAAGATTGCTGCCCACTGACCTTGAGGGACCTTCTGTACTTTACAGGCCTTCTCCAAGGCAGTTATCCATTTGTGGATGTTGTTGCAGCGCGGAAACCTGGGTAACGGGAAAAGGATAAGGCCTGTACCGATATTCTCCCTTTGTCACAGACCAGACATCACACTAACACATACAGTCATTGGTGGGGCCCATAACACCAACATTCACACATCACTTCACCCTGGTCTGCACTTACAGGAGAGATGAGCGGTTCAAGCGCTGACATGAAAGGAATACCTTATAACCTACAGGAAGAAAGTTATTTTACATATCTATACATCAACCCTTACACCTACAGATCTCAATCTTAAACATCAAGGCACTCCTTCCACATGATCAATGGATTATTTAGTTGGATTGGTTGATGGTGATTTAGAACCCGCTAAAAACACATTTAAGATTTCAATCTTACCTCCCTCAATATATCACAAATGCAATTTCTTGTAAGTCAATATTTGTTTATCTACTTTATCGCAAAATATTAAGCTGGCATTTAGAATGTTTATATCAATTCTTATGAAAATCACAGAACACCATATTTACCTAATCTGGCTATCGGGCGTCCTCTAAGTCATCAAAATAGCCGTCAATCAGTCAGTAGCAGATCAGAATTCAAACGTTCTTCATGCAGCACGCTACAGTTCCAAAGATGGGGCAAGGACCAGAGACGTGCAAGCATCTATCAGTGCCCATAAACTTTAGAAAGTTCGTAGTCCATCAGAAAATGGGCAGCATTCGGACTGTCAAAGATTCAGGAACGCAGCAGTCACCCTAGATAGTAGCGTCGCGTAGCGTCACCGTCGTCTTCGTCAGCAAAAAGGAAAGGGAAAGTATGCGCATTTCTCTCTATTCTACCACCATTTTTATTGTTCGGTTTAGTCCGGATTCTTTGCAAAAGTTCATTGTATTGTCACTTGGCTATGTTCCCACCGTGGCCTTGCTTGGGAACACTGAGGCAAGGGTCATGACGAGGCCATCAGAACACATTGTCGCTACTGCGCACTTTGCTCCAAACCTCGTGGAACGGTGGCCATCACGTCGTGTCGTGTCAGCGGCCATTTTGTTTTTAGGCCCAAAGGAAAACTTAAGCGAAACAAACACAAAAGAGTAATTAATACATAGAAATAATGAATAAAATGTTAATCCCTTACTAATCCCTCTATGTGCTTGTAATTATCTACCGTATAGCGACATTTAAAGCGTTCATATTCACCCATTTGATGTCATCTGGAGCAACATTACAAAAACATCACAAAAGCCACATATATCATGCAATATTCTATTGAATACATATACTACGGTTAGTATGCGTACGGATCTTAATTATGAAGATTATTTAGCCATGCAAATTGCAAATCCCACGTGTATTTTATATGTTAATAATGTTGAGTAGGTAACATGCAAACTAATTTAATAATATTATGATTAATAGATTATTCAGATAGTATACTCATGCAGAATAGGGGCTGGTATACCACATTTTGTACTACCCGCTCCATCAATCCCCCCTTTGGTGATTTTATCACCACACCATTAAAATTTTGTATTACTTCTCATGGAGTTGAAATTAATTCTTGCTTTAATTTACATCTTTGTTTCCCCAATTTCTTCTCTTCTGGCTGTTTTATACATGTTCTCCTTGATCTCTAATTCTACTTCTTCAAATTCCCTCTCTTGTCTCTTATTCTGTTTTCTTTTCAGATTTTCTCTTTTTAACTTTTTCTGGATTTTCTTTCTTTTATGACAAAAGCATCCTAAACTTAATATTAATACTAAGAAAATTACACATGTTAATGGAAACACGATTTTACCTAAGAAGGTACTACCTAAGTTTACTGAAACGTTTTTAATAGAAGAAATGTTCTTTCCAATCTTTTCCCAAACACTTTCAACCTCCAGTGGTGCAATTTCCTCATGCAGATCAGTTATATTTTTAATGTAAATTTTCAAATCTTTACTTTCATCTGGAATGTAAGTACAGCAATGTTGAACTTTCAGCATTCCACAGACTCCACCCTCTTTTGCCAATAATATATCAAGGGCAAGTCGATTTTGCATTACCATGGCACGCATGGCAACCATTTCAGTATTAACCAATAAAAATCCTCCAGCGGTGCTTGTTGACAAGCGATCCACTACTGTTGATAATATTCTAATTTTGTTTGCATTCAGAGATATTCCCACTGCTGGTATCAATGCTCCAAAGATGTCACCTACAATTTCTGACCAAGATTCTCTATTTCTACATGCTAAATAACTACCTAACTTACGTACACCATCTTCTCCTCTTCCCATGTGAAAAATCCTTGGGAAAACCAGACCAACATAACATGTGCCATACCAATGTTCTGGCAAATGATAATATGCCCTGCTTCCACAGATAAAATATAACCCAGGAAAAAATGGATCATTTCCTCCTTTAAATCCCCATCCTCCCATGATTTGGTATGTATCATGGCACTCACTGTTACCTACAAAGTAATGATCATTTGCAGTTTGATTCCTTCTAATACACAATTTTCCTTTCTGAGGTCAATCTAAAGCCATAGTTGGACTAGCTTCTCCCTTCAAATGTTTTTCCATTTCAACATCCCAAACTGTCTTTTCCATTTTTCCCTCAGATGCTTTCCTTTGCATTTTCAATCTCCTTTCTTCAACCATATCCAAAAACGTCTTTTCCTCTTTCTTTAAACTGCAAGTTAAATTATTTCTTAATATATATTTTATTGTTAGTGCTTTAGTCTCTAAGAAAAATTCACCTAATACCTTTGCAGGTTTTACCTTATTTTGCTTGTTAATTGAAGGTACTTGTGAAAATATGTTATCTACATCTGAGAAATAATATTCTAACTTCCCTGTTTTGTAAAACAGACTAGCTATTACACTACATGTTATTCCATAAGTTACTGGAAGGTGGTGATAAGTCACTCCCTCCGATACAGATGCAGGTAACTGCATACAAACGTAGCAGTCCCTTACGTCCATTGTCTTTACATATTCATACAATAATTTCAAAAACACATTGTTAGAAAAATCAGTTATAGACCTGTCTTTATGCAAATAATTCCTATCTATTTTAGTCGGAACTACTTTTTGAATCTTTTCTATATTAGTCTTGTTTTCACTATGTCCTTCTATTGTATCTAAAGTAACTTTAAATGAGATCATCAGAGCTAGTACACTCCACAGAAACATTAGTATTCCTGTACAACAACAACATATTTTACACCATCGCCTCAAGAATATACATCTATCTTTTCTACTATCTGCGTTTGCCATTTTTGTAAAAATGATCAGTGTCTTTTGACTTAGCCTCTTCTACTTCACAACTAGTTTGTCTAACCCAAGGTTCTAAGCACCTTATTGGTTCTACCAGTTTTGTATTTTCCTGTATTTTATTGTCTTTCCATTAGCAGCATTCTTGTCTTATTCAGTTTGGCATCTCATCGTCCTTCACTTTTCCCTCGTAATCTGAATACAGAACTTCCTGAACATCCGTTTCTTCTCCAATGTCGGACAAGATAGCTCTCAGGACTTCCGATTCTTCGTCTTCCTCAACCACTTCCGGTACAGTCACCTCTGGATTTTCTTGGCTATCTGCCTCTTCTTTTATTTCAGGCAGGGCCATATACGTCCATTCTGGTGACTTATACTACTGGTTAGGTTTTCTTGTTCTTTTGCTTTCCTCTACCACAATTACTTCTTCGTCTTTTGATTTTTCTTGACTGGTTACTTCATTCACTTGTTCAGCTCTTGGTGAATTTACTCTTGTCAGTCGATATCTCAGCCTCTTTATCTTATTTGTCCAAACTTCATCTCTTGCTGACCTTTTTGGTTTACTTCCTTTATCATTCTTTTCAGCTTTCCAATGCTCTTTTTCTCAAAACTCGACCTTCTGGTACTTCATCTTCACTTTCCTCTGATTCAGTTTCAACTTGCTTTTTCCTTTCAACGGTTTTTCTTTCCACCACTTCTTTTGTTTTCCCTACTTCTGTCCCTCCTTGTGTTACTTGCACACAATCTTCCTGCTGACTAATTGTCCCTACCTCTATCTGGATGTTGGAATTCCCTACACCTCCTTGAGGGTCTTCCGCAAGAATATTTCCCTCTCTTTCTGTATCTGGCACCTGTCCATCTACTTTTGTTGTTTCAGGTGGAATCTCTCTCAGTTTTTCATCTGGAATTTCTTCATCAACAATCTCTTTAATTGTCTTTTCACTCTCTTTTTCGTTTCTCGAACGTAAAGTTACTTGTTCAGTCTCTGAGTCTGAGCTGGTATCAGAAATCTGCAACCTTCTCCTTAAAGAAATACTTCTTGGGGTAATAGTCAGATCTGGCTCTGTTTCCCCTCTTTCAGAATTTTCTCTTGTTCTCGTTTCTTCATCATCCGATTCAGAACTTGATTCTGACTCATCGAAATATTATCTTTCTTTATTATCCACTGGATTTGGGATCCTCAATGTGTGGCTAGCATGAAACCAGTTCTTGATTCCAGCACACTTCACAGCTGTTGTTGTCGTCACAGTCACCTGTTGTGGTTTTCCCCACCGTGGGACCAAACAGTTACTCCTTCTGTGTACTTTGATTCTCACTCAAGCCCCTGGGCTCAGATCATGAGCTTGCTTCTTTTCAAGGGTGGTGGCATCCGCTCCAACCTGATGAAACACAGAATGAACTGCATCAGCAAGGCCTTTACAGTAATCTAACACCATGTCATCAGTTATAGGTAACAGCTTTTTGACTGGTATGAACACATGACGCATTGCTCGCCCCATGATAATTTCATGGGGACTCAACCTTGTGGTTCTGTCTGGAATTGATCTTATAGTCATGAGTACTAGAGGCAAGACATCAGGCCATTTCAAACCTATGGCTAAACACATTTTCCCCATTCTGTTTTTGATAGTACCATTCATTTGTTCCACTACACCAGAAGCTTCTGGTCGATAGGCACAATGTAGTTTTTGTTGTACATTCAATGCTTCACAAATCAATTTCACGATCTCATTATGAAAATGTTTTCCTCTATCTGACTCAATTGTTACTGGGAACCCGAATCGGGGAATGAATTCTCTCAGTAGTAGTTTTACTACGGTGATCCCATCACTTCTTCTTGTGGGGTAGGCTTCTACCCATCTAGAAAACAAACAAACCATTACTAGAACATACCTCAACCTGTTACAGAGAGGCATTTCAATGAAATCAATCTGCATTCTGGTGAAAGGCCCTCCTTCTCGACCTATCGTTCCTAGACTCACCACTGTTTTTCTTCCAGGATTGTACTGCTGACATATCAGGCATCTTTGGCAAAGGCTTTCTGCCACAAGTCTGAATTTTGCATTGTACCAAGTCTGTTTAAATGAGCGAATCATCGCGTCTCTCCCTATATGTCCCTGTCTATGATAAATCCGTGCCATGGCAGACACCATGCTATCAGGCATAACTGGTCTTCCATCCCGATAGACCCACACATGATCTGTTTCCCTTGGTGCACATCCTGCTTTTACCCACTGTCTCATTTCCTCATCTCCTGCTTCTTCCTGCAATTGCCTCACTTCCTCCCAGGTACCCACAATGTTAGTAAACATTAAGGTGCAAGAATTCACTTCCTTCTCCTTCGCCCGATTAATGGAATTCTGATTACGTGCACAATATTGAGCCACATCATTGGCATACTGATTGCCAACTGTGATATAATCTCCAGTTTTTGAATGATCATCACACTTCACGACTGCCAATTGCTTAGGCAGCTGTATCGCCTGAAGCAATTTCCCAAATACTTCAGCATTCTTTATGGGGGTTCCACTTGAAGTCAAAAATCCTCTCTGTAGCCATATTTGGCCAAAATCATGCACAACACCGAAACCATACTGGCTCTCAGTCAGCACAGTCACTCTCACATTCTTTCCAATATTGCATGCCCTAGTCAAAGCAACAAGCTCAGCTACCTGGGCTGATTTTACTCTCTTCAAGTAGGATGCTTTCATTACTGCTGCAACGGTACACACTGCATATGCTGCACTCAGCATTCCATCATCTGTTCTCAGACATGACCCACAAACATCAAAAAGTCGCTGTCTGGCAAAGGTACATCTTTTATATCCGGCCGTGGTTTGGTACAAAACTCCAGTACATCCAAACAATCATGATCCGCTTCATTTCTGACTTCAACATTCTCAGCATCAGGTAACAGCATCGAAGGATTCACATTCAAACATCTTGCAAGGCTCACATTCGTTGCACCTAATATGACCTTCTCATATTTAGTCAGCCGACTATGTGTGCGGCTCCTTGTTAGGAGGATTGCCACATCATGAGGTACAAACACTTTCACAGGATATCCCATCACAATTCCTTCACTCTGTTCCAAACTCCTACAGGTAGCAGCTACTGCTTTCAAGCACCCAGGTAAAGCTACAGCTACTGGGTCTAGCTTAGAAGAAAATTATGCAATTGGTCTTCTCAGTTTTCCATGTTTCTGTATTAATACAGAGAGTGCACGTCCATTCCTCTCATTGCAGTGCAACTCAAACTCTTTCTCATAATCAGGCATGCCTAAAGCTGGCGCTTCACAAAAACCATCTCTTCTCTATTCAACTCAATGGGGTCTCTCACATCACTTCTCATCAATCGTACCAAAGGTTTTGCAATCAGGGAGAAGTTGCTTATCCACTGACGACAATATCCAACCATTCCAAGGAACATTCTCACCTCTCTTTGCGTCATTGGAGCTCTCATTCCTTTTATGATCCTGATTCTGTCTATTGTTATCTTCCTTAGTCCTTTTTCAATGTTATGGCCTAAATAATGTACTTCTTTTTGACAAAATTGCAACTTCGATGGTGACACTTTAAGTCCTCCATCTGCCAACTGATTCAGCAATGCTATGGTGTCCATTACACAGGCTTCACGGGTTTTCGACGCCGCAAGCAGGTCGTTGATAAATTGAACTAACACTGAGTTTTCGGGCATCTCTAGGCTTTCTAAGGACTTTTTCAATATCTGATTAAATATTGAGGGGCTCTCTGTATACCCCTGTGGGATTCGGCACCAAGACAAAATACGCTCGCAAAAATGAAACGCAAATATTTGCTGGCTGTCACGGTGCAATGGAATGGAAAAGAAAGCATGGCATAGGTCAATTACTGTATAACATTCTGCATCATGGAGAATCTGATATAAAATCACAGATGGATTTGGTACAATCGGACAACATGATACTACAATTTTGTTTATCTTTCTCAAATCTTGTATTATCCTAAACTTTCTATTAGGCTTTTTCATTCCCATAATTGGGGAATTACATGGACTAATCATTATTTCTCTCAAAATGCCTTATTTTATCATTTTCTCAATTATGCGAGTAACTCCTTCAATTATCTCAGGTGTCAATTTATATTGAGGGACATTTGGGTAGCTTATTCCTTCCTTCACTGTTATTTTTACTGGGTCCACATTTCTCATTAGTCCTACATTTTCTCCCGTGAAATCCCAGACTTCTGCTTTTACAGTCTGTTTCAATTCTTTTGGTAGTTCATCAGGGTCAAATACAGCATAGGTTTCAGTAACCTCATTCTCTCGATTAGCCATCGTCATTTTATACAGTACGTCTTCATCAGGGGTCTCAAATGCTATACCATCAGGGGTACAGAATATAGTGCAATTCATTTTGCACAACAAATCTCTACCTAACAAATTCACAGGACTTGAATCGCACACAACAAAGCGGTGCATTTCAGAGAATTTACCTATACTTACTTTCACTGGTTCTGCGTTTTAATCTGTCTGTTGGATACACCAACTACTTGGATTCTTTCGTCCGAGAGAGGAAGATTCTTAACATCAGCTGACCTAACAGTTGATCGAGTAGCACCAGTATCTACTAGGAAAGTATTATTTTCATTGTTTACTTTTCCATCTACAAATGGGCCCGTCTGGTCTACTTCTAGAGTTGCGCCAAGTACGCACTCTTCTTCCTCCCTTCGGCACCATCAATAACCTTCTTCTGACTCACTCTCATCGCGTTGTAGCCAATACTGCAAGACAGCGCTAGCACACGGCAACTTAGTTACCTGTTCTTCGTTGTAGAATCCTGTCTCTTTACTGTATTTCTGTGCATTTACGCTCTGTGGAAAAGGCGGTTTTGGCACCTGATTCTGTTGGGTAGCAACCTGCTGCTGTCGCTGCGGTTGACCACTCACCTCATTCTGCACCTGTGGATTCAATGATGCATTTTCGTTATTAGTACTTGGGGGAAACTTACACTCGGATTTCCAATGCCCTATCCTTCCGCAATTATGACATGGCCATTTCTTTTTGGCTTCTCCTATATTGAATTTTCCCTTACCCTTCCCAGAGTGAATTTTGGTCTGGGTCCTGTATTATTTGCTTGTTCCATTAACTGAGCTTCCTGTCTTTCCGCTACCTTTACTTGTGCCCACATAGCTTTCTCTTTTAGTTTACGCTGTTTGGCTTCAATTTCATCACTAAAATATTTTGCATGTCTTAATACTTCATCTATTTTCTTATTTTGCCAATCTACAGTGTGTTGCTTGATCATTTCACTAATTTCTGGGCGTAGACCATATACAAATCTGTATACAAAATGACTCAAATCCTTTTCACTCAAGTTTTCGTCACCACTAAACTGTTTAAAGGCCAATATTAATATCTCGTAATATGCGTGTACCAATTCCTTACTCTCCTGATGAGTACGGTCAATCTTTACCCAATCAGTTTCTTTTGGAGGTACTTTTTTTTCAGAAAGGCAATAACCTGTTCATATTTCTTCATAACCTCCGGGTCAGGTGCTCTTGTCTTTGGATCCCTAGGGTATTCTTGTGTAGGCCAATTAATCATCAGCTTACACTCTGTCCATAGATCTGCTGGTACTATCATGTCAAATAAACTATTTAAATCAATTCACAAAACCTTTGATAATTTTACAAACCTGTCCACTTGCCTATACCACTTGACAGGCTTTTCGTGGAGTCGAGGGAAATCATTTGTAAATGATAAAATATCTTGCCTAGTCCAGGGAACATGTACATAGCCTCCACCTGGAATTTCTCTCATAGGGCATTCTGTCACTGATTTTTCCTTTTCTCTTACAGGGAAAGGTGCAAAAGTTTTGTCTGTGGCATCATCTCGTTTCCGGTACCACCTGCTCCTCCATTTATCCACATGTCCCCATTTTCTCAGCAGGATAATTATGTCTTTAATCTGAATTATTCGTCCTGTGGTGTTCAAATTTTCAATATCTTTTTCAGTAAAATCTACTAGATATGGTTTTTGTAAAGCCTTTACTTTCTCCATGTCTATACCCATTTCGTTTTGCTATTTCTTCCAGTATTTCATGTAAATTCTTTGCTCTCCAAGTTATACTTTTGCACATAAATAGTCATTCTTCATCCTAATATGCTCTTAATTTTTCTGTTGGGATAGTCCCTATTATTAATTCTTCCAGAAACATTCTTAACTTGGCCACCTCTATTGATTGGGATTCTCTGTCTTTTCTCTGTAAGCTCCTTAACCATTCACTTAATTCTTCTGAAGTAGGACCTACTGGTTTCTCTTCATTGCTTCGTGCTCGGCTTTTTGGAGTCCCTAATACTGATTCCGTGGTCATTGTATGTTTTCCTACTATATTTGGGCTTAATATCTGGCTTCTAGAAACATCTGGCTCGATCGTACTCATTGTTTGTTTCCATGGGTTTTCGTCTGAATTTTGTTTTGACCTCTCCATCTGTTTATTACTGTTATAAGGGACCGTTAGACAATGTTCACTATCTTTCTGTTTGTCAAAAATAGGCATAACAGGGCCTATGGTTACGGGCACAGTCACAGCTTCCAAATTTTTAGTCAATTCTCTGATCTTTTCAGTTAATTCTAAAGTTGTTTTTGCTAATTCTGCTGAATTTTCACCACTCACCTTATCGTTTTTTTTCTCTCTTCCTCTCTGAAATAATTATCCTTCCAGAGTTCTTGGGGTACCTGTTCAATTTTAATGTTTCGTAAAGTTTCTCTCATTGGGGCACTAGGTGTTAACATGTTAGATTCAGGTTGATACAGAGTGGATTTTTATAAAACATGTCATCAAGAACATCATCCTCCGATTCATGCACTCCATACCCTCCTGATTCTACATTATTTCTCTTTTCCGTACATTTCCTTCCTCTGACTTCTTCAGCATTTCTTACAGGAAACAAACCATCAGTCATACTCGCATTTCGCCACCTTCTCATTCTGTCTTCGTGATTGTCATGCCCATATCTACCAAACATGTATCTATATCTTCCGCCACTCCTCTGTCCATCTCTATCATGCATCTCGTCTTCCCATTCTGTCAATGCTTCAAACTGTGTTGGTCTAGGTCTCGGTTCTAGGTACATCATTCTTTCTTTCAAATTTCTCAAAACCGCTAAATTAAACGAACCATGCTCTGGAAATGCCAAAACTCCGTCGTCTTTTGTGTACTTCACCCAATTATCTAACCAACTACAAGAATGATATCCATATTTTGCAACCATAAAGGAAGCGGGCGATTTTGACGGGGAAAGCAACTGTCCTTCCCTAGTCACAATCGGTTTGTCCTTTTTAAACCATTTCTTGATTTTCCCAAACCAGGACTTTTTCTCCTTTTTAGGTGGATCTGTTTACATCATTTTGTCTATTTTGTGTATCGCTAGTTCTTCTCCTATGACTATTCTGTTGTTTTATCCAATCGTAACGCGACTCACACTAACGCACCAATCCGGAGCGTTTTCGTCACTTCTGTAATTCTCCACTCCCAGCGCGACTCACACTAACGCACCAATCCGGAGCATTGACGTCACCCTGTAATTCTCCAATCCTAGCGTGGCGTACACTAACGCACCAACCAGGAACGTCTAAATTCTTTTACTGCTAGCCAATCCCAGCGCGGCTTTTCTGACGTCAGCCTTACTCGCTGTCGCGGCTCCTACTCCTGCTCCTGTTGACCCCTCCTTTACAAAGTTTTCTCGGTAAGCCTTTTTACGTTCTTCAAACTTACAAATCTGTTAGTAACGACATAAAAATGCCACCATTGTCTGTTTCGCTAACCAAGAATAGTTAGTGACCTTTCTTACAAGAATTCCGTCTTTTCCGAGAGCAGCGCTTACCTCTGCACTACTACAAAATCGTTACTTCCGTTGATAAAGTAGCACATCCCTCTACTTTACCCTTCTCTCAAGCATCAGTTAACCGATTCTCTAGAATTAAGACACCTAGTTGGCGATGCGATACTCCTGAGAAATAAAACCAGAGTTTCGCAATTATCCTGAATGCCTTTTCATTCACGCACTTTCACACGGAAAAATGTAGTACATTCACACAGAATTCTGTCTTTCCCAAGAACAGCGAACAGTCTGTCCTACTACAGAATCATGACATTCGTTAATAAAGTAGCACTTCCCTCTACTTTATTCCTCTAGCAAGCTTAGAGTACACCTGCTACCTTTCCAGTAATAAGCATAATCAGAGCACTTTCTGGCCTCCTGGTACTTGAGACCAAAATTTCACAGGTAACCTTCGCTATCATGCACTTCTCTCATACAGGAAATATCTCTAATGGCAACACACGAGGATGTTACCGAATCGAACCCAGACAATGCGTCACACGTTTTCCCCGTGTACCTACAGGGCAACAACAATTCCGTCTTTCCCGAGAGCAGCGCTTACCTCTGCTCTACTGCGGAACCGTTACAACCTTCTGACTTCCTACATCCCAGAAGCCGTGCAAACAACATAGAACTTGACGCGACTCAACATAGAGTGTTGATACATAAACCAATATCGATCAATAACCAATAATCAATAAGCATTTTACAAGCAATAATCACCAAACCAAAACAATAAAAACCATAACTCTGTTACCAGAAATACTGTTGCAGCGCGGAAACCTGGGTAACGGGAAAAGGATAAGGCCTGTACCGATATTCTCCCTTTGTCACAGACCAGACATCACACTAACACATACAGTCATTGGTGGGGCCCATAACACCAACATTCACACTTCACTTCACCCTGGTCTGCACTTACAGGAAAGATGAGCGGTTCAAGCGCTGACATGAAAGGAATACCTTATAACCTACAGGAAGAAAGTTATATTACATATCTATACATCAACCCTTAAACCTACAGATCTCAATCTTAAACATCAAGGCACTCCTTCCACATGATCAATGGATCATTTAGCTGGATTGGTTGATGGTGATTTAGAATCCGCTAAAAACACATTTAAGATTTCAATCTTACCTCCCTCAATAAATCACAAACGCAATTTCTTGTAAGACAATATTTGTTAATCTATTTTATCGCAAAATATTAAGCTGGCATTTAGAATGTTTATATCAATTTTTATGAAAATCACAGAACACCATATTTACCAAATCTGGCTATCGGCCATCCTCTAAGTCATCAAAATAGCCTTCAATGGGTCAATAGCAGATCAGAATTCAAAAGTTCTTCATGCAGCACTCTACAGTCCCAAAGATGGGGCAAAGACCAGAGACGTGCAAGCATCTATCAGTGCCCATAAATTTGAGAAAGTTCGTAGTCCATCAGAAAATGGGCAGCATTCGGACTGTCAAAGATTCAGGAACGCAGCAGTCACCCTAGATAGTAGCGTCGCGTAGCGTCACCGTTGTCTTCGTCAGCAAAAAGGAAAGGGAAAGTATGCGCATTTCTCTCTATTCTACCACCATTTTTATAATAAAAGTAATGTTAAGAAGCAACAATTTACAAAGTTTGGGCTTTTCTGATTGGTCAGTTGGGATCGTCCGGTGAGGTTTAGCACAGTTTGAGGGGTTATGTCATTGTTCGGTTTAGTCCGGATTCTTTGCAAAAGTTCATTGTATTGTCACTTGGCTGTGTTCCCACCGCGGCCTTGCTTGGGAACACTGAGGCAAGGGTCATGACGAGACCCATCAGAACACTTTGTCGCTACTGCGCACTTCGCTCCAAACCTCGTGGAACGGTGGCCATCACATCGTGTCGCGTCAGCGGGCATTTTGTTTTTAGGCCCAAAGGACAACTTAAGCGAAACAAACACAAACGAGTAATTAATGCATAGAATTAATGAATAAAATGTTAATCCCTTACTAATCCCTCTATGTGCTTGTAATTATCTAGCGTATAGAGACATTTAAAGCATTCATATTCACCCATTTGATGTAATCTGGAGCAACATTACGAAAACATCACAAAAGCCACATATATCATGCAATATTCTATTCAATACATATACTACGGGTAGTATGCGTACGGATCTTAATTATAAAGATTATTTAGCCATGCAAATTGCAAATCCCATGTGTATTTTATATGTTAATAATGTTGATTAGGTAACATGCAAACTCATTTAATAATATTATGATTAATAGATTATTCAGCTAGTATACTCATGCAGAATAGGGGGGGTATACAAAATGCTGTACTACCCGCTCCATCAATGTCATCCCCACTCTGGTAGGGAGGGACAATATTATTTAGGTTTCTGTGGTCATAAGACTTCTCCCTATCTCTAGGGAAATTGCTGCCACCAAGGGACTCTAGTCCCTCCTTTTTTTCTAGCTCTGTAGAGATCTAGGGCTTCCCAATCTAGGGCCATCTGCTGCTTTCTGAGGTTGAATTTGTCTTGCTCATACTTCAGCAGTCTCTCTCTCCTCTCCTGGGAGTTTTCCCTCCCTCTGTGAGAAGAGACAGTGGTCCCTATAGAGGCGTTAGACTGGATAGATCTCCTTGACAGAGATCTATCCCTTCTAGCCCTGTTGTCAGGTCTACCCGAAGGAATAAAGGCAGGAGCATTGTTGTCATCCTCCTCATCCTCATCCAGGAGACCTGCGTTCACCAGAGTCTGGTCATTGTCACCAGTCTGGTCAGCATCAGAGGTATGGTCAGGGGAGTTTCCACCCCTAGGCCCACCCTCAGGTGCTGCCCCACCCACACTATCTATCCCATCAGGCCCACTAGGCTCTGTGATATCATCCAGCTTAAGTATCTTTATGAGATGCTGGGTGGATGGACTTTTGCCTGTCTTCAGCTTCCTAATGGAACATAAGGCCCTTAGCTGAGCAAAGGAGAGATCCTCATATTTATAGGGAAGGAGCTCACTGGTTCCTGATTCCTGTTCAGAGTGTTCTCACCTGGTTACCACCTAGTTTAATTTGGTGGTAATTTGTGAATACAAAATAGCGATTCTCAAATTTTTCGCAAATATAATTGCAAATAGAGAATCGCTATTTTTGAGCCTCGCAATTTTGGTAATCGCTAATTATGAGGTCGCTATTTTGGGATGTGCTATATTTTGCGATTCCTTACAAATTTCCTGTTTTTGGTTTGATGCATTGCTTAGTGCTATTTTGCTATCGCAAATGGTCTTTTTTTGCGATTCGCTCTGTTTGTGATCGCAAAACAGCTTGATGCATCTGGCCCATTGTGCCTGTAACCGTCTGGAATTAAAATACTCTCTGCCAATTTGAATGAATGAAAGAATAAATCTTTTGATACCCCAATTTCCTCTTTCCATTTAAGCGACCGTTCATCAATGTCGTCTTTCATCAGTGAGTTAAAAAAAATGTAATTTATCCATACAGGCAGGCCTCTGTTATCTACCAGTTTCTCAATTATGTCATTTCCGGAGAATTCTATTGGTACGCCACCGTTCTTGTTTAGAAAATTCCTTACCTGGAGGTATTTATAGAAATCTCTTCGATCTAACTCGAACCACTCTCTAAGATTTTCAAAAGAGACAAGACTGCTTGTCAAGAAAAAAAATCCAAGTTTTGTCAGTCTAGCCTCACCCCACTTCTTAATCGGCAAATTTGGATTATTTATAAGTGGTGTCTAGAAATTGAGCCGACCGACTATTAGTCTTCAAACAGACTTCCAGACTTCAAACCCCCCTGTATTGTTTTAAAACTGACTTTTATGTAATGATTCTCATTTAGTTATCACCAAGCTCATCTCCAAGCTTCTTCCCGCTTTATAAGTTATAGGGGGGTCGGAACCTCTTCATTATCTCTACCTTTCGCTTTCTCTTGTATTAATACTAGGTTATGTAGTAGTGTAGTGGCCCAGTAGTAAAGTCTTATATTCGGTAGGGCCCATCCCCCTCTTTTCCTGGTTAATGTAAGGAGTTCGTAAGCCCTACTTGGTTTGGTGTATGTCCAGATGAATCTGGAGAAAGGGTCTCCTATTTTCTTCTGGCAATCAACTGAGAATTCCAGTGGAATTGCACGCAGAAAAGAAGAAAACCTGGGAAAAAATAACACTTTGATAATATTGTATCTGCCAATAATAAATAGATGAAGGTTGTGTAGTCTTGATAGGTCCTGTTTGATTCTCCCTAATAGGGGATCAATATTATCTTTAACTATGTTATCCATGTTTGTAGAAATATTAATTATACACCAACAAGGAATCCGTGGGTCTAGAACGACAAAACTGAGTACTAATGGCAACAAGACAAAGTGCTCCAAGAAAAACAGTCCTCATAAAGAGGATGAAGTCCCATCACCCACCGAAGTGGCATGCTTTATCATCTGGGGCCTCCTCTTAACCAAACCTGGTGTGGTTAAGGAGCTACCACTCCTATGTTAGTGAAAAAGGAGGAGCTCGCGTGCGGATGTTTTTCTTAACCCTAACAGCCTGGATGGCCTACTCTAACCAGAGACTGAAGCTGCCTAACGTGTGGTGAAACAACGTGTAAGGTGCAGTGTGAATGAACAGTGTATTAAAATTAACTATCTAAAGAAAAATATATTTATTAAGTATCTTTAGATGTCAAATGATAAAAACATGGTCAACATGTTTCAGCCAAAGATGATCCAACACTTAGATCATGGCTTTCTTCAGGACCAATTTGTACTACTGCAACAAAGATTTAAAAAAAGGGGATAATATGAATCCCATAACAGACATAAACTGAAACGATACCTCCTACAGATATACCTACTCCTCGAGTAGTAAGCGGAACTGCAAGGGTTCGAATTAGTCACCTGTTCAAGACAAAAAAGGGGGAGAAAAGGGCAAGAAACAGGAGAACATATCAATGACACACATAGTCTCAAAGCACAGCACTCAGTCAAAAAACAACTTAAAAAATGGTAAACAGTTGATGCAATAAGGTCTCTGTAAGACCTTCTTACCCGTAATAAATCGGGGATAGTCGCCTCCACTCCTGGTAACAACTCAGGGCGTGAGGCAGCGCTCTGTTCAAAAACAAACGAAGACAAACTACTAAAAGGAAAAGATCTAGTACTGAGTACTACGATCTGATAACTAACGAAGGGGGGCTTGGCTGTACCCCTGTACATCTTCAAATCACTCAACTGCGCTGACTTGACCAGAAACGTAGACAGAAATATAAACACACAGCCCTAGACATTATTTGCGGTATGGGCAGAAAAACTACAAACCGAAAATCAAGGACTGATGGTTGAACCCAATTTGCTCATGAAAATGCATCTAAATGCGCTAAAAAAACCTGGGAACTATAACTCGAGTCTCCCACATGGAAACCCTATGTGCAGATAGTCCGAAACATCAGACCGTAACAATGTAGTGTTATGCCACCACTGAAAACAACACCATGCTGGATGATACAAGGGCTCCGTTGTTTGAATACGGACTGCCACCTGTCCCGGTGTGCACAAGGTGTTGAGGTAGGAGTACATAAAAAGAGCAAGCGGGAATATATTCACAAAATCTTACGTAGAAGAATCCAAGTGCTCGAAAAGTTGGTAAAAATGCAAGTCGTAGTCTCGAATACGAGGCCGACTTGTAACAGGGCCCGGTGTCTGTAGCCGGCGAAACAAAGGCCGGAACAAACACGGTCTGAAATCGGGTGGCCACAATGTTGTATGTGCTTAACGGCACATGTCGTACAAACAGGTAAACGCCTAGTCAAACAATCAAAAGAGCGCATACAGATATATAAATTTACCTGGCCGTCGCTACCCCGGGCGGTCTTCCTGATCGTACCGAGCGGTGCCGAGGCCAGGTAAAGCGCGTCTTTATGAAACAGGCAGGAACCCGGAAACTAACGTGTGGGGCGTGACAACAGAAACGTCCTCATCACACGATCGGAGTGTAAAGAATTTCCACTATCATTACACTCCATCCGATTTAAAGGCATTATGAGATGTGTAGTCAAAGCCTAGCGCCAAAGTTAATTGAAGTGGTAATTCAAATACAAAGTTGGTAAATATCAGTAGATTTCCATGAAGCTAATGGCAGATAACGTGAAATTCAGACAGCGCTGGTAAAAATAGAAAGAAAAGTCATGACCGATCTCCGTTTTTACACACTGATGGACATATACTTAGATCTGCCAGGAGGTAGTTCATCACTGGCGAAGTCCAAAGAAAGGAAGTCAGAGGGGAGTACTGCGGGCTTGCACTACAGAACAGACATGATCTCAGGAGGGGGGCCCAAAGATGAAAGAAGCATCAAAACGAGCCACCACTCACCAAAATTGGAGGTGTGAGTGTGGAAGCCTATGTTGCAAACCAGGCAAGTAGACCATATCTGCTTAATCCCTAAGTAGGTTGCATTTTTGATCACTCTGATGTCATTTATCATCAAATTCTCACTACCCACTATTTGCGTCTTTCCACGATTAAGTGCATATTCCAAGAGTGTCCCATACCTATCTGCTTCCTCTTCAATTTCCTTTAAAGCGGTATCAGGGTAGGGGGTCACAAGGGCAATGTCGTCAGCATATGCCAAAACTTTTGTTTCCCAACCGTGTGTCATAATGAGTCTGGTAACTTTGTTATTTTCTTGATGTCGAAGAGAAGGGTTGATATAAATTGCGAATAATAACAGTGAACTCGGACAGCCTTTTTGGGTGCCTCTTGTTATAGTAAATGGATCCAAGAGTGCGCCATTAATGAATACTCTAGCCGTAAGATAAAAGTAAAGCATTTTAATAGCCTGCAGGAGCCCTTCCCCAACTCCTACCCTTGATAGGGCCCCCCCATAGAAAAGACCGGGAGACCCAGTGAAAGGCGTTTTCTGCATCTGGCAGGATTAATGCAGTTGGGTCCTTGGATATACCAGTGGCATCTAGAAGTGAGATAACCCTCCTTGTGTGGTCAGTTGTCCCTCACCCTGGGCTAAATCCATGCTGATGGACAGAGATTACCTCATGGATAACCAATGCCATACTGGTGGCCAAGACTTTCGAATAAATCTTACTTCCGCTGTTAATCAATGTTATAGGGTTGATATGAACCAGGCTTGTATGTTGGTTTATTATTTTTAAGATTTTTAAGGAAAATCAAAATGTTTGCATGTGACCAGGAGTTTGGAGGTCTACCCCCCTTAAATACATGTATAAACAGCTGGGTCATACAATCTTTGAGTTGCGGTGAGAATTTGTCATAGAATTCAACAGGAATGCTATCCAAGTCTGTAGCCTTGCTGTTAGGGAGACTATTAATAAATAGTAGTATCTCAATCTCTTGTGGTAGCTCGTCTCACAGTAGCTGCTCGCATGAGAGAATTGCTCCATTAGAATTGATTTCAGGTATGCCTTAACATCTCTAAGGTCCCCAGGAGAATCCTCTTTATATAGTTTTGGATAGTATATGTGAAACACATTTCTGATACCATCAGGATCTGTAACCACAACCAGCACGGGATTTTTCATCTTTTGTACTATATTTTGCATCGCTTTTTGTCAAGCTCTAATTGCCAAATGATGGCCTGCTTGTTTACTGCACTTGTATGCTTTCTCTCTCCATACTGTAAGTATATTTGCGGTGTTTTTCGCAATGGTTTCCATAATAGATGATTTAGCGGCTGACACTTTTGCCTGCACTTCTTTGACATCCCCAACCAATTGGAGCGCTTTGACCAGATCCTCTTCTGTCACTGCCAATCTGGTTTGTGTGACATACAGAAGCTGTCATTTTTATATTCAAAGATAGAGAAAATCCAAGGGTTTCCCCCAGTATTCCTGCTTTTAAAGTGTCCCATACAATATCAATTCCTGTGCTCCCTAGATTCTCCTTCACGAACTGAGGGATCCATTTCCTCATGTGGCTAGATTATTCCCCGTTCACAAGAAAGGCACATTCAAAACTCTATATTTTTCCCCCAGTTTTTGACATCTTTCCCTTTATCTTGACCACTAGGGGATTGTGATCAGAAAGAATACGTGGGGCTTTCTCTATAGAGCAATTACGTAGCAGGGAGTAGGACACTAAAATAAAGTCAAGTCTAGCATGCCTACTGTGTGGGAAAGAGAAATAGGCAAAGCCAGGATCTGAAGGATTTTGATAATTCCAGACATCGCACAACTCGTGGTCAGTGCATAAAGCCCTTAATGCACGGAACACTTTTGGTTTCCTGCCACTATATGTCCAATTATCTTCTGAACGTAGTGTTTTGTTGACAGGTATGTTTATTTTAAAATCCCCACAAAGAACTACAGAGAGCGGCCAGGCAGAAAGTTTGTTATTGACTTGCTCAAACACTCCTGGATCATCCAGGGTGCTGCCATAAATTGAGCAGATAATGAGAGAGTCCCCATTATTTTTGCGACATTTAGTTATTACCCATTTTCCTAAGTGGTCCAACGATGTTTCCCTAAATTGTAGGGTGGTGTTAGATGTCAGAATTGCCACCCCTCGTGTCCGAGTGATTTGTGTCGTCCCCCCACCAAAGTGTATCCAAGTGAATTTAAAAGGTGTAATTGAGCCCTTTCTATGTGATTATCCTGCATACAGAGGATATCTGCCTCCAATAGCCGAAGCCCAGCGGCCGTATACCGTCTCTTTTTAGGGTCATTGAGGCCATAAATATTGATGGTGGCTATGCATATCTTACCCATCTGGAGTATAAAGAATCACAGTACCTATAGGACATCTCCTCTTTGTGCCAAGAGAAACCCCCTCCCAACCCTCTCCCCTACCACCACCTGTAGCTGAGGTAACCTGGCTCGGCTTGAGCCAGGATGATGTCATCTGAGCAACCATAACCTCGTTGCTCCTCAAGTCTTCCCCCAACTGACCACCATCGAGAGCTGTGAAACGTATCTTATCACTTTTATAAATCAGTTTCTAATAAAGAAATCATGTTAGCAAGCTTCAACAGACTAGGAAAATTACTATAACTATGAACACCCAAAAAAAGAAGAGAAGAAAGAGAAAGAACAAGCAAGCGAGAAGCCAAAGAAGGTGAAGGCTAGGTGCCTTTACATTTAACTGTATCTTCTGTTAGACCCCCCATTCTCTGCTCTGCCAGAAATCTCTTTTAAGTATGTTTGGGCCTGGATTTTGGAGTTAAAACTGTGTGTTGTCCCCCTGAAGACTACTTTTATTCTATCTGGGTTCTGCGGATAGACTTCTACCCAAGCTGCTGGAAAGGGGTAAAAAGCTGTCTGAGCCGCCACCTTCGTCCACTGTGGCATGAGAGAAGTCCGGTCTTGTGAAGAAATTCACTCCATCGAATTCTTTATTAGCAGTTGGTCTGGCCAAGTCATAGAGAGACTGCCAGAGTATAAAGTTCACAAAATATAGGAGCACACTCCGTGGCCATTCGGGAGTGGGTGAGGGGCATTTTGGAGGTGTTAGGGGAATCTGTGGGCTCGCTGGATCTCTTTGTCTCAGTCCCAGGCACTCAGTTCTGGAAGTGCCCCTCTTAGAAAAGAGATCATGTATTTACTGAGGTCATTCCCTTTGACTCCCTCCAGAATGCCAAGAAAATGAAGATTTTTACGGCATTGCCTGTTTTAATGTTCCTCCATTTTTCCACATTAGGGGCCTCATGTAGGTAGCCATATACCGGTCGGTAACGGCCGATTTTCGGTAATTATACCGTTACCGACCGATATATTGGCTATTGGTATGTAGGGGGTCAATTTCTGAAATCGGAATTTACCGAATCGGTAAAACTACCGAATCGGTAAAATTACCGAATCGGTAACGTTACCGATGTGGTAATTTTACCGATTCGGTAATTTTACCGAATCGGTAAATTCCGATTTCAGAAATGATATGTAGGGGGAGTGTGTGTGTGTGTTTATGAGTCGGTATTTACCACCAACTTTTAGTTGGTGGTAAATAATTAATGTATGTGTGTATGCATTTGGAAGCGCGTAGCAGTGTGCAATGTGGCATACATACATGCCCTTAGGGCATGTATGTGTGCCGCATGTGCACACATGGCCGAATCAGGGGTGCAACAGGGTGTCAATGTGACACCCTGCCACCCTTGCATTTTCTCCACCATTACCGAATCGGTATTTACCGATTCGGTAATGAGGCATACCTTCCCCTCAATGGGAAGGTATGCCTCATTACCGAATCGGTAAATACCGATTCGGTAATTACCGAATTGTAACGAATCGGTAAAAAATACCGACTCATTACCTACATACGAGTTACCACTTCTAAAATACCGATTTGGTATCGTTCGGTATTTTAGAAGTGGTAACTGGTATGCTACCTACATGAGGCCCTAGATCTTTTAATATCCCCTCATGTGCATCAACCTGTTCCTCCAGCGTCACAACATCCTTCTCCAAATTTTCAGTCTGAGCCTCCACAGAGACCATTCTGTCCGCAATTTCCACACATGTTCTGCCCACTTTCCTGACAACCCCTTGCAATTTATTTGCAGCCAAACATGCTCTCAAATTGTCAATCTTTGCCTCCTCCAGAAATCTCTTGATTGATTGAAGCACCACTGACAAGGCAGGATCTTTCTGATTTCCACTCCCTAAGGTCTCGGCATTGCCTGTGATTGTGAGATTTCCCTCCGATTGAATTGTTTGGTCTGAGTAGGTGGTCAGTTGTGAAGCGGAGTAGTCCCATTCTAGATCCCCAGTACTTCTGCATTCAGAGATCTCGCACCTCCCTTTCATCCTCCCTTTCTTTGTTAAGGATTTCTTCTGTCCTTGGGTTTTTGAGGGAAGTTCCAACCCAGTGCTACTGTTCCAGTTCTGCCCCTCTTCTTCGCTGGAGGCAGATATACTCAGGTCTGATATCTCAGATTATTTCGGTTAAGGAATAGAATTTCTCTAGGGTATCAGGAGATCTAGCCCGGAGTAGAGGGGTATTTGCAGCTTCCTTTCCAGATTCATTTTCAGCATCCTTGCCAACCAAGGAGCTCTTATTCTCAGTTACTTCCAAGCTGTTTTTGCGTGTTTGCTGATCATATTGGGGACCTCGGATAGGGCTGGTGAGGATAGAATCTTCAATGTCTATTGCCAAGTCTGAGATAGAGTTTGGTTGATGATTAGGTCCGGGTTCCATCCAAGGAGGGGATGTAACGGCAACCGTAATTTGCTCCTCTGCCCCTTCCCCTTCTCCAAAGCCCTCTGCGAGCTTACCTCTGTTGGGCCGAAGATATTGGTGGTTAACGGCTGACACTAAACCAGGCCTGTTTTTTTTTTTAGCTGGGCTTTTTTAGCTGTCCCAGTTTTGTCTGCTTTTTTGTCCTTTTCTTTCCCCTTGCCCCCATGAACATCAGTACTTTTGCCCCGATTCCCTACTGGCAGCGTGGGAGGTTGGCCGGCTGCAGAAGTTATATTGCCAGAGAGGGTTGAGTACTCTTGGCCTTAACGATTCTCCCGCCATGCCCTGACATCCCTGATTGCAAAGAGCAGAGTCTTACACTATCTAAGACTCTGCAGCAAAGTATCTCCTTGGAGCAGCGCCTGTGCTTGAAAGCAGGAAAGACTCTTCCATTTCGGCCTCACAAAGACAGTAAAGAATTTCTCTGCAGAGTCTTAGGGAGCACTCCAATCAACTGTTCCATAGCAGCCCTCCGCAGGCCGGACGACGCAACTGATGCCAGAGTGAGCCATACTGATGCCAGGATCCTCTTCACAGCAAACAGATCATTCATCCCACAGGCTCCGTGTCGGTCGCATTGGTACACCACAGCGATCTCGAACGGCAGGTATTTCATTTATGGTGTTCTAGCACGGCATCATGTAGTTTTGATCATATTGGGGGTCCGACCAGAGGAGCGTCACTTGTGAGATGTTACTCAGACGCCATCTTGCCTCCAATCCCTTTATCACTAAATTACAATGTAATAAAATTATTACTTTCCCTTTTTTACTGTTGTCAGCTTTCATACTACTTCACCATACACAGGGTGGTCTGTATGTAGCTTCATCTTTGAACAGTGGGGAAATAACAATTGCATGGATTGTAGAAAAAAAAATAGAAGTGCACAGTACATCTTTGTAAATACGTGTTACTATGTTACACACCTACTACAATTTCCTATTCAATTGTTTTCTCTATATTTACTCTACTAATGAAAACACATGCATCTTGAAACATTTTGTTCTATTATTGTACTTTGAAGACTGTTTTCAAAATATTAGTCCTACTAGACCTGACCATGAGGAAAAGAGAAATTATTTATGCTAATAAAATCCAATTCAGAGTTGTTCTTAAAGGCATCACCCTGATAGGCCAAATGTTGTCCTTAGAACTTTGTCTGCAGGAACTAAAGGTAAGTGGTTTGTAGTTTAGAAGGAAATCTAGCTTTCAATTTATGGTTGGTATCATTGCAATGTGTCCATCCAGTGTTTCTCTTTAAAACACAGTATAGTGTCCAAAAGTTATATTATCTCCTTCATGAAAAATAATAGCTAGTGTTGTATACATTCTTCCTGAAATAGATATTCATCCTGCTTGGAAGTCTGTCATTTCTTTTTGTAGTTTTGTTTCATCTGGTCAACATCGTTGTAGCATTAATATGAGTGATTTTCCACTTCTTTGTATTTGCAATGTAGACATCATGCCTGATGTACAATTTGAGCAGGTCATATTTTGATTAGCTGTTTTCATCAATTTGTCAAAAGACACTGTTTTGCAATTTGGTAGTGATAAGTATAAGAATTGCTCTGCATTTATTTCTGTGGGAGAGGGAAATGAACAATCTACACAGTTATGGTGCCATTTGTAACAGTCCAAATAAGTCATCAATATTTATATTTACTTCTTCTTCTCAAGCTCAAAGCATGACCATTATAATTTATTGCTGTAGCATGTTACATGTTAAGAGTAAATGTTACTGATCCACTACATGTATCCAAAAGATCTTGCATACCTGAAGCAGAATGTATTAAACTTCTGTCAGTGACTAAATGTTGTAGCAAATTATACAGTGCAAAACCAAACCTTTTATCAGCATTTTGTTCAATTTTATTTACAAGATGTGGTAAATCATATAGTAGATTGAAAACCACATTTGCATAGCAGTTGATACCTAAACTATTTCTAACTGTTGTCCTAAAATATCACCCTAACTTTACACTTTTCTCTTCTTTGTGTTTTCAACCTTTTCTTGTTTTCCTTTTTTCTCTTGAAGTTCAGTTGACTGCTTTGTATATTTCCATTTTGGACATTGTACACGTTTCTTATAGATTGGTATTCACCTAAATAAGGAGCATAGAGACTTCCCATTTGATTGTGTACTCTCTTACCCAACTTCCAGCAGCACTGACCTTTTTGTCATCAAACGTAATCAAATACAAACCGGACAATGTTCTCACTCAAGACAATGAATAATTTGCCATTCCTTCTTTGAACACACTACTACAGATGTTCAAAAAAGCTCTCTCGATACTTAAACCTTGAGATTTGTAAATATTGACAGCATATGCTAGAGACACTGGGAACTGCTGTCATCGAACATACAATTCCTTTGGAAGCAAAAAACATACAATGCAACGTCCAATCTGCTTCACTCCATTACTCTGAGCAAATTTCACAGCAAAAAATTCTATCTGATCTCTGGAAAATTAACGAAACCAACAACTTTTCCCATAGCACCATTTCCTAATCCTTCCTTTACATTTGAATTACGGCGCAAACTAACTTGTTAGTTTTTACACACGCATACAGTTGGTGCTGTTACTACACAAGATACATTTGATTCTGTAGTGCTGTGAAGATAACTGGTGAGAAGTTGAACTCAAATTAAGAAAATAATTCTGTTCTAGCTTAACCGCTAATATACAATAAAATAGGTTTAAATGATGAGCATTCACATTTTGTTTTTGTCGTGAAGGAATCCATGTTGTATTTTCTAATTTACTTCCATGAACCTTTTTTTCTGTTCAGTGTTTAGTTGTCCTTCTAATTGTTCAAAATCAATAGTATCCTGTCTCCCTTGTTATATTGCAGTTTACACCTCATGGCTATTGCTGCTTCATTCTGAAAAATTGTTCTCTGGCTATTTTTACTGTAATAGTGTTCTGTTAGGCAATCTCATTATATAACATGTTCAATAGGTAGGAAAAACAGAACACTGAATTATGTTGCTTATAGCGTTGAAAGAATCTTCATAGCAGTCAAATTCTCGAAGTAATTCAGTTTCAGCACTCCAAGGCCTGACCACTTGCAAAAGTGCTAAATAGAAAAATTCTCCTTATCCGGGGTTTGGCAACTTTGTTTTCTATGATTAATTACATTTACTATGCCATGTTTGACTCAACATCTGTGCCATCCTATTACTGCATACTCTTCTTCATCTATATTTTCTGTAACATTACTTTTAAATCTGTAGTGATCTAATATTTCATATAAACACACATTTTCCAGATGTAGACTACTTCTTGGATAGTATGTATCCAACATATTTGTTTTGACACTCGCCGTACTTCCTGGCTGAAAGTCTGCTACTTATTAGTAGCTCCACCCTTTCACAAGTACTTACAAGACATTCAACTGAAAGTAGAACACTGGATGTTTAAGTCAGCATATGTGCCTAAATGCCTGCATGTACCTATCAAATACCTCTAACTACATGTCTTTGCTTTTATACACATTCAGGTTACCCTAGCTACAGGCTACCTTAGGGGTGACATTTAACTAGCACTGGAGCAGGTTATGGCTTGTCAAGTCGGCCTACCTGTAGACCTCCATGTACAGGCTCAAGTGTACTAGACCTGAGACATGCTAGAAGGGCTACTTGTCTGCATGGTTCATTTGGTAGTGTCAGAGCTTTACTACATATCTGCATAAGTATCCCAGATCCTATCTGGCTATATTTTTCTATATATAGTAGTCTGTTAGTACATTGCTGGCTCTGTTTCTGGCTATTTTGCTCAATAAATCTATATGTAAGGGGTAGCATGGATTATCTCTTGGGTGTATAAGTCACTATTCGCTTGTTTAAGTGAGAGTGTGACTGCCTCCATTAGCACTAGATATATAAGAGGTGTGTCTGTGCATGTGAGTGAAGGTGTAGATACCTGAAACACTGTCTGAGAGTATGTATTGGTAACTCTAGTCTTTCATAAGTATTTACATAACATTCAACTGAATGATGAACACTGGTTGTATAAGTCAGCATGTGTGGCTAAAAATATACATTTACCAGTCAAAACCTTTTAAGTACATTTTTTTATTATTTTATACGCATACAGTTTACCCAAAAATGGCCTAGCTACAGGCTATATTAAGGCTGACTTTTAAGTAGTACCACTGCAGATTAAGACTTGTCAAGTGGTTTGAAATAGCAAGTCTGCCTAGCTGTTGAACTGCATGCACCAGTATAAGTGTACAAGGCCTGAGACATGTTAAAAAGCCGGACGTTTTCTGGATGGATCACTTGGTAATGTTAGAGCTTTACTACATATCTGCATAAGTGTCTCAGATCCTATCTGGATATTTTCTCTATATGTAATAAAGTCTCTTAGTACATTGCTGGCTCTGTTTCTGGCTATTTGGCTCTATAAATCTATATGAGGGGGGCCGAATAGATTGACTCTTGGGTGTCAGTCACTAATAAGTTGTTTAAGTGAGAGTATCACTGCCTCCATTAGCGCTAGATACATAAGAGTTGTGTCTGTGCATGTTATGTTGTGTTATGTTATGTAAACTTGTTGAGTGCACGAATACCCTGAGGTGTCTTGGCGCTGAATCTCAAATCACATCACAACTAGATCAGAGGCCTAGATCTGAAAAAGGCAGGTTTTAAGGCCCTTCCTAAAAGAAGATAAGGAATGCAAGGGTCTTATATGCAAGGGAGGAGTGTTCCATAGTTGTGCTGTGCCATAGCTCAGGATAAGACCACCCCAGTTGGTTTTAAGAAACCTGGGAACAATCATATACTTAGCTTCGGTGGACCGAAGGAGTCTGCTTGGATGATACCACTTGAAAAAGTTTTAAAGAATAGGCAGGTCCTGTATTGTTTAAAGCCTTATAGGCCAATCATAAGACCTTGAACTTAATGCGATTTACCACTGGAAGCCAGTGCAGTTTCCAAATTTTTTGGGAAACCAATTGATATTTGGGCAGATCCAGTAAGACTCATGCGGCAGCATTTTGTATCACTTGCAATTTTTTTAGATGTTGACTTTGAATATTTAAGTACAAGCCATTACAGTAATCTAATTTAGATAACACAAGTGCAGCTACAACAGTCCTCCTGGAATTAGCTGGCAGATACAGGTGAATTTTCTTTATTTTCCAAATTACGAGAAATGAGGAAGAAACCATGGTGTTAATTTGGTTAACATAGATCAATTTATTGTCTAATACAATTCCTAAATATTTGCTTTGATTACTGGTTCAGGAAACTCCCCTAGTTCAACTGGCCACCAAGTGGCATCCCATGTTGGCGAAAGACTGCCAAAGGTCATTATCTCCGTTTTATCTGAATTGAATTTTAAACAATGTTTGCTCATCCAGGTACTTATTTCCCGCATGCACTGTTGAAAGTGGAGTGAGGTGAAGGGTTCATTTTTAAACGCAGTGACCACAATTTGTGTGTTGTCTGCATAAGATGTCACACTAAATCCAAATTATTGACTCCAGTGTGCCAATTCTGACAGGTAGATGGTAAATAATGTCGGCTGAGGAAAGAGTCCTTTGGGACCCTGCATGGCAGCACATAAGGTGCTGATTTAAAATAGTCTAATGCAACCGCCTGAGTTCTATCCGCCAGAAACGAAGAAAGCAAAGAGAGTGCAGAATCATTAATGTCCAGAGTCTTGAGATGCAGTTTCAACAAGCTGTGATCTACCATGTCAAAAGCTGCTGATAAATCTAGCATTTTTGGTGCAGCAGACCCACCTTAATCCATCTCCACCTTAATCTCCTCTGTAGCTTTGATCAATGCAGTCTCGGTGCTGTGTTCTGAGCAGATCCCAAATTGAGTAAGGTCCAGTAACTGGTTATCCTGAATGAATTGGACCAGCTGTTGGTCCATCAGTTTCTCGACTAGTTTAGCAGGCAAAGGCAGACGAGAAATAGGGTGATAGTTACTAGGAATATAAGCACCAAAATTAGGTTTTTTTTACCAATGGAAGGATGGAAGCATCTTTCCATAAAGTGGGAAAATTCCGACCTATTCCGACCTTAAACATGGCATTGAAGATGCCCGTAAGGATAGGGCCCACTATCCTCGCTATAGTTTTTGAAGTAGAAGGGGGACATGGGAGCAATGGAGATTTTGCTGCTAAAATGGACTTTTGTACCTGTGCACAGATGACCGGAGAAAAGCAGGAAATCACATTATGTTCTAAGCTGAGACCAGGACTTTCCTCATACAGGTCATTGGAGATTCCAGCCTGAATTGTACTTTCCTCATTTAGGTAATTATAGATTGTGACCTCAAATTTTGGATAAATATTATTAACTTATCCCTAAAGGTACTTAATATGTTATTGCAGAAAACTTGGCTGCTCATTTTGGTGGTTTTACTAGGTAGGGTGGTAAGTTTGTTTAATACCTGGAATAATTCTTTGGAGAAGTTTGTGGCTTTTTCAATTTGTTTTGTGTAAAAAGACCCTATTTCAGTTATTAAAAGGGTTTTATATTTAAACACTGCTAATTTGTAATTTTCTTTTACTAGGTCATCATACTGTGACCTCCATTGTCTCTATAAACACCTACAGTTTTGTTTTTCTAATCTCAATGCCTCTGAGAACAAAGGCGCGGAGGCCGTTTTCCATAGTTCTAATCCTTTTCAGGTAGTTACTGTCTCATAGAAAGCAGACTTCAGCCAATCTTATATTCTTTATCTGGTGTCTCTGGATTGGAACTGAGAGTAGGTTGGAATTCATTAAGCTGTAGTAGTAATCTGTCAAGGTCAATTATATTCCATGCTCTGTAGACTGTTGTGGCCCGGCTTAGAATGTTCTGCTGGGGAGACCTCTTGGGGACTTTAATTCAAACAAGATGGCTGAATGGTCTGTCCAAGATAATGGTAGAGCCAATTTAACCTTAATGGTTGGATCAGAAGTGAAAATTCCATCTAGATCATGTCCTGCCTTGTGAGTTGCATTGTTAACCCTTTGTGATAGACCTATAGTCGCCAGTATATCTAACAGGGCTACTGTGTCTTTGTCTGAATTGTCTTCTAAGTAGTAATTTAAATAACCCAAAATGGTGAGAATATTTCGAGCATTATTTCAGATTCTAAAAAAGAGTGAATGCTGCTAGCAAAAATGCTTTTAGCCTTTGGAGGGCGTTATAGGAGAAGGCCCTTAAAGATTTGTTTCAGCTTGATTTCTAAGGAAAAATGAAGTGCTCCACTTTGGTTTAGAAGCAGGTGTAAATTTGGCTCCAAATGTTTCTTGATAAATAATGGCCAACTTTCCTCCCCGTTTACGGGGTTTGTCTAACCTAAAAGACAGGAAATCCGCTGGGGCCACCGTCACAAAATCAGGTTCAGATGAGGTGTCTGCCCAAGTCTCAGTGAGAAACAATAGGTCCAGTTGATAATTAAGGATAAGGTCTGCAACTTCATATTTGTTTTTAGTCAAAGATCTCACATTAGTGAGGGCACACCGAACCTCCACAGTTACTGTAACTGCTGGCCTACTCTCAGCCGGCCCTCTGCTCGAGACGCTGCATGATTTTGCATTCTGCCGGCAGGTGAAAAGTGCATTTGCAGCGATATGGATGCTACAAAGAGGCACTGCACGGTTAAAGTGGCTGAAGTTTAGGCTCAGGACAGTACGATTAAGATCTAGGAGTTCCTCACCTGTATACATTCGGAAATCGCTCCTTTCTAAACCAGGGGTCCTGGCACCAGGCGCGTTCTGGCCCTGGACGTGCGCAGATGAGCTTGCCTTCAGCAAACCTTCAGCCCACCAGCAGCGCAGATGCACAATTTCCAGCCTTGAATGTCCCTCCATTAAAGGGGGCATGTCCAGTTAAGCGCTATGAGCGTGAAGTATTAAAATGAGTGGGGGCAAACTACTAGTGAAAATACTTGGGTCCAACAACCCCACGGACCCTCACAGGCTACTCTCTGAAGGGACTGCTACTGGTAGATAAAAGCTAAGTAACTTAAAGGTGATAAGGAAACTTATAAAAGCATAAATACAGGGACTTGCTCCAATCTAAGATGGCGCCCAAACCTATGGGAGCCAAGCACCTCCTGAAAACTGGCAACACAGTTGCCTAGAAGGAAAGTAAAGTGGTGATCCAATTGTGCTCGCAGAGAGCTGTGCGGATGCATAATTTCCAGCCTTCAATGTCCCTCCATTAAAGGGGACATGTCCAGTTAAGTGCTATGAGTGCGAAGCATTAAAATGAGGGGGGCAAACTACTAGTGCAAAACTGGAGCCCAGCATCCCCGCAGAACCTCACAGGGTCCCATGTGAAGGGGCCGCTACTGGTAAATAAATGGTAATTAACTTAAAGGTGAGAAGGAAGCACATAAAAGCATAAAAACAGGGACATTTTCCCTTCTAAAATGGCACCCAAACATAGGGGAGCTGGGCACCTCCCAAAAACAACAACACAGTTGCCAAAAAGGAAAGTAAAGTGGCAATCCAATTGTGCTCACATGTGAGTGAAGTGTTACAGCAAACAAATGATGGACGGAATGCTGACAATGCAAACATTTTCCCCCAGTCAAAAGATCTGGGTTAAATCCATCTTTCTTTTGCCCACTACGCCACCCCAGTTTGGACCCAGCCATATGCAAATCAGTCTTGACCATGTGCCCCATGGGAACAGCCCAGACTGATCGGCCAGGCCAGGTCCTCCCGGGACCAGAAACAAGCATCATGGGACTGGTTTCAGGGTATGTCACCCTTCCTAGGCCAGGCTAGCTTGAATCCAGTGGCACAGTGAGCAAGGGACCCACGTCTGGGCATACCCATCCCACTTAGGGCAAAAAGTGTTACAGCAAACAAATGATGGACGGAATGCTGACAATGCGAACATTCTCCTCCATTCAAAATTTCTGTGTTAAATCCATTGTTCCTTTGCCCACTACGCCATCCCAGTTTGGACCCAGCCATATGCAAACCAGTCTTGACCCAGTGCCCCATGGGAACAGACCCTACTGAACTGCAAGGCCAGGTCCTCCCTGGACCGGAAACAAGCATCCTGGGACCGGTTTCAGGGTATGTCACCCTTCTTCAGCCAGGCTAGCTTGAATCCAGTGTCACAGTGAGCAAGGGACCCATGTCTGGGCATACCCATCCCACTTAGGTTGAAAAGTGTTACAGTAAACAAATGATGGATGGAATGCTGACAATGCAAAACTTCTCCCCCAGTCAAATTATCTTGGTTAAATCCATCGTTCTTTTGCCCAATACGCCACCCCAGTTTGGACCCAGCCATATGCGAATCAGTCTTGATCCTGTGCCCCATGGGAACAGTCCAGACCGAACTGCCAGGCCGGGTCCTCCCTGGACCAGAAACAAGCATCTTGGGACCAGTTTCAGGGTATGTCACCCTTCTTAAGCCAGGCTAGCTTGAATCCAGTGGCACAGGGAGCAAGGGACCCACGTCTGGGCATACCCATTCCACTTAGGGCAAAAAGTGTTACAGCAAACAAATGATGGATGGAATGCTGACAATGCAAACATTCTCCTCCAGTCAAAAATTCTGGGGTAATTCCATTGTTTCCTTGCTGACTTTGCCACTGGATTCAAGCTAGCCTGGCTGATGAGGGCTGTTAGCCCAAAACCGGTCCCAGGATGCTTGTTTCCGATCCAGGGAAGACATGGCTTGGCAGTTCGGGCTGGACTGTTCCCATGAGGCACAGGGACAAGACTGATTTGCATATAGCTGTTTCTGAACTGGGGTGGTGAAGTGAGCTAAAGAACGATGATGGATTCAACCCAGATCTGTGACTGGGGGTGAGTGTTTGAAAAGTTTCAGCACTCCGTCCATTATCTCCTTGTGTTTGCTTTGTTCGCCTTAAGTTGGCAGGGTATGCCCAGACGTGGGTCCCTTGCTCACTTTGCCACTGGATTCAAGCTAGCCCAGCTGATGAGGGCTGTTAGCCCAAAACCGGTCCCAGGATGCTTGTTTCCGGACCAGGGAAGACATGGATTGGCAGTTCAGGCTGGACTGTTCCCATGAGGCACAGGGTCAAGACTGATTTGCATATGGCTGTGTCTCATCTGGGGTGGCGAAGTGAGCTAAAGAACGATGATGGATTCAACCTAGATCTGTGGTTGGGGTGAGTTTTTGAAAAGTTTCAGCACTTCGTCCATCTCCTTGTGTTTGCTTCACATGTGAGTGAAGGCATAGATGATTGAAATACTGTCTCAGAGGAGCTATTAGTAGCTCAACCCAGTCATAAGTATTTACATAACATTCAATTGAATGTAGAACACTGCATTTAAAAGTCAGCATATGCTCCTAAAAGTGTGTGGATGCCTATCAAAAACTTCTAGCTACATATCTTTGTTTTTATACACATTAAGTTTCCCTATGGCCAAGCTACAGGCAACGTGAGGGGTGACTTTTAACTAGTACTACTAAAGCAAGTTAATGCTTATCAAGTGATTTCAAAAACCAAGTCAGCCTACCTGTAGACTTCCATCCGCAGACTCAAGTGTACTAGGCCTGAGACATGGTGAAAGGCCTACTTGTCTGAATAGTTCACTTGGTAGTGTTAGAGCTTTGCTTCATAGTTGGAGGTGTCTCAGTTTCTAACTGGGTGTTTTTTTCTCTATATAGTAAAGTCTCTTAGTACATTGCTGCCTCTGTTTATGGTTGTATGGCTCTGTAAACCATATGTTAGGGGTGGCTTAGAATGACTCTTGGGTGTGGCAAGTGAGATTATCATTCCTGGAACTGCAGAAACAATATGAGCTTTCTCAGAAAGAACTCTTGAAATACTCCCAAATACAGCATGTCCTCATGGGAGTGGTCCTGAGAGGGGAGGACATACCGGAGGCATCACCACTGGAAGACAGACTCCTTTCAGACCATATGCAATGTAGGGCTATATCACTAAACTATAAGAAAATAATTTACAACCTACCTGACCTGCTTCTCACTCTCCGTGAATGCTGGCAGTCAGACATAGGGCTTTTAGAAGAGGAATATTGAAGGGAGGCACTCACATCACCCTGTGAAGTCGCAATTTCATCACGACTGCCTCTCATCCAGTTAAAAGTATTACACAGATCATACATCACATTCACCTCGCTGGTCAAAATGAGCAAGTCGGTTGAGGCTGGTTGCAAAAGACTGTGTGGTAACATAGGCACCTTTTACCATATGATCTGGGAGTGTCACCTGATTTAGGCATACTGGGAAACAATAATCAAATGTATGATAGATACATGTGGTGGTGTTATCCCACTATCTCCAAAATTGTGCTTATTGACTGTATGGGAAGCATCGGACATGAATCAAACTGAACAACTTTGGACTAATATGGGCCTCATGATTGCAAAATGCAATATTGCCAGGAGGTGAGGATCAGAGGCATCACCAACTATGATGGAATGGGAGCAAAACATGGATTGGTGCCCTCAGAAATCGTACAAGGTCTGGGGCAAGTAGAAATCATTCAGGGGGAATATTTGTAGTCCGCCCCATGCTAGGGGGTTCAAAATCCATGGACAGAACAGTGAGGGGGGACCCCGGATGAGAACAGATGAGAGAATGTTAACATAGGAGCACATATGATGTCTCAGATGCTGTAACCATCTGATGTGCCCAGAGAGTTGTGTCCATGCAATACTGATGCAATGTCCTGTTATGTTTAATAAACAGAATAATACAAATTAAAAAAATCTCGGAGGATGTTAAAGAGCAAACATACCACTTAGCACAAACCATTACGGCCAAAAGATTCACCATCTTAATCAAAAAAAGGAGAGCAGGTGGTGCTCCTGGAACAAATGGTATTCCTGCCTCAGTTTATAGATTGGATATTGAATTTTGGTTGCAATTGCTAGAAAGGCTGTTTAGAACCTGCCTCATGACAGACACTATTCCCCCCTCGTGGCAAGGATCAAACCTGCACCCTATTTAAAAAAGAGGCCCAGTGGTGAATCCTGAGAGCTATCGTCTCATCGCTTTGCAAGATGTTGAAGCTAAATTTTTTGCCTCTCTATCATTGGAAGCCCTAGAATCATCGGCCAGCTCAAAAAATCGGATTTCATGTAATCAACCCAGTTTTAGACCCATGTTGGGCACCACTGATAACCTAGTAGCAATTAGGATGTTAGTGTTGATAGAGATCAGGATACCTAAAATAAACCCACTACCACGGATAGAGTAATTTCACAGTTACACGCACATACATTCATCATACGCTAGGGCCCATTTCACTAACATACGCTCAAATACTCTACCAGCATTAGACCTGTGGGAAGAAAACCCTGCATCTATATCTAGGACGATAGGACCTAATTATAGTGGTTATCCTTAATCATACTCTATACAATCTATACAACAATGATCAAAATGTACTCAATAATTGACAAGAAAGAATATTCAACACCATGTTTAAAAGTTATATTGCTTTATCTAAAATTATTCAAAGTGAATCAGAATAAATCATTTCTCATAGTTACCTATTCTAACTAAGTGTCAGAACGGGTCAGGACCAGTCTCTCGGTAAAGTCTCTCAAGACAGAGTCCTCAGCATCGATCCTCAGCAACGCAAGTTCACGCGGCAAAGGTAAAATGGCAAGTGGCGAAAGGGTGGCCAAAAGAGTGGGGAGATCCCTCCCTAAGCTAACAGTTTTTATAGTGAAAAATACAATAGAAACACACATAAAGTTGGCAGGATAAACTGTATCACTGAGCAGAACGAGAAGGAAGAAATGTAACATTGCTACATCTGGAAATCTCCGCTCAGGAAAAGTCACAAGACGTGAACTACGGAACAGGAACCAAGAAACTATCAAAGTATCCAACTTGTACAACTTCCCTCGGCAGCCAGGCCACAGTTCATTATCTGTTTCTGAAGCTCCTTTGTTCGCCAAGGGCATTCCATTTCTTTTGGAGATCCTCCAAACTGCTGATGTCCTCATGGAAAAATACAATAAGGACCACGGTCAGTTGTCTTCGACCTTTCTCCAGCAGGGGTCTCTCTTGCCACATCACAGAAATATACCACAGCCAGGCTTCGAAATACTGTCAGCTCGGCTAAGGCCTTCATAGGCCACAATAGACCATCTTTAATTAAAAAGACAAAATAAACGTTACTACAACATAATGATTAAACAGTGTTAACCCCACTAATACCCTTATGTGTTATGCATTTATCTAGCCTTGCGGCATAAAAAACATTAATTCAGACAGCGTTTTGTGCTCAAAATAAATAGCACACAGCAACGTTTAAACATGAAAACTTGCACGTTATTGTAAATACAAAAACAGCACAAATAAGCTAACCCTCATGTAACTTTCTCTTGTGTTAGGACAAACGGGTTGATTAGTAAAACACACTTGCACAAGACAAATAATTAATTGTTAATTATTAATAAATTAATAAAACGCATAGACATGCCAGAGCTTCAAAAGCCCCAGAATTTTCTAAAAGAAAACTCTGCTCCAGCAGTGTCAAAACAGATACAGAAAAATCAACTCCTCTACAGCTGTTTTATAGATTACTGCAAGGCCTTCAACCATGTCTAACAGGATCTTCTTTGGTGGAAACTCAAAAACTGGGACTTTCCTGATGCACTACTCTGAGGCGTTCAATTACTCTACTCTGAAGCCTGTGCCAGAGTCAAACTCGATAATAAATCAACAGTCTCGATAGGATAGGGAAAGGAGTGAAACAAGGGTGTGTTCTGGCGCCAGTTCTTTTCAATTTACTGATGAGGTAGTTGGCTCCTGAACTGGATGCTATTGTCAAAGATGATCCTAAACTGGGATGTTATCATATTACCTCCTTTCTCTACACTGACAACATAGTTCATCTGAGTCAAACAGCCAGGGGACTACAAATGCTGTTTGATGTTTTATTTTTACATAGTAATGCAAACGGTATGACAGTAAACTTTGAAAAGACCAATGTTGTCATTTTAAGTGGACACACCTCAATTTCCCAGTGAAAAATTACCCTTTTTTGGCAAAGTGCCTAGCTGTAGTTTTTGAACCATAGCTCTGCCGGCACCTAGGGAAACTTAGCAAACCTATACATTTTTTAAAACTAGCCACCCAGGAGAATCCAGTATGGTGTGACTTAGCTGCCTCCCACCAGGTTCTGTTACCCAGAATCCCTTTCAAACCTAATACATTGTCCAAAAAAACACATTTTCCCCACATTTCTGTAGTGGAAAGTTCTGGAATCTGCGTGGATCCACACATTTCCACCCACCCCTCATTCCTCAAAGTCTTCCCAGAAAAATGGCACCTCACTTGTGTGGGTCGGGCTAGTGCCCGTGACAGGAAACGGCGCATAAAGCAACGTGGTCACACCTCAATTTTGCAGTGAAAAATGACCCTTTTTTGGCAAAATGCTTAGCTGTAGTTTTTGAACCCTAGCTCTGCCGACACCCAGGGAAACCTAGCAATCTTATACATTTGTGAAAACTAGACACCCAGGGGAATCCAGGATGGAGTGACTTGACTGCCTCCCACCAGGTTCAGTTACCCAGAATCCCTTACAAACCTAAACAATTGTAAAAAAAAACACATGTTCCCCACATTTCTGTGGTGGAAAGTTCTGGAATCTGCGTGGATCCACAATTTTCCACCCACCCTGCATTTCCCATGTCTTCTGAGAAAAATGGTACCTCACTTGTGTGGGTCGGTCTAGTGCTCGCGACAGGAAACGGCGCAAAACGCAACGCGGTCACACCTCAATTTCGCAGTGAAAAATGACCCTTTTTTGGCAAAATGCTTAGCTGTAGTTTTTGAACCCTAGCTCTGCCGACACCCAGGGAAACCTAGCAATCTTATACATTTGTGAAAACTAGACACCCAGGGGAATCCAGGATGGAGTGACTTGACTGCCTCCCTCCAGGTTCTGTTACCCAGAGTCCCTTGCAAACCTAAACAATTGTAAAACAAAACACATTTTCCCCACATTTCTGTTTTGGAAAGTTCTGGAATCTGTGTAGATCCATAAATTTCCACCCTCCCAGTATTCCCCAAAGTCTTCCGAGAAAAATGGTACCTCACTTGAGTGGGTCGGCCTAGTGCCCGCGACAGGAAACGCGCAAAACGCAAAGTGGTCACACCTCAATTTCTCAGTGAAAAATGACCCTTTTTTGGCAAAGTGCCTAGCTGTAGTTTGTGAACCCTAGCTCTGCCAGCACCTAGGGAAACCTAGAAAACCTATACAGTTTTGAAAACTAGACACCCAAGGGAATACAGGATGGGGTGACTTGACTGCCTCCCACCAGGTTCTGTTACCCAGAATCCCTTGAAACCTAAAATATTGTCAAAAAAACCACATTTTTCCCACATATCTGTGGTGGAAAGATCTGGAATCTGCGTTGATCCACAAATTTCCACCCACCCCGCGTTCCCCAAAGTCCTACGAGAAAAATGGTTCCTCACTTGTGTGGGTCGGCCTAGTGCCCGAGACAGGAAACGGTGCAAAACGCAATGTGGTAACACCTCAATTTCGCAGTGAAAAAATGCCCCTTTTTGGCAAAGTGCCTAGCTGTAGTTTTTTTAACCCTAGCTCTGCTGGCACCGAGGGAAACCTATCAAACCTATACATTTTTGAAAACTAGACACCCAGGGAAATCCAGGATGGGGTGACATGACTGCCTCCCACCAGGTTCTGTTACCCAGAATCCCAGAATTTCTGTGGTGGAAAGATCTGGAATCTGCGTGGATCCACAAATTTCCACCCACCCCGTGTTCCCCAAAGTCTTCCAAGAAAAATGGTACCTCACTTGTGTGGGTCGGCCTAAGTACCCGCAACAGGCCAGGTGGTTTTGTGTTAGGCAATGTTGATGTGCCAGCATTCCCCCAGGTCTCCAGATAAAAATGGTTCCTCACTTGTGTGGGAGGCCCAAGTACCCGCGACAGGCCAGGTGGTTTTGTGATAGGCAATTTTGATGTCGCCTCACTATGTTTTGGGCCCTTGCCTGTCGCGGGTACTTGGGCCTCCCACACAAGTGAGGCACCATTTTTATTGGGAGACCTGGGGGAACGCTGGGTGGTGGGAAATTTGTGTGAGTCTGGTGATGCCACACTTTCCCACACAATAATGTGTGAAAAAAGTGATTATTTCAGCTAAAATTGAGGTTTGCAGGGGATTCTGTGTAAGGAAACGTTGGGGGATCCATGCAAGCCATACCTCCCTGGAAGCCCCCGGGTATCTACTTTTCAGAAATGTGTGGGTTTGGTAGGTTTCCCTAGATGGCCGCCGAGCACGGGGCCAAAAACCCAGGCGACCCCCTTGCAAAACCAGGTGGTTTTGAGATAGGCAATTTTGATGTAGCCTCAGTATGTTTTGGGCCCTTGCCTGTCGCGGGTACTTGGGCCTCCCGCAAAAGTGAGGCACCATTTTTATCGGGAGACCTGGTGGAACGGTGGGTGGTAGGAAATTTGTGTGAGCCCGGTGATACCACACTTTCCCACACAAAAATGTGCGAAAAAAGTGATTTTTTTCAGCTATAATTGAGGTTTGCAGGGGATTCTGGGTGAGGAAACATTGGGGGATCCACGCAAGCCATACCTCCCTGGAAGCCCCTGACTGTCTAGTTTTCAGAAATGTGTGGGTTTGGTAGGTTTCCCTAGATGGTCGCCGAGCACGGGGCCAAAGCCCAGGTGACTCCCCTTGCGAAAGCAGGTGGTTTTGAGATAGGCAATTTTGATGTCACCTCACTACGTTTTGGGCCCTTGCCTGTCGCGGGTACTTGGGCCTCCCACACAAGTAAGGCACCATTTTTATTGGGAGACCTAGGGGAATGCTGGGTGGTAGGAAATTATTGTGAGCCCGGTGATGCCAAACTTTCCCACACAAAATGTGTGAAAAAAGTGATTTTTTCAGCTAAAATCGAGGTTTGCAGGGGATTCTGGGTAAGGAAACGTTGGGGGATCCAAGCAAGCCATACCTCTCTGGAAGTCCCGGGGTGTCTACTTTTCAGAAATGTGTGGGTTTGGTAGGTTTCCCTAGATGGCCTCCGTGCACAGGGACAATAACCCAGGTGACCCCCCTTGCAAAACCAGTTGGTTTTGAGATAGGCAATTTTGATGTCGCCTCACTACGTTTTGGGCCCTCGCCTGTCGCGGGTACGTGGGCCTCCCACACAAGTGAGGCACCATTTTTATCAGAAGACCTGGGGGAATGCTGGGTGGTGGGAAATTTGCGTGAACCCAGTGATGCTACACTTTCCCACACAAAAATGTGTGAAAAAAGTGATTTTTTTCAGCTAAAATTGAGGTTTGCAGGGGATTCTGGGTAAGGAAAATTTAGGGGATCCACGCAAGCCATACCTCCCTGGAAGCCCCCAGGTGTCTAGTTTTCAGAAATGTGTGGGTTCAGTAGGTTTCCCTAGATGGCTGCCGAGCACGGGGCCAAAAACCCAGGTGACCCCCCTTGCAAAACCAAGTGGTTTTGAGATAGGCAACTTTGATGTCACCTCACTACGTTTTGGGCCTTTGTCTGTCGCGGGTACTTGGGCTTCCCACACAAGTGAGGCACCATTTTTATCGGGAGACCTGGAGGAATGCTGGGTGGTAGGAAATTTGTTTGAGCCCTTTGATGCCACACTTTCCCACACAAGGATGTGTGAAAAAAGTGATTTTTTTTCAGCTAAAATTGAGGTTTGCAGGGGATTCTGGGTAAGGAAACGTTGGGGGATCCACGCACGCCAAACCTCCCTGGAAGACCCTGGGCGTTTACTTTTCAGAAATGTGTGGGTTTGGTAGGTTTCCATACATGGCCACTGAGCACGGGGCCAAAAACGCAGTTGAACCCCTTGCAAAACCAGTTAGTTTTGACATAATTAGTTGTTTATTTCTGCAGCGTGAGAATTGTGGCACAATATTGCAAGGAAAATGTGACAGACATTTTGAGGTTTGCAGGACATTGTGGATAAAATAACTTGTTGGAATTCACAAGAGAGACATCACCATTTACTCCCATGGGTTTACGACAATATCTACAGTTGGTATGTTATTCTTAGATGGAAGGTACACCTTGGCAGAGAGACTAAAAAGAAAGATTCCTGCACAGCCATCTATTCCTCAAACACACACACTTACTGGTTGGGTTTGGCATGAAGGCGAGTTATGGTTCAGTATATAAAATGTTATTAACAAGAGATCTTACAAAAATGAAATGCACTGTCAATAATTTAATGGAAAAAAAAACGAACCAGTGACTCACAGTTCGTGAGCTGTAAAGCCACGGCAAGGCACCAACCGCTTTACAGGCCATTCACACACCTTTCATGCGTGATACACACAAGACCATTCACACCACCAGGCATGAAACCAACACATTCTAACATTCACAAAAAGGGACAAGGTACACCCTGCTTCAGAAAGACAAAAAAAAGAATATTACTGCACAGCCATCTAATCCTCAAACACACACACACTGGTTGGATTTGGCGCGAGGGTGAGTGATGGTTCAGCATGTACAATTGTATTAGAAAGTGATTTCACAAAGATGAAATTCACTGTTAATTGAAAGAACGAGAAACTGAACCATTGACTCACAGCTCATGAGCTGTAAAGCCACGACAAGGCACCAACCTCTTTACAGGCCATTCATACACCTTTCATACGTGTGACACATACAAAACCATTCACACTGCCAGCCGCGGGCCCTTCACATTACAACACTCACACCAGCAGATAGCGCCATTCAAGGGCCCATCACTTTCACACGCCCACATTCCTGACACAGCAACCACACAAGCTGATGGATTGCATGGCGTGACGCTCAGCTAGCAGTGTGTGTAGTGACCAGCAGCAAGTCACTACTCACACTCTGCCAGCCGAGCGCCAGTCCATACACACTGCCAGCCAAGCGCAAGTCCACGCATACCACCAGGCAAGTGCCACTCCACGCACACCACCAGCCAAGCGCCAATCCAAGCACACCACCAGCTAAGCACCAGTCAACGCACACCGCCAGCCAAGCACCAGTCCACGCACACCACTAGCCAAGTGCCAGTCCACGCACACTGCCAGCCAAGCGCCAGCCTACTGACACCACCATCACATTTAGGATTTTTTTTATACAATAAAAACACAAACAAATTGCAAATAGCTACAAATCTACTAACACAAAATCTGAAACTAAATACATTGCACTAATGCCAACCTTGAAACAGAATATTTTTTTTTAAACAATACAGACCAGGCAGTTCACTTTACCACTCATGGATGCTCCCAAACATTATTTTATATGTGATATGCTCTAAAACAAGCAGGCACACACAGCCCAGGGTTAGAAGGACACTCGGGGCAGAAAAAACGAGTCTCCTTCCGCATACCTCTTCGCCAACAGACTCTACATCTCCTAGTGGGAAAGTCTTTTGAAGATGTGGGAGGAATGTAATCAGGAAAGTGGCGATCTTTCAATTGAGCCACATCCTCCACCGCTCCAACTCTAGGAACACTTGCCTTTTCCACAAAAACAAGGCTGCCTATCACAGAGTGCTAAAACTGAACAAATGTCAACTTTGACACAGGAGAACACTCCTTGAACACAACAAAAGCATTTAAAGTTGCTAAGCTGAAGAGATGGATGGCCAACTTCTTATACCAAACATAAGCCTTACGAATAGCAGTGTAAGGTTCCAACCTCTGATCTACTCTGTCAACACCACCCTGTGCTTATTGTAGTCTACATTGCACACAGGTTTGCGCACTTCAGCAACCTGACCCCAAACAGGCACAGGTGAAGTACTCTCATCATGGATGGTAGTCAGCATGTACACATCCCTCCTGTCCACAAATTTCACAGCTAGTAGTTCATCACGACACAAGAAACTGCACTGTCCCCTCTGAAGTTTTTTGCAAACAAGCTCTTTTGGATAACCTTTACGGTTAGAGCGGATTGTGCCACTTGCAAAAGTGTCCACTTTAAACAATTCCTTAAACAATTGCACAGCAGTGTAGAAGTTATCAAGGTACAAATGGTGGCCTCTGTTAAACAGTCTTCTAGGAAGATCCCACACAATTTTCTCTGAAACTCCAAAAGTGGATGGACAACCAGGGGGGTCAATAGTGGAATCTCTACCAGTGTACACACGGAAATGAAAAACATATCCTGTCCTGCTCTCAGACAACATATACAGCTTATATCCATAGCGTGCCCTCTTGCTAGGGATGTACTGTCTAAAAACCAAACGGCCCTTGAACAAGACCAAAGACTCATCAATAGATATTTCTTTCCTTGGAGTATAGATCTCTGAAAATCGATCTACAAAGTGATCAAGAACAGGCCGAATCTTAAAAAGGCGATCACAGTCAGGGTGAATACGTGGCAACGCCAAAGAATTATCAACAAAATGCAGCATACGTAGCAAAAGTAAATACCGATCATGAGTCATAACTGCAGGAAATATGGCTGTTGTCATCAAGGGACTGGTAGACCAATCTGAAGCCAGGGATGGCTTCCTTATCAAAACCATCAATAAAGTCAAACCCAAAAACTTCTTAATCTCTTCCAGATTTGTGGTAGTCCACCGGGTAGCTCTAGAGTGGGGCCTAAGTTTGTCACTATTGTCTCTCAAAAACTGTTCAGCATACAGATTAGTCTGCTCAACAATCTCACCCAAAAATACACCATCCATAAACAACTGAAATAACTGTATAGGTAAAATATTTTCACAATCCACACTACACCCTGCATCATTACTAAAGGCAGGCAACACCGGCTGAACCATGTTTGGATCAACCCAGAGTCCAGCACTCCCAGTAGGCAGCCTAGCAGCATCAGGCGGCAATCCAGATGCCTCTTGCACCATCGGCACAGCAGTATCCTCATCTAAGACAGGCACTTCATCTGCACTGAGAGTACCTTCACCCACACCAAGAGTAGTTTCATCTGCACTGAGAGAAGCTTCATCATCCGATGATTCCATGTTGAGAGAAAACTCACTGCCTGAATCTTCCCCTCCCTCCTCTCCCTCAGACACACTGTCAGTCTCATAATCCTGCTCAGAGGAAGATTCAAGAAGCATACCAACCACCTGCTGAGCAGTCATTCTACGGCTAGCCATAATGCTTACTAATAAAGGTAACTTGTCAAACAAGTCAACAACAACAAACACTTTGTAAAATAAGTAATAAACAAAATGAACCTTTATCAGAAATACCTATATACTCCAAAACAATACCACTCACTTGCCAGAAGCAGCTAAACTCACCACCACCTACTCTGCACAGAGTATGGATCAACAATATCCCTCTAAAAAAGAAAGAGAAAAGAAAATTACACATAAGACAATGCAAAACACATCGCAAAGAATTTCATGCTCAAAACACTAACTAAATATGCTGCCATTATGACACGACTTACAAAAAAATTCATTCATACATTACAATATTACTCATTTGGAGTAAATACAACAAAAATGTTTTTCTTACCAAAAAAATGCAAGTACGCAAAACTGCAGAACAACCACTGTCGAAACCGCAAACCGGAATCAAAAGCTTTACACTGGATTAAAAAGGAGAAAAAAAACATTACAATCATATATGCAAATAATGCACCAGTCCACACACAATTGACTAGCCAAGCTAAGGGGTAGGTGGGCCTAAGCGTATAAATTAAATATTCACCCCGTAAAAGGGGAGCAACCCTTGCCCTTAAGGCCACTCCCCAAATCAAACATTTTTAAAATCCCTGGTGTCTAGTGGCTTCTGGGGCAGATGGGCCTAAAAACATACTGCTAATCTGTCACCTAAAGAGGGCAGAAATGGCCACAATCATCCTCCCATAAAGGGGAGCGACCCATGTCGAAGGGGCCGCTCCCCAACATAAAAAAAAACCCTTGTGGCCTAGTGGCCCTACAAAAAACAAATCAGCCGATCTGCCCCTCAGGGTGGCAGAAACGGGCAAATTACTCCCTAACGGGGAACAACCCTTGCCTATGGGGCCACACCCCACAAACAAATCCCTGGTGGTCTAGTGGGCCCAATTTAAAAAACAACATGGCGAGATCTGTCCACCAGACACAGCCACCAACATTGCCCCCGGGGGGCAAAGGGAAATTCTCCAATGACGTCAGCGTGCCTTGCGCGCTGATGTCATTGATGACGTGGAGGGGGTGCGGGGGGAGGCAGGGGGGTGGCAGGGGAAGGAAAAGTTAGACTCCACCAGAGTACGAGCTTCAGTCTAATTGGCTGCCAACACTCCAAGCCAGAATGTGTTGGCAACCAGTTTGTGACCGCTAAACGAGTCACAAGGAAACAGTTAAAAAAATGTTAAAAAGCAAGAAAAGGGGGCAGAATAGAAGCACCCAGACCCCCTAGACCTGCTCCGATCTAAAAAGAGCATTTTTGAAAAAAAAAAGTTCGGCTGAATTTGTGCCGGGTGCCTGAATCTGGCTAAAATTATTTTAAAAAATGAAGCACGGTCTCCTGCGCTTTGTTTGTTTCAAGTCCCCAGGTGGGCCAAGTCCCGGGGGCAATTCCTAATTATGGCATGGGGGGTCCCACGGCCCCGGGGACCATAACCTCCCCAGGGCCCTATCTTGAAAATGCGTGGGGGGGGCTCGTGCACCCACACTGCCCCAGGGACTGCCACCTCCCCGGTTATTCCTAATAATGTGCGTCGGACCTCAGGGGCCCCCCAAGCCCTGGGGACCGCCACCTCCCCAGGGCTTAAATTTATCTAAATAGGTGTAGGGGGGCTCCTGCCTCTCTCCACACTGCCCCGGGGACCACCAACTCCCTAGGGCAATTTTAAATAAAGGGCGGGGGGCCATTGTGTACCCCCAGCCCTGGGGTCCATCACCTCCACGGGGCTTTGAAAATACTGCGAGGGGGCCGCACAGCCCACCTCCTGAAGCCCTCGATGGCCCTGGGGATTTCCACCCCCCAGGGCCAGCTCCTGCAATGTCCCGGGGGGCCTACCCCCGGCGCATTGCTGTTTGTTATGGCAAGGTGGAAGCACAGCCCCTGCCCTACCATAGCAAACACTGATTTGCTTTGTTGAAGCGAGAGTAGAAAACCTGCTCTTGCTTCAACGAAGCAAAGCAGAATTGTTTTGGGAAAGGGGAGCTGCATGTCAGCAGCTCCCCTTGCCCGAAAGCAATGCTGGCTCCCGCAGGAGGCAGGAAGCCGGCAAGGACCGTGGGGGCATTGGGGCTCCCCCCACGATCCCCAATGCTGAGGGCCAGCCCCTGGGGATGGGGTCCCCGGGACCAGAAGTGGCCCAGGAGGGGGGCCACTTGGCCCCCCTCCCCTTTAATAATATTTTTTTTAAACTGAAGGCCTGCCTCAGGGATGGAGTCTCTGGGGCCATAATTGGCCTGAGGAGGGGGGCCACGCGGCCCCCCTCCAAAATGTATTAATAAAAAAAGAAGGCTGGCCATGCCCCGGGGGATGGGGTCCCCTTGGCCAAAATTGGCCTCGGGAGAGGGGCCGCGTGGCCTGCTTCCCTTTTTTTTTTCAAATGTGCAGGCCCTGTGCATCCCCAGGGCCCAAACCAGGTTGAAAGAAGGGGGGCCAAACAGCCCCTTACTAACAATTTTTTTTTTTTAAAAGCTGGTATCTCACTGGAGGCCTCGCCCCTCCCTGCACCGCTCTGCAAATGAGCCCCCTGGTGGATTCTAAGTTGGGGAATTAAGTTTGCTTAAATACTAAGGGTCTCTGGGGGCCAACTAGCCTACCAGGTACCTCCAGTAAGTACCACAGAGCTGCATTGCATAGAGGTGTAAAAAAGGGCATATCATTGGACCACCTCTCTGCAAAGCAGCTCTGTGCCGCTTCCTGGAGGTACCTAGTGGGCTTGTTGGCCCCCAGGGACCCTCAGGATTCAAGGGGACTTAATCCCCCAACTTACAACGTGCTAGGGGGCACGTTTGCACAGTGCTGCAGGGAGGGGGCGGGGCCTGATATAAGAAGTTAGCAATCCTGCCGTGTGGGACTTACTGATGGCAATAAAAGGGATAGTTGGCCCCCAAGGTTGACGTTGGTGGCTAACTACTCCTCCTGTTACCTCCAGTAAATCCCACACAGTGGGATTGCTAAGAGATGTTTTGGAGGCCACTCTCACCTTTGTCCACCACTCTTGAAATGCGACTGGTATGTTATAGTTAGAAATTAGCATTTAAAAAACCTTTGAAACTCACTGAAAAAAACATAGGTTTCAGGGACATTATAGTTAGAAATTTGCATTTAAAAACCATTGAAATTTACTGAAAAAACCATAGGTTTCAGGGATGTTAAAGTTTGTTGGACATTTCACTCGTACATAACCAGAGAAATTCCGCCGTTATAGTTAGTTCAACTATGTCACTGACCATGTCATGAGTGATGTAATATGTGACATCATCAGCAGTACATTGAGGGGGTGCAAGTTATAGTTAGTTTAATGGCTAAATCTTTCTGGTTTTGTACGAGTGAAATGTCAGCCTTTTCAGTGAATTTCAATGTTTATCAAATGCTAATTCCTAACTATAACGTCCCTGAAACCTGGGTTTTTTTCCAGTGAATTTTAAGGTTTGTTAAATGCTAATTACTAACTATGCATTCAGAGGTAGGACATTTACTGAAAGCTGGAGAAAGGTGCCAAAAGAATCAAGAGAAGTGCAGAAAGATGCAAGAGAGGTGGTGAAAGAAGCAAGAATAATGCAGAAAGAGGTAACAGAAGTCCATAAAGAGGAAGAAAGGTACAAAAGAAGCCAAGAGAAGTGCAGAAAGAAGCAACAGAGATGCAGAAAGAGGCCTTCTTCGACTTTACCTTTCCACAGACTCATACAAAGTAGACTAATCACTAATCCTTCTCTCAAGATGTCTTAAACCTCACTTTTCTCTTGAAGGTTCACTATTCAACAACTGCTCAGAATGTTAGGACTATTAAATGTAAAACAGCAATCCTAAACATATCACTGTTGTAAGTCTAATCAAGTTCGTGAAGGTATGCATGCATGTGTCTGCTTTTACCTAGTGACATGTTACATAAAAATGAACATACAAATACTTGAATATCTGTGTTTCAAACAGCAGACTCTGTAAATTTGTATTACAAAAGGTGTAGGTATTTGTTTCTGCTCATAATACTGGGCACATAGGTATTCAATCGTATATTTAGGGGCTCGATACCATCCATATACATAAGACATGTCAGCCTGTGTAACCGAACGACAGAGCAGAACTGAGAACTAACCATGGGCGTAGTTCACGTAGTCACGCTACGCAAAGCTATGCCAAGATGTTCTTGCACTATGCGAGCTACACGTAGCTTCGCGAGCGTGCGTAGTTGCTTGGGGCGCCCGTTCGTGAATCGTGATGCGTTTTTCTTGTTCGGGAGCGTGTTGTGCGTGTTCGGGGAGCTGTTTGCATGCTCGGGGGATAATATCTTGCAACTTTACCCATGCGGTCGCCAATGGGTGCAGCCATCTTGTTTTTCAATTGTCCCGGCCGCTCGCGATGCCTTATTTCCTGTTCCGGGTCGCGTATAGCGTGTTCGCGATGCGCATGTCATGTTCGGGAGCACATTTTACTTGTTCGCGACGATTATTGCCTGTTCGTGAGAAATATCGCGAGAAACTTACCCGAGAATGGGAGTGGTCATCTTGTTTTTCACTCTATGCAATGGTTCTGGGACTACTTTTCTATCCTCCCTTAATCTTTGGAATCCTTAGTTTTGTAAACAGTTTTTCTGACTTTTTTTATTTATCATCTATCTCTCTGTCCCTAAGTTGATATTTTGCATTTTATTTCTACTTTTACTGTGTTTTTTTTTACTTTTTTTAATTCTTTCTTTAAGCTACTACTTCTTCCCCCTAACTTTCTTTTTTCCCTTCTAACTGGTCTTTTCTGCCTCTCACCCACCCCAGAACTATGGCCAAGGGCACTGCCACTAACAACAGCTCAAAGGGCAAGGCGCCTGCGGCCAAGAGCCACCTGCAGGGGTGCAGGCCCAGCAGCTTTTTGGTGAGGTGGAGGTGGCCGCCCTTGACCTTGGCAGCAGGTGGCAGGCCCGGCTCTGGGTACGCTACCCAGGAGCGTCACTGTCAGTGGGCGAAGGTGCGCCAGGCAGTGTTTCGGTGCTCAGGGGTCCGGCGCACCCATAACCAGCTGGCCCACCAGTGGTCCGACATCCTGGACTGGGAGCAGGGCCTGTTGGACCTGCTAGGTGTGGAGGTCGTTGGGCTTAGTGAGTAACTTAGTATAAGTATTGTTGTGTATAAATGTTTGACGTATAACAAGATTACTGCTGCTAACGTTGCTGGTAAATTACGTTTCAATATCTTCTGTGATTTTAGAACCCAGGTGCTCGGTGCTACTCTTACTTGTTTGCAACTTTGCGCTAGCTTGGGCTGATTAATGTAAGAGTTAATTTTAGAGAACTGAAGTTAGGTAATGCTATTGCTAGAGAGACTCTAGTCCTTCCATTGTCCTCCTGTGAAATAGTGGTGGATGGATACTAGGTTTAGTTAGCATTAGTTAATAATTGTTTTACGGTCTGCGTGATGCCTCCTCTGTCACTGAGTGCTGCTTACCCCAGTCCCCCGTAGAACCTTTTGTAGTTTGTTTAGTGAGTGGTAGGCTTAGCAGGGTCAGTCAGTAGCAGAACAAGATCAGATGCAACCAACCCACAATTTGGTGTAAGCACAAATTTATGCATGTGTCCTCCATCTCATCTATGCCTTTGATGGCTAAGAAAAATGGAAATGCAGACTTAGTGAACAATTGGCCCGTCTGGAATAGGTGGTCTAGGTCAGGTGGTACTTAGGCTTTGTTAGTATTTGGAATCAGAATGATTATGGAACACTGGAGGGTTAATAAATAGGTAGGCCTGGGCCAAAATTCCTTTCCGTTCGCGGAAATTGCGATAATTTGGCATTTTCGCGTTCCGCGGAAAGTGCGAAAATGTCAAAATTTCCGCATTCCGCAGCTTAGCGATAATTTGTTTCTTGCTCGCGCTGTAAAAAAATACATTCTTGCATGCGCGCGATCGCCTTACCTGAATCCCTGCGTTCGCTGACAAGTTTTCCCGACCCGGTCGTGTTCTCCACGAGATATTGGATTGTTGGTAGCCATTTTGCGCTGTCTCGCAACAGTTTGCGCTCACATTGTCGCTGCGATCACGTCATTTGTCGCGCGATCACGACATTCTTCTTGCGATCATGCACCGCGCGAGTATGAGAAGATTGAGATCTCGAACACGTCATTCTACACCGCGAGCGAGAGGGTGAGGACGCGGGCACGTCTAATCGAACGCGAAAAGGAGAAAGAGACCCCGAACACGTCATATCCAACGCAACAGGGAGCAAGAGAACACGATCAAGTCATTTTCGACACGCCATCGACATCCGGCGGAAGTAATGCGAAGCTCGAGAACTCGAACATGTAACATTTTCAATTTGGAGAGGAATATCAGCTCTAGCAGCATGAAACCTTCTGCAAATGCTGATTTTGGATGAAAACAACTCCTCAGATTGACATTTGGCTGTCCTTTTTTGTGCAAGGAGTCCTGTTCTCAGGACACCCCCGCGCCACACGGCCACCAGCTGTGTGTGTGCCCCTCGCCTCGCTGCTGCCCGCAGCCTCGTTGTGCCTGCCTCACTGTTCCCTGCCCCTCCGCCGTATTTTGCGTGTATGTGTTTAACCGTTTCGTTTCCTAACTGTTTTTTGCCTTTTGACTGTTGTCACTGCTGTCCCCTGAACGTTGTTGTATTGGCTTTGTTGCTTGTTATTCAGTCCCCCTGTGCCTGCCCGCCCGCTCCCTGCTTCCCGCCGCCGTCCAATCGGCCACGCCCCCTTTTCGTTTTGTGCCCTCCCCGCTCCTGCCTCCCAGCTGCTCCTCCGTCCCTCCCACTTCGCCATGAATGGCGACCGCGCGTACGCGCAGTGGTCACGCGCAGCGGGCGTGCCGATTGTGTGCCGAAGACGCGCCAAAGGCAAGCCCGTCTGCGCCCGTCCACGCCTGGACCGCGCCTAGTGCCAAGACCCCTGGTCCCCAGTGATGAAAGTCGACCCGACAGACCTACGACGCCGTAGCCCTCAACGCACTCAGTGCCGGCCGAAACCCCACCTGCTGCCGAGCCGCCCCAAGACGCATTCACGGACCCTTCACCTGCACAACCTGCAAGTTCTCCTGCCTCCGAACCTGCACCACGCCTGCCAAGCCAAACTCCAGCAGCGACCTCAAGTGCATCCTGCTCAACACCCGCTCCGTCCACAGACACGCCGTAGAACTCTGGAACCTCCTCGACACAACATCAACAGACATCGCCTTCCTCACTGAAACATGGATGAACGCCTCCTCAGCCCCCGACATCGCCATCGCCATCCTGGATGGATACAAGATCATCAGGAGGGACCGCGTTAACCAGACCGGAGGAGGCATCACCATCGTCCACAAGAACACCATCCGCATCACGACCGATGCCGACGACAACCTCGCCACCGCCGAACACCTCCACTTCCAGATTCACACCGACCCAAAGACGACCCTCAGAGGCACCCTCATCTACCGACCCCCGGGACCACGCACGCAATTCGGCGAAGACATCACAGACTTCATCAGCCCACACGCCCTCCCCTCCGCCGACTATATCCTCCTAGGGGACCTCAACTTCCACCTGGAGAACAACAAGGACCGCAACACCGCCACCCTGCTGGACAACCTCGCCAACCTCGGCCTCAAGCAACTGGTCAACACCCCACCCACTACGCCGGCCACACGCTTGATCCCGTCTTCTCATCCAGTAAGCACATCAGCTTCAGACACTCCACCGAACTCCACTGGACCGACCACAGCTGCGTCCACTTCAGATTCAGAAAAACCACAACCCACCACCACCCGCAACAGGTTCCTCACAGGAGCTGGAGCAAGATCACCACCGACCAGCTCACCACCTCCCTCAGCCAGAACCCACCTGCCAGCACATCAGACGCCAACGAAGCAGCCCGCAACTTCACGCAGTGGCTGACCGCCTGCGCCTATGACCTCGCACCATTGAAGAACCCTCCCAGCAGACCCAGAAGCAAGAAAGCCCCCTGGTTCACCGACGAACTCAAGGACTCCAAGAAGACCTGCCGCACCCTCAAGAAAGCCTGGCTCCACGACCGGACCACTGACAACATGACCGCCCTCAAACACGCCACCCGCAAGCACCACCAGCTCATCCGCACCACCAAGAAGAAATCACTGAATGAGCGACTGGACAACAACGCCCATGACAGCAAGGAACTCTTCAGCATCGTCAAGGAGTTCTCCAACCCCAGCACCGGCAACAACGACATCACCCCTTCACAAGATCTCTGCGACTCCCTCGCCTCGTTCTTCCACCGCAAGATTGCCGACATCCACAACAGTTTCGGCGCACCATCCACACACCCAACCACCGAACCAACGAACCCCACCGCCACCCTCCGCACCTGGACCACGGTGACCACCGAAGACACAGCCCGCACGATGAACACCATCCACTCCGGCTCTCCAACCGACCCCTGCCCCCACCACGTCTTCAACAAGGCTGACTCCACCATCGCACCCCATCTCCGGGACATCATCAACACCTCCTTCAACACCGCCACCTTCCCGGAGAGCTGGAAGCATGCCGAGCTCAGCGCCCTACTGAAGAAACCAACAGCGGACCCCACCGACCTCAAAAACTTCCGACCCATCTCGCTCCTCCCTTTTCCCGCCAAAGTCATCAAGAAGATCGTCAACAAACAGCTTGCCGCCTTCCTCGAGACGAACGGATCCCTCCACCCCTCGCAGTCCGGTTTCAGAGCCAACCACAGCACCGAGACCGCCCTCATCGCAGCCACTGACGACATCGGAGCCCTGCTCGACAACGGGGAAACAGCGGCCACCGCACCCTAGTCCAACGCCTCGACAACACCGGTATCCAAGAGAAGGCACTTAAGTGGATCATCTCATTCCTCGCCGGAAGAACACAGAGAGTCCGCCTCCCCCCGTTTCGATCCGAGGCCACCAAAGTCATCTGTGGAGTCCCGCAAGGATCATCACTCAGCCCCACCCTCTTCAACGTCTACATGAGACCTCTAGCCACCATCGCACGCCAACACAACCTCAACATCATCTCCTACGCCGACGACACCCAGCTGATCCTCTCCCTCACCAGAGACCCCGACACCGCCAGAACCAGCCTACACGAAGGGATGAAAGACTTCGCCGAGTGGATGAAGAACAGCCGCCTGAAACTGAACTCAGACAAGACGGAAGTCCTCATCCTGGGACCATCACCCTCCGCCTGGAACGACTCCTGGTGGCCCCCAGCCCTGGGCACCGCCCCCAAGCCAACAGACCATGCACGCAACCTGGGCTTCATCCTGGACTCCTCCCTCTCGATGACCAGACAAGTCACCGCTGTATCCTCATCATGCTTTCACACCCTTCACATGCTTCGCAAGATCTTCCGATGGATCCCGACCGAAACCAGGAAGACGGTCACCCAGGCCCTCGTCACCAGCCGACTGGACTACGGAAACACCCTCTACGCCGGAACCACAGCCAAGCTACAGAAAAGACTCCAACGCATCCAGAACGCCTCCGCCCGACTCATTCTGGACATCCCCCGACGCAGCCACATCTCCGGCCACCTGAGGGACCTGCACTGGCTCCCCGTTGACAAGAGGATCACGTTCAGGCTCCTCACCCACGCACACAAGTCTCTCCACGACCTGGGCCCCAAGTACCTCAATGACCGCCTGACCTTCGACACGCCCACCCGCCAGCTACGGTCTACCAGCCTCGCCCTCGCAACCGTACCACGCATCCAAAGAGCCACCACCGGAGGCAGATCCTTCTCCTACCTGGCGGCCAAGACATGGAACTCCCTCCCCATCCACCTCCGGCTGACCCAGGACAACCTCGCCTTCAGGAGACAACTCAAGACCTGGCTGTTCGAGCAGTAGCGGACCCCTTCCCCCAAGCGCCTTGAGACCCTTCCGGGTGAGTAGCGCGCTATACAAATGCTATGATTGATTGATTGATTTAAAAAGGTGGGGAGAGGGAGGAAGTGACACAGAATCTCCAACTTCCTGTTCCTGTCCAGCAGGCTCCTCCCAGTGCTTTGTCCATCTCCTGCTCATTCTGCCTTTGGATTTGGAGCTGGAAAGATCACTCTTTTTGTCTGCTGCATCATTGCAATTGGATTTGAGGATTTTTTGAATAGGATAATTTACAAGTAAGTGGTTGTTGTGACTGTTTGATTGTGGGCATTGCAGTTGTTGTAACTACAATTTATTTTTGATAACTATCATCATTCCTTTTTTTTTTAAATGTTGTGGGTAGTAGTAGTAGGCCCGAGCTAGTCATGGGCATGGCCTCATGGGTGTGTGCATGATGAAGCAACTGTTCCTTTGGTGTTTTTTGAATGTATTTCATTTTCAAGCATCATTTAGGGCAGGGATGGCAATGGATTGAGTTGGGGAAGTGTGTTTTTTTGGGGTGGACTTTCTGATGTTGTTGTGCCTGGCCATGTGGCCGGTGGCCATTTTGAAGCCTAGGCCTGCAAGCTTGCCTGGCCTTGTCTGCCAACAGGCCTGCTTTAATCCACTAGGATCAGAGCAGGAAGCCACAGCTTTATTAATCAAGTGTTTTCTGTGTGGTCTGTTGAATTTAGACATCATTTAGGGCATGGGTGGCATTGGATTGAGTTGGGGAAGTGTGCTTTTTTGGGGTGGGCTTTCTGATGTTGTTGGGCCTGGCCATGTGGCTGGTGGCCATTTTGAAGCCTAGGCCTGCAAACTTGCCTGGCCTTGTCTGCCAACAGGCCTGCTTTCATCCGCTAGGATCAGAGCAGGTAGCCACAGCTTTATTAACCAAGTGTTTTCTGTGTGGTCTGTTGAATTTAGACATCATTTATGGCATGGATGGCATTGGATTGAGTTGGGGAAGTGTGCTTTTTTTGGGTGGGCTTTCTGATGTTGTTGGGCCTGGCCATGTGGCTGGTGGCCATTTTGAAGCCTAGGCCTGCAAGCTTGCCTGGCCTTGTCTGCCAACAGGCCTGCTTTAATCCACTAGGATCAGAGCAGGTAGCCACAGCTTTATTAATTAGGTGTTTTATGTGTGGTCTGTTGAATTTAGACATCATTTAGGGCATGGATGGCATTGGATTGAGTTGGGGATGTGTGTTTTTTTGGGGTGGCCTTTCTGATGTTGTTGGGCCTGGCCATGTAGCTGGTGGCCATTTTGAAGCATAGGCCTGCAAGCTTGCCTGGCCTTGTCTGCCAACAGGCCTGCTTTCATCCACTAGGATCAGAGCAGGTAGCCACAGCTTTATTAATCAAGTGTTTTCTGTGTGGTCTGTTGAATTTACAGTGGGGAAGTGTGCTTTTTGGGGGTGGCCTTTCTGATGTTGGTTGTCTTAAATACATGCTTTTGTTGTATGTGTCTGGTGTGTTGGTGTGCAATGCATGCACCCTGCAGACCTTTTTGGGGCCTGTGAATGTTCGTATTTACATTTTTTTGCATTAAAAAGGCAGAGCAGTGCGCTTTAGCATGCATCCTTTACCTGGCTTTTATAGGCCTTTTGTCAGCTCCTGGTGTTTCCCAGGCCCCCGGCTTGTTTGTGATTTGTGAGTGTCCATGTGGGTGGTGGCCTTTTTTTATGTTTGGACTGGGAGTTATTAGTGTCCTGCTTTTGCCATAGGCCTGCATGGTTTTCCTATTGGCTATTTAGCTTACTGCTTCCATTCATCCACCCCCTTTGCCAGCAGCAGCTCCATGGATGCTGAGATGCTCAAATAATTTAATGGCAAATAGGGTCCACCCCACTTCCATTACATTTTTATTTTGATGGTTATTATTAACTTTCCTATCCTTCCTGAGAGTGTAGTGTGTGACTGTACACAGTAGTATAACATAGCCCTAGTTAAAAAAGTCATAAATGGCAAGACTATCTTTTGTTTGCACTAGTACAGTACTAGGTAACTGAACCACAACAACAAATGCAACATTTCACTCATGTTCTTCTCCTGGATTATTTGCTTTTAGGTGCACAAAAGACAGAGTAGGAGGTGTCATCAGCATCACCTGGCTACCCGTTGTACTGCCAGCCAGACAGAAGTCCTGCTGCGCATCATGTCCACGTGTGACCAGAACTTGTTGTGCATCTGCATCCTGCCTGACATCTGAAGAAGATGGCCCCAAAGAAAGGTACCAGGTGCAGTACCAAGAAAGTTGCCGGTGAGAAGAAGGAACAGAAAAAGGAAGTGCCATTAACCACGACTGGTGGTGTGCCGGCCAATGGTTTTTTTGGCACCAAATAAGTTACGCCTGCAGCAGCATTGTCCGGGAACCAAGCTGGGAGCAGCACAGCGGTCCAACTCCACCAACCTAGGCCCAAGGGCTTTAGTGTCGCAGAGGTAGCCAGTCTACTAACGAGCAGCGATGTTGAAGAAATGTCATTACCGCAAAGTAGTACACAATCAAGTTCAACGCAGGCGCAAACTCAGCAGATCAGTGTGCAGCCGCAACAAGAACAGCAGCAGCCGCAACAAGAACAGCAGCAGCAGCCGCAACAAGAACAGCAGCCGCAACAAGAACAGCAGCAGCCACCGCAACAAGACCAGCAGCGGCCGCAACAGCCCACCATAGTAGTTGTTGCTCCTGACGTAGGGGCATTTCAGGAAATCGAGCTTCCTGCAGACAAAGTGGAGCAAAGTCAAACCACTGTTTCAGAAGATCTATTATCTTCCAGACCACCAGCAAGGAAAAGGAGGCTTAGTCCATCATCTTCTTCTTCAAGCCCCGCTTCTGATGATCGTGATGCCACTTGGCTCCCATCAGCTCAGTCTGAGAGTGATATACGCCACAAGACAATGCTTCTGAAAAGGAAGGTCCCAGAAAAACTTAGAGATATGGAGGTAGATGTAGAAGAGGGGGTTGATGATGTTGATGAAGACGAGCCAGTCATCACGCACATTACTCCCGCCCCAAAGGGATTGGAGACCAACATTCTCACCCTTTCCAGAAAGGCTGCTACTGAGCGGGATGTAGCACGGATATCACCAACACAGGTTACACCACCACTACCTCCAGCTGCCATATTTTCCAAGGCCCGGCAGGGACCTACATCCAGCTCAACCATCTCAGTAGGTAGTGGTAGTAAAAGTCAGAGTCTAGGTGCACAGGGCGCATTTCAAGCACCCCCTCCAATTCATCTGGTATTGAAAGTGGCACAACCAGCGGTGCCAGAAAGTTCTCCTCCCCAGTTTGGGACTTCTTTTCTGTTAGCGCCAAGGAGGAGAACGTTGTTATATGCTCAATTTGTCGGCAAGGTGTTCGGCGTGGTAAGCTTGGTACAAACTATGGTACCGGAGGACAAGCAAGTCATCTAAGAATACACCACACTATCGTGTGGGAGGATCACCTACTTAAGTTAAAAGAAAGTAGAAAAACTCAACCCATTGAAGTTGGTCAGGATGAATCAGGGAGCGATATTATTGCGGTGGCAGGTGAAGAAGAGGGAGGCATTTATAGCCCTTTCCCCAGTAGTGCAGTTGTAACGTCCACATCCTCCTCAGTAACATCAGAGTGGCACCGCAGTAAGAGCCATACTCGGAGTCAGGCTGAGACACCAAGGCGACGAGCACCTCAATGAGACAATCAGTGTCATTGAGCCTTAGTGGGTTAATGAAAACAGCACCACAAAGGAAAGTAATCCAGCCTACCATTGAGAGCATGTTTAGGTTGGAGGGGCAGTTCCAACGCAACCACCCAACGGCATGATTGTACAATGCGAAGCTGGCAAAAATGTTAGTGCTGGACCGTCTTCCTTTTTCATTTGTGGAAGGGGTGGGTTTCCTTGAATTTGTGTCTGCCATCTGCCCTAAATGGAAGGTTCCCAGCCGGTCCTATTTCGCAAGAATTGCTGTTCCGGCACTACATCATGATGTGCTGCAATTGGTTGGACAAGCTTTACAGCAGAGTGCTGTGCACAATATCCACCTGACAACAGACATGTGGACCAGTTGCCAAGCCACAGATTACATGTGCATCACTGCACACTGGATCTATTTTGAAGGGGTTAGAAATAAGCTATCTGCACGAGGTGTTGTTGACACAGCTGCGATTTTTGAAGGTACTCGGAAACATGCAACTGTAGCCATGTTCGCCATGGAGAAATCTCATACGGCTGAAAACATTTTACACGAGTTTCGCAGCAAGGTTTTGGAATGGCTGCGGCCCAGAGGGCTTGGTATTGGTTTTGTTGCCACAGACAATGGCAGTAATGTACTTAAGGCCATGGAACTTGGTTCCTATTTCAGGGTTCCGTGTTTGGCGCACTGCATAAACATTATAGTTCAAGACTTTCTGAAAAAAGAACCCATTGTCAGCAATTTACTGGCCATCTGCCGAAGAATATGCACTCATTTCAGCCATTCTTTTAAAGCTTGGAAGCAGCTGAGGATCATCCAATGTGAACAAAGGATGCCAGTCAAGGCACTCATCCAGGAGGTGGCAACACGTTGAAACTCAACGTATTACATGCTTGATCGTCTGTATGAACAGTACAGGTCACTCCATGAATATGTCTGGAACAGAAGCGGGGATGCTAGTGTTAAAGGCATGAACCTTGAGATGGATCAATGGACCCTAATTAAATGCCTGACTGAGATGCTGTGTCCTTTTGAGGTCTTCACACGTGAAGTCAGCAAGGAGGACTGTACAATGGGCCAAGCTATCCCATTATTGCAAATGCTAGAGCATGAGCTGAATAATGTGTCTGAATCATACAATGGTGTAGAGGGACAAAAGGCAAGCCCATGACTTTTTTGGAGAGCTTATCCCGGCGCTTAGCTGAAAATGTAAGGATACAAAATAACATTTTGTCACAAGAGCATTACATTTCTGCCACAATTCTGGATCCACGTGCAAAATTAGGACTGAAGACATTCTTTGCTTTTTCCGACATTGATGTTGCCCGCTACAAAAGTTGTATAGCTGAAGCAGCCAGTAAGTTGGAAAACGAACGGCTGCTAATTAAAAGCCCGCAAAATCAACCCACAAGAAGTACTGAATCAGGCCATGCAGGATCAAGTGCAACTTCGTCGGCTGAGGGCAGTGCGTTTGGATCCCAATCACAACACTCACCATCACTATCGACCACAGAAACTATAACTGGATCATTAGGCCGAGTACAATCATTATCATTACAGGATTGGTATGTAAAGTTAGGCCTTAATAAGCACAGTGCTGATGCACAGAAAAAACAGAACGAAAGCTTACCAACAGCAACCCTGAACATTGAGCGGATGGTCCAGGCCTATCTGGACGACCCAACAGAGGTGTACATTGATCAAAACCCATTGCAGTATTGATATAGGAAAAGGTCTGAATGGCCACAGCTCAGCAGGCTGGCGATAAGCTATCTGGCTTGCCCTGTCGCAAGTGTCTCTTCCGAACGTGTTTTCAGTGCTGCTGGTTCCATTGTAACATTGAGAAGGACCAGTCTATCGCCAAAAAACGTGGAGAGGTTAACAATGATCAAAATGAATCAGCACTTCATACCACCGAATTACACAATATATGAAGCAATGGAGGAAGATGAGGAGAGCGGCTCAGGTGACGGAAGTATTGTGTCACATGATTACCTACTGCTGGCTGAACCCCCAGAGTTTGAGGATGAGCTATACTTCTCTGACAATTAGGCTCGCACTTACTGTCTTCATCCCTTTTTTCCCCCTTTGGTTGTGTGTCTGTCGTTCCGGTTACAAACTTGTGAATCACAACAAATCCATTACCACCGTCTTCTACTCTTCTAATTTAATATACAAGTTTCAGGTGTCTGCAATTTGACAGTACAGTCCTCCGAATCCAGCTCCTCCGCTCCATCATACTGAATCTCCTGCTCAATTCCATTTCCCTCATGAATGATGATTGGATGATGGTAAATAATACAACAATAAATTCAAACTTTCCTAGTCCTTCCAAAAGAAGTGGAGCATGAATCAGATGGCTACTAGAGCTATCCTCCTTTCAGAGCCGAGAGAGACTGACCATTAACTGAAAATAAGATGAAACAGGTAATGATTGATGCCATGCATTGGACGCCGAGTCGCAGACTGAATGATTTAGATTTTGTTGTGTTTGTTGTGCATGAATTTATGTAATTGTGCACTGCCACTAATCAACTTTCTACAGAACACACTAAACCTAACTCAAGGTAAATTCAATTTTCCCCTTATTGTAAATATTAAATTTGTACTTCTCCTACAGCTAGGTGATACATTGCTTTTAATTCAATACAGGAAGGGGACTCACTCAATCTGCGCATTGAGTATGATTGACACAACAGCACCGTCCATCATGATGATGGCGAAATCGACGGCCCGTTACTCTTAAGATGAGAAGGAACAGGTAATGACAATTAATGGCATGCATTGGACACCTGAGCGATTGGTCTTTGTGTTTTTGTTGTTTGTTTGTTGTGCACAAAGTGAAGTCAAAGTGTACTAGTAATCTATCTTTCTGTACACACTAAAGAATGACTCAAGTCAGTAATATTTCTACTCTTGTTGTGTCATAAAAATTTTACTTATACTGCAGGCCGATCTTCACAGTCAGTCAGTAAAAGTATCGGAGATGATGATGAAGTCAGGAGGACATTTCATGAGTGGCATAAAACGGAAAAGCCTAAAGGTAAACACGTCAACAACAACCACAGCAGACCCAAATGTCTGTGCAGAAGTGGAATAGAGTGTAGCGGTGGGATGACTGCAGTGCATTGATTTTACTAACTTAAACTGTAAAATGCTATGTTTGGAATGGATAATGTGCTTTGCGTTTGTCCAACTCTTTGAGAAAAAAAAAAGGACTCTAAAGTGTTAACGTAGGATGTGCTACTGCTAAGCACTGTGGGCACTGCTCTCTCCTGTTATTGTTGAAGGTCAATGCTGGAAACAGACTAGAGTAGAGTAACCCTGGGCGTAGTTCGCGAAGTAGCACTTCGCGAAGCTACGCAAAGTGAAGTTCGCACTACGCGAGCTACGCGTAGCACTTCGCGAACTGCGTAGTACCTTGTTCGCACTGTGCCAGATGTCGTTTTCAATGATTGCACAGTGCGGACAAGCAACCGGCACTGTGCAATCATTGAAAATGGCATCTTGCACAGTGCGAGCTGTAGTTTTCTGCTGCTCGAGTAGATTTTTACTCGAGCTTCAGCTTTCTCAACGCGAACTGGTAGTTTCTCATACGCGACCACTCGCAATGAGAAACCTGACCTCCTTGCGTTGGGAATCTCGCGGGGAGGTTTATTTTCCATGCTCACGATCGCCAACTTGAAGTTGCTGATCGCGAACAAGGAAAAAGTCTCGCCGGGATGTCATTTTGCTTGCTCGCTGTCGCCAACTTGACGTTGAGGACGATGAGCAAGCAAAAAATGACCGCAGCACTACGCAACACTACGCTACGCGTGTTCGCACTGTGCTACGTGCAGTTCGCGTAGTGCGAAGTAGCGCGAACTTCGCAAACTACGCGAGCGTAGCGTAGTGCTTCGCCCAGGCTTAGAGTAGAGATGATGCATACATGCCACCTCGGAAAGTGTTCTTGTTGCACTACACCATAACTTGTTCATTTGTTTCAACTTTGTTTCTCAATATCCCCTTTGGTTTTCCATCTACAATTACAGGCCGGGCCTTGCCCTATACTTTGGAAAACATTACAATGCACACTTACCTTACCAATAAATCAACATTTTTTTTCCAGCCGGGCAGTGGCGAGTGGCGAGGCGACACGCCCAAGATTGATGGACGAGAGGACCAAGAGGAATGCCGAGATGCAAATCCAGTCCACATTTTTTACCAGGATAACACAGTAACAGTATCCACTTTAATCTTCTTTTAAATAATTTGATTAATATTGTGTATACAATCTTTACAACAGTGTGTTCTTGGAGTTGTTATTATCATCATTAGGTTTGCTCTGTGTTTACGATTCTTCCCTACCAATATTTAAAATTTCTATTTGCTATCTGTAAAAGTATTAAGGCCGGAACAACAGAACAAGAACAAGAAGTGTATGTAATCCGGGTCTCTCATCATCATGCATGCATTGCCTTTTTCTCCCTTAACATATGGATATGGTAGTCTTCAATGATTGTCGTTTGTTTGTCCATGCATACTGTTTTTCTATGTAAAACCTTTCCCAAAAAACCCCTTCCCATCCATTCAACAAACCCTACCCTCTTCCCCCGGGCTGTGTGACTTATTGTCGAGGTGTGACTAAATTAAATGTACACCAATACTTAATCACACACTTGCTGGGGCAGATGTGGCAGCAGCAACACTACTTCAATTTCAAGGCAGAGCGATGATCTACTTCTGCTTGCCCAGTTGCCCACCCATGAGTAGGATATTTCAGGAGTTCTTTTATTTAACAAAGGAACATATACCTCAGCATGAATTGCTGCCATTGATTGGATTTGTTTGTTGTCATTCCTCATATACAGCACTAACTGTTAGGCTGTAGGCCTAGTCAAGTGACTCGACACAACTATAGTTTGTAACTCTGTCTAGTAGGCTATCCCAACCACCATTATGTTTTGTTGTCAAAACTGTGCGCATATTATTGTTGCTCGGTAAGTTCTGTACTGTACTTCATTCTACTACTCCTCTAAAAGTCTCTGAAAGGCGATTGACTGTCTCCTTTTCTTTTTTTGCAAATGCTGCCGCCCTGCCAGTTTCTACTACTACTACTATTCTACCACCACCACCCCCCCAATCATGGCATGTATGAAAAAGGAAACCATCTTTACCATGCAGCCATTGCTGTGCCACAGTTGGACATAAACATCAAGCACCGGTAAGAGAGAATTTTGGGGGAGGCAGAATTAATAATGGACATGTTGTCAATGATTTAATTTTCACACACCAGTCCAGATAAAGAATGCATAGTCTAGAGGACAGACTGAAAGTACTAGAAGGACAAGTCAATGAGTAAGGTGTGTCAAATCTATCTGTTTGTGTCTTATACAGTCAGCCAATTATTTAAATCAAACACAGGCTATGGGCGGCCAAGCACCAGCAAGGAAACAGTGTGATGTAAAACAGTTACCCCACCTACAAAACATTAACAACATTGCATGTAACATAGAAAAATATATTTAATTTACCCTAACAAAAATAAACTAAACCCACAAAAGCTTACCCACCCCCTCCCTAACCCCAACAAATGTCCATAGGAGAAAAAGTCCGTAACGCCCAAACAAGTTCCCACCCACCCACGCAAACAAGAATTAAAAAAGGGGCAGAACAAAATGACAGGGGCTAAGGTGTGGGGCGGTACTCAAGGAGGACACGCATCTGGCCCTCTAAACGGGCGACGCGGTGTCTGAGTGCGCAGCAGTTGCAGCCACAGTGGGGGGGGGCACCGGAGATGGCACTACGGTGGCGGCGGGCAGCCGCTAGACGTTGGCGCCGTACCGCTGGAGGGCGGTGGCTGGGGCCCGGGGCACTGGAGGAGGCTTCAAGAATTGCTGCCGCAGTCTCCTCCTCCTCCTCGGCTAAGACCACCAGCCACCAGTATTCCCGCTGGATTGCCTCAAGCTTCCAGCGCCGTGCCTTGGCGGCCAACTCCTTACGATTTATTTTCAGAGTAGCTGTGTATCAAAAAGAAAAAAACAAGACAATTGTAAAATATACTCTTAGAAAAACAGTAAGACAAGTTAATTATTTATACACATAGTGGCATGGTAGAGTAGCACTGTCTAAAAAGCACAGTAGTATATAACAATTTAAATCTCGCCCGTCCTTCTTTCTTCCACCCGTCTTTCACTTTTTAGTTGAACAGTGAGTGCACCAGGTGCTCTTCTCCATAAAACTTTGAAAGCGGAGTTGAAATCAGATAGATGAGGCCATTGGTTACTCAATACTCCAGCTCCTATGCCAATTAAAGGGAATTCTAGTCTTCTAGTTCACTCTTCAAATGTCCCCAACAACTCATACTTACTTACGACATCAGATGGTGGGCGGACTTTGTCCGCCCGCCATCCTCACGCTAAAAAGGGTTGGTGTCCCGTGGGGACAATTAATTAGGATGATGCGCCCGGCACAGTGGCGGGCGCATCCTGTTTTTTTTACATTCTGGTTGGCGTTGCCGAAAGCAATGCTAAAAATACATGTTGTGCTGCTTTTTCAAGCACATGACGGGCCCCGCATGGAGCCTGTCACGTTTTGCTTTGAAAGGCAGGGGGGGTACCATAGCATAGGTAGGTAGTACCCTCCATGGGGGCCCCCAAGCATACTCTGCAATGTCTGCATGCCTTTCTGTGGCGGACGGCAATGCCACCACACAAAGGCATTCCAAAATGCAGATTATATGGCTGGCGGTGTGTTCAGAGAGACACCACCGCCCTATTGAACCCTTTTCCGCCTGGTCGACATGTGGGGGGTCTGAATATTTTCTACAGGGATGGCGGGAGGTTTGCCCCTGCGGTGTTGGCAGTGAATACCGCCGGCCCGGCGGGGGCAATACGCCCGCCATCCTAATGGGGCCCTAAGTCGCAACTGTACAGTATACATATACATACAGTACACCCTTGCAGTGAGTGTACTGTCAAGTTCAACAATAGTTAAGGATTATGAATCTAACTTACCACCGCCTGCCACTGGTGCTGCCACTCCCCCTACTGCTCCGTTGCTATCTGCAGCAACTGCCGCATCCTCGCCCTCCGCGTCTCCTTCGCTGGCCCCGGCAATGGTGGTCGGTAGTGCGCCTAGAAAACATTACACATTTATTAGGCGTCATATACACCTTCCCCTATTGATCAGTAGCAAGGTTGAAAAATGAGTTAAAACTAACATACATCACAAGTACAAATCAGGTAGTAGTAGAGTAGACACTAATAGTTATATATGAGCATAGTAGCCTTTGCTTAATTAGCCCTAGCCATGCTACCATTTTACCTTTGTGTCCTTTATTTTTGCACATGTGACGTTACCTTGCAGCTTCTTGTATAAGACACCTTTGAGCCCACATGACCTGCCTCACACTGCTACTGTCTACGCGCTGCGTACAAGCGGTCAACAAAAACATTAACAAGCCACCTTTTTAGGAAGTACTGGTGTACTGTTAGTCCATATTGCTTATCCATAAATGCTACACTTTTTGGCACGGCTGAGAAATGCTTTTAAGTTGCAATATACTAACGCACACCATTTCATTTTTCGCATTACAGACAAAAGATTCTCTTCTACGAACCAGAGCTTCTGAATGATGCAACAACTGCTAGTACTAGGTTCTTCTAAGGTGAGGGGTCCCTTCACTCACATCTTCATTTATAAATTTATATAAACTAAATTCCTAGGGGATGGTGGTGCTGCCTTCCACCACTGTTCAGTTATCATGATTTAATTCCCACCTGTATAAGTCTAACAATGTGGATTGTTTTAATGTTATTGATTTTCCGGTTGGTGCTGCATTTTATAATAAAACAATGTACAAAGCTTCGTTCTCAATTAAAAATTAACATTTTGAACTTACATAGACTTGGTGGTATTTGGTGTGGACTAACTTACACGAGTGAGCAAATTAAAGTAAGGGTGTGCGTGTGCATTGCTTCCACGACTGAGAGGCTGGGTGCGTTATGTTCTGGGTTGTCTACTTGTTGGGTATCTTGGGGGGAGGGTATGGAGACCTAATAGTTATGACAAGACAGTACTATAGTCGAGCAGTGGAATTGTGGTGGGTGCTGAATTTCTGATTGAGGTGTGTGAGGAAGGTCCAACCTACCATCACCAACATCCTCTTTTCTGGTGCAAATGTCTGTGTATGTGCAAGATCCATACACCAGTAGTAGTATGTCCTATAGGCTATCATATCAAAATAGTAATAAATCTGGTTGGGCTTTTGTTTTGTTGCTGTGAATTTTCAAAGCCTCAAGATTAACAAAGACTCAAGATCAATAAGAGTAGAAGTAGTACAAGACGACGACCCAAAGGATTGGACTTAATGACCCGAGCTACTGGTGAATATGAGTTTTATATTACAACCTTTCACATAAAGAGTGGCACTGGCCAACTGGGCAAGACTAGCTACTACAGTACAGACAGACTGATAGTATTAGTAGTAGTAGTACTGAGAGTCATCACAGCGGAGGCAGGGATAAGATTTTTGAAACTGTACAGATCGAAGGATAATTGTTGGTAAAAAAAATAGCATTTGGAAACAAACAATAGTTCGTGAAAAATATGGGGCTGTAAAAGTTATGGAATAAGAAATATTATTAAAAACAAGAAGACTTACTGGGGCCAGCAGAGGAGCCCTCATTGGTGTCCTCCTGGTGCTGTTCGGACTGTTGTCCCGCCGAACCCCCACTCCCTGTCTGCCTGCCCCTGGGTGCTGATGAACAGGAAAGATATAAGAAAGAGACAAACATTGGTGGATGGTGTCAAACAAATACAATATTTTTCAACAACGGTCAAAAAACACTTATGTAAACAACAATTGCAATAACTAAATTGACCGATCTCATCTGGTCAACAAGTAATATCGGGCGATTCGCAGATCGACTACTTAAGTTACTATTTATCAACAGTAATCCAGTCTTCCATTCTGATTCCAGAATACTAAGTTACAACTGAGCCTAAGTACGACATACCACCCAACCTAGCCCACCTATTCCAGGCATGCCAATTGTACATTAAGTATGCATTTCCACTTTGTTCCTCAACAATGCATATGGTCAAATCATGGAGGACACATGACTGCATTTTTTGTATACACCAAATTTTGGGTTGATTGATTCTGATGTTCTGCTAGTGCTAAGCCAATTACCACCACTCATTGAACAATCTAGAAAAGGTTCTAAACTTCTAATAAAGACTGCCGTACTAGCAGCACGTAACGTAACTGAGGGGGCATCACGCATACCAATAACAAATTAGAAGCTCATACAAAGTACCTAAACCTAAGTATCAATCCGCCCCTATCTATTAGTTACAGGACAAAGTAAGGAGTGGACTAGAGTCACTGTAGCATTACGTAACTTAATTTGTCTAAAATAAACTGGGAAAGAATCACGCTAAGCAAGCGCAAACGCAAAGTTGCAAATAAGCAAGATTAGTAGTAGCGCAGAAGAGCACCAGTGTCATAATCACAGAAGACTTTTAAACGTAATTAACCTGGAATGTAAGCAGCAACATTCTAGCTGGTTGGAAGAAAAAAAAGATATTCGCAATATATAACACAGAGCAGAAGAACAGACACAAAGTTGTAATAATTAAATAGGTACTCACCAAGCCCCGGGACCTCCACTCCTAGCAGGTCCAGCAGGTCCTGCTCACGGTCCAGAATGTCGGACCACCGGTGCGTGAGCTGCGCCTGGGTGCGCCGGATCCCAGAGAAGCGCGACACTGCCCGGCGCACCTTCCCCCACCGCTGCCGACGCTCCCGGAGGCCGTACCCGGACCCAGGCCTGCCACCTGCTGCCAGGGTTGAGGGGAGGTGGCGCTGCACAAAGAAAATTAGTGCAGCCAACTCCACCTCCCCAAATAAGGCCCGTGCCTGCACCCCATGTGGGCGCCGCCTTCCGCAAGGAAGACGGTCGCGGCTCTGGCTGCGTCGTCCACCAGCCCTACCCTTAGACATGGTTCTGGGGTAAGAAAAGGTAATAAAATTAAAGAAGTAAAGGAAATAAATGTTAGCAGGCAATAGAAAGAGAAAAAGTAGCTAAAAACACAAAAAAAGGAGACAAAAACCAAAAATATAGAAGCTGAAAAATAGTAAGATAAATAATAAATAAGAAAGATTAAAAAAAAGTGGGTTTAAACCAAGGATTGAAAAGATTTTGAGAGGATAGAAAAACAGGCCCCAGAACCATGCAATAGAGTGAAAAACAAGATGGCCGCGCCCATTGCGACCACGTGCGCACGTTTGCGCGATATTTTCTCCCCGAGCAAGCAAAAAGCAACGCGATCAAGTAAAAGCGGTCGCGAACAGGAAATATCGACCGCGAACGGGCGCCAACATGCATTGCGTGACCCGGAACAGGAAGTAAGCATCGCGAGAGGGCGGGACAAGTGAAAACAAGATGGCCGCGCCCGTGAGCAACCGCATGGGTAAGTTGGCGACCTGCGATCACGCAAAAAATACCGCGAACAGGCGGGAAAAAAACTTCTGCGTCTTCGTTATTTTCCGGCGTGTTTGCGGAGATTCTTAGCATTTTCACGATAAATTGCGAAAGTTAATTTCGCAAATTCCGCCCACCCCTATAAATAAGTAGACGATATGTGAATCCAGCAAGCAGCCCAATAGTCGAGCCATCTGATTAGATAGGTCAATTTTATTGCAATTGTTGTTTCCTAAAATGTTTGACTTTTTTTTCCAAAAAATTTACTTGTTTCACAGCACTCCTTAATGTTTGTCTCTTTCTTTATTATATCTTACATGAACATCAGCACCACCCAGTGGCAAGAAGACAGGGTCCGAGTCGGTGGGACAACAACAACCAGCAGAGGACCGCTCCTCTACCGAGGCTCCTGCTGCTGGCCCCAGTAAGTCGTCCAGTGGTTAATATTAACAATTATATCTCCCTAACTTTTACTGCATCTTTTTTTCTGAACTATTAATTATGATTCCACTTTCTAATTCTATTTTTTACAAAAGCTTCTTTGACCTTGACTATCTGTTTCCAAATTCTGGTTATCCCTGCCTCTAAGTTCCTTCTCACTACCTCTGCTATGGCTCTCTGTACTACTACTACTATTAGTCTTTCTGTAGCTAAGCTTGCCCAGTTGGCCACTCTTAATTGAAGGTTTTCTTTGGAATAAAACTCAGATTGACCAATAGCTCTAGCCACTGTGTCCTGTCCTTTGGGTTGTCCTCTTCTAGTCTTCTTAATCTTGAGGCTTTGACAATTCCCACCAACAAAATGCCCAACCAGATATTTGAATAGTATTTTGGATCGGATCGTACATACTACTACTGTTATAGGGATTCTGCAGAGCCACATACAGAACTATGCACAATAAAATAGGATGTTGGTGATGGGAGGTTGGACCTTACTCACACCTCAGTCAGAAGAACCCACAATCCCCTGACCGACTAGCTATAGTGTCTCATTAGGTCCCACACCCGACCACCCACACGAAGATACACAATGATGATGAGATAGACAACCCAGAACATAATAACACCCGTTTGCTCACTCACTTGTGTAAGTCAACCCCACCACACCAAATACCACAGAGTCTATGTGTAAATTCAAAATGTTTATTTTCAAATAAGTAACAAGCTCTGTACATCATTATATGACATTTTACTACAACAGCGTCAATAGCAAAAAGCATAAGATTAAAACAGTAAACATTTACAAGTGCAGGACAAGACAAAAGATCTGTGTGAATTCTGGAAGACCCCTCACCGTAGAACGTAGAAATACTGGTTACATCATGCATCATAAGCTCAGCAAATCTCTGGTTTGTAGAAGGGAATCTTCTGCCTATTATGAGAAAAATGCTGCGCGTTAGATAGTATACTGCAATATTGCAAGCATTTCGCAGTCATGGCAAAAAGTGTAACATGTACATGTGATGGCTAAGCAATACGGACTAACCGAACACCATAACAAAGTGGCTTGTTTTTCGACCTCTTCACTTGTACGCAACTGTCATGTGGCCTCAAATGCATCTACTGCACAATAAGCTGCGAGGTATAATATGGGCAAAAAGAGTAGTAGACATGATGAATCTAAAAGGGTTACGTGGCTCAGGCTAATTTTCCAAAGAGTAGAGTAGGACTAGATGACCCTAGGTAACATATAACACTGCTAGTGTCTGTCTCCTGACTCTACTGCTCTAGTACCCGATTTGGACTAGTGATGATGTATGTTGTATTAACTTTTTTTTCAATCTTCCTAGTGAAAACTAATAAAATAGGGGGAGGTGTACAGGCATCTAAAAATGTGTAATGTTTTTTCTAGTCATACTACCAACCACCAGTGCCGGCGGGGCCAGCGGCGATGGCGATGCGGCCATTCCAGAGGGGGCGGGAGACCAGGCGGCACCTGCAGGAGCTACAGGGGAGAGCCAGCAGCAGTGGCGGGTGGTGGTAAATTATATTCATTACTTCTTGACATTACTACTAGATGGAAGTGTGTTCACTTGACTCACTGTACTGTGAGACTTATCAAGTTGTAGTGAACATTATACAACGGTTGAAGAAGACACCCTTCACTTAGCATTAGCAGCGTGAGTTGAGTAACCAATGGCCTCTTCTATCTGACTACAACTCAGCTGTGAAGGATTTATGGAGAAGACTAAAACTCAGATCAGATGACCTTGATAATTGTGTTGAACAAAGAGGGAAAGATGGGTGGAAGGACGGGTGAGATGTAATATGACTGGCAGAGAAGTATATGTTGGAAGCATGCATAGGTGGCTGATAGGAATCAGATGCATGGGTTGTTGAAGGATGGGTGGAAGGTGAAAGAGGATGCCTGCCTGGGTGGGCGACACAGTATGGGTGGATACTAGATAGCAAGAATCATCAGCGGTGTTTGGTTCGAACTCAAAGCCAGGGCAAGCAAGGAAGGAGCGGACGCATGGGTGGTTTTTGGTGAAACCAACTAAGGTTTGTTAAGAGATATATAAGAAAGAATGATAGACATTTACTTTAATAGATGTATGCCTGGATGTACTATCATCAATAGACAGCATAGGTGGAGACTGTCACAGGAGAGTCTTACTTTGAAGAGAATGTAAAAGAAACAGCGCCAGAGTAGCAAAGCGGAGGGGTATATAAGTAGTATTTTCAGAATACAGTTGGCTCACAGTAGTTTGCAAGCATATCTTTTATATATATTATCAAGCGCCTTCCTCCGACCCCGAGGACCACTCCCTACCTATGTTAATGTATTTTCGATTGTGTCAGCCAGCCTGCAAAGGGTGGCCTATCTGTTGGTTACACAATCAATAAAAACAAAGTACCCTATGGAGTAGCGGTCGGTGGTGGGAGTGCTGGCGGGTGGTGATGTGGGGAGGGGCAGGGTGGGGGGAAGTAAACTATGTATTACGGCCAAATACAGGTAAATAAACATAAAAATAAATAAAACGATTTTCATTGTGCGCACTGCACCGCCAAATGCGATGCAGTTCGTGCAACAAAATTTGTTTTATTTATTTATATGTATTGTTTAATTACCTGTGATAGTCCGTAATCCATAGTTTACTACCCCACCCTGCCCCTACTCACATCACCGCCCGGCAGCACTCCCACCACCGACCGCTACTGACCTGATGTCGTGTTACCATCTATAATATAAGCAATGATCATTGGATCCGATAAATATGCTGCCTTTTTGTAGTACCCAGGGCAGGGTGAAACTGAAATTGAGCAATTGCCCTCATGTAACAGAGAGAGCATGGCCAGTGCCACCCGTAATACAAAAATATGAGCTTCCCCACCTGCAGACAGTAGTAGTAAATAAAACTAACGTGAGTCTGCATCATGTGACTCATATCTGTTTCTCTTGGGTGCAAGCTTAGCTGACTGAGCTGGCATGCCGGCTACAACACGGTTATGTAATTTCTCTAAACTAAAGAAAAGAACAAGACGACTGGTGTGTACTGGAGTACATAGTGCTAGTATAATACCTGAAACTCCCACAAATGTTAGAGTCTGAGGAAGTAGGAGGATAGATACTTAGCACAAATGTTATATACTGTGCTTGCTAGTGATACTGTGCCACTATGTGTTGAATGAATTTTGTGTTACTGTTTTGCTAAGAGTATTAGTTACAACAATGTTCTTTTTCTTTCTTGATATAGATCCTCCTTCCCAACCAAAACCTATGCGGAAGGAGTTGGCAGCCAGGGCCTGGCGCTGTAAACTGGAGGCCATTTGTGAGGAATACCGGCGGCCGGTGGCTCAGGCGGAGGAGGAGGCGGCTGCAGCTGCAGCCTCCTCCAATGCCCCGGGCTCCAGTCAGGCCCGCCTCTAGTTTTAAGGCACTGTGGTCAGGAAGCCGCCCGCTGCCGTGCCTCAATATCAAGCACTGCTGCCCCCACACTGGATGTAACTGCAGGGCATTTCGCCACCAGATGCTCCTCCGGATGGCCCGCTTGGAGGAGCACCTAGAGGAGCGGGTGAAGATCCTGGTTGACAAACACCTGCCAAATTTAGGACCTTGTTGATTTGCCCCTTTTTTAATTCCTTTTGTTGGTGGGTGGGTTTTGGGCGTTGGGGTTTTTTCTGACCATTTGGGACTTTCACTTTTGGACATTGGTTGGGGTTAGGGAGGGGGATGGGTCAGGTCAGAGTAGGATAGTTTGTTTTTGTTAGGGTATTAAATTGTACATTATTTACTTAAACATACGATGCTAATGTTTTGTGGGTGGGTTAATGTTTTACAAATTTACGTCACATGGTTTGTTACTTTGTTTCCTTGCTGCTTCAGGCTCGCAGCCAGTGTTTGATTTAAAAAATCTGTCGATTTTGTAACACACAAACAGACAGATGCGGTACCCCTCACTGAGGTATTTTATTGGTCCTACTAGTACTCTCAGTCTCTCCTCCTAGTCCATTATACCTCCCACCAAACGTATCTTACCTGTGATTGATGATGATGAAGTTCGACACAGTGATGGCTGCATGGTTGGTTTCCCAAGTGAATGGAGAAGATGCCATGGTTGTGGTGGTAGTAGTAGACACTGGCACTAGCATTTTAAAAAAAAAAGAGACAGTCACTTGCCTGAGAGAGAATGTGGGAGGAGTAGTAGAACGAAGTAAAGTACAGCATGGGTGTGCAAGCAGAAGAAGATCCTTGCCCTGCCTGGAAATTCAATTAGTGTTGCTTTCACCACATCTGCCCCAGCAAGCGTGTGATCAATTGTTGGTGTACATTTAATGTAGTCACATCACACCTCAATATAAATCACACAGCCCGGGCGAAGAGGGTTAGGGATTGATGAATGGATGGGAAGGGGGTTTGGGGAAAGGTTTGACAAAGAAAAACAGATAGTATGCATGAACACAACAAAAGTAAAACACAATCTTGGAAGACAACCATGATCCATTATCCAAGAAATATATAAAGGGAGAAAAAGTAAATGCATGCATGATGATGAAGAGAACTTGATGGTTAATGAGTTGTACTTACTAACTACTACTACACAATTAGACAGTACAGGGCAGAAATTATTAATATGAAATTTGCCTTGCCTGTCTGCCCTCAGAGAGAACCAAATGACATGCTGTACCGGACTTACTTTTATTTTTAAAGCTAGCAAAGAAAATGAAAAAATAGTTGTAGGGATCAATTACCAAACAAACCACAACACACAGTCGTAATGATTGAAGAGAACAAAGAATCAAATAAATTAAAAGCCGAATGATGAATGATACTAAAGTTACTGTATAATCCTGGTGCATTTGTGGAGTTGCATCATTCTCATCATTCATCTTGGTCCTCCCTTCCATGGACACTCTGCACATCAATCTCGGGTACCACTACCTGCCTGATGCGGATTGGTAAGGTAAATGTGAGTTGTTTCTCCCACTATAGCAGATGGTAATGGCCGGCCTGTAAGTGTAGATGGAAAAACAAACGGGGTATTGAAAAATATTTGAATTAAAAAAAAAAAAACTCAATTACAGTGGTGTGCAAGAAGAGAAGACAAGACTGTTGAGAGAGCACTTTCAGACTGAGGCGGCTTGGATACATCGTGTCTACTCTGCAGCATTAAGCTACAACAACAACAGGACAGGAGCCAGCACAGAACAGGCCAACGACGTCATAGGCCAGGCCCGGCACCCAACCCCCATTTAACTTAAATTTTAACAGAGCCAGACAAAAGGCATATGCAGCAACCTAGCATTTTCCAAATCAAGTGACTAAATCAATGCGCCACTGTCATTCATACCATTACACTCTACTCCAGTCCACACCACAACAAAGGCATGTAGCCTAGGTCTGCTGTGGTTCTTGTTGAATTATTGTGTTTACCTTTTATGCCAGTCCATGAAACGCAGTTATTCCATCAATTATCTCCGATCCAACTGACTGACTGTGTGCAAAGATAGTATGGTCAGCATCATGACCGTGTGGTACGTGTTCTCCAACACCAACTCAGTCTGTAGTGACTCTGATTAAGTTTATAATATATTCCATATTACAAAATTGCAAAATATATTGGCCTGCACCTGCAGTAGTAGGAGTACAATATGGTTATTAAACAACAAGGAAACATTGACTGTCACTTGAGTCACTTTTACTTTGTAGATAAACTAGTATAGTTCGACTTCATGCACATTCACTCGTAGTCAGCAAGCATCCAATGCAATGCATGCCATCATTCATTATAATCCTTACCTGTCTTGCTCTTCTCTTTGGCTGTCAGATCAGATGCCTAGCCTTCTGACAGTGATGAGTTTCGGCTCGGAAACAAAACGGAAGATAGCTGAAGTCACGTATCACTTCTTATGGAGGAACTGTTAGAGGCAACATGTATTGTACTATTCTCCATCTCCATCCAATTTCTGGCTTGCTTGAAATTTATTTAGGGAGAGTTAGGAAGATGGAGAAGGACTCTGAGGTGTAGCGTGGACAGTTATGCACAGACGTGCAACTCCAATAGGGAAATAAAAAGAGGAGACAGTGTGGATGGATTTGATGTGATTAGATTTGAACCAGAAAACCAGATACACACACAAATAAAGGAAGGAAGAACAATTTGAAAGCCTAGTTGTCAGGGAAGAGGAGCTCGTCGTCAAACTCTGGTGGTTCGGACAGAAGTACGTCATGTAACACACTATTTATGTCATCAAAGTCGCTCTCCTCTTCCTGCTGTGATTCACGTATTTTGTACTCTGGTGGTATAAAGTGTTGATTCATTTTGATCCTGGTTAACCTCTCCATGCTTTTGGGTGAGAGACTGGTCCTTTTCACAGTAACAATGACACCAGCAGCACTGAAAACACGCCCTGAAGAGACACTTGCATCAGGGCAATCCACATACTTTATCGCCAGCCTGCTGAGCACTGGCTATTGGCTTCTTTTCCCATACCAATACACCAATGGGCTTTGCTCCATGAAGACCTCTGTTGTGTCATCCAAATAGGCCTGAACAATCCGCTCAATGTTCAGGTGTGCTCCGATTTGCTTGGCCTCTTTTGCCTTTGCATCAGTAATGGATGTACAAAACCCTTTCCGTAGAAACCAGTCACCTGCCGTTTTTTTAAATGTGGCTGATGATCCTGTTGGTGCTGTTGTTGATGTTATTGCTGGTATTGTTGGTGACTGCTGGGAGGCAAACTCACTGCTCTCAGTCTCTGAAGTAGAACTTGACTCTGGGTGCCCTGCAGTACTTTTTCTGGCCTGGGGTGGCAGGCCTCTAATTAAGAGCCGTTCGTTTTCAAAGTCAGTGGCTTCCTCAGCTATCAAAGTTTGTACATGGCAACATCCACTTCTGAAAAAGCAATTACTTCATTACTGCTAAGCAATAATTTGTAACGTGGATCCAAAATTGAAGCAGTAATGTAATGTCGATGTGACACAATGTTATTTTGAATCCTTGTATTTTCAGATAAGCGAACGGCTAAGGTGTCCGCAAAATAATATGCGTCTACTTTGTCATCCCACCTGTATACGTTTCAGACACCTCCTTCAGCTCTTGCTCTAACATGTACAACAATGGGATAGCTTTGCCCATAGTGCAGTCCTCCCTGTTGACTTAACGTGTGAAGACCTCAAAAGGAAGTAGCATCTCTGTCAGGCATTTAACGAGGTCCCATTGGGCCATCTCAATGGTCATGCCTTTCACAGTAGGATCTCCTGACCAGTTCATGACATAAGCATTGAGTGGTATGTACTGCTCAAACAGGCGCTCAAGCATGTAATAAGTTGAGTTCCAATGTGTTGGCACCTCCTGGAAGAGTGCTTTCACTGACATGTTATGCTCGCGTTGAATGACCCTCAGCTGCTTCCAGGCTTTAAAAGAATGGTTGAAATGTATGCATATTCTTCTGCAGGTGGTCAGTTAGTTGCTGACTTTGCTTTCATTTTTCAGAAAGTTTTGAACAATAATGTTAATGTAGTGTGCCAAACACGGGACCCTGAAATAGCCACCATCTTTCATGGCCCTAACTACATTACTGCCATTGTCTGTGGCAACAAAACGAATGTTAAGCCCTCTTGGTCGCAGCCACTCAAACACCTTGCTGTTAAACTCATCTAAAATGTTTGCAGCAGTATGAGATTTCTCCATAGCCAACATGGCTACAGTTGCATGTTTGCGAGTGTCATTAAAAATCTCAGCAGTGTCAACAACACCTGCAGATATCTTATCTTTAACATCCGAAAAAGAGACCCAGTGTGCAGTGATGCACATGTAATCAGTGGCTTGGCAACTGGTCCACATATCTGTTGTCAAGTGGATACTCTGAACAGCACTCTGTTTTTAGGCTTTTCCAAGCCATTCCAGCACGTCGTTATGTAGTGCTGGAACAGCAACGCTGGCGAAATAGAAGCGGCTGGGATCCTTCCATTTTGGGCAGATGGTTGTCACAAATTCCATAAAACCCACCCCTTAAACAAAAGAAAAAGGGAGAAGGTCCAGTGCTAACATTTTAGCCAGCTTCGCATTGTACAAACGTGCTATTGGGTGGTTGCGTTCATACTGCCCCTCTAGCCTAGTAAACATGCTAAGAATGGTAGGCTGCGTGGTATTCCTTCCTGTTATGCACAACATCACACTTTTTTTAAAAGCAGGACTACTTGGTGTCTTAGGCTGACTCTTACTCTTGTGCCACTGAGATGTTGCTGAGGATGTGGGCGTTACCACTGTAGCGCTGGGGACAGGTCTACTTTGTGTACCACTACCACAGAGAATGTCTCCCTCTTCTTCTTCTTCCTGTTCCACCATGAGCGGACCTTCTACTCATTTATCCCCACCAACAGCAATGGTTCCAGTTTTTATGCGACGAAGGTGCTCCTCCCACTGGATTGCGTGGTGTTTTTTCAGATGGGTCATTTGGCCTCCGGTACCATAGTTTGTACCAAGCTTACCACGACTAACAGAAGTAGGACAAATGGAGCATATAGCAAAGTTCTCCTCCTTTTCGCTAACCGTAAAGAAGTCCCACACTGGGGAGCTTAACTTTTGTCTCCTGCTGGAGTTGCCACTTCCAATGCTGGATAAACTGGAGGGTGTGCATTGAATTTGACTCTGTGCAGTAACACTACCTACTTCTACTGAGGTGGTGCTTGTGCTGGATGTAGGACGCTGCCGGCCCTTTGCTAATGTAAATCTGGAAGCTGGAGGTCGTGTTGATGTTACCTGTGTTGGAGTTATGCGTGCTACATCCCTCACAGCCATTTTGGATAGGGTAAAAATGTTGGTCTCCATCTCCTCTGGGTCGGGAGTGATGTTCGTGATGACTGGCTCATCATCATCATCATCAGCAGCAGCAGCATCCTGCTCTTCTACATCAACCTCCATAAGTGTAAGGCTTTCTGGAACCTTCCTTTTCCCATGCCTGCTCTGACAAACACTTGAAAGCCCGCCAAATTTAGGACCTTGTTGATTTGCCCCTTTTTTAATTCCTTTTGTTGGTGGGTGGGTTTTGGGTGTTGGGGTTTTTTCTGGCCATTTGGGACTTTCACTTTTGGACATTGGTTGGAGTTAGGGGGGGGGGGGATGTGTCAGGTCAGAGTAGGATAGTTTATTTTTGTTAGGGTATTAAATTATATATTATTTACTTAAACATACGATACTAATGTTTTGTGGGTGGGTTACTGTTTTACGAATTTATGTCACATGGTTTGTTACTTTGTTTCCTTACTGCTGTAGGCCCGCAGCCAGTGTTTGATTTAAAAGATCTGCCGATTTTATAACACACAAACAGATAGATGCGGTACCCCTCACTGAGTTATTTCTTTGGTCCTACTAGTACTCTCAGTCTCTCCTCCTAGTCCATTATACCTCCCACCAAACGTATCTTACCTGTGATTGATGATGATGAAGTTCGACACAGTGATGGCTGCATGGTTGGTTTCCCAAGTGAATGGAGAAGATGCCATGCTTGTGGTGGTAGTAGTAGACACTGGCACTAGCATTTTTAAAAAAAGAGACAGTCACTTGCCTGAGAGAGACTGTGGGAGGAGTAGTAGAATGAAGTAAAGTACAGCATGGGGGGGCAAGCAGAAGAAGATCCTTGCCCTGCCTTGAAATTCAATTAGTGTTTTTTTCATCACATCTGCCCCAGCAAGCGTGCGATCAATTGTTGGTGTACATTTAATGTAGTCACATCACACCGCAATATAAATCACACAGCCCTGGGGAAGAGGGTTAGGGATTGATGAATGGATGGAAAGGGGGGTTGGGGAAAGGGTTGACAAAGAAAAACAGACAGTATGCATGGACACAACGAAAGTAAAACACAATCTTGGAAGACAACCATGATCCATTATCCAAGAAAAATATAAAGGGAGAAAAAGTAAATTCATGCATGATGATGAAGAAGACTTGATGGTGAATGAGTTGTACTTACTAACTACTACTACACAATTAGACAGTATGGAGCAGAAATTATTAATATGAAATTTGCCTTGCCTGTCTGCCCTCAGAGCGAACCAAATGACATGCTGTACCGGGCTTACTTTTTTTTTTTAAAGCTAGCAAAGAAAATGAAAAAATAGTTGTAGGGATCAATTACCAAACAAACCACAACACACAGTCGTAATGATTGAAGAGAAAAAAAGAATCAAATAAATTCAAAGACGAATGATGAATGATACTAAAGTTACGGTATTATCCTGGTCCAATTGTGGAGTGGCATCCGTCTCATCATTCATCTTGATCCTCCCTTCCATGGACACTGCGCACATCAATCTCGGGTACCACTGCCTGCCTGATGCGGATTGGTAAGATAAGTGTGAGTTGTTTCTCCCACTATAGCACAGGGTAAAGGCCGGCCTGGAATTGTAGTTGGACAAAAAAAAGGGTATTGAAAAATAACTGAATTGAAAAAAATAAACTCAATTACAGTGGAGTGCAAGAAGAGAAGACAAGACTCTTGAGAGAACACTTTCAGACTGAGGTGGCTTGGATGCATCGTGTCTACTCTACAGCATTAAGCTACAAAAACAATAAGACAGGAGCCAGCACAGAACAGGCCAACCACGGCACATGCCAGGCCCGGCATCCAACCCCCATTTACCTTAAATTTTAACACAGCCAGACAAAAGGCATATGCAGCAACCTAGCATTTTCCAAATCAAGTGACTAAATCAATGCGCCACTGTCACTCATACCGCTACACTCTACTCCAGTCCACACCACTACACGGACATGTAGCCTAGGTCTGCTGTGGTTCTTGTTGATTTATTGTGTTTACCTTTTATGCCAGTCCATGAAGCACAGTTATTCCATCAATTATCTCCGATCCAACTGACTGACTGTGTGCAAAGATAGTATGGTCAGCATCATGACCGTGTGATACGTGTTCTCCAACACCAACTTAGTCTGTAGTGACTCAGATTAAGTTTATAATATATTCCATATTACAAAATTGCAACGGATATTGGCCTGCACCTGCAGTAGTAGGAGTACAATGTGGTTATTAAACAACAAGGAAACATTGACTTTCACTTGAGTCACTTTTACTTTGTAGATAAACTAGTATAGTTCGACTTCATGCACATTCACTCGTAGTCAGCAAGCATACAATGCAATGCATGCCATCCTTCATAATAATCCTTACCTGTCTTGCTCTTCCCTTTGGCTGTCAGATCAGATGCCTAGCCTTCTGACAGTGATGAGTTTTGGCTCGGAAACAATACGGAAGATAGCTGTAGTCACGTTTCACTTCTTATGGAGGGACTGTTAGAGGCAACATGTATTGTACTATTCTCCATCTCCATCCAATGTCTGGCTTGCTTGAAATGTATTCAGGGAGAGTAAGAAAAATGGAGCAGGACTCTGAGGAGTGGAGTGGACAGTTATGCACAGACGTGCAACTCCAATAGGGAAATAAAAAGAGGAGACGGTGTTGATGGATTTGTTGTGATTAGATTTGAACCAGAAAAACAGATACACACACAAATAAAGGAAGAAAGAACAATTTGAAAGCCTAGTTGTCAGGGAAGAGGAGCTCGTCCTCAAACTCTGGTGGTTCGGACAGAAGTACGTCATGTAACACACTACTCATGTCATCGAAGTCGCTCTCCTCTTCCTGCTGTGATTCACGTATTTTGTACTCCGGTGGTATAAAGTGCTGAATCATTTTGATCATGGTTAACCTCTCCATGCTTTTGGGCGAGAGACTGGGCCTTTTCACAGTAACAATGGCACCAGCAGCACTGAAAACACGCCCTGAAGAGACACTTGCATCAGGGCAAGCCACATACTTTATCGCCAACCTGCTAAACACTGGCCATTGGCTTCTTCGCCCATATCAAGACACCTATGGGCTTTGCTCAATGAAGACCTCTGTTGTGTCATCCAAATAGGCCTGAACAATCCGCTCAATGTTCAGGGGTGCTCCAATTTACTTGGCCTCTTTTGCCTTTGCATCAGTAATGGACGTACAAAACCCTTTCCGTAGAAACCAATCACCTGCCGTTTTTTTAAATGTGGCTGATTATCCTGTTGGTGCTGTTGTTGATGTTATTGCTGGTATTGTTGGTGACTGCTGGGAGGCAAATGCACTGCTCTCAGGCTCTGAAGTAGAACTTGACTCTGGGTGTCATGTAGTACTTTTTCTGGCCTGGGGTGGCGGGCCTCTAATTAAGAGCCGTTCGTTTTCAAAGTCAGTGGCTTCCTCAGCTATCAAAGTTTTGTACTTGGCAACATCCACTTCTGAAAAAGGAATTACTTCATTACTGCTCAGCAATAATTTATGACGTGGATCCAACATTGAAGCAGTAATGTAATGGTGATGTGACACAATGTTATTTTGAATCCTTGTATATTCAGATAAGCGAACGGCTAAGGTGTCCGCCAAATAATATGCGTCTACTTTGTCATCCACACCTGCGTACGTTTCAGACACCTCCTTCAGCTCTTGCTCTAACATGTACAACAATGGGATAGCTTGATCCATAGTACAGTCCTCCCTGTTGACTTAACATGTGAAGACCTCAAAAGGAAGTAGCATCTCTGTCAGGCATTTAACGAGGTCCCATTGGGCCATCTCAATGGTCATGCCTTTCACAGTAGGATCTCCTGACCTTTTCATGACATAAGCATTGAGTGGTATGTACTGCTCAAACAGGCGCTCAAGCATGTAATAAGTTGAGTTCCAATGTGTTGGCACCTCCTGGATGAGTGCTTTGACTGACATTGTATGCTCATGTTGAATGACCCTTAGCTGCTTCCAGGCTTTAAAAGAATGGTTGAAATGTGTGCATATTCTTCTGCAGATGGTCAGTCAGTTGCTGACTTTGCTTTCATTTTTCAGAAAGTTTTGAACAACAATGTTAATGCAGTGTGCCAAACACGGGACCCTGAAATAGCCACCATCTTTCATGGCCCTAACTACATTACTGCCATTGTCCATAGCAACAAAACCAATATTAAGCCCTCTTGGTCGCAGCCACTCAAACACCTTGCTGTTAAACTCATCCAAAGTGTTCGCAGCAGTATGAGATTTCTCCATAGCAAACATGGCTACAGTTGCATGTTTGCGAGTGTCATTAAAAATCTCAGCAGTGTCAACAACACTTGCAGATATCTTATCTTTAACACCCGAAAAAGAGACCCAGTGTGCAGTGATGCACATGTAATCAGTGGATTGGCAACTGGTCCACATGTCTGTTGACAGGTGGACACTCTGAACTGCACTCTGTTTTAAGGCTTTTCCAAGCAATTCCAGCACTTTGTGATGTAGTACTGGAACAGCAACTCTGGCAAAATAGTAGCGGCTGGGATCCTTCCATTTTGGGCAGATGGTTGTCACAAATTCCATAAAACCCACCCCTTCAACAAACGAAAAAGGGAGAAGGTCCAGTGCTAACATTTTAGCCAGCTTTGCATTGTACAAACGTGCTATTGGGTGGTTGCGTTCGTACTGCCCCTCCGGCCTAGTAAGCATGCTAAGAATGGTAGGCTGCATGGTATTCCTTCCTGTTATGCTCAACGTCAAACTTTTTTTAAAAGCAGTACTCCTTGGTGTCTCAGGCTCACTCTTGCTCTTGTGCCACTGAGATGTTGCTGAGGATGTGGGCGTCACTACTGCAGCGCTGTGGACAGGGCTACTTTGCGTACCACTACCACAGAAAATGTCTCCCTCTTCTTCTTCTTCCAGTTCCACTATGAGCGGACCTTCTACTCATTTATCCCCACCAACAGCAATGGTTCCAGTTTTTATGCGACGAAGTTGCTCCTCCCACTGGATTGCGTGGTGTTTTTCCAGATGGGTCATTTGGCCTCCGGTACCATAGTTTGTACCAAGCTTACCACAGCTAAAAGAAGTATGACAAATGGAGCATATAGCAATGTTCTCCTCCTTTTCGCTAACCACAAAGAAGTCCCACACGGGGAGCTTAACTATTGTGTCCTGCTGGAGGTGCCACTTCCAATGCCGGATGAACTGGAGGGTGTGTGTTGAATTTGACTCTGTGCAGTACCACTACCTACTTCTGCTGAGGTGGTGATTGTGCTGGATGTAGGACACTGCCAGCCCTTTGCTAATGTAAATATGGAAGCTGGAGGTCGTGATGGGTTTACCTGTGTTGGAGGTATGCGTGCCACATGCCTCGCAGCCATTTTGGATAGGGTAAAAATGTTGGTCTCCATCTCCTCTGGGCTGGGAGTGATGTTCGTGATGATTGGCTCATCATCATCATCATCATCAGCATTGTGCTCTTCTACATCAACCTCCATAAGTGTAAGGCTTTCTGGAACCTTCCTTTTCCCATGCCTACTCTTGTGACGTGTCTCCCTCTCAGACTCAGTTTGTGGCTTCCAAGTGGCATCTAGATCATCAGAAGGGGGTCTTGGCGAAGAACTTGATGTACTAACCCTCCTTTTCCTTGCTGGGGATTTGGAAGACAATGGAACTTCTGAAGGAGTGGCTTCTTCTTCTTCCTCTGCATGAGGCTCAATTTCCTGAACTGCCCCTACTTCGGGAGGAACAACAACTACTATTGTGGGCGGTGGTTGTGGCTGTTGTTGTTGACCACTTATCTGCTGTGTTCCCTCCTGCATTGATTGTGTACTACTTTGAGATAGCGATACATTTAGTTCTGGCTCAGCATCACTGCTTTCCACCATTAGACTGGCTACCTCTTCCACACTCATCTGCTTGGGCCTGGGTTGGTGGGTCGGGCCCACTGATGCGGAGGTGCTGACTCCAGCTTGGCCCCCGGACACCGCTGCTGCAGGCGTCCTTTTTGGTGTCCCAAAAAAGGTGTGGGGCGGCACACCAGACTTAAGTGACACTTCCTTCTTCTTCTGTTCCTTCTTCTCAATGGCAACTTTATTGGTACTGGAGGACCTGCTACCTGCTTTCTTTGGGGGCTTCTTCTTCAGATGTCAACAGCTCTCAGTTGCACAAGTTGCAGAGATGGCTGGTCAGGTCACTCACAAGTCATGTCGTGTACAGCAGCATGACGTCGGTCTGGCACCACAACGGTGACACACCTCCTACTCAGTATTTTGTGCACCTAAAAGAAAAGAAGCCAGAAGAACATCAGTTAAAAAATAGTACAATCAAACTAATATAATATATATCTTCTTAGTGTGTATTGGGTGGCCACAATTATTAATTTTTATTAATTCAGTCAACAACAGTGCAGCCATTTATGAGACTTTGACAACAAGGCCAGGGCTCCTGGTGTACTATTGTACTGTGTACATTCAGGAAGAATAAGAATAGCAAAGAACAAAAACATAAATGTAGTGTAGCCTGTTTGCCCTAAATAAAAATGTGTGTATCACATGGGATAGATGCAGCATCAGGGAGCAACAACAACGAACACATATACATAAAAATAAATTTATTTATAACACCCAAAAAGTGAAATATACCCCAGAAAAAAGTAAAACCCACATTTTGCAATTCAATCCAAAGCCATACATGATTTTGAAATTCAACACACAACACATAGACAGTTATTTAACTTCCATGCACCCGTGATGATTGATGAGTAGTACCCCTGGGCCTACTGTCAGACTAGGCCACTAGCTTAGAGGCCTATGGAAAAAGCACAGTGGCTGGTCCCACAAAATGGCCGCCACCACATGGCCAGGCCACTCACAAAAACAAGAAAAGGTCAGGAATACAAGACAGACAATTTAGGCCTATGCCAAAAGCACAATGCCTGGCTTCACAAAATGGCTGCCACCCACATGCTCAGGCCACCCACCACAATAAGAACGAAAAAGTGAATACGAAGGACAGGAACAGGAAGTTGGAGTCTCTGTGGAACTTACTTCATCTTTTAAAATTTTAAAAAATAAATAAAAGTGACTCCATGCTCCAAACTACAGCAAAATGACAACCTGAGGAGTTTTTTTGAGCAAAATGCCCAAAATCATCGTTTTTGAGAAAGTTTTATGGTGCTTGCGAGATATTTTTTGCCAGATTGCAAATTCTGCGTGTTCGGCATTGCGAACTGTACAAAAAGTCATTATCGCGTGCGTGAACACGCATATTGAGAGCGCGAAAATGACAAAAATTGTAAGTCCGCGTTGTCGCACTGTGCAGAGTTTCCAAAAGAACGCGAGCAGAATTCCTAGGGTTACCTACTGACTGAAAAGCCCTATTTATGTAACACACATCCAAAAACTGCAATTCCACCCCAAAAACTACCTTTTGCAATTCAATCCAAAGCCACCCATGCCATACATGGTGTTGAAATTCAAAGCACAACACAAAAACTGTTGTTTAACTTCCATGCACCCATGATGATTGATGAGTAGTACCCCTGGGCCTATTGCCAGACTAGGCCACAAGCTTGGAGGCCTATGGAAAAATCACAGTGGCTGGTCCCACAAAATGGCCGCCACCACATGGCCAGGCCACTCAGAAAAACAAGAAAAGGTCAGGAATACAAGACAGACAATGCAGGCCTATGGCAAAAGCACAAAGCCTGGCTTCACAAAATGGCCGCCACCCACATACTCAGGCCACCCACCACAATAATAACAAAAAAGTGAATACAAAGGACAGGAACAGGAAGTTGGAGTCTCTGTGGAACTTACTTCCTCTTTTAAAAAAATGTTAAAAAAATAAAAGTGACTCCGTGATCCAAACTACAGTAAAATGACAACCTGAGGAGTTTTTTTTTAGCAAAATGCACAAAATCATCGTTTTCGAGAAGGTTTTATGTTGCTCGTGAAATATTGTTTGCCAGATTGCAAATTCTGCGTGTTCAGCATTGCAAACTGTACAAAAAGTTGCGTGCACAAACACGCATATTAAGGGCGTGAAAATGACAAAAACTGTAAGTCCGCATTGTCGCGCTGTGCAGAGTTGCCAAAAGTACGCAAGCTGAATTCCTAGGGTTACCTACTGGCTGAAAAGCCCTATTTCATTAACACACACCCAAAAACTGAAATTCCACTTCAAAAACCACATTTTGCAGTTCAATCCAATGCCATCCATGGTGTCAAAATTCAACAGACAAAACAAACAGTTTTTATGCACCCATGACTTGATGATGACTACCTCTGGGCCTACTGGCAGACTAGGCCACAAGCATGGAACAGAATGGCAAAAGCAAGCACACTGCCTGGATGGCTCCACAAAATGGCCACTAGCCACCCACAACAACAAGAAATGGAAGACAGATAATGTAAGCCTATGCCAAAAGCACAATGCCTGTCTTCACAAAATGGCCGCCACATACAAGTCCAGGACACAACAACAACAAGCATAAGCCATGGGGAACAAAGAAAAGACATGCAGACCTTTATGGAAAGAGAAGCACACTACTAAACTACCACCACAAAATTGCCACAAGCCACATGGGCACTCACAGTCACAACAGGCCATGGAAAACAATGAACTGAAGCAGGCCTATATATGACCGGACAAAGGAGGCCTGCTAAACAACACAGCTTCAATACAAAAATGAAAATCAACAGGGCTATGAAAGGATTGGAAAGAAGTTACACATCAAGCACACACACACATCCAACAAAGGTATTTAACACACACACACCCAAACAGTGAAATACACCACAACCACATTTAGCAATTAAATCCTATGCCATCCATGCCCTTCATGATGTTTAAATTCAACAGACACCACAGAAACATGAACCCATGGGTACCCTACTGGCTGAAATTGCAAATAAAAACAACTAGGCCCCTATTGAAAGTACAGGCCACCAACAACAATATTTTTAAAAAAAAAATGAAAATCCCAGAAAAATGTAGGTACAAACAAGCCCCAATGAAACATACATGTACACCAATTCTCCAACTTACTTGTAAAATTAAATCTCAAATCAAAAAGTCATCAAATAAATCCAATCCAATGCTATGATGCAGCAGACAGACACAAAAAGTGATCCTTCCAGCTCCACTCCAAATGAAAGTGAACAGCACATGGACAAAGCACTGGGAGGAGCCTGCTGGACAGGAACAGGAAGTTGGAGACTCAGGGGCACTTCCTTTCTCTTGAAAAAAAGAGTAAAACAAAAGAAAGCACTCCTTGCACAAAAGACTACAGCCAGATCACAATCTGAGGAGTTTTTCTGAGCAAAATGATCCTTTTCGAGAAGGTTTTATGATGCTCGAGAGATATTCTTCGCCAGATTGTAATTTTTGCATGTTCGGGATCGCGATTTTACCGAGACAACCTCTGGAAGTCAGCTCGCATGTCCGAATGACGTGTTCGCGTTCGCACACTCTCGCGGGATCGGGCGGCCATATTACAAATCTCGTGGCGCACGCGATCGGAAAGAAAATTGAGTTGGCGAATGCAGAATCACGGTAAGACAATTAGGGGTGGGCGGAATTTGCGAAAGTGACTTTCTCAAATTATCGCGAAAACGTTGAAAATCTCCACAAACATGCGGAAATATCTCTAAGATTCGGAAGTTTTTTTCTGGCCCGTTTGCGGTATTTTCTGCTTGGTCGTGGCTCGCCAACTTACCCATGCGGTTACTCGCGGGCGCGGCCATCTTGTTTTTACTCTTCTCGCGGTGCATGATCGCGAGAAGAAAGACGTGATCGCGCGACCAATGACATTACTGCGGGCGCGAACTGTCGCGAGACAGCGCAAATGGCTACCAACAATCCAACATCTCGTGGAGAACGCGACCGGATCGGGAAAACTTGTCGGCGAACGCGGGGATTCAGGTAAGGCGATCGCGCGCGCGTGAGAATGTATTATTTTACAACGCGAGCAAGAAACAAATTATCGCTAAGCTGCGGAATACGGAAATTTTGACATTTTCGAGCACTTCGCGGAACGCGAAAATGTCAAATTATCGCAATTTCCGCGAGCAGAACGGAAATTTAGCCCAGGCCTAAAGACGATACCGCACTCGCGAGAATGAATATTGAGCGCGCAAGGAAGAAAAACAACTACGCTATGCTGTAGATTGCGTAGCAATCTACAACTTCGCGCTCTACGCGAATTGCAAAGTTTACCTAAACTTCGCAAACTCCGCGAGCGGAGAGTAGTTCACCGCCCAGGCTTACTGAGAACATTTAACCACCTATAGGAGAAGCTACACGCTTTTTAAGCTACCATCTTCAGAAGCATAGCACATGTGAGAATACATACACAAGAAGACATATACCTCAGCCACGAGAGCAGGCAGACTTTAAAACTTGACAGTTTGCACTTCCCATTTGAGTACAGAATGAGGTGAGAGAAGTACAGAAAGAAGCAAGAGAAGTGCCCGCAAAAAAACAAGAGAGGTGTGGAAACTAACAAATGTGCAGAAAGAGGCAAGAGAAGTGCAGAAAGAGGCAATAGAGGTACATACAGAGGACAAAGGGGTGCAGAAAGAGGCAAGAGGAGTGCAGAAAGAAGCAACAGAGATGCAGAAAAAAGCAAGAGAAGTGCAGAAATAACCAACAGAGGTGCAGAAAGAGCCTAGAAGGGTGCAGAAAGAGACAACAGGAGTGCAGAAAGAAGCAACAGCGGTGCAAAAAGAGTAAAGAGCAGTGCAGGAAAAAACAAAAGAGGTGCAGAAAGAGGCAAGAGAGGTGCAGAAAGAGGCAAGAGGGGTGCTGAAAGATGCAAGAGAGGTACAGAAAGAAGCAATAGACGTGCAGAAAGAAGAAACAGAGGTGCAGAAAGAAGCAACAGGGGTGCAGAAAGAAGCAATTGAAAAGCAAAAGAGGTGAAGAAAGAGGCAAGAGAACTGCAGAAAGAAGCTAGGGAGGTGAAGAAAAGGGGAAGAAGGGTACATAAAGAGGCAAGAAGGGTGCATAAAGAAGCAAGAAGCATGCAGAAAGAAGCAACAGAGGTGCAGAAAGAGGAAAGTGGGTTGTAGAAAGAGGCAAGAGAGGTACAGAAAGAGGAGTGCAGAAAGAGGGAAGAGGGGTGCAGAAAGAAGCAAGAGAGGTACAGAAAGAAGTAAGAGAAGTGCAAAAGAAAGCAACAAGGGTGCTGTGAGATGCTAGAGGGGTGCAGAAAGAGGCAAGGGAAGTGCAAAAAGAAGCAACAGAGGTTTTGACAGAGTCAAGATAACTGCAAAAAGAGGCATGAGATCTGCAGAAACAGTCAAAAGAGGTACAGAAAGACCGAACAGCTGTGCAGAGAGAAGTCCTGATGGGTGCAGAAATGTGTAAGAGATGTACAGAAAGAGGCAATAGCAGTATAGAAAAAACCAACAGGCATGCAGAAAGGGGCAAGAGAAGTGCTGAAAGAAGCAATAGCGGTGTAGAAAGAAGCAACAGAAGTGATGAGAGAGACAAGAGAGTTGTAGAAAGAAACAAGACAGGTGCAGAAAAAAGCAAGAGAAGTCCATACAGATGCAAGTGAGGTGCAAAAAGAGGCAAGGGAAGTGCAAAAATATTCAAGAGAGATGCCGAAAGAGGCAAGTGAGGTGAAGAAACAGGCAAAAGGGGTGCAGAAAGAAACAAGAGAAGTGCAGAAAGAAGCAACAGAGGTGCAGAAGAAGGCAAGAGAACTACAGAAAGAGGTAAGAGAGTTGTAGAAACAGTCACAAGAGGTGCAGAAAGAGGGAACAGGGGTGCCGGTAGATGCATGCAGCACCCTTTGCACAAAAGCAATTCTGCTCTCGCTTCCATGAAGAGAAGCAGAAGTTTGCTGTGGCAGGGCGGGAGCAGTCCTCCCGCCCTGCCATAGCAAACTTCAATGTCCCGGGGTGTTGGACTTAGCCCTTTTTGCAGGGTCATCCCTGAACTTTTTGCCTTCCTCCAATATTTTTTTTCTGACCTGTTGTTGGCTGTTTTATGACTCTTGGCACTTTACCACTGCTGATCAGTGCTTAAGTGCATATTCTCTCCCTATTTTAAATTAAATGTTGATTGGATTCCATGATTGGCTTATTTGGTTTACTGTCAGACCCCAGTAAAGTGCACCAGGAGTGCCCAGGGCTTGTAAATCCAAATGCTGCTAGCGGGCTTGCAGCACTGGTTGTGCCACCCACAGAAGCAGCCTTGTAAAATGTGTCTAAGGTCTGCCATTGCAGAACCTGCATGCAGTCTGGTACTGTCATGCTGACTGGGCAAGTGCACCCACTTGCCAGTCCCTAAACCTTCCCTTTACTTCATGTGAGTCACCCCTATGGTAGGCCCAAGGGCAGGGTGCATTGTAAGCATAAGGTAGGACAAGCCCTGATGTGTGTGGCATGTCCTAATTGTGAATTACAGCCATTTTCATTTTTCACTATTGTAAGGCTACCTGTTCTCCATAGGCCAGAATGGGCTGCTGGAATTATTACATTATATAATCCTAACAGACTCAGAGAACATGGTAGAAATTCAAGTTTAGTATGCCTGAACTCAGAATAATAAAATACATCTTTTAGTAAAGTTTATTTTGATATCCTGTGTTTGCAAATACCACTTTTAGAAAGTTAGTATTTGCTTGCCTAACCATTTCAGCCCGCCTCTGCTAGGATGGGTATCTGCTGTCTGGTTTCTGTGAGTGACAGGGCTGGGGAATTCCAGGAGACAGGATGGGCAGCCAGGTGGTGAATAGGAAGATTACATCCAGATGGGTGGAAGTAGTACACCTGCACTTTGAATAGGGCTGTGCCTTTCCACCACAATGCTGGCTCTACCCCCTGGGGAGCGTCTGATGTCTCTGCCCTGCACACTGAAAGGAGAAGCCAGAGTCCAGTAAACAAAGTAATCCAGAACTGGGTTGAACTGGGCAACGGCCCCCTAGCCTGCAAGAACAAAACAAAAGAAAACATGGAAAACAATGAACTGAAGCAGGCCTATATATGACCGGACAAAGGAGGCCTGCTAAACAAAAGAGCTTTAATACAAAAATGAAAATCAACAGGGCTATGAAAGGATTGGAAAGAAGTTACACATCAAGCACACACACACATCCAACAAAGGTATTTAACACACACACACCCAAACAGTGAAATACACCACAACCACATTTAGCAATTAAATCCTATGCCATCCATGCCCTTCATGATGTTTAAATTCAACAGACACCACAGAAACATGAACCCATGGGTACCCTACTGGCTGAAATTGCAAAGAAAAACAACTAGGCCCCTATTGAAAGTACAGGCCACCCACAACAATATTTTAAAAAAACAAATGAAAATCCCAGAAAAATGTAGGTACAAACAAGCCCCAATGAAACAAACATGTACACCAATTCTCCAACTTACTTGTAAAATTAAATATCAAATCAAAAAGTAATCAACTAAATCCAATCCAATGCTATGATGCAGCAGACAGACACAAAAAGTGATCCTTCCAGCTCCACTCCAAATGAAAGTGAACAGCACATGGACAAAGCACTGGGAGGAGCCTGCTGGACAGGAACAGGAAAATGGAGACTCAGGGGCACTTCCTTCTTCTTGAAAAAAAGAGTAAGACAAAAGAAAGGACTCCTTGCACAAAAGACTACAGCCAAATCACAATCTGAGGAGCTTTTCTGAGCAAAATGATCATTTTCGAGAAGGTTTTATGATGCTCGAGAGATAGTCTTCGCCAGATTGTAGTTTTTGCATGTTCGGGATCGCGATTTTACCGAGACAGCCGCCGGAAGTCAGCTCGCGCGTCCGAATGACGTGTTCGCGTTCGCACACTCTCGCGGGATCGGGCAGCCATATTACAAATTGCGTGGCGCACGCGATCGGAAAGAAAATTGAGTTGGCGAATGCAGAATCATGGTAAGACGATACCGCACACGCGAGAATGAATATTGAGCGCGCGAGGAAGCAAAAAAACTACGCTATGCTGTAGATTGCGTAGCAATATGCAACTTCGCGCTCTACGCGAATCGCAAAGGTTACCTAAACTTCGCAAACTCCGCGAACGGAGAGTAGTTCACCGCCCAGGCTTACTGAGAACATTTAACCACCTATAGGAGAAGCTACCCGCTTTTTAAGCTAACATCTTCAGAAGCATAGCACATGTGAGAATACATACACAAGAAGACATATACCTCAGCCACGAGAGCAGGCAGACTTTAAAACTTGACAGTTTGCACTTCCCATTTGAGTACAGAAAGAGGTGAGAGAAGTACAGAAAGAAGCAAGAGAAGTGTTGCAAAAAAACAAGAGAGGTGTGGAAACTAACAAATGTGCAGAAAGAGGCAAGAGAAGTGCAGAAAGAGGCAATAGAGGTGCATACAGAGGACAAAGGGGTGCAGAAAGAGGCAAGAGGAGTGCAGAAAGATGCAAGAGAGATGCAGAAAAAAGCAAGAGAAGTGCAGAAATAACCAACAGAGGTGCAGAAAGAGCCTAGAAGGGTGCAGAAAGAGTCAAAAGAAGTGCAGAAAGAAGCAACAGCGGTGCAAAAAGAGTAAAGAGCAGTGCAGGAAAAAACAAAAGAGGTGCAGAAAGAGGCAAGAGAGGTGCAGAAAGAGGCACGAGGGGTGCTGATAGAGGCAAGAGAGGTACAGAAAGAAGCAATAGACGTGCAGAAAGAAGCAACAGAGGTGCAGAAAGAAGCAACAGGGGTGAAGAAAGAAGCAACATGGGTGCCGACAGAGGCAATATCAGGTACAGAAAGAGGCAAGAGAAGTGCAGAAAGAAGCAATTGAAATGCAGAAAGAGGCAAAAGAAGTTAAGAGAAAAGCAAACGAAGTGGATAAAGAGGCAAGAGATGTACAGAAAGAAGCAAAAGAGGTGAAGAAAGAGGCAAGAGAACTGCAGAAAGAGGCTAGGGAGGTGCAGAAAAGGGGAAGAAGGGTACATAAAGAGGCAAGAAGGGTGCATAAAGAAGCAAGAAGCATGCAGAAAGAAGCAACAGAGGTGCAGAAAGAGGCAAGTGGGTTGTAGAAAGAGGCAAGAGAGGTACAGAAAGAGGAGTGCAGAAAGAGGGAAGAGAAGTGCAAAAAGAAGCAACAGAGGTTTGGACAGAGCCAAGATAACTGCAAAAAGAGGCATGAGATCTGCAGAAACAGTCAAAAGAGGTACAGAAAGACGAAACAGCTGTGCAGACAGAGGTCCTGAGGGGTACAAAAATGTGCAAGAGATGTACAGAAAGAGGCAATAGCAGGATAGAAAAAAACAACAGGCATGCAGAAAGAGGCAAGAGAAGTGCTGAAAGAAGCAATAGCGGTGTAGAAAGAAGCAACAGAAGTGATGAGAGAGACAAGGGAGTTGTAGAAAGAAACAAGACAGGTGCAGAAAAAAGCAAGAGAAGTCCATACAGATGCAAGTGAGGTGCAAAAAGAGGCAAGAGAAGTGCAAAAATATTCAAGAGAGATGCCGAAAGAGGAAAGTGAGGTGAAGAAACAGGCAAAAGGGGTGCAGAAAGAGGCAAGAGAAGTGCAGAAAGAAGCAACAGAGGTGCAGAAGAAGGCAAGAGAACTACATAAAGAGGTAAGAGAGTTGTAGAAACAGTCACAAGAGGTGCAGAAAGAGGGAACAGGGGTACTGGCAGATGCAAGAGAGGTGCTAAAAGAGGGAAGACGTGTGCAGAAAGAGGCAAGAGGGGTGAGAAAAGAAGCAAGAGAAGTGATGAAAGAAGCAACAGAGGTTCAGGAAGCAGCAGGAGATGTGCAGAAAGAAGCAACAGAGGTACAGAAAGAGGCAAGTGGGGTACAGAAATAGGCAAGGGAGGTGCAGCAAGAAGCACAAGAGGTACAGAAAGAAGCAAAGAAGTACAGAAAGAAGCTAGAGGGGTACAGAAAGAGGCTAGAGGGGTGCAGAAAGAGGCACAGGAAGAGCAGAAATAAGCAACAGAGGTACAGAAAGAGGCAAGCGGGGTACAGAAATAGGCAAGGGAGGTGCAGAAAGAAGCACAAGAGGTACAGAAAGAAGCAAAGAAGTACAGAAAGAAGCTAGAGGGGTACAGAAAGAGGCTAGAGGGGTGCAGAAAGAGGCACAGGAAGAGCAGAAAGAAGCAACAGAGGTACAGAAGGAAGCAAGATAATTGCAGAAAGAGGCATGAGAGTTTCAGAAACAGTCAAAAGAGCTACAGAAAGATGGTACAGGGGTACAGACAGAGGTAAAGAGGGGTACAGAAATTTGCAAGAGAGGTGCAGAAAGAAGCAAGAGCAGTGCAGAAAGAGGCAAGAGACGTGCTGAAAGAAGCAACAGAGATGTAGAAAGAACCAAGAAAAGTGATGAAAGAGGCAAGAGAGTTGCAGAAAGAAACAAGAGAGGTGCAGAAAAAGCAAGAGAAGTGCAGACAGAGGCAAGTGAGGTGTGAAAAGAGGCAAGAGAAGTGCAGAAAGAGGCAAGATAGATGCAGAAAGAGGCCAGTGAGGTGCAGAAAGAGGCAAGAGGGGTGCATAAAGAGTCAGGAGAAGTGCAGAAAGAAGCAACAGATATGCAGAAGAAGGAAAGAGAACTGCAGAAAGGGGCAAGAGAGTTGCAGAAATAGGCAAGCGCGGTGTGGAAAGAGGGGTGTGGAAAGAGGCAACAGGGGTGCAGAAAGAAGCAATAGATGTATAGAAAGACGCAATAGAGGTGCATAGAGAACCGATATAGATGCAGGAAAGAAGCATAAGAAGTGCAGAAAGAAGCAACAGAGGTGCAGAAAGAGGCACGAGGTGTGCAGAAAGAGGCAGGAGAAGTGCAGAAAGAGGCAAGGGAGGTGCAAAAAATGGCAACAGAGGTGCAGAAAGAAAGAAGAGGAGTGCAGAAAGAGGGAAGAGGAGTGTAGAAAGAAGCAAGAGAATTACAGAAAGAAGCAAGAGAGGTGCAGAAAGAATCAAGGGAAGTGCAGAAAGAAACAAATGAGGTGCAGAAAGAGGCATGCGAGGTGCAGAAAGAGGCAAGAGAGTTGCAGAAAGAGGGAAGAGGGTGCAGAAAGAGGGAAGAGAAGTACAGAAAGAAGCAATGAGAATGAGGCAAGAGAGGTACAGAACAAAGAAGCAAGAGAGGTGCAGAAAGAAGTAGGGGAGGTCCAGAAAGAAGGGATGTACAGAAAGCGGAAGAGATGTGCAGAAAGAGGCAAGAGAAGTGCAGCAAAATGAAGAAAGGTGCAGAAAGAAGCAAGAGAAATGCAGAAAGAGGTACGAGAGGTGTAGAAAGAAGCAAGAGTGGTTTGCACACCATTAGTACCAATTTAACACCCACATTTAGCAATAAGTAACAGCTGACCATTCCAGGTTTGCAAAGGGCCTTCCACCACGCTGTAACACTTGTTGCTGCATTTTTGGTAACTTTGAGCTAGATACGTTTTTTTGTTCAAATCTGCAGATTATGCAGCAGATTATGGATTATGTGGCAAATGCGTAAAATTAATAATTATGTGAAAATCAGTGCTGCCAAACAGTCTCATAATTCCAGTGGCCCTGCTCATACCTCTGACTAGGTCCAGAAGTGCTCTTCAGTGGTTACCTCTTTTTTTTGTGCTTCATTGAATTTATAGTTTAGCTTCTATGGAAACAAGGAAGACTAAACCTGAGGTTACCACGTCCCATAATTACTTTCCATAACACATAATCCCACCTCACATAATTCCTATTCACTAAATACTGTTACAGGTATCTGCACAATTACAGAACTATGCACAGGAGTATGGGACCTTGGTGTATAGGGACTGATTCTTCCTTCTACCTTAGAACCTATGAACACAGGACCAGCTAGCTATAGTGTCTCACTTGCTCTCCTACAGAATTACCAGAGAAACAAATGATAAGACACTCCAGAACATAAGACTCCCAGATCTCTCAGGATTCGCGGTAACAAGGCACACCATTTCGCTCACACCATTGTACTTGTCCACAATAAGATCTGACAGAGATACAAAACAGTTTAAAATATTTCTTTTAACTAACATGCCCTAACGTGAATCATAGGTGCCACAACAAGCAGGAAAATGTATAACACAAATATATTCAGCATAGCAGCGAGTCCATACACCATGAAGGGAGATGTCATCATAAAAAGACAATGGAGAAAAAGACTATGGTGACTAACCTCCCTCCCCTTGCTAAGAAGTTTTATTATATCATATAAGATCATTGGGCATTGTCAGCAGACCCCATACCTTAGCCAATAGATGATATGTCTACATCATAGGTCTTCTCCCTGGAAAGGTCCCTCTCCAAGTGTGTCTCACCTATTTGTGAACCCTACTAAAGAAATCAAGTACGCTGTCCAAACAACATCTGCATTGGTATGTTTTGTCTAACGGCTAAGGTCTGGCAAGAACAAAATAACAAGGGGCATTGTTGTTCGACCGTGCACATATAGTTCAGTCAAAATCCCAGGAACATTCAGAGAGTGAACACAGCGACGTGTTCCCATGTGAAAGCAGTCGTTGAAGTATTGCAAACAAAAATATGTGTAGTAACATGCACAAAAGCAGCAGGCAAGCTGCAAAGTGCTCATGCTAACTTAGTGAGAAACAACAATGTCCTGATGGGCCATGTGACAATACCACATACTTTTTATTTTTTATCCACATAATTTCACTGCACAACATACCACATAATTCCACTACACACAATGTACATCCACACACTCCAAAAAACATTAGAAGAAAACTTTTACATTTACAACGCCAATAGCTCTAACACTCGCAAATGCTAGACCTATTGCATTGCAAATGCTTCTTTAACTAGTAGTCTTGTTTGCAGAGTGCTGGAGAAAGGGGGCTGGGCCTTCAACCAGCTCTCAAGAATTCCTCTGTGCAGGACTTACAGGAGGTACCACGAGTGCTTTTTGGCCCCATAAATCCTTCAATCAATAAACCAATTCATTTGTAGAGCGCACCGCTCACCCGTGAGGGTCTCAAGGCACTAGGGGTGTGGGGGTGCTGCTACTGCTCGAACAGCCAGGTCTTGAGAAGTCTCCTGAAGGTCAGGACGTCCTGGGTCTGTCACAGGTGGATGGGGAGGGTGCTTCAAGTCTTGGTGGCGAGGTGGGAGAATGATCTGCGGTTGGCGGTTGCTCGTCGGATGCGGGGAACCTTGGCGAGGTCAGCGGAGTGAAGCCGGCGGTTCGGGGTGTAGAAGGTTAGTCGTTCGTTGAGGTATGCTAGTCCGGTGTTGTGGAGTGCTCTGTGAGCTTGGGTGAGGAGCTTGAAGGTGATCCTCTTGTTGACAGGAAGCCAGTGCAGGTCTCTCAGGTGGGCTGTGATGTGGCTGTGGCAGGGGATGTCGAGGATGAGGCATGCTGAGGCGTTCTGTATGCGTTGTAGTCGTTTCTGAAGTTTGGCGGAGGTTCCCGCGTAGAGGGCATTGCCGTAGTCCAGTCTGCTGCTAAGGAGGGCCTGGGTGACCGTCCTTCTAGTTCGGGTAGGGATCCATCTGTAGATCTTGTGGAGCATGCGGAGGGTGTTGAAGCAGGAGGAGGAGACGGCGTTGACTTGCTGGGTCATTAACATCGATGAGTCCAGGATGACCCCCAGGGTCCGTGCGTGGTCAGTGTGGTTCGCCACAGCTCCCAGCACGGCCGGCCACCATGAGTCATCCCAAGTGGAGGGGTGGATCCAATGATGAGGACCTCTGTCTTGTACGTGTTCAGTTTCAGGCGACTGTTCTTCATCCATTCGGCGATGGCCTTCATTCCTTCATGGAGGTTGGTTTTGGAGATGGAGGGGGCCTTGGTGAGGTAGAGGATCAGCTGTGTGTCATCGGCGTATGAGGTGATGTTGAGGTCATCTGATCGGACAATGCTGGCGAGCGGTGTCATGTAGACGTTAAAGAGTGTCGGACTGAGGGACGACCCTTGCGGTACGCCTCAGATAATCTTGGTGTCTTTAGATTGGAATGGGGGAGGCGGTCACTCTGGGTTCTGCTGGTGAGGAAGGAGGTGGTCCAGTCCAAGGCTTTGTTGCAGATCCCTGCATTGTGGAGGCATGTGCGTGGGGTGTGGTGGCAGATGGTGTCGAAGGTACCCGAAAGGTCCAGGAGGATGAGGGCCGCGGTTTCTCCGTTGTCCAGCAGGGCCCTGATGTCGTCGGTGGAGGCAAGGAGGGCTGTTTCGATGCTGTGGTTGCTGCGGAACCCGGATTGGGACGGGTCCAGGATGTTGTTCACTTCGAGGAAGGAGGTCAGTTGCCTGTTGACAATCTTCTCGATGACTTTTGCCGGGAACTGGAGTAGGGAGATGGGCCGAAAGTTCTTGAGGTCTTTGGGGTCCACCTTGGGTTTTTTGAGTAAGGCGTTGATCTCAGCATGCTTCCAGCTCTCCGGGAAGGTGGCGGTCTCAAAGGAGTTGTTGATGATCTTGCGGAGATGGGGTGCGATGGGGGAGCTTGCTTTGTTGAAGATGTGGTGCGGGCAGGGGTCCGATGGATGGTGTTCATGATTTTGATGGTTTCGTCCTCATTGACGTGGGTCCAGGAAAGCAGGGGTATGTTTGGCTAAGGGGCGGTGAGTCTGAGGTGTCGGTGGCTGTCGGGGGGGCCTGGTTGTTGAAGCTGTCATGGATGTCTGCGATCTTGCAGTGGAAGAAGGTGGCTAGGGAGTCATAGAGGTCTTGCGATGGCAGCATGTTGTTGGAGTTGGAGCTGGGGTTGGAGAGTTCCTTCACGATGTTGAAGAGCTCTTTGCTGTTGTGTGCATTGTTGTCAATGCGTTCTTTGAAGGAGGTCCTTTTGGTGGTTCGGATGAGTTGGTGGTGTCTGCGGATGGCGCTCTTGTAGGCTGCATTGCTGTCCTGTGCTTGTTTGTGGTGCCACTTCTTGGATGCCTGGATGCCTGGAGGTCGGTTGTGAACCAGGTGGCTTTACTGTCGGTGCGTCTGTTTGAGGGTTTCTTGATCGGGGTGAGTGTGTTGGCGCAGTTTTCGATCCATTGCCTGAGCTTGCGGGCAGCAGTGTCGGTGTCGATGGTGTCAGTTGGTGGGTTTCGGGCAAGGGTGGTGATTAGCTGGTCTTCGGTGACTTTGTTCCAGCTGCGACGGGGGCCCGTTGTGTGTGGTGGTGCGTGATGGGCCTCTCGAAGGTGAAGTGGATGCAGCGGTGGTCGGTCCAGTGGAGTTTGGTTGTGTGGCTGAAGGTGACGTTGTTGCTGCCGGAGAAGATGGGGTCGAGCCTGTGTCTGGCGGAGTGGGTGGGAGTTGTGATGAGCTGTTTGAGTCTGAGGTTGGCGAGGTTGGCGAGCAGGGTGGTAGAGTTGCTGTCGTTGGTGTTCTCGAGGTGGAAGTTCAGGTCTCCGAGGAGGATATAGTCCATGGATGCAAGGGCGTACTTGCTGATGAAGTCGGCGATGGAGTCGCTAAACTGTGGCCGGGGGTTCTGTAGATAAGGGTTCCTCTGAGGGTGGTATTGGGGTCGATGTGGATCTGGAAGTGCAGGTGTTCGGCGGCGCTGAGGGTGTCATCGGTGCTGGTTGAGATTCTGAGGGTGTTTCTGTGGACGATGGCGATTACTCCTCCTGCTCCGTTGGTGCAGTCCCTGCAGGTGATCTTGTGGCCGTCAGGGATGGCTATGGCGATGTTGGGTGCCGAGGAGGGGTTCATACAGGTCTCCGTCAGGAAGGCAACGTCCGGGGAGGAGGAGTCGAGTAGGTCCCAGAGTTTGATGGCATGCTTGGGGGTGGAGCGGGTGTTGAGTAGTATGCTTCGGAGGTTGTTGCGGTGAACATGGTGGTGGCTTGGAGGCTGGTGTAACTGCAGTTCTGGCAGGAGAAGGGTCCTTGGGTGCGCTTTGGGGTGGCCCAGAAGCAGGTGTGTGATCGGCCGGCATTGAGTGTGTTGAGGGTGCTGACCTCATAGCGGCATCGGGTGTCGTGGCGTTCGCGGGGGCCAGGGGGTCTGGCGCTGGGCACGGTCCAGATGCGGATGGGCGCAGACGGGCTTGCCTTTGGCAGCGGACGCTATAAGAAGGGGAGGTGGGAGGGAGGAGCAGCTGGGAGGCAGGACGAATGGACAGCGGGGAGGTCGCAGGGGATGCAGTGGCGGGAAACGGGAGAGCAGAGCGGGCGGAATTTACAGAAGGCAGAAGGGCACAATAACAGTACAAAAGGAATAAAAACAGACTACAAAAAAGGGAAAAAGCAAGCACATAGATACCTACGGTTCACCACTGGGCCACCAGGGATGAGGCGCAGGTGGTAGCCTGCGCGGGGGTGGAGGACCTCGAACTCATGGCAGCAGCGAGTTCAGGGACACGGGCACAACAGGTGGTGCTGTGCGGCTTGGGGAGCGACCTGCCTGGAGCAGGGTCAAGGGTGGCTTCAGGAGTAAAGTGGACTTCATCCCCAGCCAGGAGCTTCATTTGCAGAGTGGTGGAGAAAGGGGGCCATGGCCCCCACAGACCTCTTAGCAATCCCACTGTGTGGGACTTACTGGAGGTGCCAGGAGGGGTAGTTGGCCCCCAAGAACATCCTTGGGGGCCAACTACCCCTCCTATTACTTTCAGTAAGTCCCACACAGCAGGATTGCTAAGTTCTCATAGCAGGCCATGCCCCCTTTGCCCACCACTCTGCAAATGCGCTCCCTGGCCCGCTCTTGGATGGGATTAAGGTCCCCTTCGCTGCTGAGGGTCCTTAGGGGCCAACAAGCCTACCCGTTACCTTCAGTAAGCCCCACACAGTGGTATTGCTGAGAGGTGGATACAGGCCATGCCCCCTTTCTCCACCACTGTGAAAACATGCCTCCTCACATGCTCTTGGTTGGGGGTTGAAGTCCCATTGCCTCCTGAGGGTTCCTGGGGGCCAACTAGCCCTGCTGTAATCTCCAGAAAGCCTAATGCAGCTGGATTGCTAAGAGTGTTCAGAGACCATGCCACCCTTTTACGCCACCGAGCAAACGCTCCTCCTGCCGCACTGCAGCTTTGGAGATAAGGTCCACTTTAGTCCTGAAGCTCTCAGGACACAAGGGGACCTCATCCCCCCACCAGCAGTGCGCTAAGAGGCACGTTTGCAGAGTGTTGTAAAAAGGGACATGGCCTCTGACCACTCTCAGCAATCCCACTGTGTTGGGCTTACTGGAGGTACCTGATTGGCTAGTTGGCCCCTAAGAACCCCTAGGATCGAAGGGGACTTTATCCATCAACCCAAATCATGCCAGGATGTGCATGTACAGAGTCATGCATTTAGGGAGTGAGGCCTCAGGTGAGTTGGTGGTTTCTTTTTGGGTTTTTTAAGAAGTGGGGTGCCTGGCACCCTCCATTGAGCACGTTGGGCCCCGAGGACCCCATCCTCTGGGGTTTGAGCCATTTGTTTTATAGAAAACAGAGGGCAGGAAGTTGATTACGGTCCTGGGGACCCAATCACCCAGTTTAGTCCTTTGTTTTGTTTTTAAGGGGATGGGGCAGTGCGCCCCCCCCCTTCCAGTAATGATTTCGGCCTCAGGGACCCCTCCCTCCTGATGGACCCCATACCTGTGGGCTTGGCCAATTTTTTAAGAAACTTTTTGGTTTTAAAGGAGGGGGGCCTTGTGGCCTCCCTCCCCAGGCTGATTTCAGCCCCAGGGATCCCATCCCCCAGGGCCCCGCCATCCCTTTTTATTTAAATAAAGGGAGGGGGGCCAAGTGGCCCCCCTCCCAGGCCATTTTTGGCCCTGGGGACCCCATCCCCTGGGGCATGGCAATGACGTTGGGGACTGCCGGTGAGCCCGAATGCCCCCCGCAGTCCCTGCCAGCTCCCTGCCTCCTGCGGAAGCCGGCATTGCTTTTGGACAAAGGGAGCTGCTGACATGCAGCACCCTTTGCCCAAAAGCAATTCTGCTCTCGCTTCCATGAAGAGAAGCAGAAGTTTGCTGTGGCAGGGCGGAAGCAGTCCTCCTGCCCTGCCATAGCAAACTTCAATGTCCCGGGGTGTTGGACTTGGCCCCTTTTGCAGGGTCATCCCTGAACTTTTTGCCTTCCTCCTATATTATTTTCTGACCTGTTGTTGGCTGTTTTATGACTCTGGGCATTTTACCACTGCTGATCAGTGCTAAAGTGCATATGCTCTCCCTATTGGAAATTAAATGTTGATTGGATTCCATGATTGGCTTATTTGGTTTACTGTCAGACCCCAGTAAAGTGCACCAGGAGTGCCCAGGGCTTGTAAATCCAAATGCTGCTAGTGGGCTTGCAGCACTGGTTGTGCCACCCACAGAAGCAGCCTTGTAAAATGTGTCTAAGGTCTGCCATTGCAGAACCTGCATGCAGTCTGGTACAGTCATGCTGACTGTGCAAGTGCACCCACTTGCCAGTCCCTAAACCTTTCCTTTACTTCATGTGAGTCACCCCTATGGGAGGCCCAAGGGCAGGGTGCATTGTAAGCATAAGGTAGGACAAGACCTGATGTGTGTGGCATGTCCTAATAGTGAATTACAGCCATTTTCGTTTTTCACTATTGTAAGGCTACCTGTTCTCCATAGGCCAGAATGGGCTGCTGGAATTATTACATTATATAATCCTAACAGACTCAGAGAACATGGTAGAAATTCAAGTTTAGTATGCCTGAACTCAGAATAATAAAATACATATTTTAGTAAAGTTTATTTTGATATCCTGTGTTTGCAAATACCACTTTTAGAAAGTTAGTATTTGCTTGCCGAACCATTTCAGCCCGCCTCTGCTAGGATGGGTATCTGCTGTCTGGTTTCTGTGAGTGCAAAGAATCAGAGGAGAGTGGACCACTTGTCCTGTGTAGCCAGGGTCTTTTCATTTTTGATTCCTTCATAAAAGAACCCTCATAACTATACACAGGTGCGACAGCGGCATGAACTGGGTTACCGCTTATGTGTAGTAGTACAGCATCATCATCAGGTCTTTTTTTGAATGTATGCTGACCTCCACCCGGAGGAAGACCAACTGGTTAAACAGTAGCGTCCAGACATAAACATGAGGGAGGGTGTGCGAAGATTCGTATCAAGTGAATTAAAATCTCTAAATCATTGTTTCAGTTATGATTTCATTCTGGGAAGCTTGATAAGAGAAAGATAAAAATGTTCGAGTGCGGGAAAAGACCGAGTTACTGGTCTACCGTACTTATCAAATTGTAGGGGTCAACATGTCTCAGCCTTCTGTGGTAATCTAAAGGCTTTCATCAGGACCGATCTGAAGGAAGGCGCATTTTGGCTCCTTATATAGTGAAGATTCTCCACTAATCTTGTTAATGTGGTCAGATCCGTTGTATCTGTACCTAATTGGGATGGAAAAAACAGTAGTGTTCGAGTATTCTAGATGTGATAGATAATCATGAAATTCTGTCTCATGAAATCATTGGTGGAGCTACTGTCGTCTCTAGGAGAAGTGAGGTTAAAATTAAGGAGAATTTATCAGAAAGAATATATATATCTGAGCAGAACAATAGCGAAAAAATGGGGCGGCTAAGTGAAGTGAGTTTATTGTACAGGTAATTCACCTTGTCACGTGATAGATGTAGATGTTAAAGTCAACAAACTGTCACTGGTTGAGGCTTGGTTGTGAACATTATCTTGGGTGGTTAGTAGAAAATGGAGCAGTTTTGGTTGCATTTGTTTTTGGCGTTACGGTGTTAGTTGTGTACGTTTATTGTGCACTCGTTGAGATCGTAATTACATCTCGTAGTGGCCCTTTTCAAATCTCTACAAAAGGTGCAGTGAAAGAGGTAATACGATAAGGAACAGTTTTGTGAGAAATCCAAATATCGCCGCTACTGATGACTATAGCGCATGCTAGCAAAGTAGGCCAAACACAAAATAACTTCTAGTACAATATTACCTCAAGGAAAAATATGTTGTGTTCTCCGGAGGTGCCCGGAGTCACATGAGGAACTGTATTCCTAGAGTTGTAGAGAGGAACAAGTAAAGAGGATTAGAGGCGTCTTACTTTGTGTAGCTCGTCGTTCCACTCGCGGCGGCCATCAGTGCTTACCGGTTCCGTCACGTTCGTTGACTTGTTCTGTCTCTGTCTGTGGTACCTCCAATAGAAAGGACCCGTTCAATGTTGCCGTTAAGAAACGGAAAGGTTGTAGAGACAGAGAAAAGACTTGCTTCGTGTCTACATTACGCGGCGATGGTTGGCATCTACAATGGTTGGCATAGATAAGGCGGAAGGTATATAAAGCTAGGAAAAAAGTGCCCATGGTGATTTCATCTCGCACTTGTAAAAAAATAATAAGTACTTAGTAAAAGACAAATAATTCTTGCTTTAGATAGTCGATCACAAGTGTCAGAAGTATTTATGTTGGGTATCAGGACCTCGATCCTTTTTCTAAGGCCGTCACATTCAAGAAGTTACATTATGCCAAGATGTGCCAGGGGATATTATCATTCAGGCCTTGTTTGTCTGTGCCCAGACGGTAAATCCAGCGTTGTTCTTTTTCGAACAAGGTGCGTTCCGCATTGCTGTTTATAGATCGTAAACTTTCCAAAACAACCCATTTAAGATCGCTAATGTCGTGATTGTTCTCTATGTAATGTCTGCTCATTTTAGTAGTCAGTTTTTTACAGTTCACGTTGCTTTTATGTTCAGTGATCCTTTGTTTTATCTTGCGGCAGGTCATCCCAATGTACCTGAGGTTGCAGGGGCAGGTGATCATGTAAATTACATGCGTGGTATTGCAATTTGTGTGATGACGTAACGTCCAAGTTAGGTTGGGAAGAAGTTGAATGGTTTTAGTGACTTTCGTTAAATTGCATACTGAGCATGTGCCGCAGGGGTAGCGTCCTGTAATTGGTTCAAGATTCCATGCTGCTGTGATTGTCTCTCTCGTAGTATACGGAGTTGGTCTTGTGTGTACTAGAAAATCTTTGATATTTCTCGTTCTTTTATTAGCAAATCTGGGTTTCGGTGAACACTTGTAGAAGATTTTCTCTTGGCTGGTTGCGCGCTCTTTTTTGGCATTTTCTGATTATTTTTATTGGATAATCTCTTTTGGCAAGTTTGTCTCCTAGTTCTTTGGCTTGCGTTTTGTAAACTTTGAGATTGCTGCAATTTCTCTTCAGTCTTAGAAATTGGCTGAAAGGCAAATTGTCTCTGAGAGGGCGTGGATGGAAACTTTGATAGGATAGTAAGCTGTTCTTTGCTGTGGGTTTATGGTACGTCTTTGTCTGAAGCATATTGTTCTCTGAGTAAACAGTGACGTCAAGGAAATCAAGTTTTCTCCTGTCAGATGTACAGGTAAATTTCAGGCATTCGTCTCTGGAGTTGATCCATTCTAGAAATTCTAGTAGGATTTCTGCAGTATCTTCCCAAATCATGATGACGTCATCTATGTAGCGTTTCCAGAATTTTACTCGTGTAAGGTACGGATTGATGGGATTCTGTATGTACTGTTCTTCAAAGTCACTAACATACAGACCCGCCACACTAGGAGCAAAAGTGCTCCCCATAGATGTACCGTGGCGTTGTCTGTAGAGAGTGCCATTATACTCAAAATAGTTCTCCGTCAAGGCTAATTTGCAGCATTCTAACACGAAGTGTCTAGGTGTAGAATAAGCCCAGGGTTCTGAAAATAAGATGTTTTCTAAGGTGTTTAATGTCTTCTGTTGTGGGAGGCTGGTGTAAAGACTCTCTACATCCAGTCCTACTAGGTACATGGTGTTCTCATTGTAGACCTGATTGTTCAATTGGTTCAAGAGGTCTTGAGTGTCCTTCAGATATGTAGGTGTTCGTTGTACCAAGGGTTTGAGAAATTGGTCTGCAAACTGTGATAACGGTTCTAGTACTGAGCCTATCCCTGAGACGATAGGTCTTCCTGGTGGTGGGACTCTGTTTTTATGGGTCTTTGGTAAAGAGTAGAAATATGGTACTTTGGGAGACTTGGTTCTGAGAAAGTCTGCCTCATGTTTGGATTTCCACTGATTAGTCTGTGCTATCATTGAGTTTATGATTCCTTGCAGTCTTTTGGTGGGGTCACTGGTAATTTTCTCATAGAATTTTTGGTCAGACAGTAGGTCCAGACATTGTGTGTCGTATCCTTGTTTATCGAGGAGGACAATGCCACCTCCTTTGTCGGCTGGTTTGACAATTATATTCTCATTTCTGCTTAATTCTTCCATCGCTTGTTTCTCGCGTCTTGTGATGTTGATGAATGGTTTGTTGGACGAGGGTTTGATATTGTCCACTTCTTTGAGAATCGCTTGTTCAAAGGCTAAAACTTCTACGGGAACCAGATGATTGGGTGGACAGAAGGTCGATTTTGGTCTCAGGTTGGTGTCACTTGTCGGGATCTCGTTCTCTTTATTCCTAAAGAAAGCCTTTAGTTTGATTTTTCTACAAAATTCCGATAGTTCGCATTTCACTTTGAAGATGTCTAGAGGAGGTGTAGGGACGAAGCCCAGTCCTTTAAGTACCATATTTCTACTCTTTACCAAAGACCCATAAAAACAGAGTCCCACCACCAGGAAGACCTATCGTCTCAGGGATAGGCTCAGTACTAGAACCGTTATCACAGTTTGCAGACCAATTTCTCAAACCCTTGGTACAACGAACACCTACGTATCTGAAGGACACTCGAGACCTCTTGAACCACTTGAACAATCAGGTCTACAATGAGAATACCATGTACCTAGTAGGACTGGATGTAGAGAGTCTTTACACCAGCCTCCCACAACAGAAGACATTAAACACCTTAGAAAACATCTTATTTTCAGAACCCTGGGCTTATTCTACACCTAGACACTTCGTGTTAGAATGCTGCAAATTAGCCTTGACGGAGAACTATTTTGAGTATAATGGCACTCTCTACAGACAATGCCACGGTACATCTATGGGGAGCACTTTTGCTCCTAGTGTGGCGGGTCTGTATGTTAGTGACTTTGAAGAACAGTACATACAGAATCCCATCAATCCGTACCTTACACGAGTAAAATTCTGGAAACGCTACATAGATGACGGCATCATGATTTGGGAAGATACTGCAGAAATCCTACTAGAATTTCTAGAATGGATCAACTCCAGAGACGAATGCCTGAAATTTACCTGTACATCTGACAGGCGAAAACTTGATTTCCTTGACGTCACTGTTTACTCAGAGAACAATATGCTTCAGACAAAGACGTACCATAAACCCACAGCAAAGAACAGCTTACTATCCTATCAAAGTTTCCATCCACGCCCTCCCAGAGACAATTTGCCTTTCAGCCAATTTCTAAGACTGAAGAGAAATTGCAGCAATCTCAAAGTTTACAAAACGCAAGCCAAAGAACTAGGAGACAAACTTGCCAAAAGAGATTATCCAATAAAAATAATCAGAAAATGCCAAAAAAGAGCGCACAACCAGCCAAGAGAAAATCTTCTAAAAGTGTTCACACGGGAAGAACTAGAAGACCTTCTGACCTGTGTCACCACTTATAACACGATAACCAACACAGTGAAGAAAATTGTTAACAAGAATTGGAGAATCCTAACTTCGGACACACTACAATGGCCGAAACCCAGATTTGCTAATAAAAGAACGAGAAATATCAAAGATTTTCTAGTACACACAGGACCAACTCCGTATACTACTAAAGAGACAATCACAGCAGCATGGAATTTTGAACCAATTACAGGACGCTACCCCTGAAGCACATGCTCAGTATGCAATTTAACGAAAGTCACTAAAACCATTCAACTTCTTCCCAACCTAACTTGGACGTTACGTCATCACACAAATTGCAATAACACACATGTAATTTACATGATCACCTGCCCCTGCAACCTCAGGTACATTGGGATGACCTGCCGCAAGATAAAACAAAGGATCACTGAACATAAAAGCAACTTGAACTGTAAAAAACTGACTACTAAAATGAGCAGACATTACATAGAGAACAATCACGACATTAGCGATCTTAAATGGGTTGTTTTGGAAAGTTTACGATCTATAAACAGCAATGCAGAACGCACCTTGTTCGAAAAAGAACAACGCTGGATTTACCGTCTGGGCACAGACAAACAAGGCCTGAATGATAATATCCCATGGCACATCTTGGCATAATGTAACTTCTTGAATATGACGGCCTTAGAAAAAGGATCGAGGTCCTGATACCCAACATAAATACTTCTGACACTTGTGATCGACTATCTGAAGCAAGAATTATTTGTCTTTTACTAAGTACTTATTATTTTTTTACAAGTGCGTGATGAAATCACCATGGGCACTTTTTTCCTAGCTTTATATACCTTCCGCCTTATCTATAACAACCATTGTAGATGCCAACCATCGCCGCGTAATGTAGACACGAAGCAAGTCTTTTCTCTGTCTCTACAACCTTTCCGTTTCTTAACGGCAACATTGAATGGGTCCTTTCTATTGGAGGTACCACGGACAGAGACAGAACAAGTCGACGAACGTGACGGAACCGGTAAGCACTGATGGCCGCCGCGAGTGGAACGACGAGCTACACAAAGTAAGACGCCTCTAATCCTCTTTAATTGTTCCTCTCTACAACTCTAGGAATACAGTTCCTCATTTGACTCCGGGCACCTCCGGAGAACACAACATATTTTTCCTTGAGGTAATATTGTACTAGAAGTTATTTTGTGTTTGGCCTACTTTGCTAGCATGCGTTATAGTCATCAGTAGAGGCGATATTTGGATTTCTCACAAAACTGTTCCTTATCGTATTACCTCTTTCACTGCACCTTTTGTAGAGATTTGAAAAGGGCCACTACGAGATGTAATTACGATCTCAACGAGTGCACAATAAACGTACACAACTAACACCGTAACGCCAAAAACAAATGCAACCAAAACTGCTCCATTTTCTACTAACCACCCAAGATAATGTTCACAACCAAGCCTCAACCAGTGACAGTTTGTTGACTTTAACATCTACATCTATCACGCGACAAGGTGAATTACCTGTACAATAAACTCACTTCACTTAGCCGCCCCGTTTTTTCGCTACTGTTCTGCCCAGATATATATATTCTTTCTGATAAATTCTCCTTAATTTTAACCTCACTTCTCCTAGAGACGACAGTAGCTCCACCAATGATTTCATGAGACAGAATTTCATGATTATCTATCACATCTAGAATACTCGAATACTACTGTTTTTTCCATCCCAATTAGGTACAGATACAACGGATCTGACCACATTAACAAGATTAGTGGAGAATCTTCACTATATAAGGAGCTAAAATGCGCCTTCCTTCAGATCGGTCCTGATGAAAGCCTTTAGATTACCACAGAAGTCTGAAACATGTTGACCCCTACAAATTGATAAGTACGGTAGACCAGTAACTCGGTCTTTTACCGCACTCGAACATTTTTATCTTTCTCTTATCAAGCTTCCCAGAATAAAATCATAACTGAAACAATGATTTAGAGATTTTAATTCACTTGATACGAATCTTCGCACACCCTCCCTCATGTTTATGTCTGGACGCTACTGTTTAACCAGTTGGTCTTTCTCCGGGTGGAGGTCAGCATACATTCAAAAAAGACCTGATGATGATGCTGTACTACTACACATAAGCGGTAACCCAGTTCATGCCGCTGTCGCACCTGTGTATAGTTATGAGGGTTCTTTTATGAAGGAATCAAAAAAGAAAAGACCCTGGCTACACAGGACAAGTGGTCCACTCTCCTCTGATTCTTTGCATTTAACATAAGGAAGCCGAATGGACCACAGCTTCTTCTTCCCTCCCCATAGATTATTTGGTTTCTGTGAGTGACAGGGCTGGGGAATTCCAGGAGACAGGCTGGGCAGCCAGGTGGTGAATAGGAAGATTACATCCAGATGGGTGGAAGGAGTAAACCTGCACTTTGAATAGGGCTGTGCCTTTCCACCACAATGCTGGCTCCACCCCCTGGGGAGCGTCTGATGTCTCTGCCCTGCACACTGAAAGGAGAAGCCAGAGTCCGGTAAACAAAGTACTCCAGAACTGGGTTGAACTGGGCAAAGGCCCCCTGGCCTGCAAGAACAAAACAAAAGAAAACATGGAAAACAATTACCTGAAGCAGGCCTATATATGACCGGACAAAGGAGGCCTGCTAAACAACACAGCTTTAATACAAAATTCAACAGGGCTATGAAAGGAATGGAAAGAAGTTACACATCAAGCACACACACACATCCAACAAAGGTATTTAACACACACACACTCAAACAGTGAAATACACCACAACCACATTTAGCATTTAAATCCTATGCCATCCATGCCCTTCATGATGTTTAAATTCAACAGATACCACAGAAACATGAACCCATGGGTACCCTACTGGCTGAAATTGCAAAGAAAAACAACTAGGCCCCTATTGAAAGTACAGGCCACCCACAACAATATTTTTTTTAAAAAATGAAATCCCAGAAAAATGTAGGTACAAACAAGCCCCAATGAAACAAACATGTACACCAATTCTCCAACGTACTTGTAAAATTAAATCTCAAATCAAAAAGTCATCAAATAAATCCAATCCAATGGTATGATGCAGCAGACAGACACAAAAAGTGATCCTTCCAGCTCTACTCCAAATGAAAGTGAACAGCACATGGACAAAGCACTGGGAGGAGCCTCCTGGACAGGAACAGGAAGTTGGAGACTCAGGGGCACTTCCTTCCTCTTGAAAAAAAGAGTAAAACAAAAGAAAGGACTCTTTGCACAAAAGACTACAGCCAAATCACAATCTGAGGAGTTTTTCTGAGCAAAATGATCATTTTCGAGAAGGTTTTATGATGCAGGAGAGATATTCTTCACCAGATTGTAGTTTTTGCATTTTCGGGATCGCGATTTTACCGAGACAGCCGCCGGAAGTCAGTTTGCCGTCCGAATGACGTGTTCGCGTTCGCACACTCTCGCGGGATCGGGCGGCCATATTACAAATCTCGTGGCGCACGCGATCGGAAAGAAAATTGAGCTGGCGAATGCAGAATCACGGTAAGATGATACCGCGCATGCGAGAATGAATATTGAGCGCGCGAGGAAGGAAAACAACTACGTTATGCTGTAGATTGCGTAGCAATCTGCAACTTTGCGCTCTACGCGAATCGCAAAGTTTACCTAAACTTCGCAAACTCCGCGAGCCGAGAGTAGTTCACCGCCCAGGCTTACTGAGAACATTTAACCACCTATAGGAGAAGCTACCCGCTTTTTAAGCTAACATCTTCAGAAGCACAGCACATGTGAGAATACATACACAAGAAGACATATACCTCAGCCACGAGAGCAGGCAGACTTTAAAACTTGACAGTTTGCACTTCCCATTTGAGTACAGAAAGAGGTGAGAGAAGTACAGAAAGAAGCAAGAGAAGTGCTGCAAAAAAACAAGAGAGGTGTGGAAACTAACAAATGTGCAGAAAGAGGCAAGAGAAGTGCAGAAAGAGGCAATAGAGGTGCATACAGAGGACAAATGGGTGCAGAAAAAGCAAGAGAAGTGCAGAAATAACCAACAGAGGTGCAGAAAGAGCCTAGAAGGGTGCAGAAAGAGTCAAGAGAAGTGCAGAAAGAAGCAACAGCTGTGCAAAAAGAGTAAAGAGCAGTGCAGGAAAAAACAAAAGAGGTGCAGAAAGAGGCAAGAGAGGTGCAGAAAGAGGCAAGAGGGGTGCTGAAAGAGGCAAGAGAGGTACAGAAAGAAGCAATAGACATGCAGAAAGAAGCAACAGAGGTGCAGAAAGAAGCAACAGGGGTGCAGAAAGAAGCAACATGGGTGCCGACAGAGGCAAGATTGGGTACAGAAAGAGTCAAGAGAAGTACAGAAAGAAGCAATTGAAATGCAGAAAGAGGCAAAAGAAGTTAAGAGAAAAGCAAACAAAGTGGAGAAAGAGGCAAGAGACGTACAGAAAGAAGCAAAAGAGGTGAAGAAAGAGGCAAGAGAGCTGCAGAAAGAGGCTAGGGAGGTGCAGAAAAGGGGAAGAAGGGTACATAAAGAGGCAAGAAGGGTGCAGAAAGAAGCAAGAAGCATGCAGAAAGAAGCAAGAGAGGTGCAGAAAGAAGCAAGTGGGTTGTAGAAAGAGGCAAGAGAGGTACAGAAAGAGGAGTGCAGAAAGAGGGAATAAGGGTTAAGAAAGAAGCAAGAGAGGTACAGAAAGAAGCAAGCGAAGTGCAGAAGAAAGGAACAGGGGTGCTATGAGATGCTAGAGGGGTGCAGAAAGAGGCAAGGGAAGTGCAAAAATAGGCATGAGATCTGCAGAAACAGTCAAAAGAGGTACAGAAAGACCGAACAGCTGTGCAGACAGAGGTCCTGAGGGGTGCAGAAATGTGCAAGAGATGTACAGAAAGAGGCAATAGCAGTATAGAAAAAACCAACAGGCATGCAGAAAGAGGCAAGAGAAGTGCTGAAAGAAGCAATAGCGGTGTAGAAAGAAGCAACAGAAGTGATGAGAGAGACAAGAGAGTTGTAGAAAGAAACAAGACAGGTGCAGAAAAAAGAAAGCAAGAGAAGTCCATACAGATGCAAATGAGGTGCAAAAAGAGGCAAGAGAACTGCAAAAAGATTCAAGAGAGATGCCGAAAGAGGCAAGTGAGGTGAGGAAACAGGCAAAAGGGGTGCGGAAAGAGGCAAGAGAAGTGCAGAAAGAAGCAACAGAGGTGCAGAAGAAGACAAGAGAACTACAGAAAGAGGTAAGAGAGTTGTAGAAACAGTCACAAGAGGTGCAGAAAGAGAGAACAGGGGTGCCGGCAGATGCAAGAGAGGTGCTGAAAGAGGGAAGACGCGTGCAGAAAGAGGCAAGAGGGGTGAGAAAAGAAGCAAGAGAAGTGATGAAAGAAGCAACAGAGGTTCAGGAAGCAGCAAGAGAAGTGCCGAAAGAAGCAACAGAGGTGCAGAAAGAGGAGAGTGGGGTACAGAAATAGGCAAGGGAGGTGCAGAAAGAAGCACAAGAGGTACAGAAAGAAGCAAAGAAGTGCAGAAAGAAGCTAGAGGGGTGCAGAAAGAGGCACGGGAAGAGCAGAATGAAGCAACAGAGGTAGATAAGGAAGCAAGATAATTGCAGAAAGAGGCATGAGAGTTTCAGAAACAGTCAAAAGAGCTACAGAAAGATGGAACAGGGGTACAGACAGAAATTTGCAAGAGAGGTGCAGAAAGAAGCAAGAGCAGTGCAGAAAGAGGCAAGAGAAGTGCTGAAAGAAGCAACAGAGGTGTAGAAAGAACCAAGAAAAGTGATGAAAGAGGCAAGAGAGTTGCAGAAAGAAAATAGAGAGGTGCAGAAAAAGCAAGAGAAGTGCAGACAGAGGCAAGTGAGGTGTGAAAAGAGGCAAGAGAAGTGCAGAAAGAGGCAAGATAGATGCAGAAAGAGGCCAGTGAGGTGCAGAAAGAGGCAAGAGGGGTACATAAAGAGTCAGGAGAAGTGCAGAAAGAAGCAACAGATATGTAGAAGAAGGCAAGAGAACTGCAGAAAGAGGCAAGAGAGTTGCAGAAATAGGCAAGCGATGTGCGGAAAGAGGGTGTGGAAAGAGGCAACAGAGGTGTAGAAAGAAGCAATAGATGTATAGAAAGACGCAATAGAGGTACATAGAGAACGGATATAGATGCAGGAAAGAAGCAAAAGAAGTGCAGAAAGAAGCAACAGAGGTGCAGAAAGAGGCACGAGGTGTGCAGAAAGAGGCAGGAGAAGTGCAGAAAGAGGCAAGAGAGGTGCAAAAAATGGCAACAGAGGTGCAGAAAGAAAGAAGAGGAGTGCAGAAAGAGGGAAGAGGAGTGTAGAAAGAAGCAAAATAATTAAAGAAAGAAGCAAGAGAGGTGCAGAAAGAATCAAGGGAAGTGCAGAAAGAAGCAAATGAGGTGCAGAAAGAGGCATGCGAGGTGCAGAAAGAGGCATGCGAGGTGCAGAAAGAGGCAAGAGAGGTGCAGAAAGAGGAAAGAGGGTGCAGAAAGAGGGAAGAGAAGTACAGAAAGAAGCAACGAGAATGAGGCAAGAGAGGTACAGAACAAAGAAGCAAGAGAGGTGCAGAAATAAGTAGGGGAGGTCCAGAAAGAAGGGAGGTACAGAAAGCGGAAGAGATGTGCAGAAAGAGGCAAGAGAAGTGCAGCAAAATGAAGATAGGTACAGAAAGAAGCAAGAGTAATGCAGAAAGAGGTACGAGAGGCGTAGAAAGAAGCAAGAGCGGTTTGCACACCATTAGTACCAATTTAACACCCACATTTAGCAATAAGTAACAGCTGACCATTCCAGGTTTGCAAAGGGCCTTCCACCACGCTGTAACACTTGTTGCTGCATTTTTGGTAACTTTTGAGCTAGATACGTTTTTTTGTTCAAATCTGCAGATTATGCAGCAGATGATGGATTATGTGGCAAATGCGTAAAATTAATAATTATGTGAAATTCAGTGCTGCCAAACAGTCTCATAATTCCAGTGGCCCTGCTCATACCTCTGACTAGGTCCAGAAGTGCTCCTCAGTGGTTACCTCTTTTTTTTGTGCTTCATTGAATTTATAGTTTAGCTTCTATGGAAACAAGGAAGACTAAACCTGAGGTTACCACTCCCCATAATTACTTTCCATAACATATAATCCCACCTCACATAATTCCTATTCACTAAATACTGTTACAGGTTTCTGCACAATTACAGAACTTTGCACAGGAGTATGGGACCTTGGTGTATAGGGACTGATTCTTCCTACTACCTTAGTACCCACGAACACAGGACCAGCTAGCTATAGTGTCTCACTTGCTCTCCTACAGAATTACCAGAGAAACAAATGAGTAGACACTCCAGAACATAAGACTCCCAGATCTCTCAGGATTTGCGGTAACAAGGCACACCATTTCGCTCACACCGTTGTACTTGTCCACAATAAGATCTGACAGAGATAGAAAACAGTTTAAAATATTTATTTTAACTAACATGCCCTAACATGCATCATAGGTGCCACAACAAGCAGGAAAATGTATAACACAAATATAGTCAGCATAGCAGCGAGTCCATACACCATGAAGGGAGATGTCACCATAAAAAGACAATGGAGAAAAAGACTATGGTGACTAACCTCCCTCCCCTTGCTAAGAAGTTTTATTATATCATATAAGATCATTGGGCATTGTCAGCAGACCCCATACCTAAGCCAATAGATGATATGTCTACATCATAGGTCTTCTCCCTGGAAAGGTCCCTCTCCAAGTGTGTCTCACCTATTTGTGTACCCTACTAAAGAAAACAAGTACGCTGTCCAAACAACATCTGCATTGGTATGTTTTGTCTAAGGGCTAAGGTCTAGCAAGAACAAAATAACAAGGGGCATTGTTGTTCGACCGTGCACATATAGTTCAGTCAAAATCCCAGGAACATTCAGAGAGTGAACACAGCGACGTGTTCCCATGTGAAAGCAGTCGTTGAAATATTGCAAACAAAAATATGTGTAGTAACATGCACAAAAGCAGAAGGCAAGCTGCAAAGTGCTCATGCTAACTTAGTGAGAAACAACAATGTCCTGATGGGCCATGTGACAATACCACATACTTTTTATTTTTTATTCACATAATTTCACTGCACAACATACCACATAATTCCACTACACACAATGTACATCCACACCACTCCAAAAAACATTAGAAGAAAACTTTTACATTTACAACGGCAATAGCTCTAACACTCGCAAATGCAAGACCTATTGCATTGCAAATGCTTCTTTAACTAGTAGCCTTGTTTGCAGAGTGCTGGAGAAAGGGGGCTGGGCCTTCAACCAGCTCTCAAGAATTCCTCTGCGCAGGACTTACAGGAGGTACCACAAGTGCTTTTTGGCCCCATAAATCCTTCAATCAATAAACCAATTCATTTGTAGAGCGCACTACTCACCCGTGAGGGTCTCAAGGCACTAGGGGTGTGGGGGGTGCTGCTACTGCTCGAACAGCCAGGTCTTGAGAAGTCTCCTGAAGGTCAGGAGGTCCTGGGTGTGTCACAGGCGGATGTGGAGGGTGTTTCAAGTCTTGGTGGCGAGGTGGGAGAATGATCTGCGGCTGGCGGTTGCTCGTCGGATGTGGGGGACCATGGCGAGGTCAGCGGAGTGAAGCCGGCGGTTCGGGGAGTAGAAGGTGAGTCGTTTGTTGAAGTATGCTGGTCCGGTGTTGTGGAGTGCTTTGTGAGCGTGGGTGAGGAGCTTGAAGGTGATCCTCTTGTTGACAGGAAGCCAGTGCACGTCTCTCAGGTGGGCTGCGATGTGGCTGTGGCAGGGGATGTCGAGGATGAGGCGTGCTGAGGCGTTCTGTGTGCGTTGTAGTCGTTTCTGGAGTTTGGCCGAGGTTCTCGCGTAGAGGGCGTTGCCGTAGTCCAGTCTGCTGCTAACGAGGGCCTGGGTGACCATCCTTCTGGTTCGGGTGGGGATCCATCTGTAGATCTTGTGGAGCATGCGGAGGGTGTTGAAGCAGGAGGAGGAGACGGTGTTGACTTGCTGGGTCATTGACATCGATGAGTCCAGGATGACCCCCAGGGTCCGTGCGTGGTCAGTGTGGTTCGCCACATCTCCCAGCACGGCCGGCCTCCATGAGTCATCCCAAGTGGAGGGGTGGATCCAATGATGAGGACCTCTGTCTTGTACGAGTTCAGTTTCAGGCGACTGTTCTTCATCCATTCGGCGATGGCCTTCATTCCTTCATGAAGGTTGGTTTTGTAGATGGAGGGGGCCTTGGTGAGGTAGAGGATCAGCTGTGTGTCGTAAGCGTATGAGATGATGTTGAGGTCGTCTGATCGGACAATGCTGGCAAGCGGTGCCATGTAGACGTTAAAGAGAGTCGGACTGAGAGACGATCCTTGCGGTACGCCTCAGATAATCTTGGTGTCTTTAGATTGGAATGGGGGAGGCGGTCACTCTGGGTTCTGCCGGTGAGGATGGAGGTGGTCCAGTCCAGGGCTTTGTTGTAGATCCCTGCATTGTGGAGGCATGTGCATGGGGTGTGGTAGCAGATGGTGTCGAAGGTGGCCGAAAGGTCCAGGAGGATGAGGGCCGCGGTTTCTCCGTTGTCCAGCAGGGCCCTGATGTCGTCGGTGGCGGCAAGGAGGGCTGTTTTGATGCTGTGGTTGCTGCGGAACCCGGATTGGGACGGGTCCAGGATGTTGTTCACTTCGAGGAAGGAGGTCAGTTGCCTGTTGACAATCTTCTCGATGACTTTTGCCGGGAACTGGAGTAGGGAGATGGACCGAAAGTTCTTGAGGTCTTTGGGGCCACCTTGGGTTTTTTGAGTAAGGCGTTGATCTCAGCGTGCTTCCAGCTCTCCGGGAAGGTGGTGGTCTCAAAGGAGTTGTTGATGATCTTGCGGAGATGGGGTGCGATGGTGGAGCTTGCTTTGTTGAAGATGTGGTGCGGGCAGGGGTCCGATGGATGGTGTTCATGATTTTGATGGTGTCGTCCTCGTTGACGTGGGTCCAGGAAAGCAGAGGTATGTGTGGCTGAAGGGCGGTGAGTCTGAGGTGTCGGTGGCTGTCGGGGGGGGTCTGGTTGTTGAAGCTGTCGTGGATGTCTGCGATCTTGCAGTGGAAGAAGGTGGCTAGGGAGTCATAGAGGTCTTGCGATGGCTGGATGTCGTTGGAGTTGGAGCTGGGGTTGGAGAGTTCCTTCACGATGTTGAAGAGCTCTTTGCTGTTGTGTTCATTGTTGTCAATGCGTTCTTTGAAGGAGATCCTTTTGGTTGTTCGGATGATTTGGTGGTGTCTGCGGATGGCGCTCTTGTAGGCTGCATTGCTGTCCAATGTTTGTTTGTGGTGCCACTTCTTGGATGCCTGGATGCCTGGAGGTCGGTGGTGAACCAGGTGGATTTTCTCTCTGTGCGTCTGTTTGAGGGTTTCTTGATCGGTGTGAGTGTGTTGGCGCAGTCTTCGATCCATTGCCTGAGGTTGCGGGCAGCAGTGTCGGTGTCGATGGTGTCAGTTGGTGGGTTTCGGGCAAGGGTGGTGATTAGCTGGTCTTCGGTGACTTTGTTCCAGCTGCGACGGGGGCCCGTTGTGTGTGGTGGTGTGTGGTGGGCCTCTCGAAGGTGAAGTGGATGCAGCGGTGGTCGGTCCAGTGGAGTTCGGTTGTGTGGCTGAAGGTGACATTGTTGCTGGCGGAGAAGATGGGGTCGAGCGTGTGTCTGGCGGAGTGGGTGGGAGTTGTGACGAGCTGTTTGAGTCCAAGGTTGGAGAGCAGGGTGGTAGAGTTGCTGTCGTTGGTGTTCTCGAGGTGGAAGTTCAGGTCTCCGAGGAGGATATAGTCCATGGATGCAAGGGCGTGCTTGCTGATGAAGTCGGCGATGGAGTCACTAAACTGTGGCCGGGGGCCGGGGGTTCTGTTGATAAGGGTTCCTCTGAGGGTGGTATTGGGATTGATGTGGATCTGGAAGTGCAGGTGTTTCGCGGCGCTGAGGGTGTCATCGGTGCTGGTTGAGATTCTGAGGGTGTTTCTGTGGACGATGGCAATTACTCCTCCTGCTCCGTTGGTGCAGTCCCTGCAGGTGATCTTGTGGCCGTCAGGGATGGCTATGGTGATGTTGGGTGCCGAGGAGGGGTTCATACAGGTCTCCGTCAGGAAGGCGACGTCCGGGGAGGATGAGTCGAGTAGGTCCCAGAGTTTGATGGCATGCTTGGGGGTGGAGCGGGTGTTGAGTAGTATGCTTCGGAGGTTGTTGCGGTGAACGTGGTGGTGGCTTGTAGGCTGGTGTAGCTGCAGTTCTGGTAGGAGAAGGGTCCTTGGGTGCGCTTTGGGGTGGCCCGGAAGCAGGTGTGTGATCGGCCGGCATTGAGTGTGTGGAGGGTGCTGGTGTCATAGCTGCGTCGGGTGTCGTGGTGTTCGCGGGGTCCAGGGGGTCTGGCGCTGGGCATGGTCCAGGTGCGAACGGGCGCAGACGAGCTTGCCTTTGGCAGCGGACGCTATAAGAAGGGGAGGTGGGAGGGAGGAGCAGCTGGGAGGCAGGACGAATGGGCCAGCGGGGAGGTCGCAGAGGATGCAGTGGCGGGAAACGGGAGAGCAGAGCGGGCGGAATTTACAGAAGGCAGAAGGGCACAATAACAGTAGGAAAAGGAATAAAAACAGACTACATAAAAACAGAATGCAGTAAATCACAACAGAAGACAGACAGGAAAAAGGGGCAAAGCAAGCACATAGATACCTACGACTCACCTCTGGGCCACCAGGGATGAGGCGCAGGTGGTAGCCTGCGGGGGGTGGAGGACCTCGAACTCATGGCAGCAGCGAGCTCAGGGACACGGGCACACAAGGTGGTGCTGTGTGGCTTAGGGAGCGACCTGCCTGGAGCAGGGTCAAGGGTCGCTTCAGGAGTAAAGTGGACTTCATCCCCAGCCATTAGTGTGCCAGGAGCTTCATTTGCAGAGTGGTGGAGAAAGGGGGCCATGGCCCCCGCAGACCTCTTAGCAATCCCACTGTGTGGGACTTACTGGAGGTGCCAGGAGGGGTAGTTGGCCCCCAAGAACATCCTTGGGGGCCAACTACCCCTCCTATTACCTTCAGTAAGTCCCACACAGCAGGATTGCTAAGTTCTCATAGCAGGCCATGCCCCCTTTACCCACCACTCTGCAAATGCGCTCCCTGGCACGCTCTTGGATGGGGATTAAGGTCCCCTTCGCTGCTGAGGGTCCTTAGGGGCCAACAAGCCTACCTGTTGCCTTCAGTAAGCCCCACACAGTGGTATTGCTGAGAGGTGGATACAGGCCATGCCCCCATTCTCCACCACTGTGAAAACATGCCTCCTCACATGCTCTTGGTTGGGGGTTGAAGTCCCATTGCCTCTTGAGGGTTCCTGGGAATAGCCCTGCAGTAATCTCCAGTAAGCCTAATGCAGCTGGATTGCTGAGAGTGTTCAGAGACCATGCCCCATTTTTACGCCACCGAGCAAACGCTCCTCCTGCCACACTGCAGCTTTGGAAATAAGGTCCACTTTAGTTCTGAAGCTCTCAGGACACAAGGGGACCTCATCCCCCCACCAGCAGTGTGCTAAGAGGCACGTTTGCAGAGTGTTGTAAAAAGGGACATGGCCTCTGACCACTCTCAGCAATCCCACTGTGTTGGGCTTACTGGAGGTACCTGATGGGCTAGTTAGCCCCTAAGAACCCCTAGGATCGAAGGGGACTTTATCCATCAACCCAGATCATGCCAGGATGCGCATGTACAGAGTCATGCATGGAGGGAGTGAGGCCTCCAGTGAGTTGGTGGTTTCTTTTATGTTTTTTTAAGAAGTGGGGTGCCTGGCCCCCTCCCTTGAGCACTTTGTGCCCCAAGGACCCCATCCTCTGGGGTTTGAGCCATTTGTTTTATAGAAAACAGAGGGTGGGAAGCTGATTACGGTCCTGGGGACCCAATCCCCCAGTTTAGTCCTTTGTTTTGTTTTTAAGGGGATGGGGCAGTGCGCCCCCCCTTCCAGTAACGATTTCGGCCTCAGGGACCCCTCCCTCCTGATGGACTCCATACCTGTGGGCTTGGCCATTGTTTTAATAAACTTTTTGCTTTTAAATGAGGGGGGCCTTATGGCCTCCCTCCCCAGGCTGATTTCAGCCCCAGGGACCCCATCCCCCAGGGCCCAGCCATCCCTTTTTATTTAAATAAAGGGAGGGGGGCCAAGTGGCCCCCCTCCCAGGCCATTTTTGGCCCTGGGGACCCCATCCCCTGGGGCATGGCAATGACGTTGGGGACTGCCGGTGAGCCCGAATGCCCCCCGCAGTCCCTGCCAGCTCCCTGCCAGCTCCCTGCCTCCTGCGGAAGCCGGCATTGCTTTTGGACAAAGGGAGCTGCTGACATGCAGCACCCTTTGCCCAAAAGCAATTCTGCTCTCGCTTCCATGAAGAGAAGCAGAAGTTTGCTGTAGCAGGGCGGGAGCAGTCCTCCCGCCCTGCCATAGCAAACTTCAATGTCCCGGGGTGTTGGACTTGGCCCTTTTTGCAGGGTCATCCCTGAACTTTTTGCCTTCCTCCTATATTTTTTTTCTGAACTGTTGTTGGCTGTTTTATGACTCTGGGCACTTTACCACTGCTGATCAGTGCTAAAGTGCATATGCTCTCCCTATTGTAAATTAAATGTTGATTGGATTCCATGATTGGCTTATTTGGTTTACTGTCAGACCCCAGGAGTGCCCAGGGCTTGTAAATCCAACTGCTGCTAGTGGGCTTGCAGCACTGGTTATGCCACCCACAGAAGCAGCCTTGTTAAAATGTGTCTAAGGTCTGCCATTGCAGAACCTGCATGCAGTCTGGTACAGTCATGCTGACTGGGCAAGTGCACCCACTTGCCAGTCCCTAAACCTTCCCTTTACTTCATGTGAGTCACCCCTATGGTAGGCCCAAGGGCAGGGTGCATTGTAAGCATAAGGTAGGACAAGCCCTGATGTGTGTGGCATGTCCTAATAGTGAATTACAGCCATTTTCGTTTTTCACTATTGTAAGGCTACCTGTTCTCCATAGGCCAGAATGGGCTGCTGGAATTATTACATGATATAATCCTAACAGACTCAGAGAACATGGTAGAAATTCAAGTTTAGTATGTCTGAACTCAGAATAATAAAATACATCTTTTAAGTAAAGTTTATTTTGATATCCTATGTTTGCAAATACCACTTTTAGAAAGTTAGTATTTGCTTGCCTACCCATTTCAGCCCGCCTCTGCTAGGATGGGTATCTGCTGTCTGGTTTCTGTGAGTGACAGGGCTGGGGAATTCCAGACGACAGGCTGGGCAGCCAGGTGGTGAATAGGAAGATTACATCCAGATGGGTGGAAGGAGTACACCTGCACTTTGAATAGGGCTGTGCCTTTCCACCACAATGCTGGCCCCACCCCCTGGGGAGCGTCTGATGTCTCTGCCCTGCACACTGAAAGGAGAAGCCAGAGTCCAGTAAACAAAGTACTCCAGAACTGGGTTGAACTGGGCAAAGGCCCCCTGGCCTGCAAGAACAAAAGAATTGCACTATAAATATTGGGGCCCTGCTCCTAAGAAATCAGATCCTGCTTGAACCAAGAAGAACCTCTGCCCGACGAGAAGGAACTGGAGAAGCTGCAAGGAGGAGTACTGTTCCTGACCTGGGGGACTGGCCTGCAGTGGTTGCCTTGCTGCGAGAGGAATGGAAAAGACTAAAGGAATTTTTATCAACTTGTGCTTTCAACAATCTCCAAGGGCTTGTGGGTGAGCTTGCCCCCTGAACGGAGTCCCAGGAATATTGGACTCCTACTGCCTTAGACAGAGCCGCTGGACATTGCCAAGATTTGTCCTGCCACTGGAGCCGCGATCCGAGTGCGATTCGTATCCCCCTGTCCGCTTTAAAGTTTGTGGCCGGCCGCCCCGCACCGTGTGACTCCGCTCCAAATTCGACCCGTAGCTCGCACTGTCCAAGAAGGGCCGCCCACACCCGCTTCACCCTCCCCCCTTCGAGCCGCACTGACTCGCCGCACTCCTGCTGCTGGACTCAGGGATCGGAGTGCCCCACAAGGCTCGCAGCGTACCTGCCACCTTGTGCCGCGCTGCTTCGCATCGAACAGGCATCCCCACTCTGAGGCACGACGCGCATCCCGCCTCGCACAGTGAACGCTGGAAAACCAGCATCGTCCGCCTCACTCCTCGGGGCCCCCGCTCCACGCCTCTCACAAAGACGCCTACAACCAGCCGGGGTCCGCACCACAGAGGAGCAGCCAACGTCCCTGGTTTGCCTTCACTCCTGCCAGCGCCTCGTCTGCGTCGGACGCATTAAAAGATACTGTACGATTCGCACCGAGACTGTGTGCGCAACGGACCGGAGAGTCCGCAACGTTTAGTTAACTCTTTTTGTATATGATCTTCCCCAAAAGATCCGCACAGTCAGCGCGAAGCGCATGGAACAGAAGGACACGTATTTTTAAAGAACTCTTAAGTCCTAAACAGTATTGTGGCCTATTTGTACGTTATTGGGTCTTGTGCTAAGCCTTTATATAAAGAAATACTTATTTTTATACAAACCCTGGTGTGGTGTCCATGTGTGGTGTTGTCACTGAGTTGCTGTATGTATTTACAAATGCTTAACCTATAACACCTCTGAAAATAAGTCTTGTCTGCTCACACCAAGCTACCTAGAGGGTGAGCAGGGGTTATTTTAAGAGGGTAATCCCCTTATCCTGACTAGAGGAGAGAGTCCCTGCTTGTCACAAATCAATTACCTGTGCCAGCCAGAGAACCCAAATTCTAATACGGGGTGTGTCTCTTGGGGGGTGGCGGTCCCCAGGGCCAAGGAGGGCTCTGGAGGGAGGCAGCACAGCCCCCCTCCCAGCATTTGCAAAGCCCTGGGGAGCTGGTGGTTGGCAACAGAACCCCACACTTACATACTATATTCCCCCCGGAGGTGCTGGTCCCTGGGGCAGGTCCCCCCTACACCTTTTTTAATTTAAAAAAAGGCCCGGCAAGGAGGCAGTCCCTGGGGCTACGTGGGTGCATGACCCCCATGCCTTTTATTTTTTTTAAATGCCCCAGGGAGGTGACGATCCCCAGGGCTGCTGTAGGGTCACGTACACCCCACATATCATTAATATAGCCCCGGGGAGGTGGTGGTCCCCGGGACAGGATTTCAGTGGGATTCATGCATCCTACGTGACCCTGCCAAAAATGTAAACACAAAAATGCTTTTTTGGGCCCTCAGGGTCCCGGTGGGACCCCCTGAGCAGGCCTAGAGGGTCACGGTGTTCCTACCCCGCCCCCTTTTCTTGTTTTTTTACCTTTTTTCTTGTGACTCGGTTCAACTGTGTGACAAGATTGCTGCCAAAACTTTCTGGTTTGAAGTGTTGGAAGCCAATCAGGCTTGTGATCGGGAGGGTTCGCAGATCTACTGCAGGCACCAGTTACCAATTTTTTTATAAGTGAATTTAAATGGAACTACTGAACGGATTTACACCATGTTATGTTATCAAGTATTTGTAGAGCGCTCGTACACCGGTTGGTTTCTTGGTGCTGATTACTAGGGGGGGTAGCCAACCCGGAGACAGATCATTCATAAGCTTGGATAAAAAGACAGGTTTTGAGACCCTTCCTGAAATACAGTAAATTAACACTTGACCTGATTTCCAGGGGCATTGAGTTCCATAGACGGGGGGCTAGAGTTGTGAACCTGCAACCCCCTTGGCACTTCAACTTGAAGGTAGGAACAGTCAGAAGTTGAAGCTGTGCTGAACAGAAACTGCGTGAAGGAGTGTAGCGGGAGATGAGGTTGTTTATGAATTTAGGGCTCTGGCTATTCAGGGATTTAAACACCAGACACCCCACTTTGAAGATGCAGCGCTTGGGGATGGGGAGCCAGTTCAATTTCCTAAGAAGGGGGGATGCGTGTTACCACTTGGGTTGTTTGTATACCGGTCTGGCTGCTTGGTTCTGGACCATTTGTAGCCGTTTTGTAAGTCCCAAGAGGTATGTTGCGTTGGCATAGTCAAAACATGATATTACCAAAGCTATCAGCACCTGTACCAGAGCTGCCTGGGTCAGAAGCCTGCTTATCTTCCAGATTTTGTGCAACTGAAGAAAACATGTGGATATCACGGCACGTACATGCGATTTTAGGGAGAGGTCATTGCCTACGGTGACCCCTAAGCTTTTCACTGAGGGTGAAGGAACTGACGGGGGGCCTAATGCGCTTGGCCAATACTGTGGGCCCCATTGATTATTGTTGCCACTTGTCAGGACCAGTTTGGTTTTACCTGGGTTTAGTTTTAAGTGATTGTGCTCCATCCATTGACGGATGAATGTCATGGTGGATTTAAAATCAGATATTGACTGGGGAGAGTTGTCAATAGTAAACATAAGTTGGAGGCCGTCTGCATAGTTGAAGGTGTCCACCCTTCTTTCCTTCAGGCATCTGATCAGAGGGAGAAGGTAGAGGTTGAACAGGTACGGGGAGGGCGCAGAGCCCTGGGGAACCCCTCATGTGGTTTTGAGTTTGGGGGCATTGAACTGACCAATACGAACTGCCTGAGTGGGGTTTTCCTGGAAGGAGATGATCCATTTAAGGGTGAGGCCCTGAATGCTTGCCTCTCTGACACGGTCTGCCAATATATTATGGTCGACCGTGTCAAATGCGGCCGAGAGATCTAACAGCACCAGGGCCTGAGGGGTGCCTTTGTCTGCCATTTCTCGTAAGGAGTCCAGAACCGCCAGTATGACTGTTTCTGTTGAGTGGGCTGAACAGAAACCCGCTTGGCATGGGTCAAGGAACTCGGATTGTTCCATGAAATTCGACATGCATTTTGCAACTTGGGCTTCCAATAACTTAGCCAAATAGGGGAGCAGGGAAATAGGGCGGTAGTTAGCCAGCATCTTGGGGTCGGCACTAGGTTTCTTTAGAAGAGGGATCACTATGGCCTCCTTGAAGGTATTTGGTACAACACACTGGGAAAATGAGTTGTTGAGAAGGGCGACGGCAGGGGCTGGGACAGTGGAGAAGGCTGTTTTGAAGACATGAGAGGGGCACTGGTCCATAGGGGAACCAGATCTGACTTTTGCTAGTAGGTCACTCAGGGTTACTGTGTCAATGGGTGGAAAAAAGTTAAGGGAATGGGGGTTCCTGGGCATGGGGGGCGGCTTCTAGCGTCATAGGAGAGGGGATACTGGCTTTGATATCGACAATTTTGTCAATTAATAATTTGTTCAAGGAGTCACAGAGGTCCTATGACTATGTGGGTTTGCTAAGAGTTTTCTCTGGTTTAGACAGTTTGCCTACAATTGTGAAAATTTCTTTGGATTTGTTGTTAGCAGTTAGGATTCTTGAGGAGAAATGGGCTGCCTTAGCTGTGAAAATTGCCTTTTTATTTTTCTTCAAGGAAGGTAAAAAGGTAGTTTTGTGGGCCAACGAATAGTCCTGCCTTCACTTCCTTTCAGATTGGCGGAGGGAGAGTTTCTGTTGTTTTAGGTCGGGGAGAACCACTTCTGCGCCTCATGGCGACGGGTCAGTCTGATTTATTTAAGTGGGGCATGTTCATTACTAGCTGCTAGAAGCCAGGCAGAGATGTTCTCCTCATGGAGGCTGACATCGGGTGTGGGGTGGGGAGCTGTGTTGGCCAGAGTGGTGATAGATCCGGCGTTATTAATGGCATTCCATTTCGTCGCCATTCCCCCCCACCAGTAGGGATTTTACCGATGGTCGGATGCAGTAGAGTAAATTTTATCAAGTGATGGTCAGACCATATGCATGGTGTGACGGATAGGGCGCATACCACCAAACTGGCGGTCCAGAGTTGGTCTAGAGTGTGACCTTTTACATTGGTGGCTGAGGAGATCTGTTGAGTGAAGTTCATGTTTTCCAACGATGTTTTCAGCTCGATGGAATGAGGCCCTCCTTGAGGGTCTTTTGCCCAGTAGTTGAATTCACCTATCAGAAAAATTCTGGCGTAATTTGTTACAAGGTGTGTGATTTGTTCTCCCATAGAGTGGGGAAATATGGATAGGGACATGTGTTGAGGGGGCCTATAGGGTAATACACAAATCAATGGTGCCGAGTCGGACTCAAGTTTGATAACAGTGTTATCTACTGCGGAAAGGCAGAGTGGGGTGAGGGCAGTGAAGGTGAGATCCTTATGGATGAAAGCCACCACTCCGCTGCCCATCTTGCCAGGAGGGCGGTTAGTTTGCAGGATGTAATATTCATTGGGTTGAGCGGCTAAGATGTCGGGTGAGGATGCGGGAGTGAGCCAAGTTCGGTGAGCAGGAGGATATCAGGTTTGTCTGAGTCTAAGAGGGTAAAGATTTCTAGCTGGTGTTTAACTAGGGAGCGAGTGTTGAGGTAGAATATTGCTAAAGCTTTATGCTCTTGGGTTTTTCCTTTTTGCAGATGGAAATGGGGTGTGAGTTGATTGAGCGCAGGGAAAAAGCCTCACTTCTGATGTATGTTGTTGTGGAGCAAACATGCTATCATCTTAGATTCGGGCATAGGTGAAACAGATTGGAGCATTCTAAGTTCCTGGGAAGTGTACTTGTAGATTTGGGCATAGTGACTGGGCCCTGGGCTCGTCAGGCAATGGACGGGCGTAGACGGACTTGCCTTTGGCATGTCTTTGGCACGCCGTCAGCGCACCCGCTGCGTGCGTCTACTGCGCTACCCCGTTGCAGCAGGCATTTATGCCAACTGATTGCCTAAGCCCCTCCTCTGGGCCAAGTGATAAGACACTGTGGAGGAGGCAGGAAGTAGCTGGAGTGTGCTACACTGTCAGCACTCATATAGAGTAAAATTCTGTTTCAAGGCTTAGTTTAAAAAACAGTCAAATTGATACAGTGGTAACCTTTTAAAAGAATGCGATCGATGTTGCAGTTTAAAACGCTGTTTCTGGGTGGTGGCCTCTTACCTAGAGTGCCCGCTCCCGAGTTGCAGCCGGCACTTATGCCAGCTGATTGCCTAAGTCCCTCCTCTAGCCCACGTGATCGGACACCGGGGAGGAGCAGGAAGTAGCTGGAGCGAGCTACACTATCGCCACTCAAATACGGTAAAATTCTGTTTCAAGGCTTGGTTTAACAAAAAGGTCACTTTCTGAACCAATAACTACCATTTTGGTGAACTTGGTGTAATTCCATTCAGCAGTTTGGGCTGAAGCCTTGTCTAAAGTTTCCTATAGAAATTAACACGGAGGAAATGCGTTTTGGGACCCCCATTTTTTCTCGGCCCCCGCATGATGAATCAACCCACAACTTTCAAGACAGGAGCTGACCCAAGCATCCCACTAGGTTTGAAAATTAGGCAAAGATTCGTCAAACGACATCAAAGATATTGTTAAAAGAAAAAATGCTTTTTCTATGGAAACTAGGTCCTAATTATAACTACCTACTGGCGACTGTCAGTAGGTAATATATATATAAATACATATATGTGTGTACATGTGTGCCTGTGTATAAATATATATAAATATATAAATAAATATATTACCTACTGGCGGTCGCCAGTAGGTAGTTATAGTTAGGACCCCTTTTCCATAGGAAAACCTCAACATTCTATTTTGAATAACTTTGGCGCCGGTCGACGAATCCTCGCGAATTTTTCAAAATAGGTGGGGCGCTACGCTCCGCTCCTACCTTGAAAGTCTCGGGGGGATTCGTCAAGCGGGGGTTGAGATAAAAGGGGGGTCCCAAAACGCGTTTTTCCCATGCATTTTTCCATAGGACCTTTAGACACAGCTACAGCCCGAACGGCTGAACAGAATTACTTGAAATTTGGCAGAGAGGTAGTCCTCAGGTCAAGGAAGTGCCTTTTGTAGGTTTGGTGTAAATCTGTTCAGTAGATTCTGAGAAAATAGCATTTAAATCAATATATATATCTGTGGCAGCTTACCGTGCGCTTACGGTGCGCTTACGGTAAGCTTACCGTACGCGTACGGTGCCGTGCTCGAGCGCGATTCTGATTGGCTGTTAGATCATAGTAAACATTCGAATCGGTCAAAACCAGGAAGCGGCGGCCGCCATTTTCTCACTCGCACTGTCAGGGGGGTGAATAAAAAAGGTGGATAATGTGAAAAGGGGGTAGGCTCGACAGTTCCTGACCACCTAGCCTTGGTCAGGGGGTCCCAGAAGGACCCTCAAGGGCAAAAATGAAATTTATTTTTTTTTCGAAAAATCGCCGTATGCGCGTAGCGTACGCGCACGGCGTAATCTGCGAAATTCAGCGAAATTCGCGGAATTACGCGTACCGTGCGCGCACGGCAAAAAAAAATTTGCAAAAAGGAAAGCTTAAAAAAAAATACAAAAATTGTGAGGTAAGGTTGGCTCTTATAAGAGCCGTTGGGTTCATACAGGGATAGAGGACAGAAAGAATGGGAATATTATGAGCGTCTACAAACATGCTGGTCTATCTTATTGTTAATAAGGGGAAGACTGACCTCCCCAAAAACAATAAGACCACCACATTTTGTACACCTCATTTCAACACTCCCAAATCGAGGGTTGAGTCCAAAGGAAAAGAAGAAGGTGATGCTCCAACAACAGAGGAAGGGCTCAGCTGAGCTGCCGATGATGTACTCGGCTGAGCATCTGAGGCTGGGCTCTGGTGACTTACTGAAGAGTTTTCTCCAGTATGTCGAGCAAAGGTCCTTGGGTGTCTGTCCTGAAGGTGTCTCTTCATAGAGTGATTTCCAAAGGAATATTTCTTCCTTGGATTTCCTCTTGATAAAACACGATCACAAAGTATGCAAGTGACCAATTGAGCATTCACCTTTTTCTCCCCCTCTGGAAAAGTGAAATACTCCCATACAAAAGAAGTCTTTTGTTTCCTCCTTCTCTGGATCATGGTGGTGCTGCTGGCCTCACTCTCAGAAGAGGTGTGCTGTTCTGCCATTGTATCCCAATGTCAATCCAGCTCCTGCTCCTAGAGAATCACAAGCAGAAATGAGGGGAATGGGTGTGGTGTGGGAAGAATCTGGAACTGAAAGTAGTTTCAACCAATGAAAAGTGTTCTTTCAAGCAGTAATGAGGGGAATGGGTGTGGTGTGGGAAGTTTCTGGAAGTGAAAGTAATTTCAACCAATAAAAAGTGATCTTTGTAAGTCACATGACCTGCCGTGCGCGCACGTGACGCTTACGGTGCGCTTACGCAGCGCTTACGTCACTTTCGCGCATGCGCATTACACGCCCCTGCGTAACCGCGACGTTGCTTCCGGGTATACGCGTACGGCACGCACGTATCACGTAGGCGCGCTGCACTAATGACGTCCAGAGCGCGTAGCGTCAGCTTACCGTACGCGTATCCTACAAGCGCGTAGCGTCAGCTTACCGTACGCCCACGGAAAAAAATGCATAAAAAAAAAAACCTTTCCATAATGCAGGGTATAGTACATAAATTATTATATAAAAAGGCTTACAAAAAATGACATAAAAAAAAAATTTCCATTTAAAAAACCATACAAATTAAATGAATTTGGGAATCAGACACATTATAGTTAGAAATTACCATTTTAAAAATCTTGCAAAGACACTGGAAAAACCATAGGTATCAAACATAATATAGTTAGGAATTAGCATTTAAAAAACCTTGCAAATTCACTGAAAAAACCATAGGTTTCACACACGTTATAGTTAGCAATTAGCATTTAAAAAACCTTGCAAATTCACTGAAAAAAACATAGGTTTCACACATGTTATAGTTAGTGGAAATTTTACTGATAAAAAACCAGTGAAATTGCCCCGTTATAGTTAGTGCTGGCAACTATAACTCACGCGACCGCAATCTTCTGCTGATGACAGATGTGTCTTTATGAAAAAAAAATATTTGTAATATATGTATAGCTAAAAATGTATGGAAGAAGACATGGGCAAATAAGTGTCTAAATAAACTATTAGCATCAGCAGAGGATTGCGGTCGCGTGAGTTATAGTTGCCAGCACTAACTATAACGGGGCAATTTCACTGGTTTTTTATCAGTAAAATTTCCACTAACTATAACATGTGTGAAACCTATGGTTTTTTCAGTTATATATATATATATATATATTCACCTAAAAAACCATAGGTTTCACACATGTTATAGTTAGCTGGACATTTCACTCGTAAAAAACCAATGAAATTCCCCCATTATAGTTACTGCAGGCAACTATAACTCACGCGACCGCAATCCTCTGCTGATGACGTCAGATATTACATCACTGTATTTAGACACTTATTTACCCATGTCTTCTTCCATTAATCTTTAGCTATACATATATTACAAATATTTATTTTTCAGAAAGACACATATGTCATCAGTGATGTAATATCTGACGTCATCAGCAGAGGATTGCGGTCGCGTGAGTTATAGTTGCCTGCAGTAACTATAACGGGGGAATTTCATTGGTTTTTTACGAGTGAAATGTCCAGCTAACTATAACATGTGTGAAACCTATGGTTTTTTAAGTGAATATATATATATATATATCTATATATATATTCACTGAAAAAACCATAGGTTTCAGGGGTGTTATAGTTAGCTGGACTTTTCACTTGTACAAAACCATTGAAATTCCCCCGTTATAGTTAGTTCAGCTAACTATAACTCGCGCGCCCGCAATGCACTGCTGATGACGTCACATATTACATCACTCATGACATGGTCAGTGACATCACTCATGACATCACTGATGACATCTCAAATGACATCACTGATGACATCACTGATGACATCATCCAGTGAATGTGTGTTATTCTGAAAATTTCTATATGTATATCTCAAGGTCGATGGAAGAATAAATGGGTATATAAGTGTCTAAATGGATGATTTGTTTTTGAAAAATTGATTGTGTAACTGACTGATTAAGTGTATCATAGTGAATACATGGCTTAGTGAGTAATGTTTAAATATGTAAATATCTGTATCAGTCTCTCACTTTGTGTATAAGTGGCTGCATGGGTTGGTGAGTAGCTACATGGGCGTCTATATAGGTTATTAGTTGGTTTTTTGAGTATCAGTCTGAGTGTCTGCATGGTTCGGTGGGGGGTATTACGTAGTGCATAGGTGCATGAATGAGTGACTCACTGTTTGTATGTGTTGAAGACAGCATGTGTGCAGGACGGTATGGGTGGATGAGTGTGTGTATGGGTGTGTTAGTGAGTGAATGACTGTCTCAATAGTGTCTTTATGAGTAACTACATATGTTTTAAACTAGTATATGTGACTATTGGTGTATATAAGTGAGTATACGTGAGAGCGAAAGATTGAAAGAGTTCCTGTATGAATAAGTATGTGTTTCTATAAGTGATTGTTTCAAAGACTAAGTATGTGTAAGTTTCCGTAGAAGTAAGTGTGGTGGTGTGTGTATAACTGTATATGCAAGTAAATGTATGTTTGATTCTTTATTAGCATGAGTGACTATGTGTGTGAGTAACTCTATGGATGAGTGGCATTGTGTAACAGGATGTATAGGTGTATGAGTACATATGATGAGTGAGTACATGTATGAGTGACTGTATAGGACTGATGGTGAATGAGTGGATGTGTATGTGGATCTTAGAATTACTGAAGAGGTTGTTGTAACTGGTATTGGTCTGTCCATTGTTCTGAAAATTTTAGTCTCTATTTTTGAATGTGTGTATCAAAGGTTATATTAGGGAGAGAGGAGGTCTGCCACTCTATCACAAGGATGATGTCATCAGTGATGTCATCAGTGATGTCATTTGAGATGTCATCAGTGATGTCATGAGTGATGTCACTGACCATGTCATGAGTGATGTAATATGTGACGTCATCAGCAGTGCATTGCGGGCGCGCGAGTTATAGTTAGCTGAACTAACTATAACGGGGGAATTTCAATGGTTTTGTACAAGTGAAAAGTCCAGCTAACTATAACACCCCTGAAACCTATGGTTTTTTCAGTGAATTTCTGAGGTTTTTTAAATGCTACTTCCTAACTATAACGTGCCTGAAACCTATGGTTTTTTCTGTGAATTTCAAAGGTTTTTTAAATGCTAATTTCTAACTATGCCTACAGAGATAGGACATGTGAAGAAAGAATAAAAAATGCACAGAAAGAAGCAACAGAAGTCCTCAAAGACGAAGAAAAGTGCAGGAAGAAGGATAACGTGCAGAAAGAACAAAAAGAAGAGCAGAAAGAAGCCTTGTTGCAAAATCATCCTGTACCCTCAACTTTTTCAGACGGATACTGGTGGTAACTGAGTCTGACTAACCAGTCCTAGAGCCAGTGCTATGTTAAAAGACACTTAGAATACAGTGAAAACACCTACATACACTAGGGAACATTATGCGTTGGGGTCCCCCTGTGATTAGCATGACCTCCTCTGTAAGCACCTAGTATATAATAGGGCAGGGGGATTAAAACTACCTCTTAAAACAGGCCACAGGGCGTTTTTGCACACGTTAACTCAGGCCCCGTCCCCTCCCTTCACCACTGTGTAAACATGCCCTGTGTCCGTTTTTAGTTGGGAGATTAAGTTCATTTGAATCCTGAGGGTCCCTAGGGTCCAACTAGCCCACTAGGTACCTCCAGTAAGTGCCACAGAGCTGCGTTGCAGAGAGGTGTAAAAAGTGGCACAGCCTGGACCACCTCTCTGCAATGCAGCTCAGTGGCGCTTACTGGAAGCACTTGGTGGGCTAGTTAGCCCCCAGGGGCCCTCAGTATTGAAGGGAAATTATATCCCCAATTTAAAACGTGCCATAGTGCGTGCTTGCACACGTCACCTCAGGCCCCGTCCCCTCCCTTCACCACTGTGTAAACGCGCCCTGTGGCTGTTCTAAGTTGAGAGATTAAGTCCCCTTGAATCCTAAGGGTCCCTAGGGTCAAACTAGACCTCTAGGTACCTCCAGTAAGCGCCACAGAGCTGCGTTGCAGAGAGGTGTAAAAAGGGGCTTGGCCTCAGAACACCTGTCTGCAGCGCAGCTCCCTGGCGCATACTGGAGATGCCTGTTGGGCTAGTTGGCCCTCAGGGACCCTCAGTATTGAAGAGCAATTAATTCCCCAACTTACAACTCGCCAGGGGGCGCGTTTGCAGAGTGCTGCAAGGAGGGGGCGTGGCCTCCGGCACGATGCCAGTCTTTTATTTATTTTAATTTTTTAAGAAGGGGGGCTGTGTGGTAACCCTTCTTATTCTAATTTTTTGGCCATGATGACCCCATCCCCCAGGTCCTGTCTCCTAATTATATTTTTTTGACCCCAATCCCCAGGGCCGGCCACTGTTTTTTATTATTTTAAAAAAATATATATTTATAGACACACCTAGGACATGCTGGACAAACCGTACGTACCTATCACCATGACGATTTGCGTGATATTCATTAAAAGGCGACTATGCATACAATGAATCCACGTGGAATGTATTTACACCACTAGTGAAGCTCTGACATGTCTGATGCCCTACCGTGCCTAATCCCGGTAGACACCCTTGTTGTTTATTTATACAAACATGGGTAGCTATTGACGGGCACATTTAATACACATGCACACCAAGCCATTCAAAGGGGATTCGACAAAAATTTGACCAAAACTATGCAAGAAACCCCCCTCACGGTTAATAAAACACACATCCACTGCCGGATGTGTAATACTTTTTATTTTACTCTCTGGAAAGGGGACGAACATCACTTGAGAGTCACAGCGCGCTCCTGGCAGAGCCCAATGCTGTGTTACACCCACCACTGCCTGCTGAGTGCCACACACCTCTGTGTTGTATTTCACTAGCTAGCGCATATGCTATGACACTCTCTAGCCCATGTGCACTGTAACACCACCCCGTGAATATGTCATGCCACACTTGTCTTCGCACGGGTTATATTGCCCCATCTAACGTGCCTTCCACGATGCCTATGTTATAATGCACAGTGCTATGCCATACATAGTACAATCTGGGATCCATATCTTTGTCACAGTGCATATGCAACGTTACACTCCCCAGCACATATTTTATATTACAACTTTAGAGACTAGTTAGGTTACACAACACTGCCCTGTGCATATTACACTCCAAGGCGCATATCGCATTGCACGCGCTAGTGCCTGTGCTATCTCGCGCTCTCCAATGAATCTGTCATTGCGCACAATGTATTGCATATTATATTTCACGCCCGGTTCATCTTATATCACACTTTTTGGTGCATAGTTTATACCATACACTATATCTAGTTTTCATTTTCAATCGTGCTCTCAGGACTATGTTCTATACAACACTGTGTTCACCTACCCTTTTCACGGGCATTACATTTTGCGATAGGGGGTGGAGGGTCAGGGGGTGTTTCTGCCAAGTGATCCCGGAGTCACAGTCACAAATGTCCTCTTCTTCCTGAATAAAAGTGAGATTATGCTGCATACTTGTTCATATTTTAAGTAGTTCGCACAGACACACGTTTTAAAAACAATAAAGTTCCTAATACCCGCCTTCTCTGAACAGTTAGCTTTCTGCCCCATACCCCTCCTCCCTATCCTCTGTTGTGTGAATCCATGGACTAGCCTCCTCCCTCCTGCCATGCATGGTCTGATGTGCTGCCACTGCCCTCAATTTAGTATGATGTACCAGTCCACTCCTCCTGCCCTCCATTGCCCAATTCTATGTCCCATCATTGACCTCCTGCTTAAACTCTGTGCTTAGCTTGCTGCCCCTATTCTCCTTCCCCCTGCCCTCCGATGTCTTTGTGCATGCCCCTGCTCCATCCTTTTTGCCCAGCATGTTCCATGGACCTGCCACTCCTATCTACTCTGAGTGTTCTGTTGAGCTGCCACTCCCCTCCCACCTGCCTAGCATTGTCAGATGACTGTAACCTGTCCCTGCCACCTCCACCCTGCCTGTCCACATGCCATGCCCCTATCCTCTTCCTCCTGTTCTACATGGTCCATTGTACTGTCACACCCTTCTGCCCTCCCTGGTCTGTTGTGCTGCAACTGCTCCTCCTGCCCGCCCCATGCGGTCTGTTGTGAGGCCCCTTCCCCTGAACTTTCTTGTCTGTGCACAGGTCCTGACCCTCCCTTCTATCCTCCATCATCCTTTGTGCATGCCCCTGCATACTCCTTCTTGCCGATCATAGCCATTGTGCTGCCACTAACCCTCCCCACTTGCCATGCATGGTCTTCTGTGCTGCAATGGCCCCTCCGACCTTCCCTGTGTGGTCAGTTAGCTGCCCCTGACCCCCTCCCACCTTCCCTCCATGGTCTGTGTGTATGCCATCACAGTCTCACTGTTGCTCTTCATGGTGTGTCTTGCTTCTAGTGCCCATCCTGCCTGACCTCCATGGCTATCTTGCTGCTCCTGCCCTACTCCCTTGCCCCCAGCCCTCTGTTTACATGTGCAGACCCCGACTCCCTCCCTCCTGGCTTGTCTGTTCCATTGTAATGACCCTGCTTTCTCTCCTGTCTGTCCATTATGGTCAGCTAGCTACCATTGCCTCTTGCCCCTCTGTTCTCTGTTGTCCATGTGCATGGTCCTGTCCCCTCCCTCTTGCTTTCTATGGATTGTTGTACTGCACTCCCGTCCCGCATGCCCTGTGTGGTGTATTGTGCTGCTGCAAACCCTGATGCCTGCCCTGCAGGGTCAGTTTGGTGAACCTCTCCATGTCCCTCCTGTCCTCTGTTATCCAAGTCCATGTCCCTACCCCATTTCCTTCCATGATCCAATGTACCATACTTGCGAACATTTTAAACTTGGTAAGAGGGATATTTTGAAAAAAAACTGAGGTATTGATTTTCCCCTTTGAGTTACATTGAAAAAGAGGAGATTGTAGACAGGAGACAGATCAAATAAAGCCCATTTGAGCTTAAAAACATTGGACGTTTCCTGGCTGAATCGGGTCTGTTGGCATGTATGGTTGTACTACCATTGCCTCTTCCTTCTGCCCACAATGGTCTATTACATTGCCACAGCCTCACTTGCAAGTCCTGTATTGTTGGTTTGTTGCCCCTGCCCCCCTTTCCACTGCCCTCCATAGTCTGTTGTGCTGCCATGGCCCTTCCTGCCTGCTCCGTGTGGTTAAATTGTTGCCTTTGCACCCTCCTACCTGCCTTCAATTTTCAGAGTCCGTGCCCCTGGCCTCTGCCTCTCAACAGTATCCTAATGAACAACTAGATTGCTAAGATTCTATATTTATTACAAAAGTGTGGAACGCCTGATGTCATCTTGATGTAATCAAAACTGTAATACCTAGAGCATTTCCTTTAGAAATTACATATATGAGAGGGTCTTATTGGCATCAAAATTATGGTTAGTGCTCTAAAAGACTAAAATAAGGACATATTTTCTGAGTTTTCAAATAGCGACAAAGCACTTTTAAATTATTTGTTATCTTTATGTTTTTTTATCCAGTTGACCACTTGATTAAATGTTGCACTTAGGGGAGAGGATGTGGTGTTACTTCCAGAACTGCAGACTTTGCAACTGGGGAACCAGGTTGGAGTTTTTGCTTCAGGTCGACATTCTGTGATTCTGGTCAAATCACTTAGTCTCCCCATGTCTACAACCAAAATGAATTTGTTCTTGTGTGATGTAACCAATGCTCATCTAAAGCACTACAATACCTGACAAGTCTGCACTATATAACACTGCAAAAACACAAAATAATAAGTGTTTTGCACACTTCTGTCATTGGGCTATATTTGGGCTACATCTGGGTGATTTTGGGCTACATTTGGGCTCTTTTGTCTCCGGTGGCCATCTTGGGAGATTTATTTGTTTTGAAGTTTCCTAATTTCCTCATGTACTGCAGTCTCCTCAGTAGGAAATACTTTCAGTTTTTTACTTTGATTCCATCAATAAGGCATTCAGATGTTTCACACCTTTGCCATAAATTCTGAATGTTAGCACTCTAGTTGCTCATTAGATCACTGTAGTAAAACTACTGTTCACCATGGAAGTCTGCTCCTTGTATTAAAAGTGCATGTTTCAGTCTGCATGTCAGAATTTTTTTTATGAAATAGAAGAGGATTTGAGAAGTCACTCAAAATGTGCCCTAATTTTTCTTTCTGCAGCACTAATCGTACTTTTTATGGAAAACTGAACCCCCTCATTTTGTTCCTTTTTAAATTAAATGTTTTAAGAGTTAGCACTTTAATCCAAGCAAGATGGCTTCAGGTGTGCCATACGTTTATCATAAGTAGGACTGTTAGCGCTCTAGTTGTTCTTTGGAACACTCTGGGAAGCTGCAGTAGAACACAAAGGAATCAACTGACAGTCTCTGCCCTTGCTGGATGTACATGTTTTACTGAGAATATCAGACTTCATTCTCACATGACTGAGAAAGATAATGTGAATTTACAGAAAATAAGCTCTCAGTTTAGCTTATAGATCACCTTCCAAACCTCTGTGGGAAAAGCATGAGAAAATATTTTTCTCTCAATCATGATATCCCAGCAGAAGGCTTTTTCACATGGTGAAATCACCTTAGAACATACCACAATTCCTAAAATGAGTATGGTACCATCAACAAATGATTTATAATGTAACTAAAGTCTTAAAACCTTCTATTAACTGCAATTCTTTTTAATGAGGTGCTATCATGTATATTGGTGCCAAGATGGCTGCCAACACTTCTTGGATGAAGTGCTGACAGCCAATCAGATCTCAGGATGAGATGTGTGGTTAGGCTCCGCACACATATATATGATTTTACTTTTCATTTTCTCAGGAACTACTGAACAGATTGACACCAGACCTACAAAAGGCACTTCATTGACCTTATGGCTACCTCTCTGCCAGATTTCACGTAATTCTGTTCAGCCGTTCGGGCTGTAGCTGCGACTAAAGGTCCTATGGAAAAATGCATGGGGAAAACATGTTTTGGGACCCCCCCTTTTTCTCGGCCCCCGCTTGACGAATCACCCCGAGACTTTCAGGGTAGGAGCTGAACGGAGCGCCCCATTAGTTTTGAAACTTTCGCGAGGATTCGTCAACCGGCGCCAAAGTTATTCAAAATAGAATTTTGAGATTTCCTATGGAAACTAGGTTGTAACTATAACTATCTACTGGCGACCGCCAGTAGATAATGTATATATATATATATATATATATTATCTACTGGCGGTCGCCAGTAGATAGTTATAGTTAGGACCGTGTTTCCATAGGAAATCCGCAACATTCTATTTGAAATAACTTTGGCGCCGGTTGACGAATCCTCGCGAAAATTTCAAAATAGGTGGGGCACTCCGCTCCGCTCCTACCCTGAAAGTCTCAAAGGGATTCGTCAAGCGGGGGCTGAGAAAAAAGGGGGGTCTCAAAACGCGTTTTACCCATGCAATTTTCCATAGGGACCTTTAGTCCAAGGTACAGCCCGAACGGCTGAACAGAATTACTTGAAATTTGGCAAAGAGGTAGTCCTCAGCTCAGGGATGTGCCTTTTGCATATATGGAGTCAATCTGTTCAGTAGTTCCTGAGAAAATCAAAAGTAAAATCATATATATATCTGGGCGGAGCCTAACCACACATCTCATCCTGAGATCTGATTGGCTGTCAGCACTTCATCCAAGAAGTGTTGGCAGCCATCTTGGGACCAATATACATGATAGCACCTCATTAAAAAGCATTGCAGTTAATAGAAGGTTTTAAGACTTTAGTTACATTATAAATCATTTGTTGATGGTACCATACTCGTTTAAGGAATTGTGCTGTGTTCTAAGGTGATTTTACCATGTGAAAAAGCCTTCTGCTGTGATATCATGAACCACGTTTTAGATAAAACTATTTTCTCATGCTTTTCCCACAGAGGTTAGGAAAGTGATCTATAAGCTAAACTGAGAGCATATTTTCTGTAAATTCACATTATCTTTCTCAGTCATGTGAGAATGAAGTCTGACATTCTCAGTAAAACATGTACATCCAACAAGGGCAGAGACGGTCAGTTGATTCCTTTGTGTTCTACTGCAGCTTCCCAGAGTGTTCTAAAGAACAACTAGAGCGCTAACAGTCTTACTTATGACAAAAGTATGGCACACCTGAAGCCATCTTGATTGGAATAAAGTGGTCACACTTAAAACATTTAATTTACAAAGGAACAAAATGAGGGGGTTCATTTTGCCATATAAATTATGATTAGTGCTGCAGAAAGAAAAACACATTTTGACTTCTGAAATCCTCTTTAATTCATAAAAAAATTCTGAGATGCAGACTGAAACATGCACTTTCAATACCAGCAGCAGATTTGCCTGGTGAGCAGTAGCTTTACTACAGTGATCTAATGAGCAACTAGAGTGCTAACATTCAGAATTTATGGAAAATGTGTGACACATCTGAATGCCTTCTTGATGGAATCAAAGTAAAAAACTGAAAGTATTTCCTACTGAGGAGACTGCAGTAAATGAGGAAATTAGGAAACTTCATAACAAATAAATCTCCCAAGATGGCCACCAGAGACAAAAGAGCCCAAATGTAGCCCAAATGTAGCCCAAATATCACCCAGATGTAGCCCAAATGTAGCCCAATGACAGAACGTCCCAGAGTGTTCTTAAGATCAACTAGAGCGCTTACTGTCTTACTTATGACAAAAGTATTGCATACCTGAAGCCATCTTGATTGGAATAAACTGGTAACACTTAAAACATTTAATTTAAAAAGGAACACAATGAGGGGGTTCATTTTGCCATAGAAATTATGATTAGTGCTGAAGAAAGAAAAATTAGGGCATATTTTGAGTGACTTCTCAAATCCTCTTCTATTTCATTAAAAAATTCTGATATGCAGACTGAAACATGCACTTCTAATACTAGCAGCAGACTTCCGTGGTGAGCAGTAGCTTTACTACAGTGATCTAATGAGCAACTAGAGTGCTAACATTCAGAATTTATGGCAAATGTGTGACATATCTGAATACCTTCTTGATGGAATCAAAGTAAAAAACTGAAAGCATTTCCTACTGAGGAGACTGCAGTAAATGAGGAAATTTGGAAATTTCATAACAAATCAATCTCCTAAAATGGCCACCAGAGACAAAAGAGCCCAAATGTAGCCCAAATGTAGCCCAAATATCACCCAAATGTAGCCCAATGACAAAAGTGTGCAAAACACTTATTTTTTGTGTATTTGCAGTTTTATATAGTGCAGACTTGTCCGGTATTGGAGTGCTTTACATGAGCATTGGTTACATCACACAAGATCAAATTCATTTTGGTTGTAGACATGGGGAGATTAAGTGATTTGACCAGAATCACAGAATGTTGTGCTGAAGCAGAAACTCCAACCTGGTTCCCCAGTTGCAAAGTCTGCAGCTCTGGAAGTAACACCACACCCTCTCCCCTTGGATGCAACATTTAATCAAGTGGTCAACTGGATGAAAAAACTAAGATTACAAATAATGTAAAAGTTCTTTGTCGCTATTTGAAAACTCAGAAAATATGTCCTCATTTTAATTTTTTAGAGCACTAACCATAATTTTGATGCAAATAAGACCATCTCATATATGTAATTTCTAAAGGAAATGCTCTAGGCATTACAGTTTTGATAACATCAAGATGACGTCAGGCGTTCCACACTTTTGTAATAAATATAGAATGTTAGCAATCTAGTTGTTCATTGGGATACTGTTGAGAGGCAGAGGCCACGGGCACGGACTCTGAAAATTGAAGGCAGGTAGGAGAGTGCAGAGGCAACAATTTGACCACACTAGACAGGCAGGAAGGGCAGTGGCAGCACAACAGACTATGGAGGGCAGTGGAAAGGGGGGCAGGGGCTACAAACCAACAATACAGGACTGGCAAGAGAGGCTGTGGTGATGTAATAGACCATTGTGGCCAGAAGGAAGAGGCAGTGGTCATACAACCATACATGCCAACAGACCCGTTTCAGCCAGGAAACGTCCAATGTTTTTAAGGTCAAATGGGCTTTACTTGATCTGGTTCCTGTCTACAATCTTCTCTTTTTCAATGTAACTCAAAGGGGAAAATCAATACCCCAGTTTTATTTCAAAATCTCCCTCTTACCAAGTTCAAAATGTTCGCAAGTATGGTACATTGGATCATGGTAGGCAGGAGCAATTGGGGTAGGGACATGGACTCGGATAACAGAGTGCAGGAGGGACATTGCGAGGTACACCAAACTGACCCTACAGGGCAGGCATCAGGGTTTGCAGCAGCACAATACACCACACAGGGCATGCGGGACGGGAGTGCAGCACAACAGTCCATAGAAAGCAATAGGGAGGGGACAGGACCATGCACATGGACAACAGACAACAGAGGGGAAAGAGGCAATGGTAGCTAGCTGACCATAATGGACAGACAGGAGAGAAAGCTGCAGCATAACAGACCATAAAGGGCAGAAGGGACGGATCAGGGGCATTACAATGGAACCGACAAGCCAGGAAGGAGGGAATAGGGGTGTGTATGTAGGTGTTTTCACTGTATTCTGAGTGTCTTTTAACATAGCACTGGCTCTAGGACTGCTTAGGCAGACTCAGTTACCACCAGTATCCGTCTGAAAAAGTTGAGGGTACAGGATGATTTTGCAACAAGGCTTCTTTCTGCTCTTCTGTTTGTTCTTTCTGCACGTTATATTTCTTCCTGCACTTTTCTTCGTCTTTGAGGACTTCTGTTGCTTCTTTCTGCATTTCTTTTTTTTCTTTCTGTGCGTTTTTCCTTCTTTCTTCAAATGTCCTATCTCTGTAGGCATAGTTAGAAATTAGCATTTAAAAAACCTTTGAAATTCACTGAAAAAACCATAGGTTTCAGGCACGTTATAGCTAGGAATTAGCATTTAAAAAACCTTAGAAATTCACTGAAAAAACCATAGGTTTCAGGGGCGATATAGTTAGCTGGACTTTTCACTCATACAAAACCATTGAAATTCCCCCGTTATAGTTAGTTCAGCTAACTATAACTCGCGCGCCCGCAATGCACTGCTGATGACGTCACATATTACATCACTCATGACATGGTCAGTGACATCATTCATGACATCACTGATGACATCATCCTTGTGATAGAGTGGCAGATCTCCTCTCCACCTAATATAACCTTTCATACACACATTCAAAAATAGAAATTAACATTTTCAAAACAATGGACATACCAATACCAGTTACAACAACCTATTCAGTAATTGTAAGATCCACATACACATCCACTCATTCACCAACAGTCCTATACAGTCACTCATACATGCACTCACTCATCATATGTATTCATACACCTATACATTCTGTTACACAACGCCACTCATCCATAAAGTTACTCACACACGTAGTCACTCATGCTAATAAAGAATCAAACATCCGTTTACCTGCATATTCAGTTATACACACACCACCACACTTACTTCTACAGACACTTACACATACTTAGTCTTTTAAACAATCACTTATAGAAACACATACTTATTCATACAGAAACTCTTTCAATCTCTCACTCTCACATATACTCATTTATATACACCAATAGTCACATATACTAGTTTAAAACATATGTAGTTACTCATAGAGACACTATTGAGACAGTCATTCACTCACTAACACACCCATGCACACACTCATCCACCCATACAGTCCTGCACACATGCTGTCTTCAACACATACAAACAGTGAGTCACTCATTCATGCACCTATGCACTACGTAATACCCCCCACCGAACCATACAGACATCAGACACTCATACTGATACTCAAAAAATCAACTAATAACCTATATAGACACTCATGCAGCTACTCACCAACCCATGCAGCCACTTATACACAAAGTGAGAGACTGATACAGATATTTACATATTTAAACATTACTCACTAAGATACACTTAATCAGTCTTTAATACAATCAATTTTTCAAAAACAAATCATCTATTTAGACATTTATATACCCATTTATTCTTCCATCGACCTTGAGATATACATATATAAAACATGTATAATTTTCAGAAAAACACACATTCACTGGATGATGTCATCAGTGATGTCATTTGAGATGTCATCAGTGATGTCATGAGTGATGTCACTGACCATGTCATGCGTGATGTAATATGTGACGTCATCAGCAGTGCATTGCGGGCGCGCGAGTTATACTTAGCTGAACTAACTAGAACGGGGGAATTTCAATGGTTTTGTACGAGTGAAAAGTCCAGCTAACTATATCGCCCCTGAAACCTATGGTTTTTTCAGTGAATTTCTAAGGTTTTTTAAATGCTAATTCCTAGCTATAACGTGCCTGAAACCTATGGTTTTTTCAGTGAATAAATATATATATATATATATATATATATACATACATATATATATACATATATATATAGAAACAGTCCTGTTCGCTCTCTTCTCTCAGCGGAACCTTACGCACGGACCTCTCACCTCCCGAAATCAATTACAAAGTCCCACAACAAGGAAAGTGGGTGGAGCAGTGATGGTTTATTAGCAAATTCAAACCAGGAAAATCACAGGACCAGTGTCCTCCATGACGCGTTTTGCTCCGCGCAGGGAGCTTGATCACATAAATATATATACTAATATATAAATAAATAGAATTGAGGGTACCCAAGCACACGTAGAAATACAGTTGCCAATGATTATATTGCAAATAAGCATGTAACACAAGTGAATCTTCGTCTCTCTCTTGTGAGTTTCTTCAGTTTTAATATTCTTTTTTTCAAAATGATTTCACAATCTTCACAGTGGTTCCCAAGCCAACACGTGTTTCGTCGCCTCTAGTAATATTGTACATGCGACTTGTTCACGGCTAGGTACAAATTGATATGGTAATCCACATTAGTTTTGATGTTACACAAAAGTTGCAAACATTTGTTAACAACGTAAACAAATGTGCTCCCAGGGTAGATGTGAATATTATGTGTTTATTCAACAGTCGGTGGTATCATAAGGCTAAAGTGTACTACCGCGCACCGTGAAATCAGGTGAGTTCTAGCCTTATCCTATCAGTTGGTGAGTGTCTGAAATTTATAAATCTAACGTGTGGTTGACATATGTGAACAATCATATAGGTGCTGGAAGTTCGTTCCAGGTGACGTGTACCAAATGTCTCATGCGGTATGGATAGTCTATGAAAAAAAGGGGCAGAAAATATCGGTGGTGGCTATTTCCGAGTTAGAGGATTATGAGTGTATATCGCTCACGTGCTATGCTGAAAGGTGGAAAATAAGTTAAAGAAACGGACCTCATTCTGTTGTAATTTTTATTAGTGGCACACATAAAAGGCTTTAGGTCATTCACTTCATCCAAAATAGTGTCCAAAACTGAGTTATGATGAGATGATAAGATGGACAACGGAGAATCATTTTTCACCCCTGAGGTTTAGTAATGGAAGAGATTGCTTTAGTAGAAGCAAGAGGATCACACGCCATATTGATGCGATGCATAGTATGAGGTATAGTTTTCTTGGTTTAATGGCCAATTAACAATTCTTATAACTGGCAGCCCTAAATGTGCCATGAAAAATGAGGAGCGAGCAGCGCACAAAGGCCAAGAAATTGGCGACTGCTCATAATTAATGAAGAAGACACTACCGCAACAACAGGAGAGTAGAGACAGCACTGCAAGATGAATATGTTGAGAAGGAGCCATATAATACCAGAGCAGCCTGAAGGTTATGAGGTGAGCAAAAAAGAGCGCTGTGTGTGGAAACGTGAAGCAGAATGACATCATGCAGCATGCCAATACAATGGTGGCTGCAAAGATTAGAAACTCACCACCATGGCACCTTTCAAGAAGGAGTCTCTATGTGGTAATTACCTCTGCAGTTTAATCACGGGACACAAGGGAAAGCAGTAGCCATGGTCTATGGAGAAGTGTGCCATCCAGAATGTGTAAATTTAATCGACAAAGCTCTGCATCAAACCAGAGCTCAAAGGAAACCTGACTTTGCAGTATTTCAAGGCAGGGTGCCATAGTCTGCAAGTCAAGTGTGCTCTTTTTGCTTACCTCTCTCACACAGTCAGGACAAATTGAAGCCCTTGGAATTTTTTGCGTAACATCATAAATGTGGACATTTCTATTGCATTGTGTGGGTTTACTAGATATGACCAAACTCCCTGAGAAAAGTTTTGACCTCAAGACCCATGGCCAAGGCTGTTTGCACACTCTCTTTTAAGAACCAATTCAAGCGTTCAACCAAATCATTGGCAGAAGGTGAGTGAAGCACAACTCGGAGATGAGTAATGTGAAAACCCGCAATCAAATCCTTCATACACTTTGATGTGAAGTGGGTGCAGTGGTCTGTAACCATTTCTTTGCATGATCCTTATACATCAAAAAGTCTTTTTGAAAATGTGATTATAGCTATACACACAGTTTGAAAAAAATCAATTAAAAACGTCATGTATCTTTTGTTAATAGGCAATAACTCAAATGGACCCGCACAATTAAGTGCCACTTTTTGCCAAGCTTCCTCTGTTAGAGGGACTATATGAATAGGGAACTCACATACTTTCTAATGCTTTTCACATAACAAGCAGATAGTGCAATTATCAATAAACTTAGAAACTTTAGCTTCCAATGCAGGGCATCAGTAAAATGGTTCTAGATATTTGCATGTGCAACTGACCCCTAAATGGCCCTTTTGTGCCTCCTAAATATTATCCTGTCTGATATTCACAGGAGGCAGACACACATCATTCAATACTAGCACCCCTTCAGCAACTGATAGGTCCTCTGAAATCTGTACAAAAGGTCTTAAAGAGGCCTCAGAGGCCTCAACATTTCTTCCCTTGGACAAACCTTCTTTCATGAATTTGAAAGCAGACTGTAATGTGGCATCCTGTTTGGAAGCTTCCAACCACTGTTTATCTGTGATCATCCCTTCTGCAATATATCCTCCACAAAATCAATCGCATTTTCATTATCTTGAAGTGTGCTGGACTCTGGATCTCTGATGGGTAACCTGGAGGGACAGTTCACCTATGCTTTTCCTACCAGGTATGTGTTTCACCATAAAATGAATTTCTCGCAGCTTTGATAATATTCTGCCCAATCGTGATGATGCTTTCCCTGAACCATTGCCATTTAGCAGGTGGAGCACTGGTTTGTGGTCTGTAAATGGATGAAAGTGGGAACCCCCAATGAAAGGCTTGAGCCTTTTCACCACCCAAGAGCACGCCAATGCCTCTTGCTCAATGGCACAGCAATTGGCTTCCGCACTATTGAGAGAGCAAGAGGCGAAGACAAAGGTGTTTTCTTTGTCCTGACATAACTGCGAAAACAAAACACAGCCCCCAATCCAACTTGACTGGCATCAAGAGTTATGATGCACGTTCTGCCTGCTATAAGTGAAATTAAAGCTGGTGCTGAAATAATGAGATTTATCACTTTCTGAAAAAAAATCTTGGATATTATTAGACCAAATACTTCATCCCTTTCCTGAGTACATTTCTGAAGAGCTGTACAATGAAAGCATAACCTTGCACACACCTTCAATAGTATTTGCTTAGCCAGAGAAAGGAGTGAAGTGAATCTTTGTCAATGGGGGGATGTGCATCTTCAATAGCTTTAACTAACGAGAATTTGGAGAAATTCAATTGGGAATGACAGGGTGTCCTAAGTAGTCAATGTTTTCTGCTCAAAAAGTGCATTTATCTGAGTGAAGAATGATACCAAACTCTTTAAATTTATTGAGAACTGTTTCAAGATGATTATGTTCAGGTAAAGATTTTGTGAAATCAACATATCATCTTGAAATGCTTCTACTTCACTCACACCCTTCAATATGTTATCCATGAGGCACTGAAAAACACTAGCTGTTGAAGCCAATCCAAAGGGGAGTCTGCAAAACTTAAATGATCCAAAATGAGTTACAAAGGTAGTTACTTAGCTCTTGGGACCTTTCATCTAATGGGACCTGGTGGTAAGCTTTTTGAGATCCAAAAGTGTGAAACATTTAGACTGTCCAATGTTGGCAAGTAAGTCTTGAACCTTGGGCAGAGGATGGCAATCAACCACAATGTCCCTGCTGAGACTGCGCAGGTTAGTGCACACGTGAATCTCACTATCCATGTTGCACTCAATTACAATAGGACTTACCCAATCAGAGGAGTCAGTGGGTTTGATAATGCCATCTCCAATTATCCTCTCTAATAGCTTTTTCAATGCAGTTCTAACAATTAAGGGAACAGATCTGGCTTTGTGTGTAACAGGTGCAACAGGTATTGTGTGCACATTTTTCTGAATGAGCCCAATCTTGCAAAAAATACATTTAGGAAGTCATTGTACAATATCTTGTGTGGGATCGGAATCCTCAGTAGTGAGAAAAGATACATTTGCTACCCTGACTGCTCGATTAGCACCATGCACAAGCATAAGAACACGTTTTGCAAGGTCCGGCCAGCAAACTGTGCTTCAAACCTTGACTGCAATGTAAATTTTAGCTCACATTGACCTGCGAAGACTAGACACAGTATCTATTTCTTTTAAACTTTATTTTTTAATTTGTAGCTTCCTCACATATAACATGCACATGCCCACTGTGTGGGCCAACAATGTGTGCATCGTATCAGTTATCGGCCAAAAGCATCATGAAGCATGCATCAAAAGGGTACAACAAAGATATGCATTCAAGGTCAGTTAAAAAAGAGGGGGCTCTGATATCGCACTGTGGGGTACAGCATAGGGGAACGTGCTCACAGCAGGAGGTGGCTTGTACATTACCAATAGGGGCAACCAGTATCTTTGTGGAAGGCAGTCTAGCTCAGAAATTTTCAAGGACAATAGGTAATCCCTTAATGGCTGCCCTATCTCTTTGGGAAGTGTTGTTAGAGGTTGTAACATGGTGTACACTTCACTTGTACTGTGCCAGTATGTGAGGATATTCAGCCATGCACCGTCAGTTGGATCACGTTTACTTCCAAAGTGTAGCCCGATTTCTCATTTTGCCACCATCAGTTCTATAGCAGTAAATCTGCAGACCCCCTTTAAGCATCATACACAAGCCCCAAAAGAGCCATGAGAGGGTCTGGTACAAGCTCATTCTCTACCATTCTTGACAAAAAACCTCCTGCCAATACTCTTCTATATGGATGCAGGTCCATGTTAAAAGTGCAAAATCTACCACTTCTCCTTTACATTTGGGACAAGTGGAGAATCTAGCTAGATCTATTTTAGCCAGTGCAGCCGGTGTAATGTATTCCGTATGTAGAACAAATTGTATGAGTTTGTGTCAATCGTTAATTGGTCTGCTCACAACAGTACTACCATAGCTTGTCTGGCAGAGGGCAGCCCAAGTCGTATTCCCATTTCTCTCTAATTTTCCCATCCCGAGCTGGAAGCATTGCTACACAGCCCCTATATAGTCTGGAGACCAGACTTCCACCATCTGTATCATTTATCACAAAGGTTAAAGGAGGGAACTCATCCGGGGCTGGAGGTAGGAGGGCCTGGACACACAGAGCGCATTGTGTAGGCACCATAATATACAGTGATCCATGTAAGTGGCAATTGTGAATCTGGCAGTATCAGCATGAGAGAGTATGTGCCCAACAGGAAAGAGTTCATCAAACGTGTGCAAGCTATAGTATAAAAGGGTGCGCTGAACTAGATTCTCCTAAGTGATGGGGATCCAGGGGTTGTTCGCCAGTGGTAATGCCGGGGAATATAATGAACCACCCCCAAGGATTCAACTGAGCTTTCTCCATGCCCAGCTTGTGGTGGATAATGTTGGATGTCCACAGCATCCACTTTAATGCCTTTCGCCAGTATGAATTGTAATGGAATAGGTGCTGCCTGGTCCTTCTCTGGTCTGGTGTAGGGAAGGCATGCATCTGCATGGTATCAATGATAGGCAAATTGTCACTGAGCTGCAAAATAGTACAGCTGGTAGTCAGGCACTCCAAATCTATTATCACCAGGAACTAAGGTGCGCCATTATATTGTAGGCCTGTGGTCAGCCCAAATCTATTACAATAAGAGGCTCTTCAGGGTGTCAAAGAAATAATTGGCAATGGGGATGGGTATAATCAGGAAATATCACAGAAATCCTGAGAGGAAGACCATTTTGTATGATGTCGATACTGCCCGCCATTTAAAGGGTGAGTCACAGCCATCAGTCAATTTGTGTGGTCAAACTATCTATGGCCGAGTCGTAGTTCAGCCGTATCACTTGCTCTTTTTCATGGTGCCCAGGTATTTCACCAGCCGGTTGCACCAGTTGAGAGGCTATTCACAAGACACTGAGGTAGTGGCATCTAGGAGGAGGAACATATCAAACTTTGACTAATTTATATGAAGCGGACTATCTTCCACAAAATAGGGGCCAAGAAATTAGCAGGGGGCCAGGGGCAAAGTGCAAGCTGTGATGCAGGTGCTTCTGGAAGACCAGAGGGTCAGTGGCTATGATAAATAGAAGAGGCAATAGGGTGCACCCTTTGCCTGGTACCCCCAAATCTTATGGCAAATGCATCTGAAAGGGAGCCGTTGTCCCGCAGACTGGCAAACGGTTGTGAGTATGAGAGCATAATGAGGTCACTGACTCCCTTGGTAAACCCAATTTAGGCAGTTTTGCGCGTAGGAAGGGTCATTTCAATGAATCAAATGCCTTCTCAGTGTCTAACAAGGCAACAGCCGCAGGCACAGTGGGAGAGATCCTGTTTAGTACAAGAACACTGTGCATAAGTTCAAGGATTTGGAGTGGTGTGGGACGAACATCAACTGGGTGGCAAGGAGCTTAGACAGCATTTTATTGTTGAAATTGAAAAATGGCAGTGTGCAGTATGATGTACAGAGTTGTGGGTGCTTACCTGGTTTCAGTAACATGTTGATAACCGCTTCCCATAGGGAGGGGGAAAGGACACCAGATTTCAAGTCTTCTGCATAAATTTCAAATAGATGCAGCTCAACGAGATGTTAACAGGCTTTGTAGAAGACCCCTGATAGTCTATCTAGGTGGAGTGCTTGGACCCATCGAAGGGGTCGATCGCTTGGATTATCTCTTCACCAGAGGTAGGTTCACTGAGACATTGTCTCTGGGCATCTGAGATGAATCAATCAATCAGTCAATCAATCATTTGTAGAGCGCACTACATACCCGTGAGGGTCTCAAGGCACTGGGAGGTAGGGGCCGCTACTGGTCAAACAGCCAGGTCTTGAGTAGCCTCCTGAAGGTCAGCAGGTCTTGGATCTGTCGTAGGCTCAGTGGGAGGTTGTTCCAGGTCTTGGCAGTGAGGTGGGAGAAGGATCTTCCACCGGTGGTTGTTCTCCGGATGCGAGGGACGGTGGCGAGTGCAAGGTCGGCGGAGCGGAGCTGACGGTTGGGGATGTAGAAGGAAAGTCGTCTGTTGACGTAGGCTGGACCGGTCTTGTGGAGTGCATTGTGTGCGTGGATGAGGAGCTTGAAGGATATCCTCTTGTTGACGGGGAGCCAGTGCAGGTTTCTCAGGTGGTGAGTGATGTGGCTGTGACGTGGAACGTCGATGATCAGTCGTGCAGAGGCGTTTTGGATGCGTTGCAGACGTTTGATGAAATTGGTCGGGGCTCCCATGTAGAGGGCGTTTCCGTAGTCGAGTCTGCTGCTGACGAGGGCCTGGGTGACTGTTCTTCCTGTGTCTGTCGGGATCCACCTGTAGATCTTGCGGAGCATGCAGAGGGTGTTGAAGCAGGAGACGGCGTTGATTTGCTTGGTCATGGAGAGCGTTGAGTCGAAGATGATTCTCAGGTTGCGTGAATGGCCAGTGGGTGTCGGGGCTGCCCCCAGTGGCGTTGGCCACCAGGAGTCATCCCAGGCTGAAGGGTTGGAGCCAAGGATGAGGACCTCCGTCTTGTCCGTGTTCAGCTTCAGTCGGCTGATCTTCAAGGAGGTGGTCCATTTTAGAGCCTTGTCTCAGATCCCTATGGTGTGGAGATGTGTGCATAGTGTGCGGTGGCAGACGGTGTTGAAGGCGGCAGAGAAGTCCAGGAGGATGAGGGCCGTGGTCTCACCATTGTCCAGCAGGGTCCTGATGTTGTCGGTGGTGACGATGAGGGCAGTCTCAGTTCTGTGGTTGCTTCAGAACCCTGAATGGGAAGGGTCCAGGATTCTGTTTTCCTCAAGGTATCAGGTTAGCTGTCTGTTGACGATCTTCTCGATGACCTTGGCCGGGAATGGAGGCAGGGAGATGGGCCGGAAGTTCTTGAGGTCTCTTGGGTCCGCCTTGGTTTTTTTTAGTAGGGCGCTGATCTCGGAGTGTTTCCAGCTCTCTGGGAAGGTCGCGGTCTCGAGGGAGAGATTGCTGACGTTGCGCAGATGGGGTGCAATGGACCTGCTGGCTTTGTTGAAGATGTGGTGCGGGAAAGGGTCTGACGGGGAGCCGGAGTGGATTGTGCTCATGGACTTGATGGTGTCATTGAGGCTCACATTGGCCCAGGCTAGCAGGGGGTCGTGGTCGATGGTGTGTGGAGAGTCTGTTGTGTTGATGTCTGTTGGGGCTGTCTGGGTGTAGAAGCTGTCGTGGATGTCTGCTATCTTGCGGTGGAAAAAAACGGCGAGGAAGTCGCACAGGGCTTGCGACGGCGGGATGTCGTTGGTGTTGGAGCTGGGGTTGGAAAGTTCCTTCACGATGTTGAAGAGCTCCTTGCTACTGTGTGCATTGTTGTCGAGGCGATCTTTGAAGGAGGTCCTCTTGGCAGTCCTGATGAGGTGATGGTGGTTGCGGGTGGCGTCCTTGTGGGCTGTGTGGCTGTCCGGAGTCTGCTCACTGTGCAATTTCTTCTTTAGTTTCCATCAGGCTCACTTGGAGGCTAGGAGTTCTGGGATGAACCAGCTGGCCCTCTTGCTGGTGTCTTTGTAGGAGGGTTTCTTCAGCGGGGCAAGGGTGTTGGTGCAGTCGTCGATCAAGCGTTTGAGGTTGTGGGCAGCGTCATCGGTGTTGGATAGTTCGGTGGGTGGGCTGAGAGCGAGGTGTGCGTGTAGTTGGTCTTTGGTGATTTTGCTCCAGCAGCGGCGGGAGATCTATTGGATGGGGTGGTGTGTGGTGGGTTTCTGGAAGGTGAAGTGGATGCAGTGGTGGTCGGTCCAGGGGAGTTCGGTGGTGTGGCTGAAGGAGACGTGGGAGCTTGAGGAGAAGACGGGGTCGAGCGTGTGGCCAGCGGAGTGGGTAGGCATTGCGACGAGTTGCTTCAGTCCAAGGTTGGTGAGGTTATCGATCAGGGTGGTGAAGTTGCTGTCGTTGTTGTTCTCAAGGTGAAAGTTCCGGTCTCCGAGGAGGATTTAGTCGGTGGAGGTCAGGGCGTGCGTGCTGATTAAGTCAGCGATGGAGTCGCTGAACTGGAGTCGGGGTCCGGGGGGTCTGTAGACGAGGGTGCTTCTGAGGGTGGAGTTGGGGTCTATGTGGATCTGGAAATGCATGTGTTTGGCGGTGCTGAGAGTGTCGTCGGTGCTGGTCGAGACCCGGATGCTGTTCTTGTAGATGATGGCGATTCCTCCTCCAACTCTGTTGGGGCGGTCTCTGCGGGTGATCTTGTAGCCGTCTGGGATGGCAATGGTGATGTCGGGTGCGGAGGAGTTGTTCATCCAGGTCTCTGTCAGGAATGCGACATCCGGGGATGAAGTGTCGAGCAGGTCCCAGAGCTCGACGGCATGTTTGCATGCGGAGCGGGTGTTCAGTAGGATGCATCGGAAGTGATTGTGTCCTTTCTTGGCGGGTGGTTCGGCTGCTCTGAGGCTGGTGTAGCTGCAGTTCTGGCAGGTGAAGGGACCTTGTGTGCGTTTTGGGGCAGCTTTGAAGCAGGTGTGGGTCTGTCCGTCCGGAGGGAGTTGAGAGCGTGGAGTGTGCTGGCATCGTAGCGGCGGCGGTTGTCATGGTGGGCGCGGAGACCAGGGTTTCTGGCGCTGGGTGCAGTGCAGGCGTGGACGGGTGCAGACGGGCTTCCCTTAGGCACGTCTTCGGTGCACCAGCGGAGCGATATGGGGAGGTGGGAGGGAGGAGCAGCTGGGGGCGGGAGGCAGGGCAGGGGCAGCGAATGGGCGGTCAGGGGGCGGGGCTGCAGGGGACGCAGTGGCGGGAGCGGTGAGGGGTGACGAAGGGATCAGGAGGCAAGTGGGCACAAAATTACAGGGCAACGAGGGTAACAGAAGACAAAAGAGGGCAGAGCAACATGGGGCAACAAAGGGAACAGAAGGAAAAAAAACGGGCGGGGCAACAAACGGAACAGAAGGAAAAAAACAGGTAGAGCAACACGGGGCAACGAAGGGAACACAAGGAAAAACGGGCAGAGAAACACAGGGCAACGAAGGGAGCAGAAGGCAAAGCGGGCACACAAATTACAGGGCAACGAAGGGAACAGAAGGAAAAAATAGGCAGAGAAACACAGGGACAGCGAGGGGAACAGAAGGAAAAAGAAGGCACAGACGAAGTATGGGCACCAGGGGAAGACAGACAACAGCAGTCACAGACACCAAATAACAATAAAGGCAATGCAACACGATACAGATGGTGATACAAACCTTCGGCCTACCACTGGCCACCAGGGATGAGGCACAGGTGGTAGCCTGCTGGTGGGGGAGGGCCTCGATCTTCCCCAGCAGCGGCAACTGGGGCAAGGACACACAGGCGGTGCTGTGCGGAGGGGGAGCGACCTACCTAGCAGAGTCAAGGGTCGATCCAGGTGATTGCCACTTCAGAGAGGTACTCTGCTCAATTAGTACCATCCCTGTCTGCCTACGAGGTATGTAGCTGCGTGTAGTATAGGAGAAGTTCAGTGGTCACATTGTGGTTGTTTGTCATTCAACTCTCATCTGTTACCCACAGCTCAGGTATGCAAGCAGCGCCGCGATACGGGTAAAGTAGTCTCACCAGTTCTGACCTGGGCACTCGCACTCCCTGCACCGACAGGCCCCCACATATTTCCCCAGATATGCTGTTTCACATTCAGCAAGGTCTTGAATTTCACACAGTAGTGTCATTCAGCGATGTAATTGTGGCCCATGCAGGTACTCTGTGTCTGGGTGGTCTATATCATGCAATTCAGACTCAATATGACCTAGGTTATTGTGAACGTCCAGTAGCACCGCAGCATGTTTGGAAATGCAAACTCCATGTTTATAAGCCTTAAAGCAGTCCCATAGCATAGCCGATTTGCCATTGTACCTCTGTTGAGTCCTCCACTATCCCTGCCCAGAGCTCAGAACACAACACCTCATCATGTAAGGCAGTTCCTTGGAATCACCAGTGGTGTTCCAGGCCCATTCGGAATGGTACCCCCAGGACCAAGTGCAATGGTGCATCATTCGACAGCGTTTGTGGAAGATGTTCTACATCTACCACCCATGGAGTGGCATTGGCCAATACGAACCAGTAATCAATGCCTGACCGTACATTATTGTGTGCTGAATAGAAGGTGTACCAGGGGGTGGAAGGGTGTTTCTGGTGCCATGCGTCATTCAGGAGATAATTGTCAGCAATATCCCAAGGACCCATAGAATGAGTAGCTTGCCGCCATGCCAGTGGAGTCCAGTGTGGGGTCAGTCGTCTTGTTGAGGTCCTATTCCAGTAGCATAATGTTAGCATCTATGCATTCCAGTGTGGATGACAGACCCTAGAAAAAGACAAGGGGAATGTTGGGGGCATAGACATTAACCAGGAGCTCACGGTAATAGGTCAGGGAGCCTGCCACTATGACAAATCTTCCGTCCTCATCCCTTATGCTAGCAGTGTGATGAAAAGAGATACTTTTATGTATGAGCACGCATACCCCACAACAATAGGTAACTGGAAAAGTAAAAGTATCTGTTAGGGCCCCATGAGGATGCAAATGTGGGCGAAGTTCCTTGAAGAAATGCATTCTTCATTTCATGCCTGGCTAGGTAGGAGAGCACATGCTTACCTTTGTGAGGGTTATTGAGGCCCCTAACATTCCAAGACAGGAATGTTAGTTGAGCAGTGAGGTCCCATCCCACTAAGTCTGTCATATAACACTGGGTTCGTATAAGTATACATGCATGTCAGTTGTCTATGCTATTCTCGGCCAAGCAAGGTAAGAGAACATAAACAGACTACGCAATATCCACCATCTCTCTACCCCCACCTACCCCATCTAGTTTACCACCAACTGAATCCCACAGGTAACAATAACAAATATAAACGGAAATATCCAAACCATTTCCAATACAATATAGAACGTGGGAGGTGGGCAATGCTTTGGCAATCAAGCCCCAGTGGAAAGGTAAATTCAATAGGCGTCACATACGAACTGGACATACAAGTAGTATAATTGTAGTCAGGGCCAGAAAAATGGTACAGATAATTTTCTAGTATGTAGCCAGGGCTTAGACACTCAGGCAATGAGTGAGGGCTACTTCTAGGTCTCTCAGCATGGCTAGTAGATCAGTAATTTGGGAAATTGTCTGTGCTAGTCAATGCATGTAGGTCCGGCAGTTTACAGTCTGGAGTGCTGCGGTGGAAGGCACAGTGTTCCTTGCCATATTGTGTGTAGAAGGCCATGGCATCAGCTGGATTGTTGAAGTAGCGGGGTTTCGACTTAATGTTGTCACGGAGGCATCCTGGGTAAAGCATTCCATATTTTAATCAATGCTTGCATAATTGGATGTTTGGAATTTAATGTGTTATTGGTCCATTACTTATGCTTTACACTGTATTATGTTAGCATTCATGTAACTACTTTGTATTAATCACTATTGCATACATGTATAATCAATCCCTGCAAATATTGTGTGAGTGAAGGTTAGCATCTTTGCTGCCAGTTTCTGCCATGCAGCCACCATTTTGCTCTATGATTGAAACCAATCGTCTGTCTCATGTTGCTTGCCTCAACAGAAAGCTGCTGGGATGCATTTGCATCTCCAAGGTTACACCTCACTGAAGTATGGGGAAGTTGCTCATTAGTGCATACCTTTCCTTGCAGATAGAGGTTTGCTCCCACTGTTCCAGCTGCAGGCACGGCCTGTATGACCTTGCCAAAGAGATAGTGTGTGCCCAGTCTCAGACTTTTAGCTCAACTCTGTGTGCCCCTTTGTTGTTCTTTGTTCTCTGTGGAAAGTTACTGGGTGGGTGTGTCTTGTGCTGATGCTCAAATGTATAATTATTCCCTTTAAGCTGGTGAAAGTCAGTCCCTCGTCAACCATCACAGAAGGCTGGTCAGACTGGACTCCGCTGCAGCGTAATATTAATAAAATAACTGTGGTTTGTCTTCTTTATTGTCTGATCGGCTCTTCATTGTTTGGAAGGCAGAGAGGTGGTCGTGAGTGACCTGGGTGACCCATTTTGGGTCACTTCCTTCACTGGCGCCTGCAAATTTGTCCTGTGCATCTTTTATCTCTATTGTGCTAAAGGATGGAAAAGAATGTAGGTATTGCTGGATGACAAGAAGCTGCTTTGAGTCTCAGACATAGACTGCATTCTGGGAGTGGTACGTAAACATTTGGTGCATAAAGAGTGAAGGTAATGAATGAGCCCTGCTCAGATGCTGATGTTTTTTTATTCTGATGTGAAGTGTAAGGAATGCTCAAGTAATTAATTCATGATTGGTTTGAGTGAGTGTGCTTGATTTGGATTTGACTTCACAATAGAACATGTATTTAATTTGGAAAAAGTGTTTAAAGCATTTCAGGCAGTGCGTATTTATGCAGAATAAAAAAAGGATTTTCAAAGTTGAAACACACAGTTTGTGATTCAGTTTGGTTTGGCAGGCTTACTGCGGTCTTAGGCTTTGAGACAAGAATGGAATTTCTCTCGCTGCTTCTGTTCTGTCTTTCCATGAAAAGAACACATGCAGAAGTACACAGCCTCATCTGCGGAAGGAAAAGAGGGGCTCATTTGGGCAGTTTCAGTGGGACACGCAGAGCAGCAGACAGAGAGATGAGAAATGAAAGAAATGAGCTTGAATGGCAGACAATTTTGTTTTTTAAAACAATATGATGGCACAAGGGGAGTTTGCTCAGAAAAGTTGTTTGCAGGGAATGAAAGTGAGTTACAATGTGTTGTTTCACAAGCAGAAATAAAAGGTGCTCAGGAGTTTTTCAAGCTCAGATGCTCCCTCCAAATATGGAAAATGCAAAAATGAATTTGAATATGTTGTCCAGGGCAAATATGAATTCTTTTCAGATAGAAAAGAAGAAGATATTTCAACAGGTTGCTGTGTTTGAAGATGAGGTTTTTGGCTCTAACATTTCTGGAATTACCAAGTCCACTGAGGCAATGGTGAAAGGTCCAGATTTCCCCACTTAGGAAAGAATATCAAAGTTGTAGGAGTCTTAAAAGTGAAATTACGAAGTCAGTTTTAGAGAGGGTTGCAGCAACAATAGGTTTATTTGAGAAAGGTTACCAATTTCTTGTTTGTGACTCAGACCTGACAGGAAAAGATTTATTTTTTGCAAATTAAAAAGCACAGATTACTGTACACCAGATAATGTTAAATATCAGATTCCTGATGAGGATGTACAGTCTTAAATGGCCCAACAAGAGACAGCTGTGGCATTTTTTTCTCATAAATGACAGTTGACACATTACCCTCTGATGTTATTTGCTTTAAATATTCAGCTGTTCTTTCTATTTCTGCTGCTTGTGCTCCTGCTGTGTCGCTCAGGCTGCGTTGGCTATGGCACATCTTGCTCTTTCTTTGTCTCTGCCACCTGCGGCCATTATGACTGTGAGTACCCTAACATGCCTATTGCATCAGCATCCTGTTTCGCTAACTCTTATACTTGCGACACAGCCACCAGCGCATGTTTGTTATTTCTATGCTACTTCTACTGTGGTTTCTCATCCCCCAATATTAAAGTACTGGGACACAGGCATGTGGATTTGAGGGTAGAGACTGAACGAAATTGGAGGACCGTGTGGGTCCGTACATGTGAACTAAAGTTTAAAAAAAAAAGAGGAAAGAGAGTATTTGCTAATAAAGTTGCTCAGTTGGTTTGTGTGGTAGGTGTGTGGAATTTGATAGAAATAATGAGCCTTTTGTTCAACAAGTTGTCCTTAGGAATATCATCATTATGTTGCTTGGTTCACAAGTTTGCAAGTGTTCACAGTTATAAAAATATTTTATTAAAATTACCCAAACATAGGCTCAAAATACAGTGCATTGTCATAAAATTTAAAATCAGGTTAAAACCATCCTGACATAACAGATTGTGGGTGGCAATGTGTGAGCCTGATGTGATCTACACATATGTGTGTATTCTATATTTTTTTGTAGCTAGACCCTCAATAAGGGGATGAATGGATAAAGCCTTGACAGGTATTACGGAGTCTTCAAAGAGTATGGAAATTGGAGGTATGCACGTTTTTGCTTTCAGTTTAATGGAGTAAAGGGGGATTGGCTGCAGGCGCTTGGGAGGCGGCTTGAAACACTGAACCCTATAATAATATAGATACTGAAGATGGGAAGGTATGTTGATTACAAGCATTTTTTGAAGTTAAATGAGTAATTCCAGACCGTGGACATGGGCTTGACTTAGGGCCATCAGTAAAAATGAGGTGGATGTGATGTAAATTATTTTGTGTTCTCACTGTGGAGTCATGATACTGAATAATGTTCTATTACTTACCGGTAATCTTCATTACTCCGGGTCCGGTTGTCCTCGTCCCATTCAGTTACATATTGGAGATAACCATCTCCCGACAGAAAAAAAGAGCAGAGGCATGCTGGGACCCTAATACTGCCCCTCCCACCGGGAGTACATAAGCAGTACTTACCCAACATCCCGTCTGTACAACCAAGCCCAGACAGGAAGGCCGGCCGCCCGGGAGGGAGGGAGGGGCACATGAATGGGACGAGGACAACGGGACCCGGAGTAATGAAGATTACCGGTAAGTAATAGAACATTACCCCCAGGTCCCTTATGTCCTCGTCCCATTCATTTACATATTGGAGAATACCAAAGCAGAAAAACGGCCTTGCGCACCCACAAGCAACCCGGGAAACCACACCAAAAGCAGCAACCCAAGTGTGCACCGGGAAGGAGGGAACTGCAGGAAACCGGCCCGCAACCCAGAACCGGACAACAGGGCCAAAACAAAGACCGCAGACAACTTAGAAAAGCAGAAGGACAGAGCCCCAACAAGGAGGTCACCAACCAGAGAAACCGGAGACAGGGCAACCGGAACCAAGACCCAAAGGACACGGCCAAGCAACCCACCAGACAAGGCCGCTCAGCCCAGAACCACCGGGAAGGCTAGAGCAGGGGCTGAACAGGAGCAAGACCCCAACCAAACAGAAACACAGGCAAGGGAAAGAAAACCGAAAACCCCAGGAAGCCAAAAAAAAAAAAACACAGGGAAGGAGGCCACCAGCCATAACAGGAAGGACACCAAACCCAGAACAGCAGGGAAGAGGAGGCCAACCCAAAGACCACAGGCCAGAGATACCCCCCAGAAAGAACCAGCCGACAGCCGACCAGCAAGGAGCGGCCAACAAGACCAGAAACCAACAATGAACAAGCCCAACAAGGGCGGGGACAGAGTCACCGGCCACAACCCCCAGAAAACCCCCAACCCCAAAAGGGATGGAAAACAGGGCGCGAAGGAAGGCCAGAGCAACGGGGAACACCCAGCAGACCCCAAACCAGGAAACAACCAGGCAGGAAGCCACCGAACCACAGAGGGCAGACAAAAAGAGGTGCCAACACGGCAGAGGACCGCACAGGAACCCACACCCAGGCCAAGCACGCAGCAAGGTCAGGAGCAGCCGAAAAAGGAAACGGCCCCAGGAAGCACAGCACCCAGACCAAAAGGCCACAATGCCCAACTCCAGCAACACCGGAGAGGAGCCAAGAAAACAGCACAAACCAGGGCAACAAATGCCCAAAAGGAGCCAGGAAGCCAAGAACAGAGCCAAGCAACCCAACAACACAGGAGGACCCGCAGGCCCAACCAAACCCTGGAAGGAGCCCACGCAGCACCAAGGCCAAAGCAAAGGGCAGAGAGGAACAGAAAACCCCTAGCACACCACCGCCGGACCTCAAAAAGGCCGGAAAAAAATAAACAGAGGATACCACCAAAGCGGAAACTGCAGAGAAGGCAGAGTGCCAAGCAGCAGGAAAACCCGCAGCCAGGAGGGAGGACCCCACAGGGGCAAGAGCACCACAGAACCGCACCCAAACCAGAGAGGGGCGGGAGGACACACAAACAGGCACACCCTGGGAAAAAAGCACGGGGAAGCAAGGGAGAAGTGAGCCAGTACAACAGAACCAGGAAAGAACCAGGAACGCCCAGCAAAACACACCCCAGAGCAGGCCGAAAATGACAGCACAGCCACAAAGCCAAGGAGGCACAGCATGAGGCCACCCCGAACCAGCAGGAAGCCGGCAAAGCTGGAGATACAGTACCCCATACAGGCCTCAACACAGGCGAAACAAGCCCGGGAAGAGAACCGCCGGCAGGAGAAGGCCCCAAAGGACCCACCAGGAAGTGGCCACAACCGCACAGCGCCCCACGAGGGCACAAAAGAGAGCCCAGGCAAGAACGCAGAGCCCAAAAAGGCGACCCAGAGCCACACAAAACCCCGCAAGAGCGGAAAAGCCCCAGCAGACACTCAAACAGGCACCCACCACAGGAACCAGAGGAGACCAGAACCACCCCGGCAACAAACGCACCAGACACCAACAGCACCCGGCAGCACCTGCGGGGGAACTGCAGAACAGAAGAGGGCAAACAGGCGCCACGCCAAGGACACGGCAGCAGCGAAAGACAGCCAGGCCCAAACAGCAGCGGCACGAACCCCAAGGACAAAAAGGCGAACCGCCACTGGTAACACAACCCGGGGGGGACGCCAAAGAAAGGAAGAGCAGACGCCCAACCACACCAGACAGAGAAGCCCGAAAGCAAGCCAAAGGCAAGCACAGGGAGAGCCAGGGTAGGAGCAAACAAAAACAGAAGCAGCCAGACCCCAGAAGCAACCCAAGCACACAGAAGACCCCGGGACAAACACCCGAAGTCTCAGACCGGAGCAAATGAGAACAGAACAGCCGCACGCACGGCACCACGAGCCATCCAGGCGCAGACAGAGGAGGCAGAGAGCCCCAGGCATGACACCTGGAAGCCACAAGAGGAACCTGGCGCAGCCCAAGGGACGGGGGAACCAGGAGCCCCCACGCACCAGACACCAACCAACCACGCAGAAGCCAGGAAGCGAAGGCGAACACCCAGAACCCAAAGCGGAGCAGAGGCCACCACACAACAGCCAGCCCGCAGCGGAGGCAAGGCCACCCAAAAAGGGGCGGACAGACATACGGACCCAACAAACCCAAGGCGAGGCCACGACACCCGCACCCGAAACTCCCCAAAAAGCAGGGCATCAGATGGGCAGCAAGAAAAGTGGGAAAACCCAGTCAGGACCAACAGGAACCAAGAGGAGCGAACAGGACCCCCCCCCCCGCATCCGCCAAAGGAGTAGGAACAACGACCCACCACCTACCCGGGGCAGGGAGCCGCGGAGGAACCCAAAGGAGAGTGGACCAGAAGCGCACCCCAACAGGCAACCGCCGAGGAAACGAAAGGTGACCCCGACACAAGAGCAGCAGAGGACAAGGCACAAGCAAGCAGGCAGGGAGACCCGAGCAACACAGGGAACCCCAGGAGCAAGCACAGACAGAGCCAGCAAAAAAAGGAACAAGCCACCACAGAGGCGACAGGAACCCACGCAAACCTTCAATTTCAATTCAAATTTTCAATTCGTAAAATAGGTAATTGCAAAATTTGCAATTACCTATTTTGCTAATTGCTTTTCGGTTGATGCATCCCAAATGACAAAATACCGGTCGCAAAGGGGTCAATTCTGCGAATCGTCCCATTTGCGACCAGTATTTTGCTTGATGCATGTGGCCCTAAGTGCTTTGATTAGAGAGTGCACCTACTAGTGGGTGCTTAAATATGGTTTAATGGACAGGCAGGGCTCTGCTAAGATCAATAAAATGTGTTAGACATTTTTTCTTTTCTTTTTTATCGCATGTCTTACTCACAGTCTATTTCAGAGCAGCACCAAACAGGCTCAAACGTGCTAAAACAAAATTTATGCTCACCAATATTTTCCCAGATTCTTCACTGATTGTTGGCGTGTTTCAGGTGATTGATGGCTTTGGTTCTCAGGAAACTGTGTTTCATCACAGACCTTCTCCCTAATTTGCATAGCAGGTTCTATATCTATAGAGAGACCTTCTCCAGCATCACTGAGTGTGAGAGAGATCCCTCCTGAGCTCACAGCAGAGAGCAGCAGTCAGAGGTGAGACCTGACACCATCACTCCCTGAGCTGTCTGATGACAGCAGCCTACACCGGAGAGACCTGACACCGAGGAACCCGACAGGAGGTGAGCAGACAGGATCTTCAAAGGTTTATTCTCTTTGCAACTTTGTGACGTTGGAATAGATGAAAAATCAGATGCCTCAGCAGGAAATCTCTGCTAAATGTTTGCCATCTTGTGTAATAAATCTACAACAAAAGGAGACATTTTATTTGCAACAATTGGTTTGAGAGAAATATAAATTGCAAATGTTGGAAAACGTCTCCTGTGAGATGTGCGAAAAGCTTGCTTTGTAAAACTATTACTATAGCAGGTGTTGGCAATTCTAAGTATTATATAATTAATAAAAGCTACTATTGCCCACTTTATTGTTACTCAATTCATAAGTCTTCAGATAGGCTGAGCTGGTCCAGCCAAAAATTCAATTTGTGACATTCACACACCACAGACATCAGCAGCGAGCACCAAACTCACGGAGGAATCTTTCTGTATTACAGCAAAGCCCACCTCAAACTTAATGTACCACCTGCTCCGGTGGAATATTGGATCTGTTTATGCGAGTGTATCATGGCCAAGACACCACTGTCCTGGCAAAAGGGAGGACATTTCATGGGGCAGAAGAAGGCTTTCCTTGGCTGTTGCTTGTATTCCTGTCTTTGAGAGCAACCTCACAGCCAAACACAGTGTGTTCATTCTCAAACACTGACAATAATTCTAATAACATTATCTCCAGTCCATATGTTTATATCGTCACCCGTATCTCACTGCCCCCCATGCAGAGGTGGCCTGATGGCGAGAGCTTTGAAACTCTGCAAGTAGGGGCCAGATGTACTATTTACTGATCCTAATGGTAATTTGAGGCCAGTATGTTTGCAACCACTAAATACATGTAATAACAGACCTATAAACTAATAGGCAGGCTCTCAAAATTCTGAATCAGACCAGATTGAGGTCGGTTGCACATTGGAGGCCATCACAGGGATAGTGGCCTGCTGGGGTCAGCACACCACCCAATCTTTGATTGCTTTTTAATAAAACAACCTTTTATTTTTTAAATGCACTACCTGCTCTTCAACAAACGTATTTTTACATTCACAAAGGGCTGGGGTACCAAGGGGGCCCTTTCTCTCTTGTGAATGCATTTCTACCTCCTTTGAGGTGTTGGTAAAACATGCCACCAGATTTCAGTTGGAAAACATTGATTCGTGAGGTACTAAGGCAGTATTTGGAAGGGATGCCTACAATCATCCCCTTCCACATACCAAATTGGAACCGATTTGAAGTCTAACTTTAGGAGTCAGAAAAACCTCTCAGACTCCAAAAATGAGCTCAGCACAAAAGCATTTTAATTGTTGCAAACCCCAGTTCGGAGCAGCTGCGTCTGCCTAATGCTTAGCACAGGTGCCCGCATGTTTGACCCCCAGCCTCGACTCAACGTCTTGTGATTGTGGACAGATCACTAAAGCTCACATGCCTTAAAAAAGAAAACTCTGCAACGTGTGGCTATGATGTAAATTCCTAGTTCTCATGTAGAGTGCTCCGATGCCCTTGGGCTAAGTTTGTGCTACATAAAGCTGCAAACATAAATAAATACATGACATGTGACTGCATGGTTGTTTGTTTATGAGGACACGAGTGTGCTGAAGTGGCCAAAAAGACTGTGTGTCTGGCACAATACACAGCAAACATTTATGTTAAAGTGCACATCCTCACCCCTCTTGTTAACACACACGCTGTTCCCACCCACACATCCACACCTGGCTGTGTAATGTATAGGATGTAATTATGTATCATATTAGAGAATTATTCTTTTTTTTCTTTGAGTTCTTGGAATTCTTGGTTTGTGTTAACCAACCAGCCATAAGTCCATATGTACTATAGGTTCACTTTGTCAGGAGATTATTTATGAAATGCTACAGCTGGATTAAAATAGCACATAAATGAAAATACTGAATCGTGAACTTTTGGGGTGCATATGAAGAGATGTGCGAAATAAGCTGCAATTGCCAACATTCATAAGATTTCTTTCTATCTCTTCCCTCCTCTATCCCTCCTTGACTCACCCACACACTATTTTACAACAATGATCTCCCTGATAGTCCATTCGAGACTCCTCCCTCCTCTGTCCCTCCCTCATCGCATGTGCACATTAAGGTAATGATACAGCTGCAATCTGTTTTATTTTTCATGTACTGATCCATGGTGGCAGTATTTTAGACATACTGCTGTTCTTGATTGTTGTAGCTTCAGATAGTCAATGTTCTAAATTGCATTTACTACGTAAGTGATAGATTATATTTCTCTGCCATCCTATACAGGAAGACAACCCAGATAGCAGATCGGTCAGACCCGGCACCATGGGACCCCGAATATTAATTCACTCACTGGTCATCGTGCTGTCCATCCTGGAAATGTCCCTTTCTGGCCCAGTTGCCACTTACAGTAAGTTATCTGACACAGGAGTCTGCCTTTTACTATGAATAACTGTGATTTCATGCAGTGACAGTGGTGGTCATGACTCTATTGGACATCTCCTCCTCCCACAGCAAGAGGGAAAAAACCATCTCAGCTTTACAAACTATAAACAAGGGTTCGTGGGCTTGGTGGTCGAGTAATTCTTTTGAAGTACCCTAGATTTTGTCAAATCAATGCCACACTCCACATATGCCACAGCTCTCAGCTTTAAGGAGGTCTCCATACAATAGTGCAATCAATCGTGCAATGGCTTAGTTTCCTTAAACACAAACCACCACAGCAAAGGCAGAGACAGACACTTCTATTGCAGGAGGGTGTTGCAAATTTTATTTCAGGAGAACTTATAGGAGACAAGGCTGACCCAATAACATATCACTTTAATCTCTGTACATTGTGTGAATCCTATGATGGATATCTGCTTTGAAGCTTGAATGTATGTACATTTTCTGTTTACATCTCCTTTGGGGCAGGCAGAGCACAAGGACCTGGCCAACATGGATTACTTGAAATAAAGAACAAACATTACTTAATATCAACTCAACGTTCACCAGAATGACGCATACAGTCTTTAAAAGGCTTAGCATATTCTCCCTACTGGGGAACCACATGAAGATTTAGCCACACCCCAAAAAACATCATGGGCATCAGAGGCATGGCTAGAAGGCCACAACAACCAGCAGGTTGGTACCCCCTCTTCAAATATTTCTCCCTATGCCAGCTGCCAGTGTGGTGGTTTACATGCCCTGGGGCACAAGGTGGTACCTCTCGGGCTGAAGTAAGCTGTCACTAAAATTAGAAGGGTGCTCCAAACATCTTCACCTCCATCCACTCCTGCCTCAAGGCTGATCTACATTGGTTTGTGGGTGCAATACTGCCTTTGTACTGGCTCACATTATGGTCCTCTTCCTGATTGGGGCAGATAGTAACTTTTCCTCAGCTTGCAAGAGATATGTTCTTCCATTATTTGGGAGATGCGAGTTGTCTTAACTATCATGTAATTGACCAGAATCATCCTACTTTGTGGACTATATTCATACAAGTTGGGCACGTTTGCTCCCAACGATGATCATTACTGCTGCTCTATGGATTCTTCTTTCCCCCGTCAGGAAATTAAGAGGTTCTGATTACCGGTTTGCGACAATAAGTACACACAACGCCAACCATCCCACAGGATACAGGAGCAACGTTTACGTCAAATAAGCACTGTGCTGCTGCTATAGGAGCCTCCATGGTCCTCCAGGCTGATCTCCAGGAATGATCACTGCAGCATCCTGCCCCCATCACTGTGCCATCATGGCCAACTCTTCTGTGGAATGGTAGGTATGGAAAACTCCTCCATTGTGTGAGAACCTCACACTGCATGGCTTGAAACCACCAGACTGCATCTTGAAATAGAAGCATTTCCTATTACACAGTGAAATGACCCTTCATCAGTTTTTTGTGTGCCTCTCTATACCACAAGAGGCTGTGACCCTGTCACAATCTGTAAGACTACTCAATAAAGCAGAGGGGGTGTGGCACTGAAACAACAAATTCGCTTTCCAGTAGGGTGAACCCCTGAATAGTTTGTGTTCGGTAATTCAGCGCTCACATAGCACTATTACCAATCTGAAATCATGACCTAGCGAAGGCCTTTTAAGAACGTATATTGATTGGACCATATGATCCTGGTGTGATCGAAAGGTGATGCCACCAGCCCAAGTATTTAATTGTATGTATCTCCCCTCCTTGCACTAATTCTGCAAATGATGTTCAAGGGCCTTTCAAAATATGTCCTCTGTCTTGTTAACATCCATACACGTTTGTTAGGTTGCTGTGGGAGCCTCAACGGTGTTCCTTTAATCGATCCCAGAAACATTAAAGGCTGTGAGCACCTACTGGTTTCTCATTTGAGACCTTCAATATGCGTCCCGAGCAATATTGCTTAACGGCTGTGTTTTGTGAAAATGCAGGAATGCGCCAGATTTAACATTCTGCGGTGCATTCCTGCTCTCTGCCTGTGCTGAGGCACAAACTGCTGCCTAGTGCCAATGAAGGCACCCGTGCACAATGAAGCAAGTGTGGCTCCACTGTAGAAAGGTTTGGTTTTTGTGCAGGAAGGGGCACATTCCTAGACAAAAACAATTGTCAGAGGCATTTTCTTCTTTCTAAGAGTGCTGCATGATGTAGCACCCTTAGAAAGAGGAAGCAATGAGGAGAAATAAAGACATTTCTCCAAGTTGCACCTCTGGTACACCCGGGAATGCGTCAGAATTGTATCGTACACCTCCCAACACATGCTGATAAATCTGGGAGTGTGTCAGAATGTGGCAACAAACATTCTCCACCCATGGCATGCTTCCTTTGTACATTCCTTTGTCAATTGTGCCTGTATTTTGACTCTGCCCTAGCATTTTGTATTTTTACTGTGCCCTAGCATCTTTTAAGCTATTCTTCTGTTGCCATTTTGCGTTTCACTGCTCCATTCTCCCCGCCGCAGATGCCCCTGCAGCCCCTTCCCCCTTGCCCGTTCCCGCTCCCGCCTCCCAGCTGCACGTCCCTCCCTCCTTCCCTACGTAATGGTGGCCACTGCGCGGTCGTGTTTTGGACACGTGCAGTGGGCATGCCGCTGGTGTGGCAAAGGTGCACCAAATGCAAGCCTGTCTGAGCCCGACCGCGACCAGTGCCAGGGACCCGGGATCTCTGACCTTCCACCACTACGACTCAGCTGCCCTCCTCACACTCAACCCCGGAAGGAGCACCACCCATGGCCAGTTCTCCTGCTGCCACTGCCGCCAGACCTTCACAACCGCCCTAGCCGCCAACACCGCCAATGCCCTGAGATGGCATTCTCCTCAAAATGCGCTCCCTGCACAGACACGCCGTAGAGATCTGGAACCTCCTTGACACCCTCTCACCAGATGTCGCCTTCTTTGCAGAAACCTGGACCAACGCCTCCTCCGCCCCTGACCTCGCCATCACCATCCCAGATGCATACAAGATCCAGAGGAAAGACTGCCCCAACCACCCAGGAGGAGGAATCACCATCGCGCACAAAAGCTCCTTCCACCTCTACACCTTGAGTGATGCCTTCTCTGCCGCCAAACACCTTCACATTCTAGTCCAGAGCAGCCCTAGAACCAAACTTCGTGGCACCCTTGCCTACGGACCCCTCTGGACCCAGCACCCCTTTCTCCACCTCCATCACCGACCTCATCGCACCCCCATGCCATTGCCTCCACGGACTACATACTCATTGCAGACCTGAACTTCCACCTCGACAACTCCAGCAACCCCAACTCCACCACCCTCCTCGTCAACATCGGACTGAACCAGCTCGTCACCATGCCTACCCCCAAGGCAGGACACACCCTCGACCCCATCTTTGCAGGGGGAAACATCCATTTCAGCCACACAACACAACCCCCATGGACGGACCACCACTGTGTACAGTACATCGTCGACAAGCCCAAGCCGCCCAAACCTGCTCTGCGCTCCGCCATGCAGGAACTGGAGTAAAGACACTGAGGATCAGCTTAACTCCACCCTCAACCATGACACACCCACCACCGTGAACGACACCAACCTCGCAGCCAGAGAACTACACAAATGGATCTCCAACTGTGCAGACAATGTCGCACCCCTATGCAACTCTGACAGACAGCGCCCCAGGAAGGCCACCTGGTTCACCGCTGACATCTAAGAAACCAGAGGCACCTGCAGACGTCTTGAAGAGCTGGAGAAACAGCAAAATGCCTGAAGACCAAACCACCTACAAGAATGCATGACGGAATACCACCAATGCATCAGAACCACCAAAATGACCTTCATCCAAAACAAAATCCTCGCCAACTCCAGCAACTCCAAGGAACTCTTCAGCGGCATCCAAGAATTCACCAAGTCCGCCAGCAAAACCACAGACATCACCCCTTCCCAGGACCTCTGCAAATCAAGAGCCTCTACGACAACTTCAAAGACCGTACACCTGACTCTGCAACCACTCCCCTTCGGCAGCATCAGCCAGCCCACCATCTCCCTCTAGACACTAGTCACGACCGAAGAGACTGCCTCGACATGAAAAGCATCCATTCGGGGGCCCCCACAGACCCCTGCCCACTGCACATCTACCACAGAGCCGCCATTGTGCCAGAACTACAAAGCACCATCAACGCCACTTTCAGGACCGACAACTGGAAATGCACAGAAGTCAGACCGCTGCTCAAGAAGCCCTCAGCAGATCCCACATACCTCACAAACTACCGGCCCATCTCCCTCCTCCCCTTCACGGCAAAAGTCACTGAGAAGACCGTCAATGCACAACTAACAAGGTTCATCAAAAACAACTCCATCCTCGACCCTTCCTAATCCAGATTCCGCAGCAACCACAGCACCGAGACCGCCCTACTCGCCACCACAGACAACATCCACACCCTCCTTGTCCAAGGACACACCACGGCTCTGATCCTACTCGACCTCCCTGCAGCATTCGACACCGTCTCCCACCGCACTCACCACGAGACTTCACGACACCAGCATACAAGGAAATACCCTCGACTGGATCTGCTCATTCTTCATCGGCAGAACCCAAAGAATCGGACTGCCACCCTTCCTCTCGGAAACCCACCGAAATCAACAGCGGAGTACTCCAGGGATCGTCGCTCAGTCCTACCCTCTTCAACATCTACATGACCCCCTCACTGCCATCGTCAGAAAGCTTGGCATCAGCATAGTATCCTACGCCAACAACACCCAGCTCATCCTCTCCCTCACCAAGGACTCCACCACCATACTCAACTTCCAGGAAGGAATGCAGGACGTTGCATCCTGGATAAGCAACAGCTGCCTGAAGCTCAACTCAGAGCAGACAGAAGTCTTCGTCCTCGGAACCTCGCCATCAGCATGGGACAACACCTGGTGGCTCACCGCCCTTGGCAGCCCCCCAAACACCATGAAACATGCACAAAACCTTGGCATTGTACTCGACTCCTCCCTCTCTATGAACCGACAGGTCCACGCCGCCACCTCCAGCTGCTTCAACACCCTCCTCATCCTTGGAGAGACCTTCAAATGGATCCCCCGAGTCAAGGAAGACCGCCACCCATGCACTCATAACCAGCAGACTGGACTAAGGAAACATCCTCTAAGCCGGGATCAACAAGTCTCTACTCCGCAAGCTCCAGACAATACAGAACACTGCAGCCAGACTCGTCCTCGGCATCCCTCGACACAAATACATCACCCAACACCTACGTAACCTCAACTGGCTCCCCGTTGAGAAAAGAGTCACTTTCAACATACTTACCCACGCCTACAAATGCCTCCACAACACCGGACCTCAATACCTCAACGAGAGAATCCCCTTCCACGTACCCAAATGAAACCTCAAACCCACTAACCTCACCCTAGCTGAAACCCAGCGCAACTGCAGAGCCTGAGTGGGTGGAAAAGCCTTCTCCTACATCACGGTCAAGACCTGGAACGAGCTCCCGATCTACATCAGTTGCGCCCCCTCCCTGAACGTCTTCAGGAAGACACTGCAGACGTGGCTCTTCAACTGAACGGAGTTGCTTAGCCACCCCAGTGCCTTGAGACCCTCTCGGATGAGTAGTGCGCTTACAATTCCCTGATTGATTGAGAGTAACTCAAGGCTCAACCTAGCCTTACTCTAGATTTATCAAGCCATGCAGGGCCATGCAAGGGGGCTTTGAGTGGCTTGATAAACCTCATTTAGGTTGTGCGTCACCCTTGCGTAGCAAGAACAATTCAAAACCTTGATATATATGGGCCTAAATGTTGATTTGTGGATGCCCAATCACTGGAAAATGGGCACTCACCTCAGGTGTATGTTTGAGTGAAAATGTGATCATTATGCACAATATTTTCTGTTGACCATCGTCTGCCTTGCCATGATTTGCGCATCCTAAACACCTCCATGTGCCCCCCAGAACAGACTGTGGCGCATGCGTTTTGCCGCAGCCCTCAGTGACCTCACAGAATCATGTGGATGTTGCAGGTTGTTGGACTTGGCCCTTCTGGCCGGTTCACCCCGAAACTTTTTGCTTAATATTGTGACTTGGTTTAGTGATTTTATGGACTTCGGCGCACTTTACCGCTGTGTCCCAGGGTAAAGTGCGTGCGTGTTGTGAGGTTGGCCTGCCCTCCCATAGGAATGCATGGGGGAATGTATGTGTCCCGGTAGTTCCTGATGCGTGGGGTGTGCAGGCCCGTGTTTGGTATGTGCGGACTCGTGGGAGTGAATGCTGCGCGTTGATGTGTGCAGCGTGCATGTACCTGGTGTGGAAGTGCCACTTCTAGAAGTGGGCACTTCAGTGTGCAGTCTGAAATGTGTGGCTTGTCTGGCGATTGGCTGGTGAGGTCAGGTGACGGACTAGGGAATTCCCCAGAGTCAGGAGGAGTCACCCAGTGGTGAATGGGGAGTTAGCATGTTGATGGCTGGGGAGGAGTGTACCTGGGTCCTGAATAGGACAGGGATTCCCCCACACAATGCTGGCGCCGGCCCCTGTGGTGCGTCTAATGACCCTAGCCCTGCCAGTGAATAGGGAGAGGGGCTGAGCAAAACAAAGTGCTCAGGAACCGGTTGGAACTGGTTCGCCCCTTCCCTGCACCTTAGACAAAGGATTTGACTGTATAAAAATGGGGCTGTGTCCCCACAGAAGTTGTTCTCTTGCAGGATCCACTTGAGGGGGGGCCTGCTGCTGCTGGGCGCCAGGAGAGACCGCCACTGGGGACTGCCTCCCTGCTGGAGGGCCCTGTGAGCTGGCTCTGGGCCCAGCCTTTGCCCCCTGCTCTCTGGAGGACCTTTTTGTTGCTGAACCCTGCTTGTAGCGCCTGGGAGCGCTTTTTGGACTTCCTAGCGCTGGGCGCGCTGTTTTGCTGGACCTTCCTTTGTTTATAGCGCTGGGAGCGCTGTTTTGCTCTATGGCGCTGTGAGCGCTTGGGGTCTGATAGCGGGTGCCCACCCCGCGATCCTGACGGTGTCTGCCAAGTTCGGCGGGTGCCCACCCCGCCGTTGTGCTCGCTGGCGAGGGAGCCTACCCCTCTCATTTGCCAAGGAATTCACCGCCGCGGCCGGGCTTCAGCCGGAAGTCAGGCAGGCCTGGGGGCGGGCCCCGAGACGGAAGCAGGAAGCGGACGGGAGCCTACCCCGCGCTCCTGTGCAGTGAAGATCCAGGCGGGAGCCTACCCCGCGCTGGACCCGAGAGAGGAGAAGTGCGGCCGGAGCTGGTGCGGAGGGGGCGCGAGGCACATTGTCGGTGCCTGCCCCTCCGCGTTGCAAAGAAGCCTCGGCGCCCATCGAGAGAGGAGACGACGCGGGAGTCCCCGAGCAGCCTGGTGAGTGTTTAGCAGGGCTGGGGGACTCCGCGCCTGTGCAGAGGGGGTGCGGGGGCAGTGTGACGAGCCCCGTGAGGCTCCATCCGAGGGGTCCCGAGTAGCTAGAGCGCTAGACGCTCCAACGTGCGCAGTATTGCTCCTCGAGCCTGGAAGGCTCCCACGTACCCGGGGGCATTGTGGTAGTTTCTGAGCGCGTGGCGCTCCAACAACGGTGCCACTCTTGATTTAGAGCCCCGTGAGGCTCTAGGGGGCATTTCAGGTGGCGCAGAGTCCAGAGGGACTCCAACGTGTGGGGCATTGTTGCTTCTCGAGCCCAGTGAGGCTCCAACGATGTGCTGAGCCACGAAGGCTCTAGAGGGCACATCTTTGATGGTCAGAGCCCAGAGAGGGCTCCAGAGGCACGCGGAGTGCCTGAAGTTCGTTTTCCAGCTGCCCAGCACTTAGTGGGCAGCTGCCACGTTTAGGTGGGGGACCATTCTTGTTCTAGTCTGCGCAGCTGGCGCAGCCTGACTGTGTTGAACGCAGGGCGTCCTAGCCCCTTCCAGGCCAGTTGGCCCAGGGACTGCCACAGGTGGTGGCATAGGAGTTTTGCGCAATTGTGTTCCTTACTTGCACCTCTGAATGTGTTTTGATGCGTCATGTGCCATTGCTTTTACACCTCTGAATGTTTTTAGGCATCATGTGTTTTTCCTTCCATACACCTCTGAATGTGATGCATCATGTGTAACGTTCTATTACCCCTACAGGTATTGTGATACGTAGGTGGTTGTTGCTTACTCCTAGTACAGGTGGTGCTAGTGAGGTTCTAGTTCCCTGCGTGACAGTCTCCTAAAGTAGTTAGGGTTATGTAGGTGGTACTTCCCCGATACCAGTAAGTACTGGTTGTGTGCTATACATATTATTTTTGTGCTACAGTGATTTTATATATTTTGTGTGCGGAATATCTAAAAAGTGCTAATTCCTGACAGTGGTCCAGGTGGCCCTGTCTTGTACATAATCCCTTGTAAATTCTGCCCGTGCCTGTTGGCACATTGTAAAGTGTGTATTTTTATCTAATGTGTTGTGTATAATACAAAGGTTATTTTTATAGAATACCTTGTGTGGAGTTTCCTTTGTGGTGGGCCTTGGGTGTTGTTGCTGGGTGCGCGCGCAAACGCTTTACACATCGCCTCAGAGATAAGCCTGACTGCTCGTGCCAAGCTACCAAGGGGGTGAGCAGGGGTTATCTTTGGCGTGTAACTTCCTTGCCCTGACTAGAGTGGTGGTTTCTGTCTGGCTTTGGCGCAAGCCTTAGCCAACCAGAAACCGCCAGGTCTAACACAGGTCCATGCCCCTCCATCCACCCTATGGCTGCCCCTCTTCTCTAAGTATCCGTGCATAGTGGCTCTCGATACGTAGATGACATATAACACATATAACCAAAGACTTAAAGGAAAACGAGTCATGCCCGTCTGTGCTTTTTGTTCTTTTTAATTTCCTGTTAAACAACAATATTGAGCTGTTGTCATTTTAAAATGTTCCATTGAAAAAAGTTATAAAACAAACTGCATAAACTATAGATTCAAGGGACAGCTTTGACCTGAACCCGGTTCTCCTGGAGGCAGGTTAGAGCCAGGCAGACTCAACATTAAAATGTTACTATACCACCATGCTAGCCGCGAAGAATGAAAGCTTCTCCTACAAACTAAATACACACCACAAATGTAACTGCAACTCTGGACCGTCTCTTTTTAGGTCGAGCAACAGCGCACGGTGTACATAGGCAGACCTCCTTCATCTCCTGTGGTCGAGCACCAGCGTACGGTGCACATAGGCAGACCTCCTTCATCTCCTGTGGTCGAGCACCAGCGCACGGTGCACATAGGCAGACCTCCTTCATCTCCTGTGGTCGAGCACCAGCGCACGGTGCACATAGGCAGACCTCCTTCATCTCCTGTGGTCGAGCACCAGCGCACGGTGCACATAGGCAGACCTCCTTCATCTCCTGTGGTCGAGCACCAGCGTACGGTGCACATAGGCAGACCTCCTTCATCTCCTGTGGTCGAGCACCAGCGCACGGTGCACATAGGCAGACCTCCTTCATCTCCTGTGGTCGAGCACCAGCGCACGGTGCACATAGGCAGACCTCCTTCATCTCCTGTGGTCGAGCACCAGCGTACGGTGCACATAGGCAGACCTCCTTCATCTCCTGTGGTCGAGCATCAGCGCACGGTGTACATAGGCAGACCTCCTTCATATCCTGTGGACGCGCACCAGCGCACGGTGTACACAGGCAGACCTCCTTCATCTCCTGTGGTCGAGCACCAGCGTACGGTGCACATAGGCAGACCTCCTTCATCTCCTGTGGTCGAGCACCAGCGTACGGTGCACATAGGCAGACCTCCTTCATCTCCTGTGGTCGAGCACCAGCGCACGGTGCACATAGGCAGACCTCCTTCATCTCCTGTGGTCGAGCACCAGCGCACGGTGCACATAGGCAGACCTCCTTCATCTCCTGTGGTCGAGCACCAGCGTACGGTGCACATAGGCAGACCTCCTTCATCTCCTGTGGTCGAGCACCAGCGCACGGTGTACATAGGCAGACCTCCTTCATCTCCTGTGGACGCGCACCAGCGCACGGTGTACATAGGCAGACCTCCTTCCTCTCCTGTGGTCGAGCACCAGCGTACGGTGCACATAGGCAGACCTCCTTCATCTCCTGTGGTCGAGCACCAGCGCACGGTGTACATAGGCAGACCTCCTTCATCTCCTGTGGTCGAGCACCAGCGCACGGTGTACATAGGCAGACCTCCTTCATCTCCTGTGGACGCGCACCAGCGCACGGTGTACATAGGCAGACCTCCTTCATCTCCTGTGGTCGAGCACCAGCGTACGGTGCACATAGGCAGACCTCCTTCATCTCCTGTGGTCGAGCACCAGCGCACGGTGTACATAGGCAGACCTCCTTCATCTCCTGTGGTCGAGCACCAGCGCACGGTGTACATAGGCAGACCTCCTTCATCTCCTGTTTGACAGAACTTTCTTTGTTTTATTGCGTCTTCCATCGCGGCTCCAATGGCCCATTCACAGCTGATGTCACACAGGAGGCTGCTCAGAAAAGAACCCTTTGCAATGCAATCGGTATCGCATGAAAGTAAATGTGAGCTGTTGGCGGTGCATTTGCTAATGTTATTTTTTCGTTTCAAGAGAGGCCAGCAGTAGCAGAATAAAGTAAAGAAATGGCTTTCACGAAGGAAAGGGCGCAGTACCACAGGCTGTTACTAGATGTCCCTAGAATGTCTTTTATAGGTGTGCCAGGGACACCAGGTAACATTAACAGCTATATACCAGTGTTAACATCAACGTTATTTTTGTTTTAATCCTCTTAGGTCGAGGATAGAACGTTTCGCTAAATATTAAAGCACGAAGCTAAAACGAAAAGTAAACATTCCCTGCTCTAGTGCCAGGCCCGGTTCTAGAGGGTGAGTCCGGTGGGCCATGCCCACCCAAGGAATGCCCTGGCCCACCCTACGCCATTCTGAGCTGAAAAACAAGTGTTCTTCATCCTAATGTTCACAGGAGCGTGAAGTCCCGTGGGCTCTGTCTTATTGTTTATTTATTAACTAACACCAGTGCCCTAGCTAGCTTCAGGCCTGGGGACAGGCCTGACTTCAGCAGGGATAGTAGCTGCTATGATGTGCAAATGAACAGCCCGGACATCCTGAGGACGTTCACTCCCTGGCTGCTGGCTCCCATCACAATGTGCCCAGGAGTTGTAAAAAGTGAAATGACACAAACGCTTTGCAAAGGATGTTCCTTTTCCCGAAAAAGTTACTGAAAATGTGTTTATAATTAGGAAATAGATTTACTGAGGGTTTGTTTTATTTTCTTCCTGCTATGAGGCCATTATTAACTTGCAGACTTACATAAAAAATAAATAAATGAAAGAGTTAACAAATGACATGTTTTATCTTTTCATTGGGTGAATAAAAAAAAACATTTATGCTTTATTACATTAATTCACACCACATTCATATGAATGTAGATGGTTATAAGTGATTGAATGGTTCCTTGTGCAGAGACCTATGGGAAGGGCCACTGGAATTATGCAGTTGTGCGGACGTAGAGATGTTCGCATAGTCATGGATTTGCCGCATGTGTCAGATAATCCATTATTTTCTCCATAATTTGCAGATTTTAAAATGTTTGTTCTAACTCAAATGGTTCAAAGGTTACTAACAGCGCAGCGACATGTTGGCGCACAGTGGAAGGTCCTTTCATACGATTGACTGGTCACCTTATTTTTCCTTATTGCTGTATTTGGGTGTTAAACTGGTACCAATGAGGTGCAATCTATGCCCAGTGTTTGCAGGTAAAAAAATGTCAAAACAATGAAATAATACTATTAACAAATGTGCTGCATTATGCTGCATAGTTTACCTTTTCTTGCGACATAATTTAGTGAGCGCTGCACCATAATTTGGCCCCACCTGCCGCATAATTCCAGTGGCCCTGACAATGGGTAACCAGCAGGCCCCTTTTTTGATTCTCAGCAGGGTCGTCTCAGGATTTATGAGGTTTATAAAATGGATGTCTCATGGTCCACTGATAGGAAAACGTAGCAACGTATAAGGTAGCAGATTCCACATAAAAAACAAATGGCTATATATTTATTTTAAGATTTAAAAACAGCTTACAACAGACCTTAAAGGTACAGCTGCTACAGGCTACTGCACGTAGAAAAAAAAGAATTTAAGGAATAATATCTAACCAATACTGAAACATAGCAGAGGTGCTTTTTAAAAAGAAAAAAGCATTATAATCCTATAATAATACATCAGTTATTCCTAAAAAATATAGCAACTTGTATTGTGTGATATTAATGAACATCTATAATTAATTAAGCATTTTTATAGAACTGTTATGTATTTAAAACACCTTGTCTGAGGTATCTCCGTGCATTTGAAATATGAGTTTTATGGTTCACAGTATGCACCCACTGTACCCTTAACTCATGTTGAAATATTTGCCTTTAAATGAGCGGCTAAACAGAGCTCGTAGCACACAGTATGGTGCTGTCTGGTCTGAGCATCTCTGCTTTCTATGTGTGTTTAGTATAGGGCAAAGCAATATTGTTTTCCTGACTTAATAAAGCTTCTTTTGTGGTCGGTTCCCTCAATTCACACTACGCACCATTTACACAATTGCATGCCACATACAATTTACCAAACACCCAAACAACAAAATATTAAGGGGATGCTAGGGTTGCTAGAAGTGTCACAACTGGAGATAAGGCTCCCAAAGGCTGGAATGGCCAGAACAGCAACATCTCAGACAAGAAGACTTGGGGAGCCTCAAAGCCAGATGGGAGAAAGTTATTCTCAATTGAAAAGGTGTTGGGGGAGAAGGCAATGTCCTACACCCCAGAGAGTTATCAGCAAGATCTGGCTTCCCCAGCTCCAAATGAACATTTCACAGAGTGCACTACAAAAGGGTTCAGCTGTGCAAATGTGGGTGCACTAATACTGAAATGTGTCCATGAAGCTATGTCTGAGAGGGTTGTTTTATCCATACACTGAAGAGCTGCTCGATTATAGGGAAGCACCGGAAGAAGGTTGATGAGAAGATCGGGTTCCACTAGGAATTAAAGACACAACTCAATGATGGAGCAGCGCATCGCAACCAGACATTGAGGGATGGACCCCACAATATGGAATGGTGTATGGCAGTGGACAGAGTGCGATATAAAGGAAGAGGGTGTCCCAAGAACGCTTGGGAGAGATGAAAAGAGCATAGAGAACTTGACTAAGTGAGAAGAGCAAGTCAGGTGAGGTGGGAAGTTATGCAGCATGGCGATGTTAGCTAAATGCGCAGTCATTGCAAGAACTCAAAAATGTATCCTGTGATGAATATTTCGTAGATGAAACTTCTTACAACTATGCACGTGGATTATTGTGCCATTTTGCCTGTTGTTTCCGTATTTGCTCATTACTGCAATGCCTACATTTTGCAGACTCCACATTTAGCTTTTGTAAGGTCACGCAAAGTTCACCAATTGTTTGAATGCACATTAAAATGAAAAAATCAATACAAATGTATATATATTTTTTAATTGATTTAATCCCATAAACTATGACATTCTTGATTAGGGTTCACCTACCTTTGTTTATGTAACAAAATGTATATCAACACAAAAGGTGCTGGGATTGATCCAGACAACTAGAGGGTATGAGAGGTAACAATATCCAGAGTATATCCCCCCTACAAAGTATAATATTCACAAACAATACTCTAATAGCTCAAGCCGAGGACCGGAACAGGTTGCATGCTGGGTGACTGCTCTTATTAAAGACCACCCCCATTGCCATTCTGGTCCTGTGTGAAACGGTCAACCTCCCCGAATTAGATGGAGCCTGGCAGTTGGCACACACTCTCTTTTAAACATTCCACGAGGAGCAGCTACTCTGCCCCCACTTTACTGACTCACATAGGGGGGTCTTTCTTGCCCTGAAGAAAGTCCAGGACCTTCACGGCCACCACGGACTGAAACATGTCGGCACTAGGGTCTTAGGACCATAATACTCCAACAAAGACCCTTTTTTAAATAATTTTTATTTACCCAGACAGACCCAAGAATAAAGGGAAACTGGGGATCTGCCTGAGGTATTTTATTTAAAACCCCCTTCTCTCCTGCATATCGAAAGAGCTCCCAACACTGTGGTTGAGCCCACCCTGACTTTTAGGGGTCGGGGTGACCCGATAATGAAGCATGATGCCACTAGGGTGTGTGAGGGTAATTAAAAGAAAAATAGTTTTTTTCCCCACATTCATGGTTGGGTTAGGTACAACCTTTCACTAGAGAGTCCCCATCCTTTTCTTTTCCCCTCATTTACTTTTCAAGGGTGAGCTAGTTTACTAGCACCGCCGACCAACAGTGGTCTATTAGAGCATTTTTTGTGAATATTATGTAACAAAATGTACATCCCTTGATGGTATCCAAAATGTGGTAAACTTAATTTTTTTAAAATAGCTCAAAATAGATAACATATAATATCTATAAGGATACATATCAGGTAGCTGTGTAATATGGTACAATATTTCCATTGAGCTGTTGTGGTGACATCATAAACCATAAGGTCAGAGGCCAAGTGGTTTGTAAATGACATTAGAACCACTGGATGGCAATACAGGGCCATATTACACCGGGTACGGTTATTTATTGTTTATATCACGTTTATATTTGCGTAGTTAGATTGAAAAGGCTGTTTATTTCCAAGTGCAGCTAACAATGGCACTAAGGGCAATTAGAACGTTCAGGTCTTGTTTACATTTCTAGCGCCTTGATGAGACCTTTGGTGATTTGTGCGCTTTATAAAAATCTTTGACATTGACATTGACATTAATAAAAGCCAACATCATCACTGCTAACGAGCAGTGGATTTAGGCGATCCTTTGGCTGCAGCTTTTAACACATATTTATGGCTTTATTGCTTTTGCCACAATTTGCAGAGTTCACCAAAAAACTGTTTCTCAGATGGATGCAAATAATACTAAACCACTCACCACAAAACTAGTTTGGGGAATGCAATGATGTTGATAAAATCTATATTGTAGAGGTCACCATGAAATCTTTTCCATATTTCCCAGTTCCTTGTGAATTATGGCTTTTTATACTATTGCATCTTGTGCAATGAAAGCACCAAAACATAATATATTGATATAAAACGGCGTTATAATTCTGGGCTCATTGTATCGCATTTTAAACTTCAATCCTGTTCATCGTCAACAACGACCAAAGTGCTTTAAAGACACGTAAAGCCGCCCTGTGTGCTGCAGACGCGTTTCTGTGCTGCACGTGACCAGGGGCTTCAATCTGAACACGCTGCATCGACAGGTCAAAGCTGAGACAAGCTGAGCCCTTCCCAGAGCCAGAAGCACCGGAGAAAGCGAGGTCGGTTCTATTGCCTTCAAAATGTCAAAAGATGCTAAGACCTAAAATATCAAATCTCTGAAATAGTTACCGAAAATGGCCCACCCTGCTTCTATATGCCCCCCCCCCCCAGAGAAGACATCCTGGAGCCGGGCCTGACTAGTGCGAGCGCGTGGTGCGCCTTTCACAGAGGAGCAGGAGAGAAGTGGGGCACCCATCCGCCCCCCCTCAACAGAGGAGCAGGAGAGAACTGGGGCTCCCATCTGCCCCCCCTCACAGAGGCACAGGAGAGAATTGGGGCTCCCATCCGTCCCCCCTCACAGAGGAGCAGGAGAGAACTGGGGCACCCATCCGTCCCCCCTCACAGAGGAGCAGGAGAGAACTGGGGCACCCATCCGCCCCCCCTCACAGAGGAGCAGGAGAGAACTGGGACTCCCATCCTCCGCCCCCCCTCACAGAGGAGAAGGAAAGAACTGGGGCACCCATCCGCCCCCCCTCCTCACAGAGGAGCAGGAGAGAACTGGGGCACCCATTTGCCCCCCCTCACAGAGGAGCAGGAGAGAACTGGGGCACCCATCCGTCCCCCCTCACAGAGGAGCAGGAGAGAACTGGGGCACCCATCCGCCTCCCCCCAACAGAGGAGCAGGAGAGAACTGGGGCTCTCATCTGCCCCCCCTCACAGAGGCACAGGAGAGAATTGGGGCTCCCATCCGTCCCCCCTCACAGAGGAGCAGGAGAGAACTGGGGCACCCATCCGTCCCCCCTCACAGAGGAGCAGGAGAGAACTGGGGCACCCATCCGCCCCCCCTCACAGAGGAGCAGGAGAGAACTGGGACTCCCATCCTCCGCCCCCCCTCACAGAGGAGAAGGAAAGAACTGGGGCACCCATCCGCCCCCCCTCCTCACAGAGGAGCAGGAGAGAACTGGGGCACCCATTTGCCCCCCCTCACAGAGGAGCAGGAGAGAACCGGGGCTCCCATCCGTCCCATGTCCCCCCTCACAGAGGAGCAGGAGAGAACTGGGGCTCCCATCCGCCCCCCTCACAGAGGAGCAGGAGAGAACTGGGGCTCCCATCCGTCCCCCCCTCACAGAGGAGCAGGAGAGAACTGGGGCTCCCATCTGCCCCCCCCCCACAGAGGAGCAGGAGAGAACTGGGACTCCCATCTGCCCCCCTCACAGAGGAGCAGGAGAGAACTGGGGCTCCCATCTGCCCCCCCTCACTGAGGAGCAGGAGAGAACTGGGGCTCCCATCTGCCCTCCCCCCCCACAGAGGAGCAGGAGAGAACTGGGGCTCCCATCCGCCCCCCTCACAGAGGAGCGGGAGAGAACTGGGGCTCCCATCCGCCCCCTCCTCACAGAGGAGCAGGAGAGAACTGGGGCTCCCATCCGCCCCCCCCTCACAGAGGAGCAGGAGAGAACTGGGGCTCCCATCCGTCCCCCGTCCCCCCTCACAGAGGAGCAGGAGAGAACTGGGGCACCCATCCGCCCCCCCTCACAGAGGAGCAGGAGAGAACTGGGGAACCCATCCGTCGATGCCCCCCTCCCCTCACAGAGGCGCAGGAGAGAACTGGGGCCCCATGAAAGCCCCCCCCCCACCCCTCAAGGGGGTCAGTCTTCACCGCCAGAGAGGTCTGTTACAGTTCTGGGAGTCGCTCATGTCACTGTGCAAGTAATGCTGCGGCCTCAGAGCGCATATGTCACGGCTGTCGCCTCTCACAGTAACAGCAGCCATGCTTCTTGCAAGAGGTGTCAGTGCACGCTGAGACAAGTCAAAGATGGTGCACACTTGTAATTAATAAAAGGAAGGGAAAAAAGCGGCGGAGGTGTACGTGGCGAACCCACGCGCTCACATTTAATTACTGACCTGTCCGCCAATAAACGAGCAGCAGCAGCAGTGTACTGGGCCGCACCCAGGGCCAACAAACCCAACACAACAGCCTCGCCCTCGGCACCACGGCCAGGCAGCCGCAAGAGCATTACCGACCCCGAGCTGGTGCGCGCGCGGCTGCAGGTGCAGCGCGAGGAGGTACAGAGGGGCTGCAGGTGCAGCGCGAGGAGGTACAGAGGGGCAGCAGATGCAGCGCGAGGAGGTACAGAGGGGCAGCATGTGCAGCGCGAGGAGGTACAGAGGGGCTGCAGGTGCAGCGCGAGGAGGTACAGAGGGGCAGCAGGTGCAGCGCGAGGAGGTACAGAGGGGCAGCAGGTGCAGCGCGAGGAGGTACAGAGGGGCAGCAGGTGCAGCGCGAGGAGGTACATAGGGGCTGCAGGTGCAGCGCGAGGAGGTACAGAGGGGCAGCAGGTGCAGCGCGAGGAGGTACAGAGGGGCTGCGCCGGACACCTGTAAGGTAGAATACATCAGCCACTTCGCTGCCACTCCGAAGAGAGCGATGGACTCGTTCGCAGAAGGTACGGTGAACAAACAGCAGTATGCTTTCCTCCAGGTGTATGGGACATGCCATCTATTCTCGGGGGTGGGGGGGCTTCTGTTAAATGACGTCAATCCGCGGCACCTGTAGGATGTTGATTCTGCATCGGCCAGCGGCTGGCAAAGCCACCCGTCTAAACGCCTCATATTACCTGTGAGGTTCCGGGGTGTGCCTCTGACGCAGTCCCCGCATAGCCCGACCTGCAGAAGGTACAGGGCGGGGTGAATATCTGAAACCCCCCGGCCACCAACCCGTTGGATTCCTTCTCTTTCAGAGGCAGCAGAAAGTCTATCACAGTGTTCACATCCACCTCAAACAGTTACTTTCAGTGACAAGGCTCGTTCAAAACGCACTTTTTATTTATTTATTTTTTTATCTTTAAATAACTGTTATTTATGTATTTACATATTTATTTATCTATTTATAGCTATTTTTAGGTCTCACCTGAGCCAGTGCTTATAGCGCTGCTCTGGCGAGAGTTTTAGTAAGCGGGTTTTGCAAGTGCTAACGTAGTGGTTTTTTTCCGGCCTCCAGCTTGCGTTCGCGATGTCGTACACGCGCACAGCTGCTATCCTGTTTTCTAGCATTCCTTTCCTCGCATGGCCGGCTTTCCTCCCCCTCTCTCACCCGCTCCTCCCCTCCCTTACTGCACGGAAGAGTTTTGTGAGATGCTAAGTTCCCCTATTACTTCTCTTTCTCACGCAAGCAAGCAAAAAGCGCTGTTCAATCACTTTACATGGTACCATAGTACCTTTATTTAGTTACTATTTTTCTTTTCTTTACAGACTCTAATCGTAATTCTTTTTAAATAAATGACGCTTGTCCATGCAACATTTAGCATGAATGAAGCACTTTAGCAGATATTCCTGTAAGCTTTTCCACCTTAGTTACACATGTACTGTTTTGCACCTTAATGTTTAAGAGTCATCACACATTTGTTAGCCTTCTTGTATGTACATAGGGACAGCTCTATCCATGTTTAGACACTTCAGTATTCATACTAATGTTAGGACCTCTGCAAAGGAAGAGACCGTGTTGTGTGTCTCACAGGAAACGTGCCTGCTAACTTCTCACCTCCGAGAGAAGCCGCCAGCAGCACCCACCCTCACACCCCCAGAGCCTGCCTGCGGGTGGGTAACTGGTGCAGCGGAAACCCTCCTGCACCACGGATGCCGGTCACAGGGACGGTGTCACACCGCTCCCATCAGCACCGTCCTGTGGTCACCATCACCTCCATCATTCTCAGGCCTGGGTGGTGTCTCAGGCAGTGGAGGGAACATCACCCCGCATTCTTGGTGTCTCTAAGCACTGCTTCCCCCACCCCCTTCGCTCTCTCTTGTTTTTGCTTATTTTCTTTTTGTTTACAGCCACGCTTTGCATGGCTGCAGCTATTAGCTGCCACCCTTTTTTTGCACTCAGCACACACAATTACAACACTGACACAGATACAGCTAACATTTAAAAAGCTTCTGGCAGGCGTCTGTGAAGGCCATAAACCCCCCCACCCCCGGGGATTGTAAACATCAAGGGGCCTTCATATCGAGCTCACAGACCTCATAATAAATCAGGTCTTATCTCCGGGAAGCTCATTCCTTAGCTGCCCTCTAGGCAGGGACAGGAAGGCAGGATTACGGTTCCAGCATGAGACAAGCATTTGCAATGCAATAGGCCTCGCATTTACTCAAGTTTAAACTATTGGCATTGTAAATGACAATGCCTTTTATTTATCTTTTAAAAACGAAAATAAAAGACATTGCCATTTGCAATTTTAATAGCTCAAACTCTTGTAAATGCGAGACCTATTGCCTTTTTAATGCTTGTTTAAAGTTGCTGTAATAAAGTGTGTAAGTGATATTGTAATATTGTATGTGGCAGAAGAAGACTTCCCGAGTCAAGTCATCCAGTCTTCTATGCATTTATCCACAGGCCCTCTGGTTACAGGCGGAGACCTGAGCATAGCGATGGAGGTACCCCACAGCAGATCACGGCGGAGACAGGGAGAGCCACCGGAAATAGCAGTTGTGGGGAGACAAGCATTAGAAGACCTGGGACTGGTTGGTGCTTAGCGTCACTGCCCTCCTCTTGGAAGTATCTATTTACAGTTTTTGGTGGCCCATAACACCTATGCTCAGATACACTGCCTACTCGTTGACAAACAGGTGCTAGGTAGTTTGGAGTCGGTAGGCCAGGCCCCTCTGACTCTCTCAGACCACGGGTCTGTAGTAGAAACTAAATTCTGGCCTTCCAAAGATTTTTTGAGATGTTGGGTATCTTGTCAGCCAAACAACTCTCTTGTCCAGGGTCCTGTTCTGGTAGGCATGGTCAAGAAGTAGATAATGTAATATATGACATTCAATGATGCAGGAGAAATAGATAAAGAGAATGCGTAGGATGCCTTGTAGCCCATGATATGAGAAACATGGATTCAGGTGCAGTACCACAAGCTGTTACTAGGTGTCTCTAGAATTTCTTTTCTAGGGGTCCCAGGGACACCTAGTAACAGCCTGAGGTACTGCACCCTTTCCTTCGTGAAAGAAATTTCTTTTTCTTTATTATGCTACTGCTGGCATAATTTAAAAAGGAAAAAAAACTATTAGCATCTGCAACACACATAGCTCCCATTTAGATCAATGCGAGACCTATTGCTTTGCAAATGCTTGTTGTATAGAAGTATTCATCGGGAGCCCTGGATTGATGGTACCTCAAGCCCGATGTCTCAATTATCTATTATCAGTTATCAATGCTTCAGCACCTTTGGGTCGAGCTTCCGCTGTACAAAACTGCAAAATATTCCCTGAGCTATCACAAAATGTTTAAAGTTTTGCTGCCAACAAACTAGATTAGCTTCGTCCTGATTCCACCCCTCCACTTCCCCTTCTTTCCTGACTCACCTTTTTTTTCATTCACCCTCCAAACCCCTCTCACATAGTCAAGACCATCAGGCATTGGGGTAGGGCGGGTCTTGATCCACACCTGCTCTCAGATGGTCCTTAGCCCTTAGTAAGAGATGATCGGAGGAGACTTTATTGTCTGAGCTGCTTTACCTATGGATGGTTAATAAACAGTGGCCAACCCTGTGCCCCTCAGAACCTGGGCATGAAACTGGGAGTGAGATGTATTCTCTCCAGTGTTAATGAAAGTGAACGTATACAGTTAATGTTTTTTTTTCCCAACCGAACCATTGTTATATAATGCTACTTCAGAGTTTGCACCTAATTTCGGATTACCGCTTTTCTGCAGGTTTTTTTCACACTCAAATTTCACCTTCTTGAAAGAGGGATACATTTGTCCTAATACAAGGTTATAACAAACGCAGCAGAAAGTTGTGCCGGTAGCATCTGTTTAAGGAGAGCCCCAGGTGCACAGAGGACATCTCATCCATGGATTAGAGAGTTAATAGAAAGGAACTAAGGTCATATGTTTCTCCATGGGTGCAGAGGAGAGCTTCTCCATGGCCGCTGACAGAAAGGGACAAAAGTCACATACAGCTCTGTCTACAATGAGAAGCTGAACTGAGACCCTTAACTACAAGCTCGACCTGGGCACAGCACTTTGGGCCTGAATAGAATGCAGGTCGGACTTATGTCCAGCCGCCATCCTGGTGGTAATCGGACTGCCTGACGAGCTGTTGGCAGTTCCGCACCCTGACTCATGATGCGACCGCCTTGGTGTATATTTAGTATTGCGGCGGGTGCTGCAAGCTGCAGCATACTCTGCAGTACAAAATATGCACCCCATGCATATCCCTTGCACTGTGTGGCAGGCACCATGTGGTGCCTGCCACATGATGCAGGGATATGTTGCCATGTCGGAGGGCCAGGGAGGAAGGATGGCCCATTAGGGCCCCCAAAGTCCCTTTCCGTCTGCCGTTTCATGGTGGTCTGCCATTTCATGGTGGGTAAACCACCATGAAACAGCCAGCGGCACCGCCACTAATGTAGGGATTCAAGTCCCTCTGATGGACTGACGGGCTCAATCCGTGTTGGTTGTTCTCTCCGACTGCCAAACATCCAACCTAATGTGGCAGGCAGTAATCAGTATTATGATGGCGGTGGGACTACCACGGATGGGCTGTCGGTGGCGGTCCCGCCGTCCTCGTAATTGGGTCCTTTGTTCCCATTTAACAGGAGATAGTACTGTGTCCAGAGATGGTGCTGTCCAGATAGTGCACTGCATCACAATGCATTAACTGTCCACAGCAGCTTCCCCTCCTATTACACATTGACTTTAAGGTTGCGTATGGCCATGTGCTCTCCCATGCACAATATATTTGTCAAATAAAATTTCTGTCAGTGGTGTAACAAAACTTGTCGGAGTCTCCCTGCAAAGTACATGGAGGCCCCTCCCTCTGGCCCACCACTTTTGTCCCAGAACCAGTGTTCTGTGCTGAAGGAGCCCCCTGGAGACACAGCTGTTTCAATGGCTCACAAGCCTATTACTCCATGCAACCTAGTTGATTCCTTTGTTAATTTTGTGTCCAACCTCAATTTATCTACCTACATTAATAAATACTAGACTATGGCATGCGACCAAAGAGGTGTAGGAATACTTCTCTAGCATGCAGAGGCAAACGTTTAATCAGTGTGCACAATTTCCTGTATTTGGGATTTGTGTTTGATTCTTCAGACACATGGGGTTCTCATACCTCCAAAAGTACCTTAAAACAATGGAGGGTGATTGGTGCATTCCCAAACCTTCCGTGGCCATGTGGTCATAAGGCCTTGACCCCTCTTGTCCATAAATAAGGCTCAGTGCATTCCAAAAGCCAGCTATGGTGCAGGAGTTTGAGTCTATTCAAGTAGCCATGCCTTGTAAGTCAAGAAAAACCACCTGTGTAGGCAACTGCTCGAACTAATGCCAACCAGATCACAGTTTGTGTCATGGCGAACATCTGCACATTTTAATTAAATAATTTCTGTTACCCCTACTAAAGAAATGCCACCTGGCTCAATGCTTGGCGGCCATCTGCTATCTGCAACTGTTAAGTAGAGAGGAGGTTTGTTTTAGAGATGATGCTTTCCTAAAATCAGCTGTTCATTTAAGGAAAAGTATACTTTATTGAAATCCTTTTTATATGTTTTCAGTATTGTTCTTGAGTACCTTGTGGTGGTTCATATACTCTCTAATCAATGAATCATTGTTTATTGCATTGTATAACTTTTTTGTTTAATCTGCTTTTATGCATACCTCCAGCATGTGAATAAAGACTTAAGAATTGAATACAGAAATAGAATTCCAAGGTGGCTGCCTCATTGTGTCACATTACATAGATCAACACACAGGTTCATTAAAAACCCTTGTCCTCAGGCCATACTGCAGGTCAATATTGTACAACAGTGTATTGAGAATATATCCATTCCAAAATATCCCAAGGTAGAAATAGATTAAAGAGAGTGTCTGTACAGTTTCATCCTTGGCTTTGGAAAACTTTATTTCTTGACTAAGGGGTGCACCCGGCTCCTTTCTTCTAGCTCTTTTGCAGCTACATCTATCCTGGCACGTTGACATCACCAAAACATTTACGTTTGCTAAACTTTTATAAATTGATTGGAATAAGGATACTCCTTCAAACTCCATGTATAGTGCTTAGATTTGAGAGTTTCAGAGGAGATAAGGGACATCTTGGACAAGGGAGCGAAAGCTGAGGTGGTCCTTTTGGACCTATCCACAGCCTTCGACTCGGTGAGTTACAAATTCTTGAAACACTGGCTGACAGAGATATGTATTCAAAGTTCTGCCTTTAAGTTACTCTACGATTTTCTGGATGATAGGAAGCAAACAGTCAACATGGCAGATTTTGCACCCAAGTGTTTCATCCTACCCTGTGGTGTCCCGCAAGGGTCTTCACTAAGTCCCACATTATTTAATATATATGTGGCTCCTCTTTTGGAACTTATAAGATTGTCCAGCTTCTCCATTGTTTCCTACGCTGACGATACCCAAATGTTGAAGGAGTGGCTTCTTGATTTAACAAGTGCACATGCGTAATAGTCAACTGGATGAGTCCCCACAGCCTGAAATTAAACGATGGACAGACAGATGTGTACCTCTCCGGACAGGATACCTCTTTTGGAACAACACTTGTTGGACCCAATCTCTTGGCTCTCTTCCCATCCCATTACCTAAAGCAAGGACCTTTAGAATGATTTTTGACTCCGATCTCTCTTTTAGAGATCGGACTAGCCAACTCACTTCCTTGTGTTTCCTCATTTTAAAAACTTTGAGGAAAATTCTTCCCTTTCTCCCTTTTGACCTGCAGAAAACAGTGGATATCTCCCTTGCATTATCAACGTTGGATTATTGCAATGCCCTTTATGTTGGAGCTCACCAGGGCATCATGAGAAGGCATGAAAGACTGCAAAATGCTGCAGTCCGGGTTCTTAAAAACAATAAGAAATGTGTGCCAGTCGCCAAAGCCATGAAAGAACTTAATTGGCTACCCATTTAAAGGGAGTTGCCTTCAAAAGCACTCAGTTTAGCACACAATTCACTTAACTACTCATGTTCTGATTTCCTTAAAAACAAAATTTCCTGGTACATCCCTAATTGATTGCTTCTTTCAGTCACAGCCAGGAAACTGTCTGTCCCTTTTATCCACAAAACATCTTGGGAAGGCTGATGTTTTTCTTATGCTACCTCTTGTCTCTGGAATCAAACGCCATGGCATCTGAGGAATCAATCCAACTTCCTTGCGTTTAGAAAGTTACTCAAAACCTGGTTGTTTACTCTTACCCTTTAGAATATTTTTCAGGCAGTTTACCTCCCTCATACATGAGGCAGTGTCATGAAGCCCATGGGTTTATGCCGCGCTCTACAATACTCAAATCAAATCTAACCATAAGGAAATGTACCTGGTTGTATGGCTAAGACATTCGTGAATATGCTCTGCAATCATCCTAATATTCAGTATCTGTTGTTTATTGGAGAGGGATTAAGTAGTTCAAAGAGGATCTTAGCATGTTAATAATAATAATAACAATATGCTAGCTGTTGGACTTGGCACTCTCTGAAGGGTTATCCCCAAGTGTTTTGCCTTCATCGCCCGTGCTTTCTGAGTGTTGTTTTTGTTGGCATTAGGACTCTGTGCACTTTGCCACTGATAACTAGTGCTAAAGTGCTTGTGCTTTCTCCTTAAACCATGGCAAAATAGGTCCACAGATGATTGGCACATTTAGTTTACTTATAAGTATCTTGGTATGTTGCACTACATGCGACCAGGGCCTGCACATTAAATTCTCCTAGCGAACCTGCAGCACTCATTTTGTCACCCACTAATGTCTACGTTTTTCCATTTAAAGATTATTTTGTAATGCATATAAGTCACCCCTAAAGTGAGCTCTAAATAGCCCACAGGATTGGGTCCATTGTGTTTAAACAGTAGAAAATGTACTTTTAGTTTTACGTGTCCTGGAAAAAAACTCTTACATTTATTAGTTTTTTACTACTGCAAGGCCCACCTCTCCCATAGGCAGTGCTTAATTTGAGCCGATGGTTTCTAGTGAATGACACTGGCACATCATTGCCAGCATTGGTGCGTATGACAGTCTTCCACATGGTGGCACTGTCTGCCTAATTTGGGATGAGCACCACAACAGCTGTTTATTAATTCAATTTACATTTTCAGTGACTAATACCTGCCTCCCAAGCCATTTTTAAATCGTTGGGGCCTGAAACAGTATAAATGATAACACTTGTAAGAGTGTGGGGGTTAGTTGTTCCAGCACAGCATAGGTGTCGACATCCATGCCGTGCTGGAACTTGTTGGCCATCCCCATTGTGCCTGTTTTCCAGGTACCACCATAGGAAAGGCAAAGGACCATCTGCCTTACACGAGTTCAACTCTCAATAAGGCGGACAGTCCTTGCGTGGCTTTGGAGCAGCTTCGTTGGGGGAGAGCCGACTCAACTGCACCAAAGTCCCAATCCGGCCCCTAGTTTTTTAACTAGATATATGTCAATATATATATATGTGTCTTTAACTTTTAAAAACAACTTTATTTGTTAAATTTGTTCAAATATATATTTAATCTATGGTATTTTTATTAATTAATTAAAATGATTTATATTTAAAAAACGATAATTCATACAATGATATTGATGAAGACTATTTTCCCCCCCATTATTTCACACTTAAGGATTATAAGTATAGGATATTTTTTACATGGATATTTTGGTATGGTGATATTTTGTTAGTGAACCGTCTCAAAGATTCCTAGTGACTGCAATATACAAAGAAGCGCCCACATACCCAACTTCATTTAATATTGTTGAAGTCTTCCATTTTGGGAAGAAAAAGTCCTCCCAAGTCTAATATTCTTTTTACAATAGTAAATGTTTCCTCCTTTTTCATGGATGGCTTTTGAGGTACAAGATTCCTCTTAATTGTGCTGAAACAGATACCAATGGAGTTACGTGATCCACTGGAGTACCGCGGACCTCAACACTTTCATAAGGGCATCTCGGCTGCTGAAAACCTCCCTGTGAAGGTCTGGGGTTTAATGAGGAATTACCAGTGAAATCCAACCCGGAATTACTGACGATCAGTGTAATTCCTCATTTCCTAATGAACCTTAAGATTCCAACTAATATTGACTTCTTTTTTATCACGTTGCGGTTACCCTTTTATCAGTAACTCTGGGTGTGGGGAATTACCAGACCATTTTCTGGGCTTATTGCTATGAGAGTGTACAAAAGATTATATGTGATTGCACATTAAGGCCCTTATTTACAGGGTTTTAGCGTAGGGCAGCGCTGAAAGTCATCTTGCTGCGCTGCCCTATGCCAAAGTGAAGGGGCAAGAATGCATTGTATTTATGCAATACGGTGCATTCCTGTCCTTTCCCCTTGTGCTGGTGCTGTTTTGGCAGTCTAGCGCCAACGCAGGCACCCTTGCACCAAGGTGAAATAGTGCCTGCGCTACATGCAGGATTGTTTTTGTGTAGGATGGGGCACCTTCCTCCACAAAAAGAATCCCAAGAGATGCTTTAATCTCTCTACATGTGCTGCAGAATGCAGCACACATGAAAGAGGAAAAAACATGGAGAAATGCAAATATTTCTCTTCATTGCACTGTACCGCAGGAGGCGTAAGGTTGTGGCACCTCCCCAGTTTTACGTGAGTATGAAATCTGGGGCAGCATCAAAACCTATGGTGTTCATTGGGAAAACCCACTGCAATGCTGATGGAACGCCTCCATGGGGCAGAGAAAAGTAATGCCGCGACTTGTGCTGCTCTGCCTTACTCCATGTCTGTGGGGCCATTGTGGTAAATAATTTAATTACCGGAACTTAATTTGATGCGGAAAAATCTATAATAATAGCTCAGTAAAATAAGAGGCAGAATCCGTGGTATTAGAGGTTCGGAACGGGCTTTATTCCAAAATCAATTCGAATTGATGGACTCCATATTCCCTCACCACGAAGGTTCAGGAAGTGAAGGACCCCACTTTATTGACAAGTAATCATTTTTATACAGAGGCATTATAGTGAAAACAGATGCAGGAGGCGTAACAATTGATAACAAAGATAAAACATACATGCGTAACTAAAGTGGGTGTAACTAGGCGTAACTAAAGAACGTCATTAAGTATGATGTCACAAGTAGGTGGCACCATGAAAGAATTTCGCAATGTCAGCAGAAATACTTGGCAGAGATGCGCGCGCAGCAGCATGACGTGTGATTGACGTGCAACTAGGGGGTGAAGGGGACTTGACATTTAGCTCTATATGTGGAGACAGAAGTCTGGGGTTATGTCAACCTAATCCCAAATCATATCTAACATCCTATGTTTAAAGAACTATGTTATCCAAAAAGAGAGGTCTCTTTAGAATAGAATCTCATTCTATACTGACTATACTGACTGTTAGTGCGTGTACAAGCGTCTAAGTGTCTACACTAGATGCGAGGGCAGAAATCTTCCATAGTAACAGGGCTATGAATTACTTGCATAAAGACAGAGAAGCCGGGCCTTTTGCTCGGTAGCTGGAAGAATGTTTACTTAAACTACTAGACAGGAATGCATTGGATGGGGAGCGGAGCAGATAATCTCGAAGGTGAAATACAGTTTTTGGCAAGCAGACAGGTTGAGTCAGGCACCATTAGCCGCGCAGGGAGTAGGACAAAGTTCATGGATACAGATGCGAGCTCAGACTGGAGCTTTCAGAGGCAGAAGGCAGGAAAAGGCTTAATGGCAGAATCAGGGCCTACTCGCCTGGACTGTAAAATGGGATAAATGAACCATATAAAGCCGGTGGCCTTTCATACTTAGGAATAGAATATCCGGCCCATTCATGGCGGATCTGAAAGAGGACATGTTGACGGTGGACGCACATGTGTTTGCGTCTTCATAACTGGAACTGGAGGAAACATACATGTACTTGTGATTTATACATGAAACCGTTGGGGTTCAAGATAGGGGACATAACTGATCATAAAAATCCATATTTCCACACCATTGAAAGCCATGCAGAGTGGCTTTGCGCGGCTGCATAGATATGGTTGAGAGGTTTGTCCTGCCGGAGCCTCACAGAAAGTGACGCTTCGAGAGCACAAGCCTCTCATAAATAAGCCCCTAAGTTTCAATCCCTACATTTGCGGTGCTGCTGAACCTGATATCTTTCAGGCAATCCTTTTTACTGTGTCTCAGATGCCATATTAATCTTCGATGTGCTGGGATTTATTGTATGAGGAGTGTCCTGCACTAACTCTATCTTGTCCATGTTTGGTATCACTAGGTATATGTGTAGTATATCCATGTCTGCTATCTCCAGGTACATGTGTAGTATGTCCATGTCTGGGATCACTAGGTACATGTGTAGTATATCCATGTCTTGTATCACCAGGTACATGTGTAGTATGTCCATGTCTGCTATCTCCAGGTACATGTGTAGTATGTCCATGTCTGGGATCACTAGGTACATATGTAATATGACCATGTCTATTATCACCAGGTACATTCATAGCATGTCCATGTCTGGTATCACTAGGTACATATGTAGTATATCCACGTCTTGTATCACTAGGTACATATGTAGTATGTCCATGACTGGTCTCACCACGTGCATGTGTAGTATGTCCATTTCTGATATTCACCAGGTACATGTGTATTATGTCTATGGCTGGTATCACTAGGTAAGTATGTAGTGTTTCCATGTCTGATACCACCAGGTACATGTGTAGAATGTCCATGTCTGGTATCATCAGGTACATATGTAGTATGTCCATGACTGGTGTCACCAGGTACATATGTAGTATATCCACGTCTTGTATCGCTAGGTACATATGTAGAATATCCACGTCTTGTATCACTAGGTACATATGTAGTATGTCAATGTCTGGTCTCACCAGGTGCACGTGTAGTATGTCCATTTCTGATATTCACCAGGTACATATGTAGTATGTCCATGATTGGTATCACTAGGTAAGTATGTAGTATTTCCATGTCTGATACCACTAGGTACAGGATTAGAATGTCCATGTCTGGTATCATCAGGTACATGTGTAGAATGTCCATGACTGGTATCACCAGGTACATGTGTAGTATATCCATTTTTGGTATCACCAGGTACATGTGTAGCATTTCCATTTCTGGTATCACTAGTTACATATGTACTATGTCCATGTCTGATGTCCCTTGGTGCAGTGTTAACATATATTTTGGTATGATCAGAATATATAGTTGATTTGCTTCATGAAAAGACTTGTAAATCTACACTTGGAGAATAATACCTTTGCACAGGGACAGAATTTCTACTTTCTTAAGTTCACAAAACTTTGAACTAGATGACCTGGGCCCCTTTGCAGTTTTCCAGACAGGACTAGGGAAAACATTAACGCATTCCTATTTGTTCCTGTGCGTTGTCATTTCCAATGGGGTATTTGTAAACAGTGGACATTTAGTTTAGGAAAAGTAAACTCCTTTATGCAATTGCATAGTTTTCTTTATACTTTCCCCCCTTGGGGAATCACTTACCTGACACCTCACAAAGTGTTGGGGTGTCTCTATAGCCTTCTTATATTGGAAAGGAATTTATTTTCGCCTCTTAAAAGAGAAAATCTCCAATCAATGTCTGGATGGAAAAGAGTTCGAGGAGAGCTGGCTTCGGCCACAATCTTAGATATATGTGGACATTATTAAACCGGATATGCCTTGTATCTCCGGAAAGAGACTACACACTCTGTCATCTCCATTTTACATGTAAGATCAATGGGTTTCACTTGATGGTTATTTTATATTAAAGACAGATGTACATCGCCCAATCGCTCATGGTTTCTTGCTACTACATAATTTAGGGAAAGGTTTGAGGAGTAAAAAAAATGAGGATCGTTTGAAATGAAACACTGGACCTTGTGCTTGCTGCCCTAATGCGAAATCAGGATTTGTGAAAGAGATTAGCTCAGCAGCAGGAGCTAAAGATTACATATGTTGGGGTTGCATGTCAGAATGAATGTGTTAACTCCTCCAATTGGGCATATATTCCTCCTGAGTTTTGTTGTTAGCCCTTGTATTCTCTTATTCTCGTACCTTGATTCATATCATTTTATTCTGAATCTGTTTTCTCTAGGGCGTAAGAGGGAAGCTGACTGTAAGTCAACAGCTGCTACTCTCAAGGAAGCAGCGAAGAGTGTCACCTTAGCCCAGGACGTGAGGGCGGAAGCCGAGCTGATGATGAGACCCTACGCTAACTGGGAAGATTTGGTGACGCCAGCCTCCATCTCCACCGCTATCCTAGGAGAGCTGGCAGCCTTTTCAACAGCCGCAGGGGAGTTCTCTATCAACCGGAATCCACCAGCAGGTGGATTCAAGTACATGAAATCCCCAGAGTCCTTTTCTTCCTCCCTAATGCAGGTCCGCAGTACAGCCTGGGCTTCCTTCAACACAGCAGATAAAAACATGGATAAGATCAGGCTCCTCACAGGTTCCTTGTCAACTGCCATTAAAGATGCGGACACGATTCTGCTCCAGCCCACTGCCACTGTTAATGCCCTGCTCCCAGAGCAACTAAACTCAATTCTCAGTACGTCCAATGAATGTACACCCCTGGCTCAGTCGGTGGAGGCAAGCTTTACCAACACCATTCACTTAATCCAGGAGGTGCTTGAAGCTTGTGTGAACTCCAAGAGGGGCAACGAGAAGCAGATGGCCGATGTGAAGATCACCCTGGAGCGGATCGCCGTAAGAGAAGCCTTTGCAAACAAATTTGTGCAAATGGCAGAGGAGTTTAGGAAGATAACTGAGACACAACTAAATGATGCAGCAGATGCCTACAAGGAAGCTCTGAAGAATGTGCCCGCTGTGTGGGAAACCATGGCTGCTAATATCATGGGTGGCATTCTTGACGCACTGTCTTTCACTGCAAACAGGTTTATAAGCAAGGAGGTTGGCACAGATATTCCTGCCAATGGGGCTGAGGGTATTGTTGGCGCTAGTGCTACTATTGATACTGCTGGTGACGTGAAGTCCATCCAGGCCACTAACAATATCTGCTCTAAGTCTAACCAGATGACCGCTATCACAGAAGGCCTTCGAAAAGTCCTAGACAGTAAGGGGAACACTATTAAAATGAACCTTGTTTATAATGAGAGAGCTAACACTGTGACGACAAACTATGTAAAAAGACTGGCATTGTCATTGAAAAAGGATGTAGCGGCTAGAGCTGAGTGTAAAGCAAAAACACTAATGAATGTTGTTTTACAATCTGCTGTTGCTATGTGTGAAGATTTGGAAAGAGCTGCATTATCTGAGAATACAGATGAGAGTTACCTGAAATCACTTGCTGAAAGGGTAAACATAATATTTAGTAACTCAATAAAAGTTGATTCATATTGTAAAGCAGTGACTAATTTGCAGCCTTTGCAGCAAAAGCCACCGAATGCAGCCAGCGTTCAAGGCCCTCTCGACATAGGCACTCTTTCTCCACAAATGGCATATGCACGAATGGAACAAGCCACAATTCAATTAAAAAGAAGTCAGGACATGTACAAGGAACACTTTGAAAAGGTCAAAAAAGAAAATGAGGATCTAGCAGCGATCCTGGCTGAAATGAGGAGCCATAAACTGGAGGAGATTGACATTGGCACAGCCAAGAAGATGCTCATTAGAGCCCTGGAATCTCTCCTGGAATCTTTGGGGAAAGTGAAGGAGCAGTGGCAGAAAATGACCTATTCCTTCCAGATGATATCCAGCATCATTAAGTCTGGCATCAGACAAAATTTCAATGAGTTGCTACAGTCCACCAAAACAGAGAAAAGCATTCCCAACTATTCTTCTGAAGCCTTTGTGAAGGACATGTTGTACACCAGACTATTTGCATCAAGCACTGTTGTCCAGTTAGCAAACAAGATCTCGTCTACCTACTGCGAGGTGTCCCAACGCCACCTGATGGACCGCCTGAGCACTTCAGGAAGACTGCTTACCATGAGTCGTTCAAACCCAGAGTTCCAGATCGAGCGCGAAAAGTTTCAAAGTAGTATTGCAGAGTCTCAAAAGTCAATTGAAGCCTTGGTGATTTCGAATAAACAAGAGTTTGACCGGAATATTGCGGCAAGAGTTGAAGTGATCAAATGCCAGTTTGGAGAAGCCATCCCACCCTTATCAGCAGAAGAAAAGAAGCACATCAGTGAGGATGTAAATGCATGGGCAAATGCTACAAAAGGTTAAAGTAAAATGGAACTAGACCTATCTATCTTTACCTGAGAGAGCCACCATATTCTCCTTAAATCATGCTTACATCTTTGAGCTTTGCTTAGTCAATGATGTATTGGAGTCAGTGGGTGGAAGGTGTTTCCATTCCAGTGGGTGTGGGTGGCAGGCATTTCACATTTGTTTATCAAGCGTTTTGCTCTAGAGACATGTTGGCCATTGGTTTTAAATTTTGCATCATGTGTCATTCTTAGTACATTGAACTGCAGTCAGATATCAAGAAATGATCGCTAACTTACGTGCATTGCTATGTCAGATACCTTTGTGCATGAACTCAAGGTCATGTCAAATGCCTCTGCCTTGAAATCAAAGAACTGTTTAGTATCTCTGCCCTTGACCTCAAGGGTGTGCCGAATTCTTCTACTGTAGAATTAAACTGCTACAAGATCCACCTGTCCTTGAACCTGTAGGCGTGTCGCTTACCATTTATCTTGGACTCATCAGAGACTCCGATATTCCGGTTTTTTAACTCAAATTTCCTCTGAAGTCCATGCCTGGCTCTCACCAAGAATTCACAATTTAAGACACCCCTGCTTGACAACATGCCCCTACTTAGTAGATTGTTTCCAGATCAAGCCCTTTGCAGATCTAATGTGTTAAGTAGGAGTTAAACATTGTAATTTGGGTACGAGCTAAACAGGACATAGACTTCCCATATGCTTCCCATGCACAAGAATGTTATTGTTGTTTAGAAGTTAGCCAAAACATGTACACCAAAGTCTTTGTTTTTGATCCTGAATCATGCATGTGCTTTTGTTTTTCACTATTGTAATCTGTAAAACAATAAAGTTCCCTGCATGTGACTTAATATTGTTTTCAATTCCATTTCTTTGGTAGGTAGGTTTTCTTTTTGCACATTTGTAGCCACATAATTATTCAGTTAATTCATTGAGCGCTTGTTTATTTTCAGGCACCAGGGACGGAATGTTAAACAAATTCCAAGAGAACTAAACTCACATTAAAATAGTGAAATGAGGATGCAATATCACCATTCACACTTAAGTATCAGTCATCAGTAACAACAACTCAAACTTCTAGTTAAAGTGCAACTCAAAAATAGGGGTGGGTAAAACTGGCATACTGCCACGTAGCGTAAACATGCAGAATGACCCCAAATTTCTGTGAGATTCCACAGAATTATTGCACAAATGACCCCTCGCTAATAGGTAACACAAAGTATTTCTCTGTGTCCTGTTTATGGATAAACATACCTACCAAACAACACATCTGTGAATCCACATAGCTATTGTTCATCAACTTACCTATGGTTCATCTTCATCTATGAATCAACATACAACATCAACATAAAACAATTTTCATCACATTTACTAGATGGCTGGGAGCCTCCCTAGCTACCTGTCATAGGAAGATTTATAAATCATTGCATATAGTTTGGTTACTCACTTATATAAATAAATAAATCCAGTATTTGTAAAGCGCAAACAGTTACCCGAAGGCATCCCAGCACTGGGGGATGTCGGGAAGATTAAGCAAGCTATTGCCCAGAGTCACATGGTGCTGGGCTGACCTGCCGCCAGGGATCGAACCGTGAGCCCCAGATTCCAGCGTCAGTTGCCCTGGCCGAGGTGCCACACCTCTTCCCTAACTTATAGTTAAGAAATATACACATTAAACCAAATATAAATATGAATGGTTTATTGTGCTGTTTCAATGCAACTTAGACAACTGAAACAAAGCATTACATTTTTGTCATTTAAAAAAAATATAAAGTTACATACAAAGTTATATTCTATGTTATGTGTTGTTATCTCCATTCACACTCGCATGACACTTGAAATATGGTGCCTGCAAAGTTCCATAGATTATGCTGCAAAAAATATTGGTGTCTCTACCTGGAGACTACAGATGATGACCTCACTGATCACCAGGCTTATAAGCCATTGCCCTAAATGTTCCACTGATCCAGTCACCACAAGACTGGGACAGAACAAATACACATATTTTACTCTGCCTCTAGGGGGCATTCCAAGAGTGGTACATGGGTATTCCCATACCACCACCCACGGGGTTTGATGCAAAACTCTATCTACTAACTATAGCATATTTGCTGCTGGTGTTAAAAAAAGAGAAATGTTTTTATTTCTCCTAAATTTCCCCACTAGGCGTGTGTGCTGCAATTTAGAGCATATATCTGAAATGGGAAAAGCATATTATTTTGAACTGGAAGAGCACCCTTTAAGTGAAAAAGCTATGTTGGAAATAATTCAGGCTACCTGATCTTGTGGCAGCGATAGGGAAAGAGTCGAACAATCCCACATCTTACCATATATGGCACTGTCCCGCTTTCTTCCTCTCACACAATGCAGTACAGAAAATGTGATTGTTGCGCTGTGTAGTGTGACATGTTTGTAAACTTGCCCCTTACAATTGAATCTCTCACTAGGAACCCTTGCTCCATTGGTTCACCTCTTGGGGCTCTTGTAGGATAGTGGGAGGCATTCCACATTATCTGGCTTGGTACCCGATCCCTACTTTAGTGAGTGTGTGTTCCCCTTATTTCCTACGTCTCCACATTCTTTATCTAGTTAGTTAACGTCCAGGTTCCCATTGTCAATCCATCAGGGAACGGATGTTGTCTCCGAAAATTGATGGTGTCTTCCTATATGTACCTGTTTATCAGAGTTTACATTGCCAAAACAACTGCTCTGGTTAGTGTACACTGATGAGACAAAATAACAAGTGCGGAGAGGGAGGGTGTGTAGGGTAATTATCAGCAAAATAGGAACAATGAATATATGAAGTGGAACACACAGAGCAAAGTCAGCTGAATGCAAATAATGCAAGGTACATTCAAGAGCACTAAAATGCAAGTAAATATGACTGAAGTATGAAAACCTCTGCATACCAAAACATTACATTTACATTCACCACTTCTTGCTTCACCTAACCCCACATTCCCCCATAAAAGCCATTCTGGTATTTTGAGTCTGTGCACTGGGACACTGTTAATAGGGCTCAGTGAATATACTCTGACTCCTAATGTCAAGATATGCTCCGCAGGATCCTGGTGCAGTATATGAGGGTCCACCTCCTGATATCACCAACACCCTGACACAGTACACAGGGTGTTCGAGGGATCAGGTGAGGGAAAGGAAAGGGAAGGGACAGCGGGGAAAGGAGCCTGAAACGACAACCAACAACAGATATAAACAGAGCTCAATACAGGCTACTCTCATATATTCTCACTAACCCCTCTTGTACCTTCTCCAGGAACTGAACTCAGGCAGTAATAAAGGTGAAATGTCATGAATGGCCTAATGATAGCAACCTTGAGCAGTCTGGAGACCCTTGCTTCCCAGAGTTCTAAATCATACTCCAAAGGTGAAACAGAAAAGAACTATCCTTAGAAACGGTAATGCGTGGTTGTCTACCACCACATTCCGCTCTTGGAGCCAGTATGTGAATCAAAGAATGTACCAACAAAGAAAACACGGCAACACGTGGTTCCAATCACCACCGCGTTCCGCAGTAGCACCAGAACAATTACTTTTCTCTGGTGATGAAAAAACGGTAACGTGTGGTTACGCCACCACCACGCTCCGCTTCAAACACTGTTTGACAAGTCAACTCATGCAGCCCCCCAAACATGACAAACAAAGAAGCTCCTCCAATGACCTACACCAAACACGGCAATGCGTAACAGCCAACTACCGCATTCCGCTTTGGGGGTGAGAAAAGATGAGCAACCCTACCGGAACGTCTTCTACCTCCGTGGGAGACCGGGGAGCTCACCAACTTTCGACGCCTTCAGCAACATGAGCGAAACGAAGGGAGCAGGACGTTCTCAATGGCGGACATCAGTTCACCCTCCGGCAGCCCGGAAGAGTCGGCAGACGGGAAACCGGAATTACGCGCATCGGCCGATGCGCGTCCTCTCCTCAAGTACTTCCTCATGCTGGGCATCATGAGAGTTGTAGTGCTGGACGCGCTAGGCAGGCGCGGTACTGCAATCCTGACAGTAGGCAGTAGGCCCACCCCCTAGCGCCTCCCAGGGCCCGGCTTCGTCGGAAACCGTCTATGAAAAGAACGAACCGCAGAGGGGCATGGACATTGTGTACCGGCTCCCAGGAATCCTCCTCTGCCGTATACCCCTTCCACTCAACCAAATACCAGAGGGTATTTCTTCTCCATTTGGAATCCCTAATACATCGCACTTCGTATACATATCCACCATCACACAACACCGGGGGCGGAGAACGTCTCCTGGCGGACAGTGCCGGCTTCAGCAGATTACAGTGAAAAACAGGGTGTATGCGAAGCGTCCCTGGCAGCTTCAGCTTAAAGGCTACAGGGTTGATCTGTTTCACGATGGAATACGGTCCGATGAACCGAGGGTGAAACACGCTTCGTAGTTTAAAACGGATGTTCCTTGTGGAGAGCCATACCCTGTCTCCAACCTTGTAGTTAGGTCCTTCTGTTCGATGGCGATCCGCCCACTTTTTGTATTCTTGTTTGGCCTTCTGCAGATGGGTCCTGACTCCCCGATGCACGATGTGCAGCTTTCTTATCAGCCCCCTGACAGTGGGCTGATTAGCCACCTCCTCAGGTATGTTGTTGGGAAGGATCTTGGCATCATGGCCATACGAGGCACAAAACGGTGACACCCCCACTGAACTATGCAACGCGTTATTGTATGCCAATTCTGCCAGCCAGAGCAGAGACACCCAAGACTCCTGTGCCTCTCTAGCATAGCATCTCAGATACTTCTTCAAGGTCTGGTTGAGCCGTTCCGTTTGCCCATCTGTTTGAGGGTGAAAGCTAGTAGAAAGCTTGGAGTCGATATGTAGCACTCGACACCATGTCCTCCAGAACCTTGCTATGAACTGAGGCCCTCGGTCCGTCACAATCACTTCTGGTATCCCGTGCAAACGTATGACATTGTTCAGTAGCAACTGAGCCGTCTGACCTGCTGTAGGGAGATTCGTACATGGTATAAAATGTCCCAGTTTAGTGAGACTATCAATGACAACCAAGATAGCTGAATTACCTTGGTTGAGAGGCAAACCGGTAATAAAGTCCAGGCTAATGTTCTGCCAAGGTCGCTGAGGGGTAGGCATGGGCATAAGTTTCCCCTTTCTCTTAAAGGTTTTGTTGTTTGCTCGGGCACATTTCTCACACCTAGCCACCCAAGACAAAACATCCTGTCTCATCAAAAATACCGTTGCACCAACAGGAAGGTTTTACTCCCCCCCTGATGGCCAGCTAAAGGTGAATCATGACACCAATTGAACGCCTTTTTCTGCAATTCCCTTGTGGGTAGATACAATCTGTTGTGGTAATAAGGAAGCCCCTCTTTAATTGTGCGCCCCCTGTTCAGTGTATCCCAGGACACCCATCCAGGTTTAGTTTTGATTTGTCTAATTCTGACCAAGAAATCAGCAGCTCCCAGAACGCAAATTACCTTAGACGGCTCAACTATAGCCCCTAGCACGGGCCTGCTCTCAGAATCCTCCACCGCCTCCTGTCTGGACAATGAGTCAGCCTTCCGATTGTCCACCACAGGCCTGAATGTTATTACCAAATCATACTCTGAAAAAAACAGCATCCACCTCATTTGCCTCTGTGAGAGATGCCGCGCTGTTTTCATATATTGCAAATTTCTATGATCAGAATATACGGTGACTGGGAAGACAGCTCCCCACAAATACTGTCTCCACTCCTGAAAAGCTTTCTTGATTGCCAACAACTCCTTTTCGGCAATGGTGTAATTCATTTCCGCTGCACTCAGTTTTTTAGACAGGTAGGCAACGGGATGCAGTTGTCCCATGATCTGATCTCTTTGTGAAAGAATGGTTCCGATTGCTTCATCCGAAGCGTCGGCTTCTACCACGAAAGGGTATTCTGGTTTAGGGTGAGCCAGCACCGGAGCAGAGGTAAAAGCTTTCTTTAGAAACGTAAATGCCTCCTCCGCCTCATCAGACCACTGGAAGGGACCCCTTTCCTGAGCAAGCGTGACAAAGGAACAGTTACCTGGGAAAAACGGAGGATGAACCTGCGATAATAATTCGCAAATCCCAGGAAGCTTTGTACCTCCTTCACACTTCTAGGAGAAGGCCAGGACAATACTGCTTTCACCTTTCACTCAGACATGTGTAACCCTTCAGGACAAAGCATCACCCCCAAGAATTCCACCACGCTCACGCCAAACTCACATTTACTCAGTTTGCAAAAAAGACGGTGTTCTCTCAGTCTCTGCAACACCTTGAGAACATGTTCTGTGTGTACTTCCAACTCTTCGGAATAAATGAGTATGTTGTCTATGTACACTACGACACATTAGTCCACATACTCCTTCAAAACGTCGTTAAGGAAATACTGGAATGCCGCCGGGGCGTTGCAGAGCCCGAACGGCATTACAGTATATTCATACAACCCGTAACGAGTCTTGAAATCCGTCTTCCATTCATCCCCTTCTCTGACACTCACTAAACGGTACGCCCCCCTAAGATCCAATCGGGTGTAAATCTTGGCATCCCTCACCTGGTCCAGCAACACTGGGATAAGGGGTAACGGGTATCTCTTGCGCACTGTGTGCTTATTGAGCATGCGATAGTCCACACAGGTCCTCAAATCACCATTGGCCTTTGCTATAAAAAACAAGGGAGAGGCAGAAGGGGATCGGGATGGCCTAATAAACCCTATCCTCAGGTAATGGTCTACATATTCTTTCAGATGTTTTGTCTCAGGTACGGATAAGGCATACACACGACACACCGGTAGGGTTGTCCCGTCTACCAGATCAATACGGCAGTCATTCTCTCTGTGCGGCAGCAACTGCTCTGCCTTGGTTTCACTAAAGACGTCATTGTAGGACTGGTACTCTATGGGCAAAACCACCTCTTTTTTGACTGCTGTGGCCACTACAAAGGGAAACAACAGCGCCGCTGCCTGTGTGTTTGTGTGTGGGATGAAATGACTCCGGCATTCCTCAGACAGGTACTGCATGGTTTTGGTTTTCCAATATATTGTGGGATTATGGTGTCTCAGCCATGGCATACCTAGTATCACTTCGTACTGCAGGGCCTCAATAATGTTCAGAGACAATGCATCCCTGTGTCTTCCCTCACTGACTGGAACTGTCAACAACACCTCCTCTGTTTGTTCTGTAATAAGGCCTGATTTCAAAGGTTTGCCCTCCACCGCAAACACCTCCTCTGGAGTCTCTCTAGATACTCTATGTAAAGCAAGGGGAGTCACCAACCCACTGTCTATGAAATTCCCCGTTGCTCCTGAATCAATCATAACCAGAACCTGGTGGAAATGTTGATTGCTCTCCAGACACATAGGAAGCACAATGTGAGACTCAGTGTCTTGTATTGCCAAAACAGACAAAGAGGGTATTTTCCAACTAGTCTCCTCCTCCCACTCCCCTTTGGGGTCCTCGCTGTTTCCTACCACCAAATTTATTGTGGACACAGCCGCCTTCTTATTCCGAGACCCTGACCCTGGATTCTTAGGCTTGGAAGGGCAATCCCTGACATAATGACCCTTCTTTCCGCAGTACATGCACAACCCTTGGACTCTGCGACTCTCTCTTTCCTCCCTGGACAACGGGGCTCTAACTGCAGCTATTCCCATGGGTTCAGTACCAGCCTCTGAGGGAATCGCAGGTTTACGTGAGGCGGGGTCTGAACGATAGTATCCTCTATCCCACCTCCTTCTCTCTCGGCCTCTTTCAGACAATCTACCGTCTAATCTCAGGGTTAGATTGACCATGTCTGCACAGGTGGTGGGTTGTGGATCGATCTGGGCTATTACATTCTTTAACCCCTCTCGAAGACCTTGGTAAAACAAGGACATTCGTTTCTCTTCTGGCCAGGGGGTTTCTGCCACTAACCTATTAAAAGTCGTCAAATACGTGACCAGATCATTTCTACACTGTTTGAGGTCTAGCAATTCTCTATCCGCACTAAATGTAACTGCTCTTTGATCAAATACTCTCTCAAACTCTGACCTGTAGGCCGACCAATCAGAGAGCACAGCGTCGTTGTTCTTGACTAAGGGTACTGCCCAGTAAGCTGCATCTCCTATTAGATATGAAATGGCAAACGCCACTCGAGAATGGGTTTTGGGAAAAGAAGAGGGCTTATTTATTTATTTATTTGAAAGTTTTATATAGCGCGAACCAGACCCTTGCGGGTGTCAGAGCGCTTTACAGGGTAGGTGTCAGAGTTACATAGAAACAAAGAAAATAACATAGTTTTAATGCTGGTCAGTGATAGTATAAACATCCAAACATAGCTACATGGGAGTAAGGTACATAAAAAAAACATTTGATGTAAATCAAGCAAAGTATAGTTACAGTGTCCTGGTTGGACAATGGACAATACAAGATTCTATGTAGCAGACAAGTTTGGTAGCAATATAACAGTAGTCCATGCTCAAGTAAGTTTAGCCATGAGAAGCGCTTCCACTTCTTTTTTGAAAGATGCCGTAGAGGGATTAAGCCTGGTTTCTGGGGGTAGAGCATTCCATATTCTGGGCGCCATCCCTGAGAAGGTTCGGGTATATGTTTTTTTCTTGTTGAATCTTTGCGGTTTCAGTAGAAGGTTTTTAGCACTTCTTGAAGATCTGACCCCACACGAGGGCACCAGTTTCTGTACCAGATAGCTAGGAGCATTGTGGTGAATGGCTTTATGCGTCATACATGCTATTTTCAGATGTATTCTCATTTCAAAAGGTAGCCAATTAAGGGATTTTTGGTCAGGGGCTATGTGGGAGCTTCTTTTGGAACCAGTGATAAGTCTTGCTGCAGCGTTGATTGAGGCTCTTAGAGGGGCCGTTACAGCTCTGGGCAGGCCGCAAAGCGAGACAATCCCGTAATCAATTCTTGGGATGACTAGCGCTTGTACTGCCAGTTTGAAGTCCTTCTCCGGCAGGAAAGGTTTCAGTTTTCTCAGAGTATGTACCTGAAAGTTTGCTCCTTTTGTTGCGTTGCTAATGTGTTTTTGCATTTTGATGTTTCTGTCCAGTGTAATTCCCAGCGATTTTGCTGAGTCAACGATGAGAGGTTGGCAGTTGAGTGCAGTAGGGTGTTTGATCCATTCTTGCATTCTGGGGGCTCGATTCACAGAACTAACTTAAGACAAAATCCTACACTTACTACCATTTTGGTATTCACAGAAGGCACTTACTCATTTTGGTATATACAGAAGGCACTTACTCATTTCGGTATTCACAGAAGTTAGGAGTCCTAACTTTAGGACTCCTAAATGCCTTCTGTGAATACCGAAAGTCTTAAAGTTAGGATTTTTCTCAGTTTAGGAGTCCTAAAGTTAGGAGTCCTAACTTTACTACTCCTAAACTGGGAAAAATCCTAATTTTAAGACTTTCGGTATTCACAGAAGACATTTAGGAGTGCTAAAGTTAGGAGTCCTAACTTTACTACTCCTAAACTGAGAAAAATCCTAACTTTAAGACTTTCGGTATTCACAGAAGGCATTTAGGAGTCCTAAAGTTAGTACTCCTAACTTCTGTGAATACCGAAATGAGTAAGTGCCTTCTGTGAATACCAAAATGAGTAAGTGCCTTCTGTGAATACCAAAATGGTAGTAAGTTTAGGATTTTGAATTAAGTTAGTTCTGTGAATCGGGCCCTGAGTACTTGAGTGGGAGGAGTGATTAGGAGGAATTCGGTTTTGAGGGCATTCAGTTTTAGATGGTTTTCTGCCAGCCAGGTCTGAGTTATTCCGAGAGTTGAGTTGAGTGCTTTGATGTCTTCTAAGGTATGGATCTTAAGGTATAGTTGTGTGTCGTCAGCATACATGTGATATTGCACATTGGAGGAGTTAAGAATTTCAGTAAGTGGTTCCATAAATAAATTGAACAGTGTCGGCGATAGTGAGGATCCCTTCGGGACTCCCAACGTGACCGGGACGGGTTTGGACAATGAGTGGTTGACCTTAAATCGTTGTGATCTGTTTTGGAGGAACGAAGAGAACCACTTTAGCACTGATCCAGATAATCCCATTCTGTGTTTCAGAAGTTCTATCAGGTTATCGTGTTTGAAAGTATCAAAGGCAGAGGAAAGGTCTAGCAGAATGAGTAAGCAGGCTCCGTTCTGATCTAGAATTTGTAGAGCATCATCAATTATATGAGTCATGGCCGTTTCAGTGCTGTGACCTGCAAGGAAACCTGATTGGTATTTGTTGAGTAGGTTAAAATGTTCAATATGTTTTACCAGCTGTAGGTGTACACATTTTTCTAAGAGTTTGGCCAAGGTGGGGATATTGGATATAGGGTGGTAATTGTAATTGCAGGAAAAATGCAACAAGACTTGTGTCAAGAACACCTGTGTTTTCGACGGATCCCCTGAGAATCTCTCTGGACTCACCAAAGGGATAGTGGGTGGGACCGTGACCTGTATCTGCGAGGGTGTGAGAGAAGCATCAAAAGGATTTTGAGTCATCTTATCTACCTTCTCCCTCAAGGCTGCGGTCTCAGCCCTAGAAGATGCCAATTCCTGTTGAACTAATACTAACGCATGGAGGACATGGACGCCATCACCCACTACACCAAGATCGGGCGGAGCAGGATTTTCGTGGGCACGTAATTCTGTCAAGATATGCTCCGCAGGATCCTGGTGCAGTATATGAGGGTCCACCTCCTGATATCACCAACACCCTGACACAGTACACAGGGTGTTCGAGGGATCAGGTGAGGGAAAGGAAAGGGAAGGGACAGCGGGGAAAGGAGCCTGAAACGACAACCAACAACAGATATAAACAGAGCTCAATACAGGCTACTCTCATATATTCTCACTAACCCCTCTTTTACCTTCTCCAGGAACTGAACTCTCTCTCCGTTCAGTAGAACCCTCAGGACCCTTCTCATATTGGGTTTTGTCTGCCATCAAGCGCCATTGAAACCTAATTGAACAGGTTAGGTCTAGGTCACATATAGGCAGTAATAAAGGTGAAATGTCACGAATGGCCTAATGATGGCAACCTTGAGCAGTCTAGAGACCCTTCCTTCCCAGAGTTCTAAATCATACTCCAAAGGTGAAACAGAAAAGAACTATCCTTAGAAACGGTAATGCGTGGTTGTCTACCACCACATTCCGCTCTTGGAGCCAGTATGTGAATCAAAGAATGTACCAACAAAGAAAACACGGCAACGCGTGGTTCCAATCACCATCACGTTCCGCAGTAGCACCAGAACAATTACTTTCCTCTGGTGATGAAAAAACGGTAACGTGTGGTTAGGCCACCACCACGCTTCGCTTCAAACCCTGTTTGACAAGTCAACTCATGCAGCCCCTCAAACCCGACAAACAAAGAAGCTCCTCCAATGACCTACACCAAACATGGCAATGCGTAGCAGCCAACTACCGCATTCCGCTTTGGGGGTGAGAAAAGATGAGCAACCCTACCGGAACGTCTTCTACCTCCGTGGGAGACCGGGCACTCACCAACTTTCGATGCCTTCAGCAACACGAGCGAAACGAAGGGAGCAGGACGTTCTCAATGGCGGACATCAGTTTTCCCTCCGGCAGACCGGAAGAGTCGGCAGACGGGAAACGGGAATTACGCGCATCGGCCGATGCGCGTCCTCCCCTCAAGTACTTTCTCCCGCTGGGCATCATGGGAGTTGAAGTGCTGGACGCGCTAGGCAGGCGCGGTACTGCAATCCTGACACCTAAAACATGTAAAAATTGACGTACTTCTAGTTTGGCATATTCCACTTTCCTATAAGTCAGTAGAATATAGTGTACCAAAATACACCCATGTAGTATGACGAGGCAAACATGACTCCAGGCCTACCATTGTTGCCTGGCTGCTGCAGTTTATAGCTGCAACCTGTCCCTGTATGAACCACTCCTTTAATAAATAATAAGCCCTCTTGCAGCCCACAAGGCAAGGAGCGTGGTATTTAAAAGGAGGACATGTAGAAATGTAAAGTTGCAGTGGCTAGCATCCAAAAGCTATTTTTATTGTGGGAAGTCCAACAGTCCCATAGAGAAACAATGGAAAGCAATATTCTGTTATCTCATGCTAGACACCAGCTAGAAAATTTATCATATGCATATTTTCTTAAACATTTATTAAGCACCCAACTTAATGCTGAAGTTGTACTTTTAATACCTATTGTGAGGATTTGGACATACTATATGATATGGCTGTGGGGCCTTATTATGCAGTACACATACAAATACCAGTCAGTCAGTCAGTGATAACTTTATTTCGGTCATAAGACCATAAAAGTACACATAAGTACATCAGCAAATACAATAAGACAATAAATAAGCATAAAAGATTAAAAGAGGAGTTAAACTACAAGTTATCAGTGAAAGAGGAATAAGTACAAAAATTAATTTAAAAAAATTCGTCTCCTACGCCACATGCTGTATAGATAGCGAGATACTGCAAAGACAATAGGGGGGTGGGTGTCATAAGTTAAAGACCTACAAGCCTGCATAAAATAACGAAATCCCAAGTTCCTGCAGATGGGAATCAACCAACGTTTTCTGATTACATAGTAGGCAGGACAGAAGAACAACACATGTGCAACAGTCTCCGTTTTATAATTACATGCAGGGCAAATTTCCTGGTTCTGCGTCTGCCACTTAGATGGGAAGGACCTAACCGGTAGGGTACCATGTCTTAACTGAATGTATAGTTTTCGGGCAAGCGGAGGTTCAATTTGGTCCATAAATTCCTCAAGTTTTGGGTCTGGTTTAACTATGAGGAACTCTGAAGTCAACCTACCCACCTCTGTAGAACTCAAAAGTGATTGAGAATTCTGTATACATATCAGAGAGAGGAGTTCTTTCTTTGATAGCCCAGAACAGTAGGTTTCCGGGGTTACCCACAGTTCCGGCAATCCTAGACAAATACTAACTGCATTAATATGCTGGAGCCAAGGGATCGTTTTGTGTTTAAGGACAGGCCAAATCTCAGCAAATTCTGCTCTATATGAGGCCAGTTCAGGGACTGACCACAACCTCTTCCAATACAAGATTGGTCTGGCACTTATGATCTCCTCTATTGGGACTAAACCAAGGTCAAATCTAAGGGGGATCAAAGGCGTGCTAGAAGGGAGCCCTACAAGAGTTCTTAAAAAGGACTGCTCAGCCTTTATGAGGGTCCCTGTCTGCTTATGTCCCCAAAGTTCAGCCCCATAAATTGCAGCCACTCTGGCCTGCCGACAGTAAATCTCTAAAGCAGGGGACACTGGTTTGTAAGTTGATTTTTTAAAGACTTTGTTTAGACCCCCCACCAACTGAGAGAGCTTGAGTGTCGACTTAGCAATCTGCGCATTCCAGTTAAAGTTCTCAGTTAAAGTAACGCCCAAATAAACAAAGGTTTTAACCCTTCAAGGGGAGTGCCAAATAGAACTGGATTTGGGCGCACCCGCTTCGGGGGGTTGAAAATCATAAATTTAGTTTTCCCCAGATTGATTTCCAGTCCCCGCAGCTCGCAGAACTTCACAAAACCATCCAGTGTATTTTGAATGCCCGATGATGTTCTAGACAGCAACAAAGTGTTGTCTGCAAACATCAGAGCGGGCACTCGACCTGTAACCAATTTAGGGGCATCATTGTTTACCACACAATTCAGATGGTCCACAAGACCATTAATATAGAGGCTGAATAGTGTGGGAGCCAACACACACCCTTGGCGGACACCTTTTTGGATAGGAAATCGGTCAGTAAGACCACCATGCTTGCCACACCTTACCTGGGCGAAATTATTTTCATGGAGCCTAGATAGGACGGCCAGTAAATAGGGCGGAAGACCCAAGTCTGCTAAGACCTTCCACAATTTAGCTCGTGGAACTAGATCAAAAGCTGCCCGCAGGTCCACAAACACAAGGTAGAGGCTGCCACCCTCCACCATGGCTGTTTTCCAGTGCAAGACCTGCATGCGAAAGATCTGATCAAGAGTGGAGGTACCAGCCCTAAAACCTGCCTGGAATGTAGACAGAATCCCATTCTCCTCAATCCACCCCAGGACCCTGTCCAGGAGAACCCTCCCCATTAGTTTTTGCGAAGTATCAATTAGGCTAATGGGCCTATAATTAGAGGGAGTTAATGGGCAGACCTTTTTTAGAATGGGCACAATTTCTGCTCCTAGCCAGGTGGGGGGCACATCACCCCCCTGCAAGATACGGTTAAATAGGACGACCAAATAGGGGGCCCATATCTTTGGTTGTGCCCTAAACAGGTCCCCAGGCAATTTATCAAGGCCAGGAGCCTTATTAGGGAGCATTTTTCCTATCGCTGTTTCTACCTCAACCAGGGTAAAAAGTTCAGATGGAGCACAACATACAAGAGGTGGCGGAGGTTCAGGAGTACTAACAGACAAACCATCATAATCAGGTGTGCCATATAGATCACCAAAGTGGCTTTCCCAAATGGAGGAGGCAATATTGGGGGCAGGAGCGTGGAATTGCCCACTAACTCCAGTTGCTACGATGGACCAAAATGATTTGGCGTCATTGCGACTAAGCGCAAAACCCAACTCCTCCCACACTGCAGCCTCCCTTTCCTTCTTCGCATCGCTGATTGCCTTTTTATACAGGGAGCGATTTACCCTGATGGCTTCTCTGTCGTTGGTTTTTAAGACCAGCAACAGAGCCTTTTTGGCCAGGCGACAAGTCGTGTTGAACCACCGAGCTGTTGCGGTCCGGAGCTGAATTACCCTCTTTACTGGATACAGGATATCTTTTAGAGCAACAACCAGTTGGCCATGAATATCAGTTGAGCTGCCCAAAGGGCCAACTCTCCCCATCTCTTCAATGAATGGTATGATGATCTCATACAGTTCCGCAAGTTTACTGTCGGACATTTGAAATTCTGGCCATTTGACCCTCCTTCTGCAGTTTGTAATTATCAATGGGTCAGTGACTTGGTTCTCATCCGGGGGAGGGTTTTTTAGTCCAAAGCTCCCCGGTTTAAGGGTCAAAGCTAGAGCATTATGGTCACTGTCAAACCTCTCAATGACCACAAACTCATAAAGCCTGTCCCAATGCCTTGCTTCAATAAAGATGTAGTCAATTATCGAGGTATGATTTAATCTATTGAACGTTACTTTCCCAGGTCTATCTGGCTTCACCCTTCCATTGCATGCTCGTAACGATGCAGCTAAGGAGAGCGACTGCAGTTGCAAGACAGGGGGGGTCCAGACCTTAACCAAAGGGGTCAGCGGGTTTGGAATATTCCATAGTAAATCCACTTAATCTGAGTCTCCTACATTTGGATCCCAAAGGGGCTCAAAATGGCAATTAAAGTCCCCACCCAAGATTAACACAGTGGAGGAGTCAAGTGACTGTATGAGGTTAGACAGTGCAGTAATAGCCTCAGATTCAAATCCCCGCTTAATTGGCCTTGAGTAAACATTTATCAAAGCGATATTTGGGCCATTTATTGGGTCCAGCAGAACAAGTTGCACGTCCCGAGAATTATTTGGAATTTCTAGTGCCTTCACTCCTAGATACGTGCCAACCCATATGGACAGCCCGCCCGAGGGCCTGCCCCTACTGCTCATACTTGCCAGAATGCCGTATGTTGCAAAGCCCGGGACCACACTCTCTTTGAGCATCCAAGTTTCTTGCAACATACAAATGTCAAATGAGGCAATAAACGCACCCCACTCAGGAATGGGCAATTTATTCTTGAGACCCGCCACATTCCACAAGAGAATTTTAACATGTTCAACATCAGTAGCATGCTTAGGTGTTAGGGAGTCCAAGGAACCATTGGAATCGCTCAAGGTGCAGGACCCAGCACCAGCCCCCTGCTCAGGTATGCAATTTGAGAGAGAACGAAAGATAAGGGAAGGAGTAGATGGGGACTCGGCAGATAATTCTGATGTCAAGATCCCCTCTAGTGGTCTGAATCGTTCAATTGGGTCAGATTTACCAATATGCAGTGGTCTAAGATTATTGATTGGGTCAGATTGGACAGTAGCGAGGGGTAGGTTGGTCAATGGCCACATCTGTCAATCACAACCGTCGAGGCCAGAAAGGGCTTCAAATCTATTTAAGGCTTCAAACGGTGTGAATGGTACCAGGTGGTCCATCCTCCCGTTTCTACTCCCATAGCTCCTGGGCGGTACAATGTCCCACCTTGGGACGTTATCAAAGGTCATTGGTTTGAAATTAGGTTCCAACATTGTGTGCCCATTATTATAAAATACACGTGGGCAGCTTCCCCTTTGAAGATCACCTCTAGGCTTCCCCTGAGTGGTGATCCAGGCAAATGAAGTGACACCTCGCTGCTCACGCACTTGACCTCGTTCCTGAGCCTATTCACATGTCTTCCCATGTGGTCAGAAAGTTGTGTCTGTGTGTGTGTGTGCCTGCCTTTGTGAGGTTACTAAACAAGCAGAGCACAGAGTAGCAACTTTCTAAATGTATAATAACCTCAATTAGTGACATTAATTTTGACCTGGCATGATGTCACACGATTAATTTGATACCTGATCTCACCCAGTTTGGTAGTTCCAGTCAGAAGTTAGCTGAATAATGTCACCCGGTAACCCTATATTAGCCAATGGAGCTACCAACATTACTCACAGCAAAACAAAAATTTGGAAGTGTTGCTGTTAAGACATGTGGCAAAACATATGTCTTGCCTAACAAAATATTGTTCCCTGCTATAGGAGTCCATATGCCTTCCTTAGTAGAGACTTAAATATATAGTTTTAAGGGATAGGTGACTTTGCCATAGGTTTAAAGTCAAACTAACAGTGAAAATAATGTCTCTCCATTCTGCAGTGGCAGGTTGGAAGCCATTTTGTCCTTTGTTGCACAAAGGGTTGCACAAACAGTGCTGCAGCGGTGAGTGAACACTCTGTCTTCAATGTCCTGGGTACCATAGACTTGTAAGTAAGTCAGCCTTGCCCATTGGCTGCTTCCAATTTGATATTCAATTTGTATAAGGTTAAAAGACTGGCAATAAAGTCTTCTTAGCAGGCCTCAGTGTACTCTCAGAATTGAAAAACTAGCAGAATCAATCCTAAAATATGGGGGTAAATATGCAAAAAGAAGCATTTCCTTACACATATTGAGGAAAATGGACAAGAGTTGTTTTTTCGCTTCGTGAAGCTCCTGGAGATTAGTTTGCATTAGCTCTCCAATGTTGCCCAGCTGGTCACTAGCTCTTATAAGGTGTGAAAACTGCTCAGAAAACCTAGACAATAGCTTGGGTGTCGGGAGGTTTTTCTATTTTTCTTGCAGGAAGATCAGTTGGACTGTAACCAGGAACTTAATTTATTTTAAGGTGCCCTCCTCTGCCAGAAGCAGACATCACATGATACCTAAATAGGCTCTTTCCTTTCTGCTCCCAGTCAGACATGTCACCTTTCTCATTGGGATCAAAGCTACCGCCAGAACTGGTTTTGATTGACAACAGAGGAGCGGCTGCTCATTGCCGTGGCCACACCTCAGGGTATGCACAAAGTCCCTGCACAAAGGGAAATGGGATTCTCCATCTTGGATATAGTGAGTGAAGGGCAGTTTTAGATTGTTTGCAGAAGAGCATACTGGAACTGCTGTAAGAATTGGTAGGGTTACCCGTGGCAACTTTATCTCTATTGGCATTAAGCCATTGGTAATTTAAGATTTTTTTAAAATAAGTTTTTTATGCCAAAATTTGCACCTCAAGTCTCCGGGAACATGGAGTTGGAATGGTTACCCTGGCTACTGCCACTGTTGCGGAGATAAAAGCCCTATACAAGGAAAGGAAATTGAAGATGGGCCTGAATGCCAGGAAAGCAAATTACTAAAAGGCCCACAAGGAATGGGGAAAGGTCTGCCAATCCCAAATTTCCTATTAGGCTAAAGAGAGTGAAGAAACAGCAGAGGAAGAAGGGTCAGGGGACAAACTGTCCCATAATTTATTTTTTAATGTACTCCTTAGAGCTGTAAGTGAAGCAGGCTTAGCCAGCATAAGTCCTTCTGAGTTGGCTACCCACCAGATGGATCTCAATGACAAGAAATCAGAAAGGACCCTGCAGGACAAACTTGCAGCCACGGCACTGGAGAAAAAGAAGCTTGCACATGGAAAAAATAAATTGACCTTGAAGGAGAAGAAGGTCATCCTAGGACTCCTGAGGCTTATGGAAGATGGTGGTAGTAATGGTGAAGTGCCTCACTTGGCCAATGGTACCATATTTAGCTTTGTGGTTGGAGACACCATTGACAAATGGTTTGCCTCATATGAAAGGGTATAAAGAATGGGCAGGGTAGGCCAACATCACTAGGGTGTCTTATAGTGGAATGTAGTACCTAAATGGGTGGGGGCTACACTCCTGACTCAGGAAGAAGGGGTAGATGACTCCTACATTCAAATGAAGGATGACCTAATGCAGACGTTTGGTCATACACCTTATAAATACTGGAAGATGTTTTGGGACACAAAGAAAAATTTACAGCGATCCTAAGATGATTTGTAGATGTCTAAGCGAAGGCACTGGAGGGCTGGGTGAAAGGCAATACAATTAATACATGATTTTTCATAGTTACACATGAATCCAGCTGTTTCCAAACTGTCTGACCCGGACAACCTGGGAAGGAAGCTGACACAGGTGTGATTACGATCCGGTAAAAACCGGGTACGAACCGTCGATCGGAGCGTTTTCTCCGTCCGACTCGTACCCGGTCGTAAAACTTTACAAACATGGAATTACGATTCGCACGGAAACACCATTTCCATACGAATCGTAAAAAACACCGACCGACGAACATATACAAACGAATGTGATCCGGGAATGCTGCGACGTGACGTTGGGACGCTTTCAGGCAGCGTTTCACGACCCAGGAAGTACGATTCGAACCGACAGCAGTCCGGACGGCAATATTTTCACAGCACCCAAAAAGTGCCGGAAAAGCGAAGTACGGCGCGAAACGACCAGAGTAGGTGGCCCGGTACGTGTCGTACCCCCCCCAGCCCCCGTATGTACGTGCCGACCCCCCCAGCCCCCGTATGTACGCGCCGACCCCCCCCAGCCCCCGTGTGTACGCGCCGACCCCTCCCCCCAGCCCCCGTACGTTCGAGTCGTACCCCCGTGTATGTACACCCGTGTACGTGTTGTACCCCCATGTATGTACACCCGTGTACGTGTCGTACCCCCGTGTATGTACACCCGTGTACGTTCGAGTCATACCCCCACCCGTGTATGTACGGTGCGTACCCCTAGCGTGTACGACTCGAACGTACACGGGTGTACATACACAGGGGGTACGACACGTACACGGGTGTACATACACGGGGGGTACGACATGTACACGGGTGTACATACACGGGTGGGGGTACGACTCGAACGTACACGGGTGTACATACACAGGGGGTACGACACGTACACGGGTGTACATACACGGGGGGTACGACTCGAACGTACGGGGGCTGGGGGGGGATTCGACTCGTACATAGGAGGGCTGGAGGGAGTGTTGGGCGCGTATGCGGGCACATGTCTCCATGGTTGCTATGGGAGTTCGGTGCGGACGGTGTTTTTTCCATACGGTTGTAACATCGGACGCACGGGATGGATCGTGATTCCGCGGTCGGACTTCACTTTTCACATTTGTACGGTAAATCGTCCGGGGACGTGTCGGACACTTTTCCCGACCCGAGGACGTTTGGGGAATAATTCCCAATGCGATTCGTATGGACTTTTTCCCATGCGAATCGTAATTGGCAGTTTGTACGGCACTTGTACGATTCGTACGGTAAAAAGACCGGATACGAGTCGTACGGGGACTTTTTTTACCGGATCGTAATCGGCACCGGTGAGTGCACTCTAGGAGGCCTAACAACATGAATAAAAAGAAAATGTTCGTACAAAAGCCCCAAATGTCTAACCAGGAATGAGAGTTAAATAACTATTCTAAACCTAAATGGGATAGGTACAAGGGGAAGAAACCCTTTGATGGCTCTAAGGCTGGGGTATACCTGGACTGCCATAAGCTGAGACACACAGATGGAGATTCTATTGGTTCTAAGAAGGCCCCCACTGTTGGGCAGTCTCAAGGGACTGCAAGGGTGGGGATTTTAGTGCAGGTTTACCCAAGATTAACCAGGGGTTAGACTAAAGTCACCTTAGTCTTTTGGGGTGGGGTAGATGTTAAAGCCCTGTCCACCCTACCTCCCAGCATGGTGAAGTACAGACAATGGTCAAATGTCAACAGGACAAAGGTAGTGGCTCTGAGAATGATCACAGTGATCTTTCAGCTAGTTTCTCAGAGTATATCATTCCAGATGAGGTGTGATTCCATACCATTGCCTTGGCCCTAATTGAGTGGGGAGGTTATATTGGCCTAAGAAGATATCTGTGAGCCCTGCCGTACTAATGAAGAGTCAGGAACAAATCGTCCAGGATCCTTCAAACTAAATAAAGGGCAAAGGGGGCAGGAAACCAGTCTCAACATTTTCATTTGCCCAGAAGGAATCTGACCCAAGGGGTATATATGGAGCTTAACAGTGTAGAGGATCCTGCCAGGAGAGACCTGTCAGAACATGCTGAGCTGCATGGGGCCAGCGGACCATTAGAGGAGGAACTCTGACAAGCACAGATAGAATGCTCAATTATTGAAGGCCTTTGGTGACAGGCCAAGACAGGATAAACCATGGGAACCTGCTGGTTCTTCTGGCAAGCATGTGACATGTACTGCGAGGCTAGGGTCCAAAAACCTGGGATGACCAGAAGATTAGTTGCTCCCAGGATTATAGGGCATTCCTCTTACACTTAGCTGATGACATCCACTTGACTGGGAATGTGGAGAAGAGCATAATGGCATGCAGGTTGGTCAACCACTTTTACAGGCCTCAGATGTCTGAAAAGATGAAGGAGTTCTGTTAGTCCTGTACAACCTGTCAATCCAATTACAATATAGGAGGGCAACCCATGGCTTCTCTGATCCTACTACCCATGGTGACTATGCCATTTGAGAGGGTGGGGATTGAAATTGTCATGCACCTATAACCTAAGTCAACCTCAGGGAACAAGTTCAATTTGGTGGTGATGGACCAAGACACCAGGTACACTGAAGCCATAAGTCTTAGGAGGGTAACTACTCCTGTGGTGTCTCAATCTGTTCTAGGTATCTTTATCCTACAAAGTTTCCCCAAAAAGATAATACCAGATAGAGGGACAAACCTAATGCCTGCACACTTGAAGGCTACATGTGATGAATTTTGGATGACTTACAAGTTGTCTCCTCCTTATCACCCCCAAAGCAATGGACTTGTGGAGAGAATCAACAAGACCTTGAAAAGGCATGATGATGGGGTTACATGAGGAACTCCAACATAAGTGGGATTTCCTGCTTCCATACCTTTTATTTGCCTGTTGAGTTGTATCACAAAAGGGAGGGGGCTTCAGCATGTTTGAACTTTCGTATATGCACCCTTTTGAGGTCCCTTAAGTCTATCCTGGAAAGGTTGGGAGAAATCGCTTGAAGGAACCCAAAGAGGACATTGTGGACAACCTGTTGACCTGTTATCCTGCATAGTTCAGTACATGAAGAGGGCTAACAAAAACTTGGAGGCCAACTAGAATGACATCAAAGACTGATATGACCAAAAGGCCACCTTTGTGGAATACCAGTCTGGCCCATAAGTGTGGATTTAGGAGTTTGTGGCTCCCAGGGAACTGTAGGCCAAATGGATTGGGTACTGGAAAAGATGGAGGAGGTCACCTTCTTAGTGGGTTTTAGTACCTCCGAACACCACCACATGGAGATTCATATTTATTGAAGCCACACTTTGACCATTTTGATGGACACTGATGGAGAGGAGGAGGAGGAAAGTAAACCTCTCTGAAACCTTCTATTCCACAATTCCAAAGATGGTTTATTGGAGGGAGTAGTGCTCTCTCCTAAACTGACAGAGTATCAGCACAGAGACTGCTGCCAATTATTAGGGCAGTTTTATGAACTATTATCCAAGACATCTGGACTGAACCAGCAGTCATTCATGAAATCAACACTGGTTACTACTTACCTGTCAAAAATTAAATATACAGGTATTCAGATAAGGTAAGGAGGATGTTCCAGCAGTCCCTGAGGAAACTCAGTGGTGCTGGTATCCAAGACCAATCCAAAATCAAGGACACATGAAATGCTGTCTGAGTAAATTACAGAGGCTTAATACCATTATCAAGACTGACATGCAACCCATTGCCAGAGATCATAGACCAGTTTGAGGCTGCCAAGTACATTACTATAGTCCTAATTAATATGTTTGCCAAGAAGGAACTCCTCCGCATTGACGTTGATGGTCCCCCTGCCAAATTTAAATGATGTAAAACTTCCAGACGGCCCTATGGTGTGAGGATTTCGGAAAATTACTTATATGTCCTTCCGTCTAATTAGACTCGGGGACATATGGCCATTTTTGACTGCATGGCACCACCAGCAAACCCTGGCAGTAAGGGAGAGTAAAAAACACAAAAAGCTTCCCTCTCCATGGGAAATGGCCCTCATGGTGAGGAGCGATACTGAAAGGGGATGATGGATGAAACGTTTGAGCAAATCAAACACTCACCCCCAGTCAACTCATCTGGGTTTAATCCATCATCATTCTTTAGCTCACTCCACCACCCCAGTTCAATCAATCAATCAATCAATCAGTGACACTTATAAAGCGCGCTACATACCCGTAGGGTCTCAAGGCGCTGGGGGGGGGGAGCCGCTACTGCTCGAACAGCCAGGTCTTCAGCTTCTTCCTGAAGGAGAGGTGGTCTTGGGTCAGGCGCAGGTCGGTCGGGAGGGAGTTCCAGGTCTTGGCGGCCAGGTAGGAGAAGGACCTTCCTCCTGTAGTCGCTCTTCGGATGCGGGGGACGGCGGCGAGGGCGTGGTTGGCTGATCGGAGGTGGCGTTTGGGAGCGTAGAAGTTGATCCGGCTGTTGAGGTAGCTCGGGCCTTGGTCGTGTAGGGCTTTGTGTGCGTGGGTGAGGAGGCGGAAGGTGATTCTTTTGTTGACGGGGAGCCAGTGAAGGTCTCTCAGATGTCCGGAGATGTGGCTGGTTCGTGGGATGTCGAGGATGAGTCTGGCTGAGGCGTTCTGGATCCGCTGGAGTCTCTTCTGGAGTTTGGCGGTGGTACCGGCGTAGAGGGCGTTGCCGTAGTCCAGTCGGCTGGTGACGAGGGCCTGGGTGACGGTCTTCCTAGTCTCGGTGGGGATCCACCAGAAGATCTTCCGTAGCATGCGTAGGATGTTGAAGCATGCCGAGGAGACGTTGTTGGCTTGCCTGGTCATGGAGAGGGAGGAGTCCAGGATGAAGCCCAGGTTGCGTGCATGGTCTGTCGGTTTGGGTGCGGTGCCCAGGGCGGGAGGCCACCAGGAGTCGTCCCAGGCGGAGGGAGAGGAGCCCAGGATGAGGACCTCCGTCTTGTCCGAGTTCAGCTTCAGGCGGCTGGTCGTCATCCACTCGGCTACCTCTTTCATCCCTTCGTGCAGGTTGGCTCTGGCGGCGGCGGGGTCGTTGGTCAGGGAGAGGATCAGCTGGGTGTCGTCGGCGTAGGAGATTATGCTGAGGTTGTGTTTGCGTACGATGGCCGCGAGGGGGCTCATGTAGACGTTGAAGAGGGTGGGGCTCAGAGATGATCCTTGGGGGACACCGCAGATGACTTCGGTGGCCTCTGACTTGTACGGTGGTAGGCGGACTCTCTGTGTTCTCCCGTCGAGGAAGGAGATGATCCATTCCAGCGCCTTGTCCTGGATTCCGACGTTGCTGAGGCGCCGTACTAGGGTGCGGTGGCAGACCGTGTCGAATGCCGCGGAGAGGTCCAGGAGGATGAGGGCCGCTGTTTCTCCGTTGTCCATCAGGGCTCGGATGTCATCGGTGGCGGCGATGAGGGCGGTCTCGGTGCTGTGGTTGGCTCGGAAGCCGGACTGTGAGGGGTCGAGGGATCCGTACGTCTCGAGGAAAGCGGCCATCTGCTTGTTGACGGTCTTCTCGATGACTTTGGCTGGAAACGGGAGGAGCGAGATGGGGCGGTAATTCTTGAGGTCGGTGGGGTCCGCTGTTGGTTTCTTGAGTAGAGCGCTGAGTTCGGCGTGTTTCCAGCTCTCGGGGAAGATGGTGGTGTCGAAGGATGTGTTGATGATGTCACGCAGGTGGGGTGCGATGACAGCGTCGGCCTTGTTGAAGACGTGGTGAGGGCAGGGGTCGGTCGGTGATCCGGAGTGGATGGAGTTCATCGTGCGGATGGTGTCTTCGGTGCTGATCGGGGTCCAGGCGTGGAGGGTGGTGGTGGGGGGTGGTTGTTCGGTCATGGTGTGCGTTGGTTGGTTGTTGAAGCTGTTGTGTATGTCCGCGATCTTGTTGTGGAAGTATGAAGCCAGGGAGTTGCAGAGGTCTTGCGATGGGGTGATGTCGTTGTTACCTGCGCTGGGGTTGGAAAGCTCTTTGACGATGTGGAAGAGTTCCTTGCAGTTGTGTGCGTTGTTGTCCAACCGGTCCTTGAATGCTGTTTTCTTGGCGGCGCGGATCAGCTGGTGGTGTTTCCGGGTGGCAAGTTTGAAGGAGGTCCTGTTGTCCGGTGTCGGTTCCCTTCTCCAGACTTTCTCGAGGGCTCGGCAGTTCTTCTTGGAGCTCTTGAGTTCGTCGGTGAACCATGGGGCTTTCTTGCTGCCGGGTCTGTTGGGCGGGGTCCTCAGTGGGGCGAGTTCGTCCGCGCAGTTGCTGATCCACTTCGTGAGGTTGTCGGCGGCCTGGCTGGGGTTCGCTGAGCTGGCCGGAGGGTGCTGGCTCAGGGAGGTGGCGAGCTGGTCTGCTGTGATCTTGTTCCAGCTTCTGCGGGCGGCCTGTTGCTGGTGGTGGTGGGTCGTTGTTTTCTTGAAGGTGAAGTGGACGCAGCTGTGGTCCGTCCATTGAAGCTCTGTGGCGTGGCTGAAGTCGATGTCCTTGCTGGATGAGAAGACAGCGTCGAGTGTGTGTCTGGCGAGGTGGGTGGGGGTGGACACCAGTTGCTTGAGTCCCAGGTTGGCGAGGTTGTCGAGCAGGGTGCTGGTGTTGCGGTCGTTGTTGTTCTCCAGATGGAAGTTGAGGTCTCCCAGGAGGATGTAGTCAGCGGAGGGGAGGGCATGCGGGCTGACGAAGTCGGCGATGTCCTCGCTGAATTGTGTGCGTGGTCCAGGGGGTCGGTAGATCAGGGTGCCTCTGAGGGTGGTGTTCGGGTTGGTGTGGATCTGGAAATGCAGGTGTTCGGCGGTGGTCAGGGAGTTGTCGGTGCTGGTCGTGAGACGGATGGTGCTCCTGTGGATGATGGCGATGCCTCCTCCCATCTGGTTGGCGTTTCGGTCCCTCCGGACGATCTTGTAGCCCTCTGGGATGGCGATGGCGATGTCGGGAGCTGAGGAGGCGTTCATCCAGGTCTCCGTGAGGAAGGCAACGTCTGGAGCTGTGGTGTCGAGGAGGTTCCAGAGTTCGATGGCATGTCTGTGGACGGAGCGTGTGTTGATCAGGATGCACTTGAGGTGGGTGCTGCTGGTGTTCGGCTTGGTGGGTGCTGGTGCGAGGCAGGTCCGGATGCAGGTGAACTTGCAGGCGTGGCAGCTGAAGGGTCCGTGGGTACGTCGTGGAGAGGCTTGATGGCATTCTGGGAGTCGGCCGGTGTTGAGAGCGGTGAGGGTGGCGGCGGAGTACGTCAGGCGGGTCGGTCGGGGTCTTCGAGGTCCAGGGGTCCTGGCGCTGGGCGCGGTCCAGGCGCGGACGGGCGCAGACGGGCTTACCTTTGGCGCGCCTTCGGCGCACAATCGGCGCGCCCGCTGCGCGTGACCGCTGCGCGTTCGCACGGTCGCCATTTAAGGCCAAGTGCGCGGGTGGGCGGAGCAGCTGGGAGGCGGGAGCGGGGAGGGTACAGAATAGAAAAGGGGCGGGGAAAAGCGGCGGTGGCGGGAAGGGAGGGCGGAGGGCGGACAACAAGGAAGGAAACCACAACACGGGGGAAATAAAAATTATACAGAACGGGCACAAATTCTCAGCAAAACAAGGAAAAACAAGGAAAAAAACCAAAGTTATATCAAACAGGCACAAATGTTGGACAAAACAAGGGCAAAAACAACCGCAGCGGCGCCCGCCGGCAATCGGCAAAACGAGGCAGCAGCGAGGCAGAGGGCAGGCAAGGGGCACACGCAGCAGCTGGTGGCCGTGCGGCGCGGGGGTGTCCCACAAGTTCAAACATGGCCATATGCAAATCAGTCTGACCCTGTGCCTCGTGGGAACAGTTCAGCCCGAACTGCCAAGCCATGTCTTCCCTGGACCGGAAACAAGCATCCTGGGTCCGGTTTCAGGTTCATAACCCTCATCAGCCAGGCTCACTTTGCCACTGGATTCAAGATAGCATGCAGTTCGGGTATAAATATAAATAAAAATTTGAGATTTTGTTGGATAGTGATAGCGTAAAAATTACTATTCCCACTCCAGTGAGTGCAACAGTAGGAAAAACGTTGGATAGCGTAGGGGTAAAAATTACTATTCCCACTCCAAAGTGTGCAACAGTAGGGAAAGCGTTGGATAGCGGGAGGGTCAAAATTACAAATCCCACTCCAGAGAGTGCAACAGTAGGGAAAGCATTGGATAGCAGGAAGGTAAAAATGACTATTCCCACTCCAGTGAGTGCAACATTAGGGAAAGAGTTGGATAGCGTAGGGGTAAAAATTAATATTCCCACTCCAGTGAGTGCAACAGTAGGGAAAGCGTTGGATAGCGGGAGGGTACAAATTACTATTCCAACTCCAGTAAGTGCAACAGTAGGGAAAGTGTTGGATAGCGGGAGGGTAAAAATTACTATTCCCACTCCAGTGAGTGCAACAGTAGGAAAAGCGTTGGATAGCAGGAGGGTAAATATTACTATTCCCACTCCACAGAGTGCAACAGTAGGGAATGCGTTGGATAGCGGGAGGGTACAAATTACTATCCCCATTCCAGTGAGTGCAACAGTAGGGAAAGCGTTAGATAGCGAGAGGTTAAAATTACTATTCCCACTCCAGAGAGTGCAACAGTAGGGAAAGCGTTGGATAGCGGGAGGTTAAAAATTACTATTCCCACTCCAGTGAGTGCAACAGTAGGGAAAATGTTGGATAGTGTAGGGGTAAAAATTACTATTCCCACTCCAAAGAGTGCAACAGTAGGGATAGCGTTGGATAGCAGGAGGGTACAAATTACTATTCCAGCTCCAGTAAGTGCAACAGTAGGGAAAGTGTTGGATAGCGGGAGGGTAAAAATTACTATTCCCACTCCAGTGAGTGCAACAGTAGGAAAAGCGTTGGATAGCAGGAGGGTAAATATTACTATTCCCACTCCACAGAGTGCAACAGTAGGTAAAGCGTTGGATAGCGGGAGGGTAAACATTACTATCCCCATTCCAGTGAGTGCAACAAGAGGGAAAGCGTTGGATAGCGGGAGGATAACATTACTATTCCCACTTCAGAGAGTGCAACAGTAGGGAAAGCGTTGGATAGCGGGAGGGTAAAAAATTACTATTCCCACTCCAGTGAGTGCAACAGTAGGGAAAGCGTTGGATAGCGTGAGGGTAAAAATTACTATTCCCACTCCAGAGAGTGCAACAGTAGGGAAAGCGTTGGCTAGCAGGAGGGTAAAAATTACTATCCCCACTCCAGTGAGTGCAACAGTAGGGAAAGCATTGGATAGCGGGAGGGTAAAAATTACTATTCCCACTACAGAGAGTGCAACAGTAGGGAAAGAGTTGGATAGTGGGAGGGTAAAAATTACTATTCCCACTCCAGAGAGTGCAACAGTAGGGAAAGCGTTGGATAGTGGGAGGGTAAAAATTACTATTCCCACTCCAGTGAGTGCAACAGTAGGGAAAGCGTTGGATAGCGGGAGGGTAAAAATTACTATTCCCACTCCTGAGAGTGCAACAGTAGGGAAAGTAATGATTTAATATTAAAATAAGATACAATTAATTATCAATAGCAATAAAAAAGTTATTAAAAATAATTACCAATTAATACAAATTAATTACCAATTAATAATTAATTATCAATTAATGATAAATATATATAAATACAAATTAATATTTACTTTATTACAATTAAATTACTTCCCACCCAATTCCCCTATAAACCCACAACCCAGTCCCAATAATAAAAAATACAATGAACATTATTATCAATTAATCAATTAAAACAAATTAATTATCAGTTAATAAAAATTAATTAGCAATTAATAAAATTGAATTAGCAATTAATCAAAATTAATTCGCAATTAATCATTAATTATCAAAAATTATCAATACACATACATAAAAATTAATATTTACTTTATTACAATTAAATTAACTCCAACCCAATTCGCCTATAAACCCACAACCCGCTCCCAATAATAAAAAATACAATTAACATAATTATCAACTAATCAATCAATAAAAATTAATTAGCAATTATTAAAAATTCATTAGCAATTAATAACAAATTATCAATCAATTAATTATCAACACATATAAATAAAAATTCATATTTAATTTACTATAATTATATTACTTCCCACCCTATTACCCTATAAACCCACAACCCGCTATGTAATTAAATTACGCAAAAATGTAATTACATAACATTCATTATTTAAAAAAAATTAAACTTACATTACAAAAATAATACATAATTTTAACATATATACTACCATACACAACACTAAAAAAAAAAATTGACAAGTATCCTGGGACCGGTTTCGGGTTCATAACCCTCATCAGCCAGGCTCACTTTGCCACTGGATTCAAGATAGCCTGGCTGATGAGGGTTATGAACCCGAAACCGGTCCCAGGATGCTTGTTTTCCGGTCCAGGAAAGACATGGCTTGGCAGTTCGGGCTGGACTGTTCCCATGAGGCACAGGGTCAGACTAATTTGCATATGGCCATGCCTGAACTGTGGTGGTGGAGTGAGCTAAAGAATGATGATGGATTAAACCCAGATAAGTTGACTGGGGGTGAGTGTTTGATTTGCTCATCGTCCCCTTTGGTATCGCTCATGGTGAGAAGGACATTATCTTTTTTCAATTTCAAAAAGAAAACCCAGCTCTGCGTTTTTCTTTTCGAAAAAAAAACAAAAAAATCCCAGCTTGGTGAAAGGCCCCATCATGTTGATGGAGCCCTGCACCAAACCAATAAAAACCACAAAGGAACCACCATGATGACTGTTCATGGCAATGCTTAAAGGAATAACCGCCTGTTTGGTAGTCATTTCTAAATCTGATGGACAGTACCTCCATCAGGGTCACAGAGTAATTTACTTCATGGCCCTGGCAGAGAAACAGGCCATGTGCCAGGCTCAAAGTTAGGTCCTATGTTTGACTTGACATCTAGTACTGACAGATTTCTCTGACTGAGGGTGCTATAAAGACATCGGCATTCTCAACTCATGAGGGTGACTTCTAATGCAAGCTAATGCCCTTCAGATTTAAACATGCCCCTGCTACCTTCCAGAGGGCAGTCAGCAAGGGGCGGTCTTGGCTGTAGACCTGTATTGTGTCATGTCTTGATGATATTGCTGTCTTTAGCTCACCTGGAAGGAAACCTTGAAACACCTTAGGAAATGCTTCATACCACATGACAGGCTGGACTAATTATCAAGGCCAGCATGTAACACATAGGGTAGGGGTCTGTGGTGTATCAGGGCCATCAATTCAGCATGGAGCAAGTGCAACCTATCCAACACAAGATCCAGATTATCAATAAAGTTAGTATATCCAGTAGGTCATTATACATGTTTAACACCCATAAACTCTTAAAAATACTTACACTCACTTGATGATGTCATCAGTCATGTTATTTGAGATGTGATCAGAGATGTCTTCATTGATGTCACTGACCATGTCATGAGTGATGTAATATGACATAAGCAGTGCATTGCGGGGCGGAAGTTATAGTTATAGCTCACGTAACCATAACTGCTGAGTTTCAAGTGAAATCTGATCCTAACTATAAAGTCACTGTAACCTTTGTTTTTTTAAGTGAATTTCTAAGGCTTTTTTAAATTCTATTTCTATAACTATAATGTCCCTGAAACATTTGTTTTTTTAAGCGAATGTATATGTTTTTTTTTACTAGCAGTCATGTTTGCAGAGTGGTGGAGAAAGGGGGCGGGCCTCCAACCAACTCTCAGGAATCCTGCTTTGTTGGACATACTGGAGGTAAGAGATGGGCTTCTGGGCCCCCAAGATCCCATAGCATCCAAGAGGACTTCATACCCCAACAAGCAGTGTGCCAGGAGGTGTGTTTGCAGAGTCGTGGAGAAAGGGGGCGGGCCTTTGGCGATTTGCTGGTTCTACAACTTTAAACATTTTTGGTGGGCATGAGTTCCCCTTCCCGGGGCCAATCTGGGCTCTGGGGACCCCAACCCCGGGGCCAGATATTTTTAGAATGGGTAGAAGGCTGTGTGAGCTCCCTCCCCAGGCTGATTATGTCCCTGGGGACCCCATCCCCCAGGGCACGGCTTATACCTTTTAATTTTTATTTTTTTACTAATGGAAGTGAGGCTATGTGGCCCCCCTTTCTGGGCTGATTTTGGACCTGCGGACCTCATTCCCTGGGCTTCCCTTTTATTTTTTAAATTAAAACATGGGAGGGGGTGTGCCCACCCAATCTGATTTTGGCCCCACAGACCCCATCCCCTGGGGGACTGGCTTCAATACTGGGTATGCTGATCCCTCCCAGTGCACCGAGTTTGTAACCTTGGGGACCCTGGGGGAAACCTGAAGGCCCCCACAGTCCCTGCCTGCCTCCCACGTCCTGTGGTAGCTGGCATTGCTTTTAGACGGAGGAAGTTGCTGAACATGCAGATCCCTCTGTCCAAAAGCAAGTCTGCTCTACTTTCAGCAATCAAGAGCATTTTTGAGACTCTAGCTTGCTGAAAGCAGAGCAGTGTTTTCTATGGCTTGGCGGGAGCAGTGAATCTCCCGCCAAGCCATAGCAAACAGCTACCCCCTCGAGGGTGGGCACCTAGGGAGGTAGCAGGAGCCGGCCCCTGGGGGGTGGTGGTCCTCAGGGCCATCTATGGCTCCGGCAGGGGTTCCACACAACCTCTACCTTTGCTGAAGGTGGTGCGGGAGGTAGTGGTCCCTGAGGCTGCAGGGGGCTGGAACCCACCATTAATATTACATATTGCCCCGGGGAGGTGGCAGTCCCCAGGGCTACAGGGGCCACAGGCCCCCCTGCATTAATAAAACATTTGCCCTGGGGAGGTGGCGGTCCCCAAGGCCCGGGGGCCGATTAGAAATGAAGCACAGTAGTTCATGCCACAACTACTTAACAGATTTAGACCATTTCACAAAAAGTCACTTTCTGGACTAACAGTTAACTTTCTGACAGATTTTGTGTAATTCCATTCATAATTTCGTACTGCAGACTTTTCTAACATTGCCTATGGAAAAGACCATGGGCAAAATGTATTTTGGTAACCCACCTCTCTTTTTCTCTGCCTTTGCTTTATGGTCCACCCTGAAACATTTAGATAAACTTTATATTTTTTTATACTTTTCAACATTTATATATATAAATATATATATATATATATTCACAGAAAAAACCATAGGTTTCAGGGGTGTTAAAGTTAGCTGCCCATTTCACTCGTACAAAACTATAGAAATTCCTCCGTTATAGTTAGTTCTGCTAACTATAACTCCCGCGCCCGCAATGCACTGCTGATGATGTCACATATTGCATCATTCATGACATGGCCAGTGACATCACCGATGACATCACTGATGACATCGCAAATGACATCAATGATGACATCAGCCATTGAATGTGTTTTAGTTTGAAATTTAAATATGTATTATATATATATACCAATCTGTATTGAAGATTGAGTGGATATATAACTGTCTGGATCGAGGATTTAGTAGCTGTCTGACTGTCTTTTTAAGTGAGTAATTAAAAGTGTCTCACTTAATACATGGATTAGTAACTAAACTATGTGAATGTATGCAGCACTGTCTCTGTTGTTGTATAACATGCTGCCTCAGTTGGTCACTAACTACATGAGTGTGTATATCAGTTATTGATTAGTTGTGTGAGTATTTGTATGGAACACTGAGTTTGTGTGTGGTTGGATGGGGTGTGTGTAACTCTATGCATAGATGAGTGAATGGTTGATTGACTAGGTGTATGGGTTTAAGAGTGCATGTGGAAACAGTTGTTTGGGTGACTGAGTGTATTTATTTGTGTGTTGGTGAGCGAATATGTTTTAGTTGTACATCTTCAAAAAAGTAAAAAATAATAGGCATTGTATGTGAGAGTTGGTGTATATAAATACGTTTGTGTAAGAGTCAGTGATTGTGAGAGTAAATATATGAATGAATGTATAATTGTAATGGTGCTTTTTTAACATATTAACGATGAGTTACTATGTGTTTGAATAAATGAGGTGTCGTTGGATAAAATTGTGTAAGTGAGTAAATTTAAGTGCGATGCATTTTTTTCATGAGTGAGTAGGATGACTGCATAACCGACTAAGATGACTGCTGATGTGTCAATGTCTATATATGTGTATAAGTGCATTTGATAGTGTTCTTTTAATTAATGACTGCATGTATAGATGATTCTGTTGTAGAATGGGTAGTTGTGTGTGTAGACTTAGGAATCAGTGAGTGGGTATGTAGTAACTGGTATTGGTGTGTCAATGGTTTCAAATATGGTGCTCTGTATTTTACAGTGAGTGATGAAAGGTTATACTAGTGTATGATGTGGTGTATCGGATTGTCAAGTGGATGATGTCATCAGTGATGTCATTTGAGATGTCATCAGTGATGTCATCAGTGATGTCACTGACCATGTCATGAATGATGCAATATGTGACATCATCAGCAGTGGATTGCGGGCGAGTGAGTTATAGTTAGCAGAACTAACTGTAACGGAGGAATTTCTATAGTTTTGTACGAGTGAAATGGGCAGCTAACTATAACACCCCTGAAACCTATGTTTTTTTCTGTGAATTTCTAAGGTTTTTTAAATGCTAATTTCTAACTATAACGTCTCTGAAACCTATGTTTTTTTTCAGTGAATTTCAAAGGTTTTTTAAATGCTAACTTTTAAGTGTGACAGTAAAATCTATTTCTTGTACTGATTTTCTACAGTTTTTTAACTGTTTATTTATAAATATTTTATTCATTAAATAACATTATATATTTTTCTGAAAATTGCAAAAAACCATTTTTTTATTAAAACTGAAATATTGATTAATGCCGCTCATAGGCTTGCCACTGTTGCTGGACTATAGTGGGCTCTGTGCGAGGATGCTGTGCTGTTTGGGGGGTGCTACTTAGCAGGACCATCGTAAACCGGGACTGCGAGGACCAGGCTGCTTGGCGGTGATCGCAGCTGTCTCCTCTTCCCGACTCCTACCTCAAACGGTACTTGACTCATCGCGGCCCCCGCTTCGCGGGCGCCGCTCGTAGGCTTGCCACTGTTGGTGGACTATTGTGGGCTCTGTGCGAGGACGCTGTGCTGCTTGGGGGGTGCTACTTATCAGGACCATCGTAAACCGGGACTGCGAGGACCAGGCTGCTTGGCGGTGATCGCAGCTGTCTCCTCTTCCCGACTCCTCCCTTTCCGCCCCTTCGCCTGTTTTAGCACAGCCCTGACTCCGCGCGCAAGCGGGACGCGCGCGGGACTCAGCCCGGGGCGAAGACCGGGCAAAGAGCGGGCCGTTTGAGGCCGTTCGAGTACGGGCGAGCCAGGCCCAGGACCCATTATTTTCATTCATTGCGGTAAGCCAAGGGCTTTTTGAGGTTCCTCGCTTGATCTCTATCATGTCTGCTAGAGAAACCAGAAGTAAATCTGCGCTAGCTGCTGGAGCTGCCTCCGGCACTTTGGATAGGTATTTCGCTAAGGCTGGCTCTTTGCTGATCGACGAAATTTCTATCTTAGAAAGGCGCATCTCTCAGGAGATTGATTGGGTAAGGAGATCCTCCTTGGGACCTCTTGCACAGGCTACTTCTCCAGCTCATGCCCATGACCTCACGTCACCTAATGCAGCCCTTGAATCCGGTATCTCTGAACCAGATTTGCTGATTTCTTCTGTTACTGATTACGACGTTTCAGCCCCAACCGAGCTAAGTATTTCTTCCCTTCCTCCACCTAGATTGCTCCCCGCTCAACATAATTCAAACCTTTTAATCCCTGATCAGGCTAATACCGCTTGTAGCAATTCTCCAACTAAACAACCTAGCCAAGGGGAGCGGGAAGGTGCAATCCCGAAGAGGAAAAGAAAGGCGCAAACTATCAGAGGACAAAAGCCCAAAATTGCCAAGCCTAACTTAAGGAGTGCACCTAATCAATTAAGACCAACTGAAACAGGGTCAGTTCCACTAGATATACCTGCCTATACACTTCAGAATCATAACCCAACACCATCTGTGGCTGGCTTCTCTTCCTTGGATCTAAGTTCACTCCTGAAGAAATCACTCATTCCACTACTAGACCGTTTGGCTCTAATAGAAACATCTTTAGTGAACCTCCAAAGGGGAATCCAATCACTCCTAGAAGTATCCAGACCAGATAGCCAACAGGCAAACACCACCCAAACACTTCCAGTAAAAGAAGGCTGTCCTCCATCTAAGCTTTCCCAGCCACGCAACCTCATTGCCCCTATCCCTCACATAATTGAACCCTCGACTGCACCTTGCACTACTGATTCCAGTTCTCATGGGTTGGCATTGCAATCTATAGCAGGGACGCAAGATACTGACATTAGACACAGGCCAATCCATCTGCCGCCGGAGGCTGCCCCCTACACTGTCATTTTAACCGGCATTCCCGAACTAGGACCTCTTGCTAAAGAACCAGTTGATGCCCTAAAAAATAAGGTCATCCACTGGCTCTCTCTTAACAGACCCCTTCCCCGGGGTATTTATAGCGAGGTTCTTATGGTGAGGAGGGCCCCATGGCTGGGAAATACCAGCAAATCTATTAAAGGAGACTGTGTACTGATTAATTTCAGGGACCCCCGCACGGTTTCTCATATTTGCAGGTGGCCTCAAACCACCCAGGGATCCCCTATCCAACCCTACCCACTGTCATTTTTCTACCCGGACACGACGCCCGACCAGGAGGAAGATCGCTGGGTACTGGTTGGCAGGAGAGGGAAACGGGGTGGCCAAGGGTTCAGCAGGGACCACCTTTGTATGGTTCCTTCTCGCTATGACTATTTCCCCACATACAATAGATTTAGTTCTTTAGATATGGTGGATTGACCGCCCGCTTGGGGGGGTGGCGTAGTCCTGCATCAAACCATGCCTTGCATTCCCCTTGCCCATCCCGATACTTCAACTGTGCAGGACCATTTGACCCACTTGGATTGTAATCATCCAAATTCAGAAGGTCCCGTGGGGGTTATCTGTTTTCCGCCTAACTCAACCAGTGCTATGAATCCTTATATCCCTAATGCCTTTTCTAACTCACATAAAGGCCCGACCTCCGAGCCGGCTCATATCCCAGTTGCATATCCCGCGACGGATGTTTTGTCTCCCCTCAAGATTTTATCTTGGAACGTCTCGGGCCTAGCTACCAAATGGATCAATCCGGCCTGGAGCTCCTTTATTGGGGATAAAGATATTTGCCTGCTTCAGGAGACTTGGGCAAGGGAGGAGATTTCTCATGTTGGTTTCGCTGTATTTTCTGCACATGCGACCTGGGGGGGAAAGGCCGCCCGTCCGGAGGCCTAGCCATATGGGTGGCAATTGATCTAGGGTGTAAGGCCTCCATTTTCCCAACAGATTCTGCAGATATTTTAGCCGTACTGTCTCATAATCTTTTATTGATTAACATCTATGCTAGGCCGGTGAACATTGCACAGGAATCGTCTACAATTGCGGAGCTAGTGACGGTCCTGGAAACAATCCCGGAGGGCACCCCCTTTATAATCGGTGGCGATTTAAACTGCCAGTATGAGCCCCTCCCAGGTATAATGGAGGGGTTGACTTCGGAAGAAGATCTCCTGTGGTCCATCCCTCCCCCACAGGCCCCGGCTGCTAGAGCATGCTCCCCCCTAGCCTTACAAATCACTTCCCTGTCCCTCCAATTTGGTCTCAGGGCCTGCAATGGAAGGTTCAAGTCAGACATCCCTTCCAGGTGTACTTTTAATCGAAGGGGCAGCGAATCGCGTTTAGATTATGTTATGGTTCACCTGTCTTCATGGACTCACATAAGGGATTTTAGTGTTTTAGCCAGGGAGGACAGTGACCACAATGCCCTTCAACTAGTTTATGATCACCCTGGGTTGGAGGTTAGAGACATTCCAAGGACCAACGCGGAGAATTCCTTGGATCTCGCTAATAATAGGCGCAGAATAAGATGGGAGCACCTAGCCTCACACCATGGGAAGATACCTTTACTATATGCCCAGGTTGTTCCCATATTTGAAAAGCTTGAGGCACTTAAAATGGAAGAAACTCCCCAGAACATTTTTATGCATTTGGGACAGATTCATGAGGATTTGATCAAACATCTTTCCAAATGTCTAACCCAAAATATAAATAGGCTTGGCAGGAAAATTTCCCTCCCCTCCTGGTTTAATAATGCTTGACGGAAGGCAAAAACCGAACTTTTGCTCCTCATCAAAGAGGGAAAGGGTAAAGTTGAAATCAGGGCAAGCAGAGTAGCTTATAAATCCCTGATCATCAAAGCTAAAAGTGAATGGGAGCATGACAAATGGGCAAGATTGACTTCCTTCCTGGCCAGTGGAGGCTCACGCAAATTCTGGTGTTGTGTCAACTCTGGCCTGGAGGAGCTGACCCCGGCCACACTATCCAATATATCACCAAAGGTCTGGCAGGAACATTTCCAGTCTCTTTATAAACTACCGCAGGACGCCCCGACTAGTACCACCTCTACTTCACAGCAAGGAGGGACGGGGGAACTCTTCGAGGTGGGTGAGGTGCGCGCGGCTGTAGCCAGCCTGGCATCTGGAAAGGCACCAGGGTTGGATGGTATGCCGGGTGACTTATTTAAACAGGAGCCGGATGTTTTGGCGCCCTATTTTACGATCCTCTTTAATGCTATCCTCGAAGGCATAGCTATTCCGGGTACTTGGCTGGGCACAGAGATGGTCCCAATCTTTAAGAAGGGCTCTCCTCTGCTCCCAGCCAACTACAGACCTATTAGCCTTATTGATGTCCCACAAAAGATCTTTGGTAGACTCATGTTAAATCGCCTCCAGGATTGGATCGAAACAAATGAGATTCTGAGCCCATATCAGGCAGGTTTCCAAAGGGGCATCTCGACTACTGACCAAGTCTTCCGCTTGCACCTCATCCACTGGAAGACGGTTCTCTCCGAGGGCGGCAGTCTATACACGGTTTTCGTGGATTTACGTGCCGCCTTCGAATTGGTCCCAAGGGACAAACTGTGGGTAGTCCTTTTGGACCTGGGGGTCCCGGTTGACATTCTAACGATTCTAAGGAGACTGCATCAGGGGAATTTTGCCAGGGTAAGGTGTGGCAGGGATGGTTCCCTCTCTGATGCTTTCCCCGTTGACAGGGGGGTCAGACAGGGGTGCGTTCTTGCACCTACCCTTTTCTGCCTCTTCGTCAACGGGGTCATAAGCTTTCTTCAAGAGCTGAGTAACATCGACGCCCCTAGGCTTGACGGCAGCAGGGTTCCCGCAATTATGTTTGCGGATGATACCCTGCTGCTTTCTAAATCCCCCATGGGTTTGCAGAGGGTCTTGGACGGGTTCGCGTGTTTCTGTGCGGACCGGGGATTGGAGATCAATGCTGCAAAAACAAAATACATGATCTTCAATCCCCCCTCCAGGACCCGAGCACCCCCCTCTATAGGGACATCAAGTTTAGAACGGGTGTACACATTTGAATAGTTGGGGTTGGTATTAAATCAGTCCATGTCGGAGGAGCTTAGCGCGTGATCAAGATGGCCGCGTGAGCCTAGAGCTCCCGAGACCCTCGCTCCCTCCGGCAGATATCCTGTCTATTATCCTGCTTTTGACGCCCGGAATATTGGAGGGGAGCCGTTGCTGAGGCGAGAGACGTTGTCCGGATCGAAATCGCCCACCGGAGACCGAAGTTGTACTGCCTGGAAGTTTGTGGCCTACTCCCCGGAAGGTGCCCGGGACTTGCGTTGGCACAGTGCCCGTGCGCTAATTGAACAACAGCGGCCGTGCGAGGGGCGAGTCGTCGGAAGGAAGGTGTCCTCACTTTCACTTTCGCTTTCCTGTCTCCACCGTGCCCGGGCCTGGACGTGGGTAGCGCCAGTCACTGGTTGCATGGTTGTCTACTCTGTATGGGCAAGGAGATTGTCTCCGCGGCAGATTGCGATGTCGAGCAAATCGGACGCCGAAAAACAGAAGCCCAAGAGTACCAGGCGGGGAGGCTACACCCAGACTAACAACATGGACCGCTATGCCCACCAGAAGGGGTCACCAGGCGGATCGGGACAGACACTGGAGGCCTTGAAGGACGTGTCGCCCCCCTCTGCGGAACCAACCCTGCAAGATATCATGGGGGCCATCGAGGGGATGAAGTCCTCTATCGGGCAACAATTTGAGACCCTGGCGCATAAAGTGGACGCCATATCGATCGACGTCAATCTGATTCGGGCAGACCTGGGGAAAACTAATGAGCGGGTTCAGTCCTTGGACCTCAAGACTGCAGGCCTCCTGGGCGACGTCTCCGGCCTTCAGCTGGAAGTCCGTACCTTGCGGACTGCAAATGATCACTTTGCCCGACGGTTGGAAGAGTTCGAAGGCCGTGCAAGGCGCAATAACGTGCGCATTATTGGGGTCCCGGAAAATTCGGAGGAACAGTCGGTGGACCTGTTTGTGGAGGACCTGGTGGTGAACCATCTGGCGCCCAAAGGCCTTAGTAAGTTCTTTACTGTCGAAAGGGCCCACAGAGTCCCTGGCGGGAGGCCCAAGGTGGGGGCCCCTCCGAGGCCGATTGTCGCCAGGATCTTTAACTTCAGGGACTGGGATGTCATTCTGCAAGCATCACGGGTGTCCGGCCCGACGCTATTCCAGAACACCACTGTAAGTTTCTATCCGGACTTTACCCAGATGGTACAGAAGCAATGACAAGGCTTCCTGGCGGTCAAGAGAAGGCTACAAGAGATGGGACTGAAATACGCCATGCTCTTCCCGGCCAGGTTGCGTGTGGTGTTCGAAGAGCGGACTTTCTTTTTTGAATCACCGGACATGGTCGGAGATTGGCTGGACACATTGCCCCAAGGACGGACTAGCGTGGAACGCTCCGGTGGAGCAGACGGTGGCGGTGATGAACAATGAGCCAGGACTTAAGTACTAGATCGCCGGTTCCCCCGGGAGGGTGACAGTCCGGGGGGTAGCGGGGGCAGTATGGGAGCTTTTTCCTCCTCTGGCGTTCTTTTTGTAGATTAGTCTTTGTATGGGGCGACAGGCACACTGCAAGTTGGGGGGCATTTTAGAGCTTACGCAGGGGTGCAGGGTGGGGGGTGGATTGGGGTTGTTGTTGGGGTTGTTGTTGTTTTTGGATATGCAAGGCGTCAGGATGCAAGCTTCTGTGACTCTAGTGCGGTTCCACGCGGGGGGTGGTGGTCTCCTTACATGTTGGGATGGGGGTAGGGGCTTAAAAATACTCAGTTGGAATGTAAATGGCTTGGGGGATCGTATTAAGCGTGGGATTGTCCTGCAATTTCTGAAGCGATGTACCCCTGATATTGTCTTATTGCAAGAGACGCACTTGATTGGTAACACGTGCTATGCACTCAACAGGAAAGGCTACAAATTTGTCGCACACTCCGGGTTTTCCTCGGGGTCTAGGGGGGCTGGAATACTTGTCAGGTCCTCCCTGCCATTTGAGGTCGACTCCACTACTGTTGATGATAGGGGACGCTTTGCGGCTGTAGCGGGGAGGTGGGAGGGCAGGACGCTGGTCCTGGTGTCGGTTTATGTCCCTCCTGCACTGCAACCTTCCACACTTGCGGACTTAGAGAGGACTTTGTTGGATCTCCCAGAGGGAATGTTGGTGGTGGGTGGCGACTTCAATGCGGTTGGCTCCGGATTGCTTGACAGACACCCGCCAAGGAGCTCGGGGGGGGCTCAGAAGTGGCTTCCGGATTTTGTAGATACCCTTGGTCTGGTTGATTGTTGGAGACTACTGCATCCCACACAGCGGCAATACACTTTCCACTCCGGGGCGCATGGCAGTCTCTCCAGAATTGATTATGTGCTTACCCTAGCTGCACACGCCTCCTTTGTCTCTGAGGCCAGGCACATGGCACGGGGTATTTCTGAGCATTCGCTGGTGTGGATCTGTATGGATGTTGGTAGAGGAGTGGGGGGTAGGGTGGCCCCAATTAACCCGTGGTATTTCAGGGACCCTACGACTCGTAGTGCGGTGCTGAAGGCGGTCGATCGTTATTTCCAGGAAAATCTCGGCTCGGTCACGTCGGCGGTGTCTTTGTGGGAAGCGTTCAAAACAGTGCTTAGGGGAGAGGCCCTCTCCTTGATAGCAGCGGCCAAGCGTCGGCGAGACGCGGAGGTCGCCCAGATTGAGGCGGAGATCGCAGATCTGGAGCTGGCATTGGAGGGGGAGGTCACGGCGGCGGCGCTGCACAATTTGACCCTTAAGCAGTCGGAGTACAAGGCCCTTGTGACGGACGCGGCCAAAGCCATGAGTAGGGAACAGCGGGGCCGTCTGTACGGCGTCGGGGTGTGGTAAATTTAAATTACCTAGACTTAATTTATGCGGTAAAATTCAGTAAGAATAACTCAGTAAAAATAAGAGGCAGAATCCGTGGTATTTGAGGTTATAAAAGGGAATTTATTCCTTACAAAGGAATGATGGTTCGAACCAGGCAATCGAGTTCCGTCACCACGAAGGTTCAGGAAGGGATCAGCAATACATTATTGACAGGTTATCATATTTATATGAAAATGCATTACAGTAAAGACATATGCAGAAGGCGTTACAGCTGAGAAGAGAGATAAGAATACACATACGTAATGAAAAAGGCGTATACTAGAAACGTCATTATGATGATGACACAAGTGGGTGGATCCATAAAAGAATCCTGCAAAGTCAGCAGAAATACATGGCAGAGATGCGCGCGCAGCCGCATGACGTGTGATTGACGTGCAACTAGAGGGTGAAGGGAACTTGACATTTAGCCCTACATGAGGAGACCGAAGTCTGGGATGTCAGGACAACCTAATCCCAAATTATATCTAATATCTTGTGTTTAAGGAACTATATTATCTGGAAGGAAAGGTCTTTCGGACAGAGTCTATTCTATACTGACTGCTAGTGCGTGTACAAGCGTCTAAGTGTCTACATGAGATGCGAGGGGGCATGGGCCTACCATGGTAACGAAAGTCATGAATTACTTGCACGGAGACAGTAAGGCCGGGCCCTTTGCTCTGCAGCTGGAGGGATGTTTACCTAAGCTACTAGACAGGAATGCATTTCTCGAGGAGCGGAGCAGATAACTTGAAGGCTGAATATAGTTTTGGCAGGCAACAGGCCGGGCTAGGCACCGTTAGCCGCGCAGGAAGTAAGACAAAGTTCATGGATACAGATGTAGGTCCAGGCTGGAGCATTCAGAGGCAGAAGCAGGAAAAGCTCGATGGCAGAATTCAGGGCCTACCTTGCCAGAGCTGGAAAACGTGAAAAGTATACCATATAAAGACGGTGGCAAGGCATACTTAGGAACGGAATATGAATGAATGAAATGAAAATTAGATTTATTAAGCGCTACAGCTGCCCTGAGGCGTCCAGGCGCTGGGACAGATGGGACCCTCTTGAGGTTACTAGCTAAGCATTAAACAGCAAGGTTTTTAGTTGTTTACGGAAAGTGGTCAGGTTGGGGTTGTTTCTTAGCTGCAAAGGGAGTGAGTTCCAGAGTTTGGAGACGTTATACGAGAAGGAGCGTCCTCCTGCTCTAACTCTGCGAGTTCTGGGGATCTCAGCCAGGAATGCTGTAGAAGAGCGGAGGGATTTATTTGGCCTATAGGGAGAAATCAGGGGTCGGTTGATGTCTGGGCCCGTTTCCCAGAAAGTCTGGTGGGCAATGCAGAGCGATTTGAATCTTACTCTGTCCCTGATAGGTAGCCAGTGCAAGGTCCTCAAGCTGGTTCTCACTGAGGTCCTCTGGGGGATGCCCAACAGTGCTCTGGCAGCACAGTTTTGGGTGCGTTGGAGCTTCTGTAGGGTGTAGTCCGGGGCCCCTAGGTATAAGGCGTTATTAAAATCCAAGCGGGATTGGATAAGGCCTTGTATAATTATCTGTTTGGCCTCGAAGCAGAGGAGGGGAAGGACTTTCTTGATCACTCTGAGGAGGCCAAAACAGGTGGCTGAGATCTTAGTGGCCTGTGTGTTAAAGCTCAGAGACTTGTCGAGCCAGACCCCTAAGCTTTTGATGTTATCTCTAGAGGGTGGAGCCACTCCCATGCTTGACGGCCAGCTCGGCTCTATGGAGACGGGGGAGGCTGTGCCCAGGATCATCAGCTCAGTTTTGTCATCATTCAATTTTAGACAGGAGCTCATCATCCACTTCTTTACGTCCTCCAGACAGGCCGCTAGGTCTGGTGGTGCCTGGAGGCCGCTCTTTTCTGCCAGGGAGACCACCAGCTGGGTGTCGTCCGCATAGGAAATGATCTTTACACCATGCGGACGGACCACCTCAGCCAGTGGCCTCATGTAAGCGTTGAAGAGCGTAGGGCTTAAGGAGGAGCCCTGGGGGACTCCACATCCCAAGGGACGAGTGGATGAGCGTGATGTGCCATCGAAGACCTGAAAGGTTCTGTTGGACAAAAAAGAATTGAACCATGTCAGGGCATCTCCGGTCACTCCTAGGTTGGCAAGACGAGTTAGCAAGATTTTGTGATGCACCGTGTCAAATGCGGCACTTAGATCGAGGAGGATCACTGCCACTGATCCTCCCCGATCCAGGAGCCGTCTTGCTTCCTCAGTCACAGCCAGTAACGCCGTCTCAGTTCCGTGTTTGGTACGGAAGCCTGTTTGGGAGGAGTCGAGGAGATGGTTTTCTTCAAAAAACATTGTCAGGGTGGTATTGACATGTTTCTCCAGGATTTTCGATGCCCAGGGGAGTAACGAGATCGGACGATAGTTGCTGGGATTAGCTGGGTCTAAAGTAGGTTTTTTCAGCAGGGCCCGCACCATAGCATGCTTCCATGTTGGAGGGACTATCCCACTGATTATGGAGGAGTTCATGAGCTCCAGGAGCGTGGGGAGAATGGCAATATTGGCAAGATTCAGTGGGCCTGGGGGGGCGGGGTCGCACGGGGAGCCAGATTTTATTTTTTGTGCCAATGTCTGTGCGGTTTCCAAAGTAATCAAGGGGAAAGAGTCTAGGCACTTGGATGAATTAGAAGTCAGGTGCAGGTTCTGGCCAGGGGAGTCGGAGGGGGGATTGGGAAAGGAAAGGTAGATTTTATTAATTTTTTGGAAGAAGAATTCCGCCAGATCATTGCATTTGGTTGGAGAGTTATTGTTATCTGTGGCTGGGGACGGTGGTTTGATCATGGAGTTAACTATGCGGTAGATTTCTTTGGATTTAGATTTTGCCGTAGTTATTTTAAGGTTATAGAAGGCAGCTTGCGAAGATTTAATAGCCAGTTTATAGTTCCTGATCATTTCCCTGTATGTGGCTTTTACTTCAGGGTCGTATGAGGTGCGCCACTTTCTCTCCTGTTTTTTGCAGAGACGTTTGAGGTTCCTGAGCTCTTCTGTGTACCATGGAGCTGTTTTACTATGTCTCTTGGATTTGGGTGCGTATTCTGGGAGGACCTGGTCCAGCGAGGTGGTTATCCATTCTTCGTATTTCTTGTTATTAGCAATTGGGTCTTGGGAAAGGGAGGGTTTCATGGTACCTAGAACTTGTAACCAGTTGTCAGTGGAGAGTTTGGACCAGTTACGGGTTTTCCTAATAGTAAATGAAGAGGAGGGTGGTTTGCTTGTGGTCCAGTTGAAGGCTATTAGGAAGTGGTCTGACCAGGGGAGTCTGGTTATGTTTCCCACTTCAAGTTGGTCACAGTTGCTGAAAATAGGATCCAGCAGATGTCCTTTTTCATGTGTGGCAGATGGTACTCGTTGCTCGAGTTGATATGCAGCCAGGCTTGACTTAGTCTCTTGTGCCGGCAAGTCTAGTGCGTTGTCAAAATGAATATTAAAATCTCCAAGTAGGGAGAAGTTGGACGGGGAGACAACCGACTGAGAGGTCACAGAGAGCAAGGAAGTGTTAAATTGTCCTATAGGGCCGGGAGGGCGGTAGATGAGAATGCCGGTGAAGCAGGCATTGGGAGAGAATTCGATGGCAAAAGAGAGGTTTTCGCAGTCCTCAATATCGTCCGATAAGTGACGACAGATGGAGCCTTCTTTGTATATAATTGCGAGGCCGCCACCTCTGCCCTTAGGCCGGTCTGCGCGTGCTATCTGGTACCCTGGGATGATAGCTTGTGCCAGGTCTGGCTGAGAGTCTTGGTTCAGCCAAGTCTCAGTCAGAAACAGAGCATCTGGGGAGTATTCCTCTAGTAGTAGGGAGATCTCTAGGCAATGTTTTACGAGGGACCTACAGTTCAAAAGAAACATGGAGTAGGTCATTAGCTCGCCTGATGGTTTAGTGGTTGGAGTGCATAAGTGTAGATTGCAATACTTACAGCGTCGAGGAATCTCCAAAGGGTGTAATGGGATGGCGCATTTAGGAGAGATAGGTGGCCGTAGCTGGCATAAGAGGTCTCGGCTGTATACCAGTCTGTCGCCTCTGGGGAAACCAGAGGACGTGGCCTCTGGGCCCGGCCGGGCGCGGACGAGCGCAGACGAGCTTGCCTTAAGCGCGCCTTCGGCGCGCAATCGGCGCGCCCGCTGCGCTCGTCCGCTGCGCGTCCTATGGTTGCACATATCTATAGAGGAGAGGAGGAGTTAAAGGGGGCGTGGCCTGTGGGGTGGGCGTCCCTCCCTCCGCGGCAGCTATCAATCAGCTGTGCGAGGTGCTGGGTCAACGCGAGTGAGGTGCTTTTTTAAAACCAAACACAACACAACACAGGTGAGTACAAGTATACGATTATTTTTTAAAATGTGGAGCGTCTCCCGGCTAATTCGCCTCAGGAGGATTGTATCTGTCTGAGCGCCGCTTTCAGTCAGCGCGCGCTTTTGTAGAGGTTAAAGGGGGCGTGGCCTGTGGGGTGGGCGTCCCTCCCTCCGCGGCAGCTATCAATCAGCTGTGCGAGGTGCTGGGTCAACGCGAGTGAGGTGCTTTTTTAAAACCAAACACAACACAACACAGGTGAGTACAAGTATACGATTATTTTTTAAAATGTGGAGCGTCTCCCGGCTAATTCGCCTCAGGAGGATTGTATCTGTCTGAGCGCCGCTTTCAGTCAGCGCGCGCTTTTGTAGAGGTTAAAGGGGGCGTGGCCTGTGGGGTGGGCGTCCCTCCCTCCGCGGCAGCTATCAATCAGCTGTGCGAGGTGCTGGGTCAACGCGAGTGAGGTGCTTTTTTAAAACCAAACACAACACAACACAGGTGAGTACAAGTATACGATTATTTTTTAAAATGTGGAGCGTCTCCCGGCTAATTCGCCTCAGGAGGATTGTATCTGTCTGAGCGCCGCTTTCAGTCAGCGCGCGCTTTTGTAGAGGTTAAAGGGGGCGTGGCCTGTGGGGTGGGCGTCCCTCCCTCCGCGGCAGCTATCAATCAGCTGTGCGAGGTGCTGGGTCAACGCGAGTGAGGTGCTTTTTTAAAACCAAACACAACACAACACAGGTGAGTACAAGTATACGATTATTTTTTAAAATGTGGAGCGTCTCCCGGCTAATTCGCCTCAGGAGGATTGTATCTGTCTGAGCGCCGCTTTCAGTCAGCGCGCGCTTTTGTAGAGGTTAAAGGGGGCGTGGCCTGTGGGGTGGGCGTCCCTCCCTCCGCGGCAGCTATCAATCAGCTGTGCGAGGTGCTGGGTCAACGCGAGTGAGGTGCTTTTTTAAAACCAAACACAACACAACACAGGTGAGTACAAGTATACGATTATTTTTTAAAAATGTGGAGCGTCTCCCGGCTAATTCGCCTCAGGAGGATTGTATCTGTCTGAGCGCCGCTTTCAGTCAGCGCGCGCTTTTGTAGAGGTTAAAGGGGGCGTGGCCTGTGGGGTGGGCGTCCCTCCCTCCGCGGCAGCTATCAATCAGCTGTGCGAGGTGCTGGGTCAACGCGAGTGAGGTGCTTTTTTAAAACCAAACACAACACAACACAGGTGAGTACAAGTATACGATTATTTTTTAAAATGTGGAGCGTCTCCCGGCTAATTCGCCTCAGGAGGATTGTATCTGTCTGAGCGCCGCTTTCAGTCAGCGCGCGCTTTTGTAGAGGTTAAAGGGGGCGTGGCCTGTGGGGTGGGCGTCCCTCCCTCCGCGGCAGCTATCAATCAGCTGTGCGAGGTGCTGGGTCAACGCGAGTGAGGTGCTTTTTTAAAACCAAACACATATCTGACCCATTCATGGCAGATCTGAAAGAGGACATATTAACGTTGGATACAATTGTATTTACGTCTTCATAGCTTGAAGTGGAGGGAACATACATGTACTTATAGCATGTACATGGAGCCGTTGGGGTCTAGATAGGGGACACAATTGATCATAAAAATTCATATTTCCTCATTCCCTCCTTGTCCCCTACGGACCCTTCATGAAATATCGATCTTCAGGAATCCATCAATCTGTTCATGTAACATCATTTGCTCTTCTTTCTTCTTCCGTGATTTTGAATGAAAACTTGAACGTGGAATACACGATGTGGCACACAGGCAGCAAATCGCTGGTCCACATTGTAGACACAGGCAACAACTGAATACTATGAGAAGGCCAATACCTAGGAAGGATAGGACTTTCCATCCCCAGGCTGACAACACGCTCCAGAACCAACCGGACCATGTCCAGGTGCCTGGAATCTGATGTATCTGGTTTGCAATCTTGTGAAGACGAGTTATGGCTTTATATACGGATGGCGCGTTTTCTGGGATGAAAACACAGCAACTTGATCCGATGACCCTACAGGCTCCGCCCCTATCGGCTAGGATGACATCAAGGACAAGACGATTTTGGAGAACAACAATCCGCATCGCAGACTGCTCCTCTGTTAAGTTGCCTAGGGCAGAGGTAGTTTCATTCACTACTGCTTCAAGGGTTCTGGTTAATCTACGTATCAGTTTACTATTTGAGACAACACCTATGTAAGGAAAGAGACCTTTATTGAAGTCTGTATATTGTTCCCATGCTGTTTCAGTGTAGTCAACAATCGGGATATCTCTCTGGGGTCTATGGTGTACTAGATTGGTATTTCTATGATAATCAGGAGGGGCTAGGAAAACAGGTGGCAGAAGGAATGCAATGTAACAGGTGCCATCCCAATCTAGAGGTAGGCGTATATATGCGGTATGACCACATATGAAGTAGGAATGACGGGAAGCTCTAAATGTAGACTTGCCTTTATCACTGAATTCGATCACAGTAGTACATTTACTATGACCCAGGTGTACTGAACCATTCTTTCTTACACAGAATTCACCTTTGACTGGTAATACTGACATAGCAGGCAAGACTAGTGCAGCTTCAGATTCAACATTCAGAATCATGAGGTTAAGTGTAAAATTACCTAATCCATATACTTCATTTTCTAGATCAGTTCCTGTTCTTTTGGGAAGTCCCTCCTTGTTAGGATAACAGGCTTTAAGCAAAACTAAATTCAGGTTTCCCCATACCCAGTTGCTCTGGTAAACTACAGTGTTTGAATCTAAAGAGTTAATCAAACTAAACCATGCTCCACAGGAACCATTGTGTGTAAACGGGTACGGAAAGAGAGGCAGAACTCCTTTGTATTTCTGATAGGGAGGAAGTCGGCCACATATCCAACAATTTGTAGCATTGCTGGTCTGATGGAAATGGTGTAACATACTAATGAATGTGTTGTTGCGCAGCGCAAATCTATAGGACAACTCATGTGGAGGTAGTTCACTAAAAGAATGTTCGGCAGTAACATTGTAAGCAGAATGAGCACGCTTGAAAATAGGATAGTACATGTGCAACAGTATACTTGTAGCAATAATAAAAAGACTTAGAAAAAACATAATCAACAATGTCACTATACAGTGACTATGAAGTGATTTACAGTATGCATGTTTCTTGAGCTGTTTCTGTCTATTTCTCTCTCTAATTCAGTCTAGAGGATACATGTCAGAGACTTAATTCAACCGATTCACCTTGGAGAGGACTTAAACAATCGAATTGTCTGACTTGCTAGACCTTAGTTTCAGTTTATAGTTTTGAGATTCGGTCTTTTCAACCAGGGGGAGTTTTGAATCAGTCTGTGGAAGGGGGCAGGGCTGAGAGTTCAAATCAGATGGTAGTCCATGAAATTTCTTGATATGGCTCAAGTGTAACCAACCCTTGCGACCCTCGACCTTCACTGCTGTCCTCGTCGTTAGAAGTACCAGCTTTGGTGTTTGCCAGCGAGGCTCCAACGGGCTCCTCCTGTCGAAGTTTCTTATGAAGACCAGGTTTCCAGGAACCACTTCATGGGGCTTCACCTCGGTGTTGTCGGGAAAGGCTGCAGCTACCTGTGAACGGCAAGATTGTAGTGCAGACATCAAGGAAGCAAGGTAATCTGTCAGCATATTACAATCAACATCAGTGATTTTACGAGGTATAGGCGTCCCCCACATATTTGGCGGTCTACCGAAGACCACCTCGTACGGGGATAGCCCTGTGCGAGAATGTGCTACCATTCTCATGTAAAAGAGTGCAACTGGTAAGGCTACTATCCAGTCGACACCTTTCTCTCTACAGATTTTAGAAAGTCGTATTTTCAGTGTCTGATTATGACGTACCACGAGACCTGCTGCCTCGGGATGTCGGACACAGTGGAATTTCCATTGATAGCCTAACAAGAGTGAAATGTGTTTCATTAGCTCGGATGAGAACGGCTGGCCATTATCTGAGTACACGATACGGGGCAAACCATACCGTGGGAAGAATTCACGAACTAATTGTTTGGCAGTAGTCGGGGCAGTGTAATCTGAAACGGGATATGCCTCTGTCCAACGGGAAAGAGCGCATACAACTACGAGGACATATTTGAATCCTCGACATCGTTCCATCTGGATATAATCCATCTGGAGGACTTCAAAAGGGTGATCGGGACGTTGAAATCCACCCTGCTCTACAGGTACGCCTTTACCTGGATTAAACTGACAACAAATCATACAAGTTCGGACTTTCTGTTTGGCTGCAGCTCGTAAGTGTTTGTTGAACCAAATGTGTTGAATACTGTCTAACATAGCTTTTTCTCCTAGATGTGCTGGACTATGTATTGTGTTAATGATAACTTGAACCATTGAGTCGGGGAGAAACCATATAGATTTTCCCTTCGTCATCCATCCCTGATCTGTTTGGATCCCTCCTAATTCAGTCCATTTCTTTATTTCCTCTGGTGTAGCATGTGTCTGTATGTCAATCACATCAAGGGCGGGATCCCTAACTGTCATGCAGTGTGTCGGCGTCGGAACTATTGTCTTTGTCAAGTCAGTTACATGAGTCCTATTCTGTGCTGTTTGCTTAGCTGTTCGGTCTGCTAGGTCGTTACCCTGGGAAATTATATCGGTGACTTTTGTATGGGCCTTACACTTCATGATAGATATTGAAGTAGGTAGATGTATTGCATCTAACAGAGCTTGAATGAGGGGACCGTGTTGAATGTTGGCACCGTGAGAAGTCAAATAACCTCTCTCTCGCCAAAGGACTCCAAAGTCGTGTACAACTCCGAATGCATAACGTGAATCTGTGTATATGTTAACTTTTCTATTCTTGGCTTGAATACAGGCTTGTGTCAGAGCAATAAGTTCTGCTGCTTGAGCTGATAATGTGTCAATACAATTTGTTTCAATGACTTCGGTGTCTGTCGTGACTGCATAAGCGGCCACTAACAAGGCCGGGAAATTAATCGCGTGGCTGGATAAAAAGGAGCGGGTCAATCGTGTTGTGCCGGACCTCGTGATGGAGGATGGCGTCGTTGTCGCGGAGCCGGATGGCATAGTCCAGTGCTTTGCGGACTACTTCCACACGGTCTATACCTCCGTGTCGGACAGGCCAGTGGGGGATTCGTGTGAACTCCTGCGTGATCTTGCTTTGCCTTGCCTTTCCGACATAGACAGGGACGATCTTGATGGCGATATCACAGTCGACGAAATCGCGGGGGCTATCCGTTCATTGCGTTCGGGCAAGGCCTCGGGCCCGAATGGCCTGCCAATTGAGTTCTACAAACTCCGGCCGGATAAGATTGCTCCGCATTTGCGAGCTATGTTCGTGGAGGCGCGGGAGACGGGATGCCTCCCACGCGACCAGCGCCTGGCAACAATCGTGGTCATACATAAAGATGGTAAGCCCAGGAACAGGTGCAGCTCATATAGGCCGATCTCGCTCCTTAATGCCGAGCCGAAGATCCTCGCTAAAATCCTCGCTAACCGTTTGGTCAGGGTGATCGGCGATCTGATCCACCCTGACCAATCCGGTTTCATCCCGCATCGTAACACCGCGTTGAACCTTAGGCGCATCCACGGAGTGATCGCAAGGGTGGGGACGATGCGGGAGCCGGCCATTGTGGCAGCGCTCGACGCAACGATGGCTTTCGATACGGTAGAGTGGGAATACATGTGGGCTGCGCTTGCGAAATTCGGCTTCGGACCCGGATTTGTGGGCTGGGTGAGACTATTATATGAAGGACCTCTCGCTAAAGTCGCGGTCAACGGTAGGGCGTCCCGTCCCTTCGAGCTGGGGAGGGGTACCAGGCAGGGCTGTCCTCTGTCGCCGCTGTTGTTTGCTCTTGCTCTCGAGCCGCTGGCGGCCTGGATACGATGGCACCCAGATGTGAGGGGGATTCGCTGGTCACCTGACCACGAGGACCGCATCTCCCTTTATGCCGATGATATCCTGCTCTATCTCACTTCGCCCCGGAAGTCCCTCATAGTTGTCTGCGACATTTTGACTTCCTTCGGGAGGAATTCGGGACTAACCATTAACTGGGGGAAGTCATATCTGTATGCCCTGTGTGGAGACGTCCCGGTTCCCCCGCGGAATTGCCCGATCCAGATCGCCCGGGAGGGTTTCATGTATCTTGGGATTTATATCTCTACCGACCCAACGGTACGGTACGAGAGGAACCTGGTCCCTCCGTTGGCGCGCTTGCGGCGGGATGTAGCGGGCTGGCGGCGGCTGCCGCTTTCCCTCCTTGGCCGTGCTGTGCTATTCAAAATGATGTCTCTTCCCCGTTTTCTCTATGCCCTGCAGAACACCCAGGAGCTGGTTCCGGCCAGCTACTTTCGGGAGGTTGAGAGTCTCCAGCGCTCGCTGCTGTGGGACGGCCGTCCGCGTATAGCGATAGCAAAACTAATTCTTCCTTGGTACGACGGGGGTATCGCGCTTCCCGACATCAGAAGATACTATTGGGCCTCCCAACTGAGTGCGATCAATCATGGAGTCTACGGCCCGGCTCTTAGCCCTGGCTTTGCTATGGACCGGTGGTTGCTGCGTGGGGATGGCTACTATAGAGCACTTTACTCGAGGCGCCCGGCTGGGTCCCTCACGGGGCCGACCGGGGTGGCGGTGAATGTGTGGAAGACAGTCACGAACTCGTTGGGCTGGAAAGATAGGCTCACCCTCGCCACTCCGTTGTATGACTCCGATATGCTGGGGAAACTTTGGCACTCTAAGGGATTCGAGAAATGGGATCTGATTGGCATCTCCAGGGTGGGTAACCTGCTGGCCAAGGGGCGGATTAAGTCGTTTGACGAGCTACGGACGGAATATGCGCTGGAGGACACGGAATATTTCCGGTAGGCGCAGGTGCGTCATGCGCTGCGGTCGGTACTCGTTGAGGCGGAAAAGGTGCCTGAGTCCTCTCCCTTGGAGGACCGGATCCTGGACGGCCATATGCCGGAGAGCACAATCTCCCTAATCTACAAAAAGCTTGTGAACGTCCGGACTGACCTCCTCCTGGGGGTGCGGGATCAGTGGACTAGGGACGGCCTTGAGCTGGACGATGAGGATTGGCAATACGCCGTCTCCTCTCCTAAGGAGGTCGCGATCCCCGCCAGACTACGGCTGGTCCAGCTTAAGATACTGCACAGAGTTTATGTCACTGGGCCCCGGCTGGTCCATATGGGTTTTTCCGAGGATGGGCTATGTAAGAGGGGCTGCGGGATGGTGGGCACCTTTCTACATATCATATGGGTGTGTGGTGTGATTGCAGACTTTTGGAAGCGGATTCACGTTGTGATGCAGGAGGTCACGGGTATTGTACTGCACCCAGAGGCGCGGCGCTGTCTTTTAAATGTGTGGGGTCCTACAGATTATGACGCAGCGCAGACTCAATGGGCGACCCTAGGCAATATGGTGGCTAAGCGAGATATAGCACGACTGTGGGGCTCTCACAGCCCGCCCACCCTGGATGCATGGAAGGACAACATGGACTGGAGCATGTTTCGGGAGAAAACGGTGTATAGTGCACGGGGGAGGCCTAAGAAATGGCTTAAGGTATGGGGAAGTTGGAACCAATATAGGGGGGCATATGTCTGCCTCCTGCCATTGAACCACCAGAGGAGCAACTTTCCCCCTAGCCTCACTTCCGACTTGGGTCTTTCTGATGCACCTCCGTTAGAATGTTAGCGCCTCTGCTTCTCCCTCATCCTCCCGATCGGTGGCTTTGATTTGATGTTGGAAACGGGGCCGCGCCCCCGCTGGGAACTGGCACGAATTTGTGGTGTATACTGCCTTGCTTGTTGTGTTTATTGTAGGTAGTTTTCAAAAATGAAACCTTTGTCTTTATCCTGCATTAGAGCTATGGAGGACTTCATGTGTTGACTGACTAGCTGCCGAACCTCCGGGATGTCGGCTGAATAGCTGTTTATCTGACTTATACGAATAAAGGTTTTAAAAAAAAAAAAAAAAAAATCAGTCCATGTCATGGGACCCTCACTTAACTAAGATGAATATGAAACTCTCCCAGCTTGTGGGGGGCATTGCAAGGATGGCGAAAGGATTAACGTATTGGCCATTCGCGCCCCGCTTGCAGATTTACAAAACCCAAGCCAGAGCATCAGCGACATATGGAGCTGAATTATGGGGCCACACTTTGGGACTGAAGCTCCAGACCACGGAAAACAACTTCCTCAGACAACTGACTGTCTTACCAATTAGCACCCCACTTTTGCCGTTAAGATTGGATCTGGGCTTAAGACCGATTTCAGAGGTCCTGGGTCTCAAACCCCTGACCTTCTGGTGTAAAATCTGGTCTTCCCCGGATCTTCTGAAATATAGAGCTGAGCTGGTGGAGATTCTGCGTGTGTGTAAAAGTATTCCAATCCCATGGCTCAGTTATATTAAACGCATCTGTGAAGCACTTGGCAGACCAGAATTGTGGTCTGATCCGGCATCGGCCTGCCCTATCTGAATTTGGCAATTACGAGCGCACGAGTGGGCTCACAAACAGCACATTTTTTAGGATTCAAAGATTTTTTTCCGTCTCGAGCTCACTTATGATGATATGGGCCCGCCTCTAACGAGGAAACTTTTTATGCAATGGCGTTACAACACACTGCCCCTAAGGGCTTACACGGCTCGGTGGGCACACTCAAACCACACTGCTCAATGCCCCATATGTTCATTCTGTGAGGAAAACGGATCTGCATATTATATTTTTCTGCCCGGCCTATCGCAGAGCAAGGAACTACTGGCTCCGCCCCCTTCTGACTAACATGGGTTTTAGACATTTTGACCCCGCTTTTAGAATACTGAAATCAGACCTCTCCCCTCCAATAGTATTCGCGGTGGCAAAATTTTTAACATCAATGTGGTTTACTCGCATGCGCCACCTGAAGTCTTTCCCACCGAGTCCTATACCCTGATGAGCTCAATTTATTGTTTATGAATTTTTTTTTTGTCGTTTATCTTGTTTAAGTAATGATGTATATTTGTACTCTTTTATGGCCCTGGAGGCCGAAATAAAGATTTGATGATGATTAATTTTCTTGTTTTCATTTTTTTATTTTAAAATATTTATATCATTTTCTTTAAAAAAAAATCCAATTTTTTTCGCAGTCCCGCACTCAAAGTGTACACATCACGGTGGATGCGCGCATTCTAGCCGCCATTTTAGAAAAGTCATGAAGGATCCGTGTATGGTGTGCGACGGCTGCGTGTTTTTCAGTTACATCATATACATTTAATATCACGTGATATGCGTGATTGGTATGCGACCAGTCTGCAACTCCTGCTCCTGCGCATTCGCGACACATGCGCATTACGGTACGAGATGTTTGCACGCTTGCGGGTCCCGCGTGACATCATATACGTGCTGGGGCGCGCTGGGTGCGCGACTCCCGCAAAAAAAATGTATGTTCCAAAATGATATGTATGTGTCTTTAATATACATATTAAGGCAAGAGATTATGTAAGATATTCATCAAAATAATATATTTGTACTTATAAGAAACTCATATTATTTTTAAATATATTTTCGCGAAGTCGGGTGCGTGCGTCGTGAGTGCAGAAAACCAGGTCAGCAGAGCTGCTGTAGCGCCAGAGAACCAGGTCAGCAGAGCTGCTGTAGAGCCAGAGAAACCAGGTAATCAGAGCTGCTTTAGAGGGAGAGAACCAGGTCAGCAGAGCTGCTTTAGAGCCAGAGAACCTGGCCAGCAGAGCTGCTTTAGAGCCAGAGAACCAGGTTAGCAGAGCTGCTTTAGAGCCAGAGAACCAGGTCAGCAGAGCTACTCTAGAGCCAGAGAACCAAATCAGCAGAGCTGCTTTAGAGCCATAGAACCAGGTCAACAGACCTGCTTTAGAGCCAGAGAACCAGGTCAGTAGAGCTGGTCTAGAGCCTAAGAACCAGGTCAACAGAGCTGCTCTAGAGCCAGAGAACCAGGTCAGCAGAGCTGCTGCAGAGCCAGAGAAACCAGGTCAGTAGAGCTGCTTTAGAGGGAGAGAACCAGGTCAGCAGAGCTTCTATAGAGCCAGAGAACCATGTCAGCAGAACTGCTTCAGAGCCATAGAACTGGGTCAACGGAGCTGCTTTAGAGCCAGAGAACCAGGTCTGCTGAGCTGTTGTAGAACCAGAGAACTAGATCAGCAGAGCTGCTCTGTAGCATAAGAACTAGGTCAGCAGAGCTGCTCTAGAGCCAGAGAACCAGGTCAGCAGACCTGCTGTAGAGCCAGAGAAACCAGGTCAGCAGAGCTGCTTTAGAGAGAGAGAACCAGGTCAGCAGAGCTGCTTTAGAGCCAGAGAACCAGGTCAGCAGAGCTGCTCTAGCTGACACTGACTGACTGACATTGACTGACTGACACTGACTGATTGACACTGACTGACACTGATTGACAATGACTGACACTGACTGACTGACACTGATTGACTGACACTGACTGACTGACACTGATTGACTGACACTGACTGACACTGATTGACTGACACTGACAGACTGACTGACACTGACTGTCTGACATTGACTGACATTGACTGACACTGACTGACTACTCTCTACTACTCTACTACTGACTCTCTACTACTCTAATACTCTCTGTCTACTACTCACTCTCTATTACTCACTCTCTACTACTCTCTACTACTCAATCTCTACTAGTCTACTACTCTCTACTACTCACTCTCTACTACTCACTCTCAACTACTCACTCTCTACTTCTCTACTACTCACTCTCTACTACTCACTCGCTACTACTCTCTACTACTCACTCTCTACTACTCACTCTCTACTACTCACGCTCTACTACTCTCTAATACTCACTCTCTACTACTCTCTACTATTCACTCTCTACTACTCACTCTCTACTACTCACTCTACTACTTTCTACTACTCTCTACCACTCACTCTACTACTCTACTACTCACTCTCTACTACTCTCTACTACTCACTTGCTACTACTCTCTACTACTCACTCTCTACTACACTCTCTACTACTCTCTCTCTACTACTCACTCTCTACTATTCACTCTCTACTACTCACTCTCTACTACTCTCTACTACTCACTCTACTACTCTCTGCTGCTCTCTAGCACTCACTCTCTACTACTCTACTACTCTCTCTCTACTACTCTCTCTCTACTACTCTCTACTACTCTCTACTACTCTCTACTACTCACTCTCTACTACTCACTCTACTACTCTCTACTACTCACTCTCTACTACTCTCTCTACACTACTAACTCTCTACTACTCGCTCTCTACTACTCACTCTCTACTACTCACGCTCTACTACTCGCTCTCTACTACTCTCTACTACTCACTCTCTGCTACTCACTCTCTACTACTCACTCTCTACTACTCTACTACTCTCTACTACTCGCTCTACTACTCACTCTCTACTATTCTCTACTACTCACTCTACTATTCTCTCCTACTCTCTACCACTCACTCTCTACTACTCTACTACTCACTCTCTACTACTCTCTCTCTATTACTCACTCTCTACTACTCACTCTACTACTCTATACTACTCACTCTGTACTACTCTCTACTACTCACTCTGTACTACTCACTCTCTACTACTCACTCTGTACTACTCTCTACTGCTCACTCTCCACTACTGATTCTCTACTACTCGCTCTCAACTACTCTCTACTACTCACTCTCTACTACTCTACTACTCTCTCTACTACTCACTCTCTACTACTCACTCTCTACTACACACTCTCTACTACTTGCTCTCTGCTACTCACTCTCTACTACTCTCTAGTACTCACTCTAATACTCACTCTCTACTACTCTCTACTACTCACTCTCTATTACTCCACTACTCTCTACTACTCACTCTCTACTACTCACGCTCTACTACTCTACTACTCTCTACTACTCTCTCTCTACTACTCACTCTCTACTACTAACTCTCTACTACTCTCTCTACCACTCTCTACTACTCACTCTCTACTACTCTCTACTACTCACTCTCTACTACTCTCTCTCTACTACTCTCTACTACTCACTCTGCTACTCACTCTCTACTACTCTCTACTACTCACTCTCTACTACTCACTCTCTACTACTCTCTACTACTCACTCTCTACTACTTTCTACTAATCACTCTACTACTCACTCTCTACTACTCTCAACTACTCACTCTCTAATACTCACTCTCTACTACTCACTCTCTACTACTCACTCTACTACTCTCTACTACTCACTCTCTGATACTTTCTCTACTACTCTCTACTACTCTCTACTACTCACTCTCTACTCTCTATTACTCGCTCTCTACCTATCTCTACTACTCTCTACCTCTCTACCTCTACCTCTCTACTTCTACACCTCTACCTATACACCTCTACCTCTCTACCTCTCTGTACATGCACAAATATGCACATATATATATGCATATATATGCATATGCATTTATATATATGTATGTGTATATATATATATACATGACGACCAAGGTTTCTTCAACGAAAGAACCAGGCACACACGTAGGCTTACTTGGACCAGCAGATTTATTTTGGACGGCATAATGCATTTCGGATAGTTCCTTCATCAGACGCCATTCTGCTAACAGGCAGTGCTGTCGGTGTCCAGTTTTAAAATGATGCCTGCATCACTCTGATAGGCGAAGAACATCCGGTGGGCGTGGCCAGGATTCAAACACATACGGTAAGTACCATCCCCCATGTGGAAAGTGCCTTCATTCCGGTCAGTTACACCTCTGTCCTGGGCATCACTCCTGCTAATCCCATAAGCCTTCACCCAGCCGCTCTCATCTCAGCGGGAAGTCCCGACATGGAGTATCGGACCAAGGTGGCCCCAACGAGTGTTGTTTGATGTTTTGATGAAGCGGCGGTGCAGCAGTTTTCCACACGAAAAAACACCAATGCTGCCACTTGTCCTGCTGCACTGCTATTAGGGTGGGGTGCCAAAGGTGCAAAGTAGCCACGCACCGACTATGACGACCAAGGTTTCTTCAACGAAAGAACCAGGCACACACGTAGGCTTACTTGGACCAGCAGATTTATTTTGGACGGCATAATGCATTTCGGATAGTTCCTTCATCAGACGCCATTCCGCTAACAGGCAGTGCTGTCGGTGTCCAGTTTTAAAATGATGCCTGCATCACTTTGATAGGCGAAGAACATCCGGTGGGCGTGGCCAGGATTCAAACACATACGGTAAGTACCATCCCCCATGTGGAAAGTATATATATATACATATACATATATAAACATATAAATATAATCTGCATATATATATAAATATAAATTCATGCAAACATATACATATACATATATGCATACATATGCATGGTATGTATATGAACGTTTGAAAAACTCTAATACAAGCAAAGCTAAAAAGCCACCTAGTTACAAACAGAATTGCTTTAACTTAAACGAGGGCGAGACCTATTGCATTTTCAATGCTTGTTTACTTTGATTCCATCTTGAAGGCATTCAGATGTGTCACACATTTTCCATAAATTCTGAATGGTAGCACTCTAGTTGCTCATTAGATCACTGTAGTAAAGCTACTGCTCACCAGGGAAGTCTGCTGCTGGTATTGAAAGTGCATGTTTCAGTCTGCATGGCAGAATTTTTTAATGAAATAGAAGAGGATTTGAGAAGTCACTCAAAATGTGACCTAATTTTTCTTTTTTCCTCACTAATCATAATTTCTATGGCAAAATGAATCTCCTCATTTTGTTCCTTTTAAATTAAACTACTCACTCTCTACTACTCACTCGCTACTACTCACTCTCTACTACTCACTTTCTACTACTCTCTAGTACTCTACTACTCTCTACTACTACTCTCTACTACTCACTCTCTACTACTCACTCTCTACTACTCTCTAACACTCACTCTCTACTACTCTACAACTCACTCTCTACTACTCTCTACTACTCTCTCTCTACTATTCCCTCTCTACTACTCACTCTACTACTCTCTACTACTCACTCTCTACTACTCACTCTCTACTACTCTACTACTCTCTACTACTCTCTACTACTCACTCTCTACTACTCACTCTCAACTACTCACTCTAATACTCTCTCTACCAATCACTCTCTACTACTCTCCACTACTCACTCTACTACTCTCTACCACGCACTCTCTACTACTCTCTCTCTACTACTCACTCTCTACTACTCACTCTACTACTCTCTACTACTCTCTCTGCTACTCACTCTCTACTACTCTCTACTACTCACTCTCTACTACTCACTCTCTACTACTCTGCTACTATCTACTACTCTCTCTACTACTCACTCTCTACTACTCACTCTCTACTACTCTCTACTACTCTCTCTCTACTACACACTCTCTACTACTTGCTCTTTACTACTCACTCTACTACTCACTCTACTACTCACTCTCTACTACTCTCTACTACTCACTCTCTACTACTCCACTACTCTCTACTAATCACTCTCTACTACTCACTCTGTACTACTCTCTACTACTCACTCTCTACTACTCTCTACTACTCACTCTCTACTAATCTCTCTCTACTACTCACTCTCTACTACTCACTCTCTACTACTCTCTCTCTACTATTCTCTACTACTCTATACTACTCACTCTCTACTACTCTCTATTACTCACTCTCTACTACTCTCCCTACTACTCTCTACTACTCACTCTACTACTCATTCTCTACTACACATTCTCTACTACTCTCTCTCTGCTACTCAGTCTCCACTACTCACTCTCTACTACTCTCTACTACTCTCTACTACTCACTCTCTAATACTCACTCTCTACTACTCTCTACTACTCACTCTCTACTACTCTCTACTACTCCCTCTACTACTCACTCTCTACTACTTGCTCTCTGCTGCTCGCTCTCTACTACTCTCTAGTACTCACTCTAATACTCACTCTCTACTACTCTCTACTACTCACTCTCTACTACTCCACTACTCTCTACTACTCACTCTCTACTACTCACGCTCTACTACTCTTCTACTCTCTACTACTCTCTCTCTACTACTCATTCTCTACTACTCACTCTCTACTACTCTCTCTACCACTCTCTACTACTCACTCTCTACTACTCTCTACTACTCACTCTCTACTACTATCTCTCTACTACTCTCTACTACTCACTCTGCTACTCACTCTCTACTACTCTCTACTACTCACTCTACTACTCACTCTCTACTACTCTCAACTACTCACTCTCTAATACTCACTCTCTACTACTCACTCTCTACTACTCACTCTACTACTCTCTACTACTCACTCTCTGATACTTTCTCTACTACTCTCTACTACTCACTCTCTACTCTCTATTACTCGCTCTCTACTCTCTACCTCTCTACCTCTCTCTCTACTACTCTCTACCTTTCTACCTCTACCTCTCTACCTCTACACCTCTACTTATACACCTCTACCTCTCTGTACATTCACACATATGCACATATATATATTCACTGAAAAAACCATAGGTTTCACACACGTTATAGTTAGGAATTAGCATTTAAAAAACCTTGCAAATTCACTGAAAAAACCATAGGTTTCACACATGTTATAGTTAGCGGAAATTTTACTGATAAAAAACCAATGAAATTGCCCCGTTATAGTTAGTGCTGGCAACTATAACTCACGCGACCGCAATCCTCTGCTGATGCTAATACTGTATTTAGACACTTATTTGCCCATGTCTTCTTCCATACATTTTTAGCTATACATATATTACAAATATTTTTTTTTATAAAGACACATATGTCATCAGCAGAAGATTGCGGTCGCATGAGTTATAGTTGCCAGCACTAACTATAACGGGGCAATTTCATTGGTTTTTTATCAGTAAAATTTCCGCTAACTATAACATGTGTGAAACCTATGGTTTTTTCAGTGAATTTGCAAGGTTTTTTAAATGCTAATTCCTAACTATAACGTGTGTGAAACCTATGGTTTTTTCAGTGAATTTGTACGGTTTTTTAAATGCTAAGTTACTTTACGCCATTCGAGGCGTGCGCGCCCACTTAACGCAGTGCGTTCCGTGCACGGTTTTTATCAACTTTAATAAGCCCTGTACATTTGGTGGCCTTCGGCCACCAAAAGCACAGGGGGTGGGGTCAATGTGGATAGTGTTTTTTTTATTTCGATTTTATCATTTCATGTTGCCAAAATATAGATTTTTACTGTTGTAATAAGACCTGTACATTTGGTGGCCTACGGCCACCAAAAGCACAGGGGGTGGGGTAAGTGTGGATAGTGTTTTTTTTATTTCTATTTTTTACCGTACGCTTACGGTAAGCGTACGGTAAGCGTACTCGGCGAAATTGCCGAAAAAAAAATAAAACCGTTTTTGCTCTTGGGGGGATGTTTGGGGACTCCCTCAACATGACTATGTGGGAGGGAGTTGTCAAAACAGCCCCGTAACATGTTTTTGGGCATCATGTTTGATAAATAACACTCAGTGCGAGACACAAAATGGCGGACGCCGCTTCCTGGTTTCGGCCGATTCGAATGTTTACTAAGATCTAAGAGCCAATCAGAATCGCGCTCGCGCACGCCACCGTACGCGTACGGTAAGCGTACGGTAAGCGTACCGTAAGCGGGCTCAGATATATATATTGATTTAAAGGCTATTTTCTCAGAATCTACTGAACAGATTTACACCAAACCTACAAAAGGCACTTCCTTGACCTACGGACTACCTCTCTGCCAAATTTCTAATAATTCTGTTCAGCCGTTCGGGCTGTAGCTCGTTCTAAAGGTCCTATGGAAAAATGCATGGGAAAAACGCGTTTTGGGACCCCCCTTTTATCTCAGCCCCCGCTTGACGAATCCCCCCGAGACTTTCAGGGTAGGGGCGGAGCGTAGCGCCCCACCTATTTTGAGAAATTCGCGAGGATTCATCTACCGGCGCCAAAGTTATTCAAAATAGAATGTTGCGGATTTCCTATGGAAAAGGGGTCCTAACTATAACTACCTACTGGCGACCGCCAGTAGGTAATATGCATATATATGCATATGCATTTATATATATATTCAATGAAAAAACCAAAGGTTTCACACATGTTATAGTTAGCTGGACATTTCACTCGTAAAAAACCAATGAAATTCCCCCGTTATAGTTAGTTCAGCTAACTATAACTCACGCGCCCGCAATGCACTACTGATGACGTCACATATTACATCACTCATGACATGGTCAGTGACATCACTCATGACATCACTGATGACATCTCAAATGACATCACTGATGACATCATCCAGTGAATGTGTGTTTTTCTGAAAATTAAATATGTTTTATATATGTATATCTCAAGGTCGATGGAAGAATAAATGAGTATATAAGTGTCTAAATTGATGATTTGTTTCTGAAAAATTGATTGTATAACTGACTGATTAAGTGTATCTTTTTGAATACATGGCTTAGTGAGTAATGTTTAAATGTGTAAATACCTGTATCAGTCTCTCACTTTGTATATAAGTGGCTGCATGGGTTGGTGAGTAGCTACATGAGTGTCTATATAGGTTAATAGTTGGTTTTTTGAGTATCAGTCTGAGTGTCTGAGTGTCTTCATGGTGCGGTGGGGGGTATTACGTAGTGCATAGATGCATGAATGAGTGACTCACTGTTTGTATGTGTTGAAGACAGCATGTGTGCAGGACTGTATGGGTGGATGAGTGTGTGCATGGGTGTGTTAGTGAGTGAATGAGTGTCTCAATAGTGTCTTCATAAGTAACTACATATGTTTTAAACTAGTATATGTGACTATTGTTGTTTATAAGTGAGTATATGTGAGAGTGAGAGATTGGAAGAGTTCCTGTATGAATAAGTATGTGTTTCTATAAGTGATTGTTAAAAAGACAGAGGTGCCGATCACGATCCTGCAAAAACCGGGTACGAACCGTCGGACGGAGCACAATCTCCGCCCGACGTGTACCCGGTCGTCAATTTTCACAAACAAGGAATTACGATTCGCACGGGTACACCATTACCGTACGAATCGTAAAAAAGCCCGACCGAACAAAAAAACACCTACCAATGCGATCCGGGAAAGCGCCGACCTGACGTCGGGACGCTCGCAGCCAGCCATTCACGACCCAGGAATCACGATTCGCACCGACGTCACCCCGCACGGTGAATATTTTGCGGCAGCCAAAAACTGCCGGGAAATCAGGACGACGCGAACAAGGACCACCAGTACGCGACGGACAGACGACGACGCGAACAAGGAGGACCAGTACGTGAAGGACACACAGGACGACGCCACCAAGGAGGACCCATACGCGACAGGACGACGCGATCAAGGAGGACCCGTACGCGATAGGACGACGCGAGCAAGGAGTACCAGTACGCGACGGACAGACATGGACCCGAACCTACGAGTCATCCCTGCCCTCATAGCAGTACACCTCCTCTACAGGTTACGACGCAGACGCCGCCGAAGGTCAGAATAACTAAGGGAGGGGGGAAAGTGGGGTGGGGTGGGGGTGGCAGGACCAGTTCAGGCCACAAAACAACCACATAAGTCACACACCACACATGGCCTGGACATACCTGACTCCCATGCCCTGGTCACCACGAGGGGGAGGGGGCGTGTCCTGATAAGCCAGCGACCACCACAACGGAAGTCCGTCACCACGCGAACCGGCAACACAACCAGACAGGTACGTCCCGTACCCACGCCTGAAGAGCGTGGGTACGAGTCGGACCACGCCCACACACGTCACCCCAACAATGGCGGGATGGATCGCACCCACGTGGCAAAGGCCTGGGTATGGGCCGCACAAACATCACATAGCGTGGGGACGGATATGTACGGACCCTACCCCCACCCCGTATGCAAGGAGCGTACCCCCAGCCCAACAGTGTAAGTACGACTCGAACCCTCACCCGCGTATGCAAGGAGCGTACCCCCCCATGCCAACAGTGCAAGTACGACTCGAACCCTCACCCGCGTATGCAAGGAGCGTACCCCCCAGCCCAACAGTGTAAGTACGACCCGTACCCCCACCCGCGTATGCATGGAGCGTACCACCCATGCCAACAGTGCAAGTACGACGCGAACCCTCACCCGCGTATGCAAGGAGCGTACCCCCCAGCCCAACAGTGTAAGTACAACCCGTACCCCCACCCGCGGACTCACGGACCGTACCCCCACCCCAACAGTGTAAGTACGACCCGTACCCCCACCCGCGAATGCAAGGAGCGTACCCCCAGCCCAACAGTGTAAGTACGACCCGTACCCCCACCCGCGTATGCAAGGAGCGTACCCCCCAGCCCAACAGTGTAAGTACGACCCGTACCCCCACCCGCGTATGCATGGAGCGTACCCCCCAGCCCAACAGTGTAAGTACGACCCGCACCCCCACCCGCGTATGCATGGAGCGTACCCCCCATGCCAACAGTGTAAGTACGACTCGAACCCTCACCCGCGTATGCAAGGAGCGTACCCCCCAGCCCAACAGTGTAAGTACGACCCGTACCCCCACCCGCGGACTCACGGACCGTACCCCCACCCCAACATTGTAAGTACGACCCGTACCCCCACCCGCGAATGCAAGGAGCGTACCCCCCAGCCCAACAGTGTAAGTACGACCCGTGCCCCCACCCGCGTATGCAAGGAGCGTACCCCCCAGCCCAACAGTGTAAGTACGACCCATACCCCCACCCGCGTATGCATGGAGCGTACCCCCCAGCCCAACAGTGTAAGTACGACCCGCACCCCCACCCGCGTATGCATGGAGCGTACCCCCCATGCCAACAGTGTAAGTACGACTCGAACCCTCACCCGCGTATGCAAGGAGCGTACCCCCCAGCCCAACAGTGTAAGTACGACCCGTACCCCCACCCGCGTATGCATGGAGCGTACCCCCCATGCCAACAGTGCAAGTACGACGCGAACCCTCACCCGCGTATGCAAGGAGCGTACCCCCCAGCCCAACAGTGTAAGTACGACCCGTACCCCCACCCGCGTATGCAAGGAGCGTACCCCCCATGCCAACAGTGTAAGTACGACCCGTACCCCCACCCGCGTATGCATGGAGCGTACCCCCCATGCCAACAGTGCAAGTACGACGCGAACCCTCACCCGCGTATGCAAGGAGCGTACCCCCCAGCCCAACAGTGTAAGTACGACCCGTACCCTCACCTCGAATGCATTGAGCGTACCCCCACCGTGTATGTGCCAAGCGTACATATCCTGAAATCGGAGGTGTGTGTGCAGAGTCCACCCAGCAGTGCCCTGAGACAGGAGGGGTGGGTGCCTATCACTCCCAGCAGTGCCCTGAGACAGGAGGGGTGGGTGTGGAGTCCTCCCAGCTGTGCCCTGAGACAGGAGGGGTGGGTGTGGAGTCCTCCCAGCAGTGCCCTGAGACAGGAGGGGTGTGTGCAGAGTCCTCCCAGCAGTGCCCTCAGACAGGAGGGGTGGGTGCCTATCACTCCCAGCAGTGCCCTGAGACAGGAGGGGTGTGTGCAGAGTCCTCCCAGCAGTGCCCTGAGACAGGAGGGGTGGGTGCCTATCACTCCCAGCAGTGCCCTGAGACAGGAGGGGTGGGTGTGGAGTCCTCCCAGCAGTGCCCTGAGACAGGAGGGGTGGGTGTGGAGTCCTCCCAGCAGTGCCCTGAGACAGGAGGGGTGGGTGCCTATCACTCCCAGCAGTGCCCTGAGACAGGAGGGGTGTGTGCAGAGTCCTCCCAGCAGTGCCCTGAGACAGGAGGGGTGGGTGCCTATCACTCCCAGCAGTGCCCTGAGACAGGAGGGGTGGGTGCCTATCACTCCCAGCAGTGCCCTGAGACAGGAGGGGTGGGTGTGGAGTCCTCCCAGCAGTGCCCTGAGACAGGAGGGGTGGGTGTGGAGTCCTCCCAGCAGTGCCCTGAGACAGGAGGGGTGGGTGCCTATCACTCCCAGCAGTGCCCTGAGACAGGAGGGGTGTGTGCAGAGTCCTCCCAGCAGTGCCCTGAGACAGGAGGGGTGGGTGCCTATCACTCCCAGCAGTGCCCTGAGACAGGAGGGGTGGGTGTGGAGTCCTCCCACCAGTGCCCTGAGACAGGAGGGGTGTAACACATGTGTGTGAGGCCAGAATTATCCACATGCATACTGGCTACAAGGGAACATGTCCCCATGAACTCATGTCAACAGACTCCACACACAAGTACAGTGATCATCAAGGATGCCACGATTGTTGCAGGTGGAGACATGGCCCTGCATGCATGGCCAAAGTAGAAGGGCTCCGTCACACACACAGCTCATGTAGACACAGCTCTGCGCTAAACATTGGGAACACCCTGCAGGGAAGAAAGCTGGGTACACAGAGGAAGGAATACACCCTGGGACAAGTGCACCATGCAGTAACTGCTTACATGAACAAAGAAAGTTAGCCAACACCTTGTGATGGCACACAGATCATTGGGTCCCACCAATGAGCAGTACACTACTACATATCCCACACACCCAAACCCTTACACACCACCAAAAACCATGTAGCAGCCCCACCAACACCAATACCAGCATAGCAGTAGTGTGATAATGAAAACAAAATTAAGCTTTATTCAGCATGAGCACAATGTCCGTGGATCGCAGGCAGTTCAATCTTCACAAAGCCCATAGAGCAGTCAATGATTCTCAGCTGGATGGGGGACACAGTGTGATGCGTGTCCCCTACCTTGCCTGCACAGTCAAATGGCATCGTCTTCCACACTGGTGAGGGCATCAGGGGGGGGGAGCAACAGGCACCGCAGGGACATCAGGGCAAAGGGGCGGCGTTGTGGGTGCAGGGATGGAGGACTCCACCACAGGGGGTGGGTCAGTGCCAAAGGCGGAGGCCAGGATGGCACTACACACCTTTGCAAGGTCCTCCAGGGAGTCCCCTGCACCCGAAGGGACCTCAGGCCCCAAGGAGGGGGGGGGGGTCAGAGGGATGGGTCGCAGCGCCACCGGGGGAGGGTGGAGACAGGGGGGGAGACTCAACCACCCTGACCGGGGACCTCCTTGACCGCTTGCGTGGTGGTGTAACTGTGGGGCTCAGGGACAGAGCGGCCATGAAGGAGTCCTTGGGGGAGATGTGGCCAGGAGAGCTGAGGGGAGGGGATTTGGAGGGAGTGGACTGGGTGGAATGCGGACTCCCACTATGGCTGCGTGTCACACGTTTGCCCCCCGACCCAGTGGGTGTGCCTACCTCACCCTGTGTGTGCGTGTCAGGAGGAGTGCGGTGGACCTTCCCTGCTGGTGTGGTGCCCGTGTCCGTTGATGTGGGTGCATGCCGACGTCTGGGTGTACATGGGACAGGCATGGGAGTGGGAAGTGTGGATGGGGCAGGGGTAGGTGGGGGGAGGTCGCGCTGCAGGAGACCCACTGCTGCAGTCAGTGTGGAGTCGATGGACCTCAGCAAGTTGCGTTGGTCAGCCTGCGATGAATGAATGCCCTCCAAGAAAGCCTCGATGTTGGTGAGGGTTTTGCCGTGGGCATGGAGGACATTAAGGATCGCAGCCTGACCAACCTGCAGTTGCCGCTGGATGTCCACAGACTCTGCATTGGCGGCAGCAGTGGAGACAGGGGCAGGGGGTGCGGTGCCTGGCAGGAAGGAGACATGCTGTGACCGGGCACGCTGGGAAGGGACACGAGCAAGTGGGAGGCGGCTGGTGGGAACTGAGGGGGCGGGGCGAGGTGTTGTTCCGCTGTCAGCTGCTGGTGCAGCCACCGCCCACTCGGAGACATCCTCCTCGGACCTGTCAGCTTCGTATTCTGACGTGCCAGTCGACAGGTCCTCGGCCGCACTATCCTCCACCTCTGTCCCACTCGATGTGCCAGCCCCGATGTCACGGCTGGCACTGGTGCTCGGTCCCTCCGCCTTGCCTCTGTCCATGTCTCCCTCTGTGTCCCCCGACGATGCTGTGGGCAGGGTGGAGAGACAGAAATTAATCAGACAGCTGTACACATCAGTCACATGAGTACAATCGACATAGGTAACACTGCATAGCCTGAAAAGGAAGATCCCTAACATCTACTAAACAAGGTACCGATGTAGGGCATGAAACACACAGTTGGTTGAGCCACCATGCCACTGAAATACCATGGAGAGCATGAGACAATAGCTAAACACAGGAAACGGAGTCTGACATAGCACCCAGGCCCTGGGGACAATCCAGCACTGCATCTGCACCACACAGCGTTGGCGAAAATACCGATGACCAGGGACCATATCCATGAACTTGAGACACATGCTGCATAGGTAATGCTGAAAACATGCCCAACATGACTCGGTCACTGCACATTGCGTGTGTGTCCAGACACATCACACACTGCCCAGACCCAGCAAGTAGAAATCAGGATTTGACACATAGGCATTGCCCGCACCAACAAGACCCTACACGAGGCAAATTGTTGAGACACAGGTGGCACCAACATCTCATAGTCTGGCTGATACACACAGGGGCAGGCAAAAAGCAAGAGTGTACGCCAAACAGCCAAGGTGCGCCTGTACAAATAATGAGGTACCAGTGCCCATCCTCAGATGAGTATAACAAGACACACAGGCACTGGCAACTGTGAGTATGAAGAAGGACAATCAGGTCAGGCTGCACAGTGGACACCTGTACAAAATAGCACGTCTATATACATGGTGACAGGGGACAATGGCACAGAGCACAACCTACGCTGTAGACACTGAGATTGTCCACGTTTATGATGACACATACACCACTGAGGAAAAGGTGCCCCAGGGGACAGTAGTGGGCACGCAACTACATGCTACTGAATGGTAATGACTGCAACACACGTCACCATCCCTGCACTATGTGTATCGCACACTCATGCACATCATGTCACAGGCCACTACATAGGACATGCGCGCTGTAAGGCATGACACATGAGAGACCAACTCCCATGTCTGGAGTCAGCATCAGTGCCAACTGACATGGAACCCACATGCAGTGAACTTGACAGTGCACAGGCAAGGTCCCACAACCTGTTACACACCACCCCCACACATGATGCTACAGTCATTGTTCTCGTGGACAAAGCGCCAGCCTACATCACCTTGTGAAGGAGTGACTACACACAGACCAGGGAACACATTGCAAGGAGGGGAAGGGTGGCAGGGGCACAGCGCTATACTGGGGCAAACAGGATCTGCACAGCACCTTTAAACCCTGCCAGTGAATTCATGCTACTGTGCCCTTACAAATGCCGGTGACACACAACAAACACACATGTACCTACCCCCTTCCGGCTGCTGCATCGCCTGTAAGCGCCTCTCCAGGTCTGGAAAGACCCCCGGCAGCACACGCCTGTGGAGGTGGCTCAGACGGCGGCGGCCGCGGTTCTTGTGGCTCTCAGGTGAGTCCCCCAGCAGGAGCCGTGCAATCCTCCGCGTCCAGCACCGGATATCCTGCCAGCGTTTTCTCACCTGGGGCAGGCTCCGCCTCCGACCATCCACACCCCTCACGGCACTGACGGCGGTCAGCCAGATCTGCTCCTTGGCAGTGGCGCCTACCTGTGAGGAGGAACAAGTGACACCACATCAATACACCAGCCACATGTCACAGAGAGACATATGGGTACAAATTAGCTGGTTACAACAAGGCATGTCATGCAGCCAACGCATTGCACCTTTGTCATAGGGACATCATCCCCTGGTGAGGGAAAAAGCAGTACCTGCCACAGTGGGTACACAGGTGGAATGATGGCAATGTCACAATCAATGATCAAGGCTCACACTGTGCATCACACCCACCCCTCCTGTCTCAGGGCACTGCGGTGAGTGATAGGCCCCCACCCCTCCTGTCTCAGGGCACTGCTGTGAGTGATAGGCCCCCACACCTCCTGTCTCAGGGCACTGCTGTGAGTGATAGTCCCCCACCCCTCCTGTCTCAGGGCACTGCTGGGAGGACTCTGCACACACCCCTCCTGTCTCAGGGCACTGCTGTGAGTGATAGGCCCCCACCCCTCCTGTCTCAGGGCACTGCTGGGAGACATCTGGCACCCCCCCCCTGGGACCCCCCCGACAGTACATGGCATGTGTGTTACACCTGGACGCAATGGCAGAAGTCACAGTCACAACATAGGGACAGTCTGTGGCAGTGGCCTATGCACTCACCTGATACCCTGGTCGCCCATACAGCATGGAGTACTGTGGGAGGATCACATCCAGCAGAGCCATGTTCTCCTCCAGGGTGAATGGCTGTGTCCTCTCCACAGCCCTTGACATGGTTCCAGGGAATCAGTAGCAGCAGCTGGGTCGACGAATGCAAAGATGTGCAGGCAAGTGCTCCCTCATGGGACCTGGCTGCCTTATATGTGCCCTTCTGCCCAGTCTCATGCACAGGAGTACAGAGTGATTGGTCACTCACATTTGCATCCTATGTTTCCACCAATCCCTTCAAACCTAGCAGTCTGTGGGTTCTCTATCGGTTTCATTCTCCTGCATGATGTCAGCCCCACAAACACATTGCAACAAAGTAGAAGAATTCCAACTGACTTCTGCTGTGCACCTTCCAGAACAATTTCGAAATTTGAACTTGGTCTCCATGACAACCAGCATGCATGTAGGCCTTAATACTTGTCCCCTATGTAATTTGGAGCATCACACACAGGTACGGTGCGTTTCGGGGCCCTAGGGCACCCCAAATGCATGGCAACGGCCCGTACATGCATGCCTACGTTCACTATCACTATGGGTCTGCACGCGTATGCGTACCCGTAGTGTTACGGACCGTACACACGCATGTACGCTCCATATCACTATGGGTCTGCACGCGTATGCGTACTCCTAGTTATAGTGAGCGTACATGCGAGTGTACGGTCCGTACCACTACGGGTACGCATACGCGTGCAGACCCATAGTGATAGTGAGCGTAGATGCGAGTGTACGGTCCGTACCACTACGGGTACGCATACGCGTGCAGACCCATAGTGATAGTGAGCGTAGATGCGAGTGTACGGTCCGTACCACTACGGGTACGCATACGCGTGCAGACCCATAGTGATAGTGAGCGTAGATGCGAGTGTACGGTCCGTACCACTACGGGTACGCATACGCGTGCAGACCCATAGTGATAGGGCCGTACACACGCATCTACGCTCACTATCACTATGGGTCTGCATGCTTATGCGTACCCGTAGTGTTACGGACCGTACACACGCATGTACGCTCTCTATCACTATGGGTCTGCACGCGTATGCGTACCCGTAGTGGTACGGACCGTACACACGCATGTACGCTCACTATCACTATGGGTCTGCACGCGTATGCGTACCCGTAATGCTACGGACCGTACAAATGCCTGTACGCTCGCCATCACGATGGGTACACATACGGCAGCACTCCCACAGTGATTTGGGAACATGCACAGGCCCTCTCAGCAGCAGTACGGCGGTTTTTACACATCACTGTGGTGATAGGCGACACACATGTAGGAATAGGGCGGACATACTTGTCCATGGATGGACATACTTGTCCAGGAATGGACATCAAGGCATCGTCTGTGCATTACTACATGTGTGGGGCACAGGTGTCACAGGCTGTGATGTGGAACATGCCTCCTGAGTGGAGAAGGCACCAGATGTATGATGAGATGTGTACATGTGTACTGTGTGAGGGTGCAATGTGTGCCAGGCATGCCCTTGACTCCTTTGACATGTGTGCATGTGGGACTGCGCACTTGGGGTGAGCGTCACTGGCATGGCACGGACACCAACACACGGAAGTGTCCCATGATGCCCGGTACAGGGGTCATGACACATGACTTGTCACTACCCACAGTGCACAATGTGACTATGTCATATATGTGTCCGGGATTTACATCAGGTTGATGTTGTAGCACCCTCAAAAGCTGCAGCCGTTGCAGCAACCAACATGTGGCTGTGTGTAGATTGTCATTGCACACTGTTCCGCACACCATGCCACATGTGTTATCGGATGTGAGGTGCACATGTATGCATGGGACACGGAGTAGCGTGACAAGGCCATGTCAGCATCCTCACAAGGAATGTGTGGTGAGTCATGACATGTGCACCTTCATGGCAAGGTGTGTGGGCTGGACTAGTGTAATGTCATGTGACCTGTGGCTCCAGTGTTCCGCTACCAGTCTCTGCAATCGGCATCCCACTTCTGCTGATGTGTGGGTGTATGTCACTCCTGTCTTGCGTCGGGCTGTGCACTTGCACTGGGACACAGCTATTTCCATGGCGTGGCATGGGGAGGTTCTCAATCACCGTGTGTAGCTGGGTCTTGGAAGGAGTGTCACCTTGCATCCATACGTGTCCTGGGCATGTAGCACATGCCTGACTCACTATGTGGCATGTGTGTATTGCCAGATTTACATGTGCTCAGTAGACATGAGTTGTTCTCGTAGTGCACTCACTCTTCCTTGTCACTTCCAAATTACTGCAGAGCGCCTCCTGTTGCCCGAAGAATTCCAGACTTGGCTACCATGCAGGAGAATGACAGGATCCGGCTCTACCGCTTCACCCAACCGTTGATTCTGGAGCTGACGGCGAGACTGGCACCACACCTGCAACCGCAGCACAGGTATCCTACGGCACTGACACCCCAGCTGAAGGTAATGGCTGCCCTACATTTTCTTGCCACGGGTACCTTCCAAAATACCATAGCTCATGTTGGTGGCATGTCCCAGAGCATGTTCAGCGGTGTGCTGCATGATTTCTTGGAGGCCATGTTGATTCACCTGGATGACTTCATCAAGTTCCCAACCCCTGAACAGATGACTGAGGTCAAGCGTGGATTCTATGCCCTGGGAGGGATGCCCCATGTCATTGGGTCCATAGATGGGACACATGTAGGTTTGGTACCACCACACGCACGGGAGGTGGCGTACCGCAATCGGAAGCACTACCACTCCATCAATGCCCTTGTGGTGTGTCTGTCCAATATGGTGATTTCACATGTCTGTGCTCGTTTCCCAGGATCAGCACACGATGCCTACATCATGAGGCGTAGCGGGATGCCTGACATGATGATGCAGCTGCGCAACGAACGGGCATGTGTTGTTGGTGGGTACAGTCTGTCTGTCCTGTATTCTGTATAGCCGACCAGCACGACCGCTACACCAGTTCTAACGATGTCCATGTGCTTCCCATGTAGGGGACGCTGGCTATCCCAACATGCCTTGGCTGCTGACACCTCTCCGCAACCCCATCACGCCGGCCCAGCTCCGCTATAACACCGCCCATGGCCGGACAAGGCGAGTGATAGAGAGGACGTTTGGCATGCTGAAGAGCCGATTCCGGTGCCTCCACAAGACCGGCGGTGCACTCCCTTATGCCCCGGCGAAGGTCTGCAAGATCTTCATGGTCTGCTGCATGCTGCACAACATGGCAGTTGAAAGAGCTGTGCCACTCATCCTGAATCAACATGACGAGGACCATCCACCCGTGGAGGACGAAGGGCTTGGCAATGGGGCTAGTGATGTGGAGGATGTGGAGCCGCAAGAGGACATCCGGACTCGGCTCATACGCGACTTCTTTGCTTAGTGGTGAGTACCAGGGTCTGAGTGTGCACGCATTGGTCCCCGTGTGGCATGCGTTGTGATGTGTGTCTCCACCTGCATGTATGGCACGTGGGTCAGAGGTGTGTGTGGGTGTGTCACTGGAGTGATGGTGGCAGTGATGGTAGTATTTCCCCAGTCATAATTGTGACCTAGCATGTTGTCATCCATACATGTGTCGAGTAACTGCACATGCAAGTGGCTGTGCTTTTTGTGGCTGACTTCTTGTGTGTCTCTCTTCCCCAGGTACCTGCGCATGCCGTTTGCTGGTTGCATTGTTGTGGCACTGCTATTCCTCATGGACATGACATCGTGGGCTGACTCAGCGTTACAGGCACGGACACGTTTGGAAGTCTCCATGGGGTAAGGGATGCATCTGGGGTGTATTGGGTGTGGCAGTTGTTCACGATGTGTGCACACTGCCCCGGTCGGGGTTTGGTTCCTCTGCAGACATGTGGCATCCCCATGGGACACGACATGCAGCTGGGTACACCTGAATAGATGGGCTGCCTGGTTGTCAGTCATCAGTGATGGGATAGTGGATTGTGATGATGGCATCAATGTGTGTGACACTGCCCTCGGACACATACGGTTAACATTGTCTTGACATGGCGTGGGACTTCCACATCAGCGGATCTATGGTGTATGGCAGGCTCTCCGTGAGCAGCTGTGGGTGTTTAGCTGTTAGCCGACGCTTGTGTGCCAGTTCCATGGCTATCACGCATTTGTGCTGCAGAAGGGGGGTGCCAGTGTTGGAGCCACATGTTACTCCACATGTTGTGTTCATGTGTACTTCAAGTTGCCTCTGCAATCCCAAAAACATGACTAATAAAGGTGTCCCTATGCCTCCAAGGTGCCTCTTCTCAGTCAATGCTGGTGTGTTGGCACGGTGCATCCTGCATGTCTGGCATGGTATTCCCTGATTGTGGCTATGTGTCAATGTGTCGAGTGGCAAGATGCAAGCTGTGTGTGTGTGCTGAGACTGTGTATTGGGCATGATGTCCATGACTGTGTGGGTATTGTGACATGTGCCATCCCCATGCATCCAACGTTGTCCATGACCCCATTCTCTGCATCCACCGGACTCAAGCTTGCAGGACATGGTTCTGCCACCTGTCTACACATACCTGGGTGCCCCCCAGGACACTGGCCAGGATCCCTGACCTCTGCGCATGACTGTTGCTGTACTCAATGTGTCTGTCAGCACGGTTGTTCGGCCACCCCCTCAGCTGGTTCTGACCATCACGGGTGTGTATGGTGCTCCATGTCTGTCTTGCCTAATAAACTGTGACCCATGTGTCCTGTGCCAGACTCAGGCCCCAGGGTGTGGATGGTTGAAGTGAACAGATGACTCAGGCATGTTTAGACTGTACAAGACACATGTTAGGTAATAATGCTACCAGCAGGCATCTACTCTTAATAGTGTGATTTATTATTGGGGGGGGGGGGACAAAGTGAGGGGCTTTCCGGGATTAGGGAATCCAAAGTTCAGTAGGGGAGTTGGTGTCCTTGCCATTGGAAATCCTCAGAGTCCATGCCACAGTCTTTGTCAACATTGGTCAGCCAGTGACCAGCAGGGCCATGTGGCAGAGAATGTCTCTTGATGCTGTGATGCTGTTGCTCCAGTGGGCCAGGTGCCAGGCCAGGTGTCCTGGGAGATGGTGATGTAGCAGCCACCCTCACGGTCCTTTCCGTGGACGACCCGGCTTCCTGCGGGGAACCTCAGCAGCAGGCCGTGACGACGTCTGGGATGCTCCGTCGGATGTTTCCTCCTCCTCCTCCTGATCCCTCCCTGTGGGTGGTGATGTTCTCCGCCTTCTGGCACAGGGAGGGTCGGCCATGGTGTCGGCCATCCGACGGAGTGTAGCGTGAATCCCCTGGGACGCCGTCACTTGCTCAGCCTGTCTGTCCTCCATCCTCCGTTGGTGTACCTGTAGACAGGCTATTAGCTCCGCATGTTGCTGGGCCTGCTGGACCTTGATCCCCTCGAGGACGGACACAACCTGGGCCATGCCCGTGGTGTCCTGCCGGTATGAGTCCAGGATGTTACGGACATGGGAAAATACCGGATCCCCAGCCAACTGGTCAGGCTCACGCCTCCGCCGTCCTCCACTCCCACCACCCCTGCCCACTTGCGTCTGGCCTGCACTTGTGGGCACATCGGGTCTCCGGGACCCCTGAGGGGTGGCATTGGCGTTGTCGCCTGCCTCCTCCTGGGTGCCCGGGACACCGTGTCCCTCCTGGCGAGCCTGGCTGCATTGTGGTGTTGGGGCAGGGATCCTGGGTGTCTCCTGGGATGTGGCAGGAGTGGGGGTGGTGGCTGGCACGGTTGTACCTGACGCAGGTGCTGCAGGTGGTTGGACACCAGAGGGGCCAGGTCGGTCGGGGTCGTCCGCAGAGTGGTGAGAGTGGTCGCTGCCGGTGGGATCGGTCTCCTGCAGATCCGGGTCCTGTGAGTGTTCCCCCCCAGTGTTGGGGGGTGCAGCACGACGTTGACCTGTGTGTGAGAGAGAAAATGTTAATTTTGGTCCATGCAACATCCATGTTTCATCCGTTTCCAAGTTGGCACATTTCCTCTTGGAATTAGGATCTGTCTTGCATTCCACTCACAGTGCACTTGTGCATGGGTGTGTCCCTTGGGCACCAATTTGGCCCCTTTAACTATGTGTGGCACAGTCTTACTTGCTGCGTCAAGTGTGACTGCAGTCAGCAGTGGAGTGTGCAGGTGTGGCGAGCCATGCATTTGTGCCTTCCTTGTAGCACTGTACATGTGCACATGGAGTGGATCCACACACTTATATGATGCAGGTGGCTGTCCTTGTGCTCGTGTACAGGTTGTGACATGGCCCTGCGTTTTGCCATGATGAAGAGGGGGGGTTCTGGCACTGGCCACCCTTGTCTACATGCACGCAGTCCACCTGCTGACGAGCAGACATTCCCACACACCAAAGGACTGATTTGCTCTCCCTGTGTCTCCCTCCCTCTCTGTCCCCCTCTCCCTCCCTCTCTGTCCCCCTCTCCCTCCCTCTGTGTGTCAGCCTCCTCCCTCTGTCCGTCTTCCTGTGTCTCCCTCCTTCTCTGTCCCCCTCTCCCTCCCTCTCTGTCCCCCTCTCCCTCCCTCTCTGTCCCCCTCTCCCTCCCTCTGTGTGTCAGCCTCCTCCCTCTGTCCGTCTTCCTGTGTCTCCCTCCTTCTCTGTCCCCCTCTCCCTCCCTCTCTGTCCCCCTCTCCCTCCCTCTCTGTCCCCCTCTCCCTCCCTCTCTGTCCCCCTCTCCCTCCCTCTCTGTCCCCCTCTCCCTCCCTCTGTGTGTCAGCCTCCTCCCTCTGTCCGTCTTCCTGTGTCTCCCTCCTTCTCTGTCCCCCTCTCCCTCCCTCTCTGTCCCCCTCTCCCTCCCTCTCTGTCCCCCTCTCCCTCCCTCTCTGTCCCCCTCTCCCTCCCTCCGTGTGTCACCCTCTGTCACCTTGGCCCAGCTTCCTGGGCACACACTGTTGGCAGATCTTTGAGTGGCCCTTGGCCTGTTGATGTGAGTTTGTTTCTGATCTCCAGGCACCCATTTTGTCTGCTGTGTGTCTGTGCGCTGCTGCTGTGGTGGTGTGTGCTGCCACTCTTTCACAATGTTGGCTGTTCATTAGCTGCTGTCATGTGCAAAACAGTGCCTTCACCCCCATGTGTTGATGCAAGGCGTCCGCCATTTGCTGGCAAGTCATTCCTGTGTTGGGACACAGTGTTTGTCTGGCTGTGACCTAGGCCATATGGGCAGAGGGCATTGTTGTCTGCTTTGGAGTCGCACTATGTGATTTTTGGTGCCCAGCCTCCCGCCATCCGGGTTACCGTGTCATGTGTTGTTGTCTTCTGTGGCCTGTGACTTGACATTGTCCAGCTGGGTGCATGGGGCATGGTGGCAGCAGTGGCTTGTGCCTGCTCATGGAGTGTGGTTGAGTCATGCGATGGCTTGTGGTGGTTGCGTGCCTGTTAGTAATTTTGGTTGTGGTTGCAGTTCCCCCCATGTGAGGTGCGTTGTTTGTGTACTCACCCGGGTCTCGGAGTCCTTCTACTCCTTCAACTGCCTCCACCGGCAGTATGGCCATCACCCTCTCCTCCCAGGGATGGTACTGTACGGCTCTGCGGGAGGGCCCTCCTCCGGTGGCGTTGGCCTGGTCGTGTTCCTCCTGCCTCTTGGCTCTGACCCTCCTCCGCAGATCGTACCACCTGTTCTGGCAATCCTGCTTGGTCCTCCTGGTGTCCGCAACGGCATTCACAGCATCGACGATGGTCTGCCACATGGCTGTTTTGGCTGCCTGGCTGATGCTTCTGACCAATGTTCCAAAGATCTGTGGCTCGACTCTGAGGATTTGATCAACAAGGACCTCCAACTCTCGGTGACTGAACTTTGGATTCTTGGTAGTGGGCATGGTGAGGGGTGTGGGTGGGGATGGTGTGGGTGTGGGGGGTGTGTGGATGTTGGGGGGGGTGTGGATGGTTGTGTGTGTGTGTGAATGTGATGAGAGGGCGTTTGTGAGGGTGGTCGTGTGAAGGTGTGCAAGTGTAAGGTGTGGTGTAGCTTGTAGTCTGGTTCTGTGGTGTCTGGCAGCAGTGAGTCTGTTGCAAAGGCTCATGGTTTGTGTGTGTGGGCCCTTTTCATTGGTCCATTGGTGGGTGTGGCAGTGTTTGAATTTTGGGTGGGTGTGTTATAAGGAGTGGTGGTGTATTGGGCCTCTGTTTGTTTTTGACAGTTGCAGGTCAGTGATTGTGTTATTTTAGTGGTTGTTGGCCATGTTTAGTGGCTGTGTGCCTTTCGAATGGTGTATTCTTGTGTTGTTTTGTTTTGTCCTTGTTGTGTACGTGCGTTTTGAGCGTGTGTACGGTGTGTACATGGGCCATTTGGTTGTACGATTATGTCCTTGTGTGTGGCTTTGTACGACTCGTACATGCGGTTGTGATGTTGGGGCATGGGGTGCGCTCCGTACTTAGGAGGTTGTGTTGGGGGTGCGCCAGGAACTACTGGGGTGTACATGGACGGTGGTACGACACGTACAGGGGTGGGGGGGTGTACATTGACGTTGGTACGACACGTACAGGGGTGGGGGGGGTGTACATTGACGGTGGTACGACACGTACAGGGTTGGGGGGGTGTACATTGACGGTGGTACGACACGTACTGGGGTGGGGGTGGGGCTCGAACGTACTGGGGTGTAGGTTCACGGTGGTACGACACGTACTGGGGTGGGGGTACGACTGGAACGTACTGGGGTGTACATGGACGGTGGTACGACACGTACAGGGGTGGGGGGGTGTACATTGACGGTGGTACGACACGTACAGGGGTGGGGGGGTGTACATTGACGGTGGTACGACACGTACTGGGGTGGGGGTACGACTGGAACGTACTGGGGTGAAGGTACACGGGGGTATGACACGTACTGGGGTGGGGGTACGACTGGAACGTACTGGGGTGTAGGTACACGGGGGTATGACACGTACTGGGGTGGGGGTACGACTGGAACGTACTGGGGTGTAGGTTCACGGTGGTACGACACGTACTGGGGTGGGGGTACGACTGGAACGTACTGGGGTGTACATGGACGGTGGTACGACACGTACAGGGGTGGGGGGGTGTACATTGACGGTGGTACGACACGTACAGGGGTGGGGGGGTGTACATTGACGGTGGTACGACACGTACTGGGGTGGGGGTACGACTGGAACGTACTGGGGTGTAGGTACACGGGGGGTATGACACGTACTGGGGTGGGGGTACGACTGGAACGTACTGGGGTGTGGGTAGACGGGGCTATGACACGTACTGGGGTGGGGGTGTGGCTCGAACGTACTGGGGTGTAGGTTCACGGTGGTACGACACGTACTGGGGTGGGGGTACGACTGGAACGTACTGGGGTGTAGGTACACGGTGGTACGACACGTACTGGGGTGGGGGTACGACTGGAACGTACTGGGGTGTGGGTAGACGGGGCTATGACACGTACTGGGGTGGGGGTGGGGCTCGAACGTACTGGGGTGTAGGTTCACGGTGGTACGACACGTACTGGGGTGGGGGTACGACTGGAACGTACTGGGGTGTACATGGACGGTGGTACGACACGTACAGGGGTGGGGGGGTGTACATTGACGGTGGTACGACACGTACAGGGGTGGGGGGGTGTACATTGACGGTGGTACGACACGTACTGGGGTGGGGGTACGACTGGAACGTACTGGGGTGTAGGTACACGGGGGGTATGACACGTACTGGGGTGGGGGTATGACTGGAACGTACTGGGGTGTAGGTACACGGGGGGTATGACACGTACTGGGGTGGGGGTACGACTGGAACGTACTGGGGTGTAGGTTCACGGTGGTACGACACGTACTGGGGTGGGGGTACGACTGGAACGTACTGGGGTGTACATGGACGGTGGTACGACACGTACAGGGGTGGGGGGGTGTACATTGACGGTGGTACGACACGTACAGGGGTGGGGGGGTGTACATTGACGGTGGTACGACACGTACTGGGGTGGGGGTACGACTGGAACGTACTGGGGTGTAGGTACACGGGGGGTATGACACGTACTGGGGTGGGGGTACGACTGGAACATACTGGGGTGTGGGTAGACGGGGCTATGACACGTACTGGGGTGGGGGTGTGGCTCGAACGTACTGGGGTGTAGGTTCACGGTGGTACGACACGTACTGGGGTGGGGGTACGACTGGAACGTACTGGGGTGTAGGTACACGGTGGTACGACACGTACTGGGGTGGGGGTACGACTGGAACGTACTGGGGTGTGGGTAGACGGGGCTATGACACGTACTGGGGTGGGGGTGGGGCTTGAACGTACTGGGGTGTAGGTTCACGGTGGTACGACACGTACTGGGGTGGGGGTACGACTGGAACGTACTGGGGTGTACATGGACGGTGGTACGACACGTACAGGGGTGGGGGGGTGTACATTGACGGTGGTACGACACGTACAGGGGTGGGGGTGTGTACATTGACGGTGGTACGACACGTACTGGGGTGGGGGTACGACTGGAACGTACTGGGGTGTACATGGACGGTGGTACGACACGTACAGGGGTGGGGGGGTGTACATTGACGGTGGTACGACACGTACAGGGGTGGGGGGGTGTACATTGACGGTGGTGAGACACGTACTGGGGTGGGGGTACGACTGGAACGTACTGGGGTGTGGGTAGACGGGGCTATGACACGTACTGGGGTGGGGGTGTGGCTCGGACGTACTGGGGTGTAGGTACACGGGGGGTATGACACGTACTGGGGTGGGGGTAGAACTGGAACGTACTGGGGTGTAGGTAGACGGGGCTATGACACGTACTGGGGTGGGGGTACGACTGGAACGTACTGGGGTGTACCTAGTGGAGAGGTGTGGCTCACTGGTTAGAGGCGGCAGATCCGCAAGCAGAGAATCGGCCAGGGACCAGGGTTCAATTCCCGACGCGGCAGGGTCGTGGACCAGGGTCAAAACGGACTCGATAATTCTCGCCTCGGTACCTACTCTGACCAGGAACACACTCGGCAACTCTGGGCATTAGCTTGCCTCATCTCCACAACGGCCCCCCACATTCGCCGGGGATGCCTGGTTTCACCTTGGAGATACCCAGGAGGGACCATCTCACAGGGATAGCCAGGACGGGTTCCCCAGCGGTCTACAGCGCCACGACGCCTCAGGGCAGCAGTGCGCTTTACAAGACACATACATTTATACATTTAGACGGGTGGGGGTATACATATACGGGGGGTACGTGTCGGACGTACGGGGGCTGGGGGGAGTGTTGGGCGCGTATGCGGGCACATGTCTCCATGGTTGCTATAGGTGTTCGGTGCGGACGGTGTTTTTTCCATACGGTTGTACGCTCGGACGCACGGGATGGATCGTGATTCCTCGGTCGGACTTGGATTTTCACGTTTGTAAGGTAAATCGTCCGAGGACGTGTCGGACACATTTTCCGACCCGAGGACGTGTGGGGAATGATTCCCAGTGCGGTTCGTATGGACTTTTTACCATGCGAATCGTGATTGCCAGTTCGTACGGCACTTGTACGATTCGTACGGTAAAAAGACCCGATACGAGTCGCACGGGGGAATTTTTTACCGGATCGTGATCGGCACCTAAGTATGTGTAAGTTTCTGTAAAAGTAAGTGTGCTGGTGTGTGTATAACTGTATATGCAAGTAAATGGATGTTTTATTCTTTATTAGCATGAGTGACTATGTGTGTGAGTAACTCTATGGATGAGTGGGATTGTGTTACAGGATGTTTAGGTGTATGAGTACATATGATGTGTGAGTACATGTATGAGTGACTGTATAGGATTGTTGGTGGATGAGTGGATGTGTATGTGGATCTTAGAATTACTGAATAGGTTGTTGTAACTGTTATTGGTATGTCCATTGTTTTGAAAATTTTAGTGTCTATTTTTGAATGTTTGTATCAAAGGTTATATTAGGGTGAGAGGAGGTCTACCACTCTGTCACAAATATAATATCATCATTGATGTCATTTGAGATGTCATCAGTGATGTCATGAGTGATGTCACTGACCATGTCATGAGTGATGTAATATGTGACGTCATCAGTAGTGCATTGCGGGCGCGCGAGTTATAGTTAGCTGAACTAACTATAACGGGGGAATTTCATTGGTTTTTTACGAGTGAAATGTCCAGCTAACTATAACATGTGTGAAACCTTTGGTTTTTTCATTGAATTTCTAAGGTTTTTTAAATGCTAATTCCTAACTATAACATGTGTGAAACCCATGGTTTTTTCAGTGAATTTCAAAGGTTTTTTAAATGCTAATTCCTAACTATAACGTGTGTGAAACCCATGTTTTTTTCAGTGAATTTGCAAGGTTTTTTAAATGCTAATTTTTTTTTTTTTCTTCTATTTTTTTTTACATATTTTTATTTTAATTTTCTATCCTTTTTTAAAGACTATGGTTAAATTTTTAAAATTCTATAATATGTTTTTTTTAAAATATTTTATAAAATAAACAGGTAAAATTTATTAGCAATACATTTTTTCCTTTTTTTTAAATATTTTTTTAGTGCGCGTACGGTAAGCTTACGGTAAGCGTACGGTTTACGCAATGTCCGTAATTTATCTACGCTGTTTGCATATAGTTATGCAATTTGCGTAGCCGCGCGTACTCCGCATGGGGCGCGTACGCGTGTACGCTACATGCGCACGTTACGCGGAAGTGTTGGGGAGTGACTGTTATGCGCATGCGCGCGAGCGCGTGTCTTTTTTACGCGCATGCGTACTTTTGCAGTAAGCGCACCGTAAGCGTACGGTAGGTCATGTGATCATGAAACACAACTTTTGATTGGTTGAAACTACTTTCAGTTCTAGAACTCTCCTACACCACACCCATTCCCCTCATTTCTGCTTGTGATCCCTTAGGAGAAGGAGCTGGGTTGTCTTTGTGATACGATGGCAGAACAGCAGAGCTCTTCTGAGAGTGATGCTAGCAGCACTACCTTGAGGCAGAGAGCGAGGAAACAAAAGACCTCTTACGTATGGGAGTATTTTACTTTTCCAGAAGGCCAGCAAAAGGTAAATGCACCCTTAGTGACTTGCAAGCTGTGTAAGCGTGTACTTTCAAGAGGTAATCCTGACAGGAAGTATTCCTTTGGGAATCACACCATGATGAGACACCTTAAGGATGTACACAGAAGGACACATGCTCGACTTACTGAAGGTAACCCTTCAGTAAATCAACCAAGCACATCCACAGCAGCTCAGCCTGGACCATCATCTGCAGAGCCGAGTCCTTCTTCTGCAGGTCAGGTGAGCCCTTCATCTGTGGGGGGAGCATCTCCTTTTTCTGGTCCTCTGGAAATTAACCCTCGGTTTGCGAGGGTTGAAGTACGGTGCGCCCATTGTCACGATCTAATTACTTATAGGGAGACCAGTGTTTCCCTAGTGAACAGTAAAATAGATCAGCACACTTGTCGTACCGTCTAATATTCCCAATCTTTCTTTCCTCTGTCCCTGCATGAACACAACGGCTCTTTTAAGAGTCAACCTTACCTTTCATCTATTTTTTATATATTTTTTTTAAAACTTTTTTTTTTTCTTTTTTTTACCGTACGCGTACGGTACGCGTATTTTTTTTTTTTTTTTTTAAAAAACACTAAAAATCAATTATCACATTACAAGGTCCTTGAGAGACTACAATTAAAAACTGCAAATGTGATTGTAGAGAAGTGGAAAAAAGGGACCATGACATTATTGACTTACCATACCCACTCAAAAAAAGATTTATTCATTTAATTTATTTTTAATTGCTTTTAAAATGGTTATAGTTTTCGAAAATGTTCTATCTCAATCTGAAAAAAAAGAAAAAAGTATTAATATTTAATAAAACATTTAATAATACAGTACACATATTTACATATTTTTCCAAAAATATTTTTGCCTTTTTTTTGCTGTTTTCAGAAAATATTGCATTTCACTATACATTGTGAAAGCAATTGCATTCATCATTTAACAGCAGGCAAAAAAAAATAAACAATCTCAAAGATTGTTTTTAAAAAAGCCCAGAATCTCTTTTTTCATAAACATAACTTTAAAGAAATGCATAATATTCTAAAAAAATATCATCTAATATCTATACTTATTTCTTTAAAATACTGTCTGATATTTTTGTTTCACAAGTATAATCACAATAATATATGTCAAATAACTACACAATACATCTGGTTCCATTTCCTTTAGGCCAAATAGTAATTTTAAAATTCTTTTTTTGTTTAATTTCCAATGGTAATCCAATAAAAAACAAAAGTTTAAATTGTACAGATGTCACCGTTTCTCTGTAACATTTTGGTTTCCGAAAGATTAATTAATAATTAAATAAGTCCACAATAGAATTGTTTACTTTTCCGCATGGCCAAATAGTAATTTTAAAAATCTTTTTTGAAAAAATTTCCAACGGCAATCCAATAACATTCCAAAATTTAAATTGTGCAGATGTTACCGATTTTTTCAAAATTTTTGGTTTTCCAAAGTTTCCTTAAAAAATGGAAAAATTCCACATTACAATTGGTTACCTTTCCATTAGGCCAAATGATAATTTGTTAAATCTTTTTATTTGTAAATTCCAAATGGTAATCCAATAAAATGGTAAAATTGTTTTCTCCAGATGTTGTCAAATCTCTCTAAAATTTAGGTTTCAGGAAGATTAGATAGGAATTTGCTAAATCAAAAGGCAAACGTTGCTTAAAAATCAATTGGGAATCATTACACAGTGTCCAGCCTTTTTCACATTTAAGATAAACTGTGTAATGACCAGAAGTTACAGTAGGACCATCATGGAAAATTATTGCAACTGTTACAAAAGTTTTTCCTGAAATTGATAATTGCTGTCCTGTAAACTTCTTTATTAAAGTATCCAATTTTGAACCATCAGCTCTACATCGTTGCATCATTAAAATTACATACTGTCTGTATTCCTTTAAAATTAATGTTGAAAACATGTCAGATTTACACTCACTGCATTGCATGCTATGATTAGCATCTTTAACTAATTTAGCAAAAGTGACTGTTTTACTCTCTGGCAATGTTAAATAAATAAACCTTTCAGAATCAACATTAGAGCCACATATATTATAACAGTTTTCACAACTATGTTCCCATTTATAAGAGAGACCAAATACATTTTCAATGTTAACCCCTTCTTCTTCCAGTACCTGAAGAAAATAAATCAAGAATTCCTGTGCGTCTTGCTGTACATTTTGAGAAAACTGTGTTCGTCCTGAACATACATCTAAAACTTTTCTAATTCCAGTAGCACTTTCTATTTGAGTTTTATCATTACTCAATTTTTCAAAAAGGAGACTCAGCACAGTACAGAATCTTTTTCCCTGATTTACTATTATCTGCTCTTGCAAACTTTCCAGATAAAATGCAACATTCAGCACTACATTAGCGTAGCAGTTGACACCAGAGCTATTTTCAAAATAACATCCTACAACCTGTTCTTCATTTTCCTTATACTTTTTGCTTGCAATTACATCACTCCTCTTTTTTTTCCTCCTCTCTACATCTTCATTACAGATATTCTCATTTCTCCTTTTACGAGAAACTACACGTTTCTCCAACACAGGATACTGACCTAAATGAGGAGCATAGCTTCTACTTAATCTATTATACTCCTTTACACAGTTTGTATCAGCACTAACTTTTGAATCATCAAAGTCTATCATGAATAAACCTGATAATGTTTTCACTCGTGACAAAGCAACATATGCCATACCTTCTTTGAACACAGTTGAACCAATGTTCACAAATGCACAATCTACAGTCAATCCTTGAGACTTGTGAATAGTCACAGCATATGCTAGAGAAAACGGAAACTGCTTCCTACGTACATATAAGTCTTTCACAAGCATGAAACGAACTGTACAACGACAAATATCTTTAACTTCTTCTATCTGATCAAATTGTATTTTTAAACATTCAATTCCATCTTTTTTCTGATAATTAATAAAACCCACAACTCTTCCCATAGCTCCATTAACTAAACCTTTTTCAACATCCAAATTTCTCCTTAAAAATACTCTACAGTTCATGCAGACATATAGATTTTTTTCTAATCCAGCTGTTTTGGAAATCTTCTTCTCTAGTGAATCCAATTTATTTTTCAGTGTGCCTGTTAATGTGACAGTAATTCTTCCATCCTCAATTTTGTCCACTGCTTCCAATTTCCTGATATCTTCCTTTTCCAATTTCAAAAGCTCCTCATTGAATATTGAGCATTCACGTAGAGTTGGCATTAAGCAGATGACACTTTTGTTTTCTGCAATGTTCTTGTATATCTTCTCTGCAACTATTTCTTCCTTTGGAAATAAATTATGTAGCAGCCGAGTCTGTAATGCTTTTTTGCCAGCTTCTGTGAGTAGTCCAATCCTGATATCTTTCAGAATACTTCCATATTCTTCATCGTTTGCTTGCCTCATATTAGTTGTAAGTTCCTTGTACTCAAAGAAGGACCAAATATTTGTATTACCGATGCTTCCCAATGACTTCTTCGTGTCTTCATGTGTCACAGTATTAAACACTGGTTGTCCTTTAACTGGAGTAAGTTGCAAAAGATCTCCAAAAACTATGACGTGTTTTCCTCCAAATAACACGTCATAGTCTGACTTCAGAATTTGCTGCATTCTTAAATGCACAAAGGCAAGCATTAAGTTCGATACCATGCTCACCTCATCAATAATGAGAACTTGCATCTTCTTCAATACTCTTGAAACTTCCAAGCATGCTTCTCCAGTTAGCTTGTTGTATTGTATTTTGTTCTCATGCTCCACTGGTAACATTAGCAAACGATGTAAAGTGATTCCTTTTATGTTATATGCTGCTAACCCAGTTGGAGCAGTAACCACACAAGACAAAGTAGAATCCGTTTTTTGCTGTAGGTAGCTTCTGATGACTTTTATTAGGAAACTTTTTCCAGTTCCAGCTTGTCCGCTTACATACATCCTGATTGGATGAAATGATGTGCATGAGCACTCTTTTTTTTCATGTAGAAATCCGTGATCAATTTTGTTTCTGATCTCTTCATAAATTTGTTGCTGCTCTTGATTCAGTTGTCTTTCCAAATTTTGTAAGTCTATAAATTCTTCTTGAGCTTGATTCATAGCCGTTTCCACTTCATTCATGGCTATTGATGCTTCATTTTCAACGATTGGTTGTCCTAGGGGATCTTGACTGAGTGTTCTTGAACTTTGGCTGTCCTGAGAACTGTCTCTAGCTATTTCTGCTGCAATTGTAGTTTCCTGTTCAATTTCTTCATTTAACATTTGCAGATAAGTTGTGAATGTTCTGCATTGTATGCTGTCTTTGCAAGCATTAAATGAATCTTCATAGCTTTGAAATTCTCCCAGTAGTTCATCCTCTGTACGCCATGGTTTAAACAGCTGTAAAAGAGCCAAGTAGTAAAATTCCTTTTTGTCAGTAGTGTCGCAACTCAGCTTCCGGTGATTTATCAAACTTCCTTTTGTTTGCTTCACCAAACATCCTTCCTCACCAATGACTTTATATTTTCCATTGTTGATGTCTTCTGCGGCTTTCCGTGAATAAATGTAGTTCTGCAGCACTTCATAGAGACACATGTTCTCCAGATGATGACTTCTCTTTGGGTAATATGTATCCAACATGTTTGATTTCAAAATATCTGTACTTTCTGGGTCATTCTCGGCCAAATATTCAATTTCTCCAACAGATTTCAGTACCCGATTTCTCATTGCTGCAAGGCCTAAACTTGCCCAAATTATTCTTCTTGATTTCGAGTAGAGACTTGCAGAAGATAACCTATCTGAACATTCGTAGGATCCAATTTCTCGATGCGTTAACATCTTCAAACTGAAACTGTACAGCTTCTTACTGACAGTTTTCTCGTGAGAAATCTCTTCCCACATTTCCTTCAATTCTGTTTTTTCTGATTTCGTAATGTAAGACGTTACATATCGAGCAACAGCAATGGAATTGTCAGCTACATACTGTATATCCATGTTAGCGTTCCACATGGATAAAATCACTGGGTTGTAGTCATTTATATTTTTTGATTTTTCTTTTCTTTTAAGGTTGTAGGTATTCTTAGGTGATTTTCTTGTGATAGTATGTCTCACAGCTGACATAAAACTGTTAACTCTTCCATTTGAAAGAATAGGTCTAGGAAATCCAAATCGACATTTAGTGTAGTATTTATCTTTGCTCTTGTATTTCCGTCGACAGTATTTTCCACACCGATGACTTTGGAAACGTAAAACTTGCTCCTTTAACTTTTTCTCTTCTGTGCTTTTTGGTATAGCACATGTTGCATATTCTTCAATGTAAGATAACACTGCTTCATCAGTATCTGTTCCAAACTTTGGGGCATCCTTGATCCACAACAGCATATGAATATGAGGAGCACCTCTTGCCTGGTACTCTTTTCTCCAAAAGAAATCCACTACTTCTCCTAGAGGTGGATTTTTTTTATTGCAGATGAAGGACATCATAGCCTCAAATCTATGATTGAAATATCTGCAAACATTAACCGGATCCAATGAGCACAGTTCTCCTGCTGTCTTGTATTCGATGTTTTTAATGTTTGAATTTGCCTCTCGTAGAAAATCCAGTAAATCATCCCAAGAGTTCTCGGCACAGCTTAGGGCAAGGAACCATGTTGGAGTTCCTAAATTCCATAACATGCATTTTAATTCACCATGGCGTCGGTACCAATATTCATTTGTCCCACGCTGACAAGCCATCAGATTGATCAGTTGTGTTTCCAAATGATCATCTCGGTGCTGCACTTTCTCCATAAAATCCTTAGCAGACACATTTTGTAAATGTACTCCACTTTTTAAAATGTGATTTACTGCATAAGACAGTGCAGACAAGTCGCTTTCAAATAAAAGATGGAACAAATAAGGAATACTTTGTCGAAATCTGGGATCTTCAGCATATAGTCTTGTAGTCCGATACTCAGAAGCTGGAATCTGTTCCGGACGTTCATCGTATCGTCCTCCTTTTCCTTTAGGAAACAGCTGGGGAAAACATCGAGCTTCCAAGCTCTCCTCCCATACACTCACGGGAGTTCCTTTTGCTTTCTTCATCTGAAATAGATCAATATTGTCTCCCATAACTTCTTTTGAATGAAGAGGATGTATGCTAAAATGTTCATAAATTTCTTCTTCCTTTGACTTGTCCACTTTTTCAATTTGTCCAGTTGGTGTTTCTGTGTCTTCTTGTAAATCTTCTTCTTCTTCTTCTTCTATATAAATTGATTCATACCATTTGTTATTCCTTTTCAAATACAAATTTGCTCTTTGTACTTTCCGTACATCTACCAGCTCCTGCCAAATCTTCTTATTCTTTGTAGGTACACCATTAACCAGAATAATTAATGGTTCAGTTTCCAAAGTATCCGCATCAATAGTTTCCATATTTTTTTTCAAATCCAAGGGCAAATACACCACTCTACCTTTTAAACCTCTCAGTAAATCTGAAGGAGGTAATTTACCAGTTTTGGGCTCCATACGTACTATGGTCTGGAACGGATGAACACATTGAATGAGTATAGACTCATATGTATTTAATTCAGAAAGTTCAGCAGGAATAGCATCCAATTCTAAATTATTATGTACAGCTCTGGTCGGCATTCTATTTTCCTCTAACTTGTTGTAACAGTATTTACAAATACGCTGAACTTCACCCAATTCAAAACAATTTTCAAGAAATATATAGGTGGCAAAATCCTTCCACTTATAATTATCTTCATTTTCACTCTTTCTGTAGAGATCAACATACCTGGTTTGTTTTCTATAATGAGTTCTGCGGCAACAAATACAAGTAATATTTGGTCTTTCATTAGAGATTATTGCAAATTTTGTTATGTGATCATTAAATGTCTTACTTACAGAGGGTTCTACATTTTCTTCCACTTCTTCCTCATTTACTGTGTCCTTCTCTGCACTGTTTTGTTCAGGACCAAAGTAACAAAACTGAATTTCATCAACAACCTTCTCTACATCTGATACCGTTCCACGGAACAGAGCCCTATTCAATTCATCTAACTTTATTGCTGGACTTTTAGCAAAATACAACCGTCTCACAAACTTTCTCATTTCAGTATGATGAACAGCCAGCATCCTAAAATGATGGAAAACACTATTACACACTTTTCTAGATAGACAAGCCAGAGAATGACCCTGCAAACCAGTATTCTCTCTCACTCTGCATGGATCTAGACTTTGAAGCACCTTAATCTTCTGTTTCACACTTTTTTTGCTATATTCTCTTAGAAACTCACGAAATTTATCAATAGATTCCTGACGCACAGTGCAAATACTACTACAATTCCAAGTGTACACTGGGGCTTTAGGACGTCTCCCCATAGCCTCATCCGCCATCACTTGTACCTCATCTCTTGGAACCATTATCTCCTTCTCCATTATGCAACCATTTTTCACTTCATAAGCACGACCTCTGGTGTCAACTGCATGCAGCAAACTATTACTTTGAAAATAACTCTCTTCATTAAAAAAAGGTTCACTACTTGAACTATGCATCCATTTTCCTAAAAACACTTCACAAAAGTTTGTTCTGTTCACTACTCTTTTCCTTTTGCTATGTGATTTCAGTACATTAACCATTTTGTCTAATGTACGCATCCTATTCAAAATTAAAATGAATAGTTTCCTTTTTAATTCTAATGCCTTTGCTGCAATGGCTTCAATTTCTTTTTTTCTCTTATAAAACTTTGCCTTTTGCTTATATTTCTTCACATCCTTTATCAAATTGGACATAACTCTCCTCTGAAACATTTTTCTACGTATCTCTTTAAACGCTGTTTTTCTGTTTAAGTTTATCTTTTTAGTTGCAGAAGGTATATTTGCATTAACTAAATTCTCAATTTTTTCCTGTCCTTTTCGATTGAAATCATTCTTTCCAGTACAGACATTTTGTACATTTTTCCTTTTTTTGAAAATGTTCCTTAGAAAATCTTTTGTTTGCTTACCAGAAGATTTTTTCTTCTTCCCAACATGAGCATCTTCAACTAACTTAGGTCCTCTAGTTGTCTTCAAATATAGGTTTTTTTTCTGCTCTTTTTTTACTCTGGATTTTGTAGGCATCTTAAATTTTGTTCACTGCTCTTCAGCAATACCTGAAAAAAACTAAAAAAAAATTCCTTTATTTTATTTAAATATATTACTACATTTGTTTTCACATTAGTCACAAAACGAAATTTCTTTGCCAATTTGAAAGCACACTTACTGCTCTTTTTTTGGCAAGTGATAAACACTTTTACAGACTGACACATTATGAATCCACTTTTCAGATTTTTTAAAAAGCACATGTCCAAACTGCTTTTTCAGACCATCACCATTTGTAACCTGGGTGACTGCCTACACTCCAGCAAGGGCAACCAGCCTTAGTGATGCTGAATGTATTTGCATTACTGACTGAAACCTCAAATCCCACTCGCTTGTGAATACTGTGCATGATTCCACATGGTAAGCAGCTACCTGTGTGCTAAGAGTCAGCTTCTGCACCAAAAAAAGGCTCCCCCTTTCCATCTAATGCAACTGTGAAATCACCAGAGCAATACGCAATAAATCTCTGCCTGTAATTCCTATTTGCACACAGAGTCATGTTTTCACATTAGTCACAAAACGAAATTTCTTTGCCAATTTGAAAGCACACTTACTGCTCTTTTTTTTGGCAAGTGATAAACACTTTTACAGACTGACACATTATGAATCCACTTTTCAGATTTTTTACAAAGCACATGTCCAAACTGCTTTTTCAGACCAGCACCATTTGTAACCTGGGTGTCTGCCTACACTCCAGCAAGGGCAACCAGCCTTAGTGATGCTGAATGTATTTGCATTACTGACTGAAACCTCAAACCCCACTTGCTTGTGAATACTGTGCATGATTCCACATGGTAAGTAGCTGGCTGTGTGCTAAGAGTCTGCTTCTGCACCAAAAAATGGCTCCCGCTTTCCATCTAATGCAACTGTGAAATCACCAGAGCAATACGCAATAAATCTCTGCCTGTAATTCCTATTTGGACACAGAGTCATGTTTTCACATTAGTCACAAAACGAAATTTCTTTGCCAATTTGAAAGCACACTTACTGCTCTTTTTTTTTGGCAAGTAATAAACACTTTTACAGACTGACACATTATGAATCCACTTTTCAGATTTTTTACAAAGCACATGTCCAAACTGCTTTTTCAGACCAGCATCATTTGTAACCTGGGTGTCTGCCTACACTCCAGCAAGGGCAACCAGCCTTAGTGATGCTGAATGTATTTGCATTACTGACTGAAACCTCAAACCCCACTCGCTTGTGAATACTGTGCATGATTCCACATGGTAAGCAGCTACCTGTGTGCTAAGAGTCAGCTTCTGCACCAAAAAAAGGCTCCCCCTTTCCATCTAATGCAACTGTGAAATCACCAGAGCAATACGCAATAAATCTCTGCCTGTAATTCCTATTTGCACACAGAGTCATGTTTTCACATTAGTCACAAAACGAAATTTCTTTGCCAATTTGAAAGCACACTTACTGCTCTTTTTTTTGGCAAGTAATAAACACTTTTACAGACTGACACATTATGAATCCACTTTTCAGATTTTTTACAAAGCACATGTCCAAACTGCTTTTTCAGACCAGCATCATTTGTAACCTGGGTGTCTGCCTACACTCCAGCAAGGGCAACCAGCCTTAGTGATGCTGAATGTATTTGCATTACTGACTGAAACCTCAAACCCCACTCGCTTGTGAATACTGTGCATGATTCCACATGGTAAGCAGCTACCTGTGTGCTAAGAGTCAGCTTCTGCACCAAAAAAAGGCTCCCCCTTTCCATCTAATGCAACTGTGAAATCACCAGAGCAATACGCAATAAATCTCTGCCTGTAATTCCTATTTGCACCCAGAGTCATGTTTTCACATTAGTCACAAAACGAAATTACTTTGCCAATTTGAAAGCACACTTACTGCTCTTTTTTTTGGCAAGTAATAAACACTTTTACAGACTGACACATTATGAATCCACTTTTCAGATTTTTTTACAAAGCACATGTCCAAACTGCTTTTTCAGACCAGCATCATTTGTAACCTGGGTGTCTGCCTACACTCCAGCAAGGGCAACCAGCCTTAGTGATGCTGAATGTATTTGCATTACTGACTGAAACCTCAAACCCCACTCGCTTGTGAATACTGTGCATGATTCCACATGGTAAGTAGCTGGCTGTGTGCTAAGAGTCAGCTTCTGCACCAAAAAATGGCTCCCCCTTTCCTTCTAATGCAACTGTGAAATCACCAGAGCAATACGCAATAAATCTCTGCCTGTAATTCCTATTTGCACACAGAGTCATGTTTTCACATTAGTCACAAAACGAAATTTCTTTGCCAATTTGAAAGCACACTTACTGCTCTTTTTTTTGGCAAGTAATAAACACTTTTACAGACTGACACATTATGAATCCACTTTTTAGAATTTTTACAAAGCACATGTCCAAACTGCTTTTTCAGACCAGCATCATTTGTAACCTGGGTGTCTGCCTACACTCCAGCAAGGGCAACCAGCCTTAGTGATGCTGAATGTATTTGCATTACTGACTGAAACCTCAAACCCCACTCGCTTGTGAATACTGTGCATGATTCCACATGGTAAGCAGCTACCTGTGTGCTAAGAGTCTGCTTCTGCACCAAAAAATGTCTCCCCCTTTCCATCTAATGCAACTGTGAAATCACCAGAGCAATACGCAATAAATCTCTGCCTGTAATTCCTATTTGCACACAGAGTCATGTTTTCACATTAGTCACAAAACGAAATTTCTTTGCCAATTTGAAAGCACACTTACTGCTCTTTTTTTTGGCAAGTGATAAACACTTTTACAGACTGACACATTATGAATCCACTTTTCAGATTTTTTACAAAGCACATGTCCAAACTGCTTTTTCAGACCAGCATCATTTGTAACCTGGGTGTCTGCCTACACTCCAGCAAGGGCAACCAGCCTTAGTGATGCTGAATGTATTTGCATTATTGAGTCCAACCTCAAACCCTTAAACTATTCTTTTATTATACCAGTACACCTTAATTTATTGTGAAAACATAGTCCATATTATTTTACATGTTCCTCACATTTAAATTTCTCCCACTTGGCAACTGGTAGTTTGAGGTCCCCGCTCCCTTCTACCCTCCAATCCAATGCAGACTCCACTACCTCTGATTTTCTCAAGCCTGTAGAGAAGTTATTTAAATCACTTCTCCTTCCTTTATTAGAGAGAGTTACTCGACTCGCCACTTCGCTTGAGAAGATAGAGGGTATGGTGTTTGCCAATACGTCTCTGTTAGAAAAGATTGCAGTGTCTTCTATTGGTCCCAAAACTTCCTCTAACTTAGACATAGTTGACAAAACTAGGCCTGCTTCCACTGCTAATGCACTCATGGATAGAGCACCACCCAATATCCCTGCTCTTAACGATCAGGCCGTGGAAGCACCCCGCCTTCATGTCAACATCGATGTTCCGATAGAATCAGGTTGTAATATCAACACTGCCACCAATACGAACAATATCTCTATTAGTAAGCCCAACCTAGAGGATGTTGACCCTCTCCAAAATCTCCCATGTATTAACCTTCCACCCGAGTCCCAACCCTATACAATTATAATGGCCGGTGTTCCTCGGCTCCTACAGGCAAAGCCCGAGTCTCATAGTGAGCTGAAGAACAAAGTCACACACTGGTTAAATAATAATAGGCCTTTACCTGCTGGACTACGGTCTGAAATATTGACTGTACGTAGGGTATGTTGGTTGGGCAATAGAGCCAAACAAGTGGAGGGTGATTGTGTGATTATAAATTTTCGTGACCCTAGGGTGGTGAGCCACATTCGCTCTTTTCCCAACACCTCGAGAGCGACTGGCATATCCACTGTGGATTTGTCATACTTCTATCCTCACAACCCCCTTGCATCAACACGTGATACACCTATTGCTTGGGAAAGGGTTAATAGGAATTCCCACCGACCGACAAGACAGGATTTCTATCTCCCATTGTCAAACTTTTATGCCCCCTTGAACTCTCTAGATGGGGTTGATTGACAGTCACCAAACATGGTAAACTCGAGTAACATGCGGGAGGTCTGTCTCGGTCCAGATAATACGGGGCAAACAGGGAGAGGTGGTTTATGGGGGGCACAAGTTGGTCTGGATACTATGTCTCCCAGCACCCCGCCTTTTCCACTAATCAGCCCACCCTCCACCCCTATCGATCCTCGCCTACCCGAAAGCGAGAGTAAGGGCCCCAATAACATTGCAACCAATCCAGCCATTATGGGCCCCGCCCCTGCTGCCCCGTGTATTATGCCCTCTAGTTCTCTCCCCCTGACCCTGGTCTCGTGGAATGTTGCGGGCCTCAGTAGTAGGGTAACCTCGGAAGATTGGTCAGGTTGGGTAAACACCCATGATATCCTGGTTTTCCAGGAAACCTGGGCTGTGGACCCGATCTATTTTTCCGGGTATGTTAATTTTTCCAAGGGGGCTACTCGTGGTATCAGGGGCCGTCCGTCCGGTGGGCTCTGTATATGGGTTAAGCAATCCCTTGGGTATTCCCTTAAAGAATTGGTCATCGACAGCCCTGATCTATTGATTATTTCTTTGCAACACCGCAATGAACGAAGTTTTAATTATAAATGTCTATAATAGAGGCCTCCCAGGTGGACGTGGTACTAATACCTTTTTACAATTAGATGGGTTTCTGGACACTATTAATATATACACTAATGTTTTCATTGTGGGCGACTTAAATTGCTGTTTTGAACCCCTGCTCTCTGCTCTCGACTCACTTACTTGGGAGGTGGACGCGATCCTAAATATCCCTCCTCTCGATCTCCCTCCTATCAAGAGGTGGACAGAGTCTGCCACTCAGTGGATGGGATTATGTATGGAGCGGGGTTTCAGGGCCGCCAATGGGTGGACCGCCTCTGATAAGGGTGGAAAGATGACTTTTTCAGATGGCCGACGTTGTAACAGCAGAATTGACTATGCCCTTGTTAAAGTGGAGTTCTGGTCCACATTATGTGATATGGCGATTTTCGACCGCCCCGAGAGTGACCATAACCCACTGGTTTTAAGTCTCTCACTCTGTCCAGCATATAGAACCAAACCCTCTGAAACAGTGACTGCGGAAGCCGTTTTAACCAATGACCAACGGCGTGTACGCTGGGACAAGGTTGCTATTGATGGTGCACTATTATCTGAGATCAGCTCCAAGGTATCCTGTGCTCTGGATGATTTACAGTCTCTTCAGAGCACTGAGGATGTTGTTGGCAAAGCTACACGCGTACATGACCACCTTTTCTCTGGCCTTAAATCTCTTTTCTCAAAACCTTGTAAGGCTAAGAAATCTGTTATTTTAAAACCATCTACTTGGTACAATAAAGCTTGCCGAGATTCATATAGAAATTTAAAACTCGCTATTGCCAACAAAGATCCAGATAATATCAGAATGGCTAGAAAAGTTTATAATAAGGCTAAAGCCAAGGCCAAACAAGAGTGGGACAACGATCACTGGAACGACCTTCTGGCTGCCAGTAAACACCGGAACCTAACCCTGTTCTGGCACATTGTTAAGTGGGGCAATTCACAGAATAGCCAGGTCCCCACCAACCACGTTCCTCCGGACGCCTGGGTGACGCATTTTGAATCCCAGTTTTCGGATTCCTCACAGGTTGAGGGGCCTGCCCCAGCAATAATCAGGGACCTGTCCATCTCCCCGACCTTAATCTTCGACTGTGTTGAGGTTGAAAAGGCTTTAAGTAAGGTTTCAAGTGGTAAGGCGCCGGGTATGGATTGTGTTCCCACGGATCTCTTTAAATCTGACCCTGGGAATTGGGTGCCTTATATTGCACATTTTGCTAACGCCGTGGCCAGAGGGGCCGACATTCCTGATTCTTGGGGGGGGGCTGAGATTCTTCCTATCTTCAAAAAAGGTGACCGCTCCTGCCCGGGGAACTACCGCCCAATTAGTCTTATTGACTCTGTCCAGAAAATTATCGCTAGAATGATCCTGGCACGAATCCAGGCCTGGATTGAGCAGGAGGACATCATCTCTCCCCTGCAAGCCGGTTTTAGACCGTGTACTAGTACCATCGACCAGGCTTTCAAATTTCAATTGATTGTTTGGAAAACGGTCTATCTGTGTGGCGGTACTTTATATGCTGCTTTTGTAGACCTTCGGTCAGCATTTGACTTAGTCAATAGGACGAAACTTTGGAGTGTATTGGCAGAGCTAGGGATCCCATTTGATCTCCTGAATATCATCATTAGGCTCCATGATAATAACTTTGCACAAGTTCGCTGGGGGAAACAGGGCCAGGTTACAGACAGATTTAGGGTCAATAGGGGTGTCAGGCAGGGGTGCGTCCTTGCTCCCACTCTGTTTTTACTGTTTATTAACAGAGTTGTCCAGTACTATTCCAACACCTCCACGGACGCCCCAACGCTGGGTGGCACCAAAATTCCACTCCTTATGTTCGCCGATGACACCCTACTCCTTTCCCAGACTTTGTCTGGACTACAGGTGGCTCTGAATGTTTTCTCGAACTTTTGCTCTGATTTTGATTTGTCTGTTAATGTGTCCAAAACCAAATATATGGTTTTTAACAAAGGGAGAGGTGTGAAGGGTCATGTTTCCATGGACAATGTCCTGCTTGAACGAACTAATGTCATGACCTATCTGGGGGTAGTTTTTGAAAACAAGTTGGATTGGAGGCCGCAAATTGATGTTCTAACTCTAAAATTTGCACAGCTTTCTGGTTGCCTAGTTAAAGAACAAAAGCAATCCCAGTCGAGAATGATAGGCCCCCCCATTAAAATCTTTAATGTTAGGATCAATTCGGCGATCCTCTATGGCGCTGAACTTTGGGGTTTTGCTGATCTTTCTCCCCTGGTTAAGGCACAACATAAATTTCTCAGAATGCTCACGGGCCTTCCTTGTTCTACCCCAGTTAAACCGCTCCTGTTGGATCTTGGCTGTCACTCGTTCGATGACATTGCTAGGTTCAAGCCATTGGCATTTTGGAGGCGATTATGGACAGTCCCCGAGTTGGACCTCTATGCCAAGGCTTTTCTTGATGTGCGATCCATCTTGGGGGCTGGCAACATCCCCTGGTTCAGACAGACTAAACAACTCCTGGATTCTATGGGGTTGGGTAATCTATGGACCGACCCGGCCAATAACCCCTTTCCCTCCAAGAAAGATTTTAAGGGCCTTTATTGGTTAATGGTGCAGCAAAAACATCTAAATTCAGCTTCTGCAGAGTCTTTGACAGGAAGGTTCCTAGTCCCAAAAAAAATCCCTCTCCTTGAAGCCTACTGGGATACCATCACGAGACCTTGTGACAGGAAACTCTACCACCAATTTAGGGTAGGCACCCTTCCGACTAACTCTTTTACTAAAAAATGGAAGGGTGTTTCCTGTGATTCCTGTAAAAGGTGTATTGACTGCATAGATTCTGTTGGTCATATCTTTTTTGTATGTCCCGCTTATGCTGCACCCCGAGCTAAATGGCTCAAACCAATATGTCGTACCCTGGGAACAAGACAAGGGTCAGAAGCACATGAAATATTGCGATTTGACCCTAGTGAATACGTTGCTATTGCTGTTGCTAAATTTTTGGCTTGGGTTTGGTTTATTAGAATCAAGAGGTATTAGGTTACTGAAATATGCTAATATGATTAATTTTTTTAATGTGACTATCTGGTTTTGTTATTATTATGTATTTTGTTTGTATTTTTTCTTTTATGTATTGTAACTGTCTTTTATGATGAAATACATCGACAATAAAGACTAATGAATGGAATGAATGGCATTTCTATTATTCATTTCTTAATTTACCATATACATCCCCTCTCAGACTCTAAACTCACCTTTAAAATTAGTTAGTTGTGAAAGAAATGTGGCACTCAAACAGCAGATTATCAGAGCCAGGATCTCTGTTCTCTACACCTCTCTCCTCTCAGCAGAACCAGATAATGGCAAACTTTCCCTCTCTTTTTCCACACATATACATGTTAGTTTCAAATCTCAGTGCTTGCCCCTTTTTTCCAATGTAATCTCACATTTCTATTGGTTGAAAACCAACCCTTTTCCAAAAGTACCCTTCCCCCAACTTGACTTCTGCCTAGTACCCTTCCCCCAACTTGACTTCTGCCTGCTACCATAGCAACAGCTCATGGAACACTGCTGTGTGGAGTCAGGTCAGAAGTTCGCCAAACAATGTTTCAATTCCACAGAGCAAGAGTGCTTGACTTTTCAAACCTAACAGCAAATCCATAGTACTGTTCTTTGGTAACACATTTTTCTGTACCAATACAAAACATGCTTCTATTAATTTACACATACAGCCTAGTTTTTATTCTAGAATGGTATGAAACAGCCAATCAGTTCTTTTTTTTTTTGAAAAAAATATGTATGCCTCCATTTCCAAACTGTCTTTCTTTTCATATTGCCATTCTACTGAAAGACACCTCCTGAGTGCATCCAGTTCTCCTTTGAAGATGTTCACAGTGTGGATTGTAGGGCAGAGCTATGTCTTCTGGAGTGAAAAGTATGCAGAGAAAACAGATATGGTGAGAGACCTTGCTTTGCCAAATGTAGACATTAAATGGATTGGTCAGAGAGGGTTAAAGTGGCACCAATTAATGCCATTGGTGAAATCCTTCATGCACATCCAACACCCTGACCTTATAATAGTGCACTGTGGTGGCAATGACCTAGGCACTTTGACTGGGGTAGGTCTGGAAATGCTTATGAAGGAGACCTTTGCACAACTGTTTTCACTTTTCCCTAAAAACTGCCTTTGTGTGTTCTAACAAATGCCAAAGGCAAAAATGGAACTGGTCCAATCATTTCTGTCCGCAGATTGACAAAGCAAGAAAGCACGTCAACAAATCTGTTTCTGCTTTCCTCCGTGACTATGGTATGGGTTCCATTTACCACAACAACTTGCGTTATGACATGCAAGACATTTATAGAGGAGATGGTGTACACTTCAATGATGAAGGGAACAGAGTCTTCCTCTTGAACCTTAGACTCTGCATCGGTACTTACTTGTAGGTACCACAAAAAAATCACTTCATAAACACAACGGCTCTTTTTAGAGCCCCCTAATATCTAAACACTTAAATCTGATTTTCATTTCTTTTTTTTTTTTTTTTTACCGTACGCTTACCGTATGCGTACCCCGTGATTTTTTTTAAAATCAATAAATGTTTTCTTTGTACTTTTCTGTCCTTCTTTGACCCCCTTACAAATGTTAGGGGGTCTGTAACTCTCCTCCTTGCCCCCTTTTCTTGTTATCACTCTTTTTTTTCTGAGTGAAACACACGAAATGGCGGCCGCCGCTTCCTAGTTTCGACCGATTCGAATGTTTACTAAGATCTAAGAGCCAATCAGAATCGCGCTCGCGCACGCCACCGTACGCGTACGGTAAGCGTACCGTAAGCGCACCGTAAGCTGGCTCAGATATATATATTGATTTAAAGGCTATTTTCTCAGAATCTACTGAACAGATTTACACCAAACCTACAAAAGGCACTTCCTTGACCTGAGGACTACCTCTCTGCCAAATTTCTAGTAATTCTGTTCAGCCGTTCGGGCTGTAGCCCTGTCTAAAGGTCCTATGGAAAAATGCATGGGAAAAACGCGTTTTGGGACCCCCCTTTTATCTCAGCCCCCGCTTGACGAATCCCCCCGAGACTTTCAGGGAAGGAGCGGAGCGTAGCGCCCCACCTATTTTGAAAAATTCGCGAGGATTCGTCGACCGGCGCCAAAGTTATTCAAAATAGAATGTTGCGGATTTCCTATGGAAACGTGGTCCTAACTATAACTACCTACTGGCGACCGCCAGTAGGTAATGTGTATATATATATATATATATTCAACAAAACTTCCTCGCAAGTAGGAAAGCCGACGCCGTGTCTTGTGCTTCAATATTTCTTTTATTTGGTCAGCTAAAACGTTGAACGCGTTTCGCTTGTCCCGCAAGCTTGTTCATCAACATTTTACATAAAGTTTTGCTGCCATTTTAAGTGCTCAGTGCACACGTTGTGCGTAAAGAACTAAATCATAAACAGTAACAACAGACTCGTAGTTCCATGTATGTCGAGGTTGCTACAGAACTCGGGAAATTAATTATACACACAATTCATACAAATATCAGTGAGACCCGATCCCCACCTCTCTCAGAGGTGGGGATCAGGTCAAAAAATTGAGGAGGTTAGAATCCAACTATATTATAAGGCTTAATACTAAGATCCCGGAAGGCCTCAATATAGAAGAAGATTTTCATACACATCTATAAAGTTATAGTGAGCTTCACTCCCTCTCCTTTCAGCAATTTTTAAAATTTTTAATTTATTTTTTGTAAGTAGGATTTCTTTAGAGTTTTGTAGTCTCACTGATATTTGTATACACTGAAGTTCAACAGACTTAGTCAAAACAGTAGTCTGCAATAAATGAATTTGGGTTTTAAAAAATTGTCATTAGCCCACTTGGGCTCAATCCATTATGATCATGTACTGATGGTAATTATTAAAACGATTCTGTGTCCTGAATGTTGGCCCACTAGGGCATTACACATGTTGAGGAATAGTGTTTTATTTATATAAGGCTATTCAGTGGAGGAGTTTTATTTTCACTATAATTTGTATTATGCAAAAATATGATAAAGAATTTTATCGCAGAATTGTTTTAATTCGATAAGAATGGTCATACTAATATGAATTGTATGTATAATTAATTTCCCGAGTTCTGTAGCAACCTCGACATACATGGAACTACGAGTCTGTTGTTACTGTTTATGATTTAGTTCTTTACGCACAACGTGTGCACTGAGCACTTAAAATGGCGGCAAAACTTTATGTAAAATGTTGGTGAACAAGCTTGCGGGACAAGCGAAACGCGTTCAACGTTTTAGCTGACCAAATAAAAGAAATATTGAAGCACAAGACACGGCGTCGGCTTTCCTACTTGCGAGGAAGTTTTGTTGAATATTATCGGACCGTGCTTGGGAGGTCCGTTCGTCGACGCGCCCCCTGGTTTGGAGGCGGTAGGCACACCTGAGCAAACGGAGGAGCAATATATATACATATAAATATAATCTGCATATATGTATAAATATAAATTCATGCAAACATATACATATACATATATGCATACATATGCATGGTATGTATATGACAGTTTGAAAAACTCTAATAAAAGCAAAGCTAAAAAGCCACCTAATTACAAACAGAATTGCTTTAACTTAAACGAGGGCGAGACCTATTGCATTTTCAATGCTTGTTTACTTTGATTCCATCAAGAAGGCATTCGGATGTGTCACATATTTTCCATAAATTCTGAATGGTAGCACTCTAGTTGTCCATTAGATCACTGTAGTAAAGCTACTGCTCACCAGGGAAGTCTGCTGCTGGTATTGAAAGTGCATGTTTCAGTCTGCATGGCAGAATTTTTTAATGAAATAGAAGAGGATTTGAGAAGTCACTCAAAATGTGACCTAATTTTTCTTTTTTTCTCACTAATCATAATTTCTATGGCAAAATGAACCTCCTCATTGTGTTCCTTTTAAATTAAACTACTCACTCTCTACTACTCACTCGCTACTACTCACTCTCTACTACTCACTTTCTACTACTCTCTAGTACTCTACTACTCTCTACTACTACTCTCTACTACTCACTCTCTACTACTCACTCTCTACTACTCTCTAACACTCACTCTGTACTACTCTACTACTCACTCTCTACTACTCTCTACTACTCTCTCTCTACTACTCACTCTCTACTACTCACTCTACTACTCTCTACTACTCACTCTCTACTACTCACTCTCTACTACTCTACTACTCTCTACTACTCTCTACTTCTCACTCTCTACTACTCACTCTCAACTACTCACTCTACTACTCTCTCTACTAATCACTCTCTACTACTCTCCACTACTCACTCTACTACTCTCTACCACTCACTCACCACTACTCTCTCTCTCTACTACTCACTCTCTACTACTCACTCTCCTACTCTCTACTATTCTCTCTGCTCCTCACTCTCTACTACTCTCTACTACTCACTCTCTAATACTCACTCTCTACTACTCTACTACTATCTACTACTCTCTCTACTACTCACTCTCTACTACTCACTCTCTACTACTCTCTAATACTCTCTCTCTACTACACACTCTCTACTACTTGCTCTCTACTACTCACTCTACTACTCACTCTACTACTCACTCTCTACTACTCCCTCCTACTCACTCTAATACTCACTCTCTACTACTCTCTACTACTCACTCTCTACTACTCCACTACTCTCTACTAATCACTCTCTACTACTCACTCTGTACTACTCTCTACTACTCACTCTGTACTACTCTCTATTACTCACTCTCTACTACTCTCTCTCTACTACTCACTCTCTACTACTCACTCTCTACTACTCACTCTCTACTTCTCTCTCTCTACTATTCTCTACTACTCTATACTACTCACTCTCTACTACTCTCTATTACTCACTCTCTACTACTCTCCCTACTACTCTCTACTACTCACTGTACTACTCATTCTCTACTACACATTCTCTACTACTCTCTCTCTGCTACTCAGTCTCCACTACTCACTCTCTACTACTCTCTACTACTCACTCTCTAATACTCACTCTCTACTACTCTCTACTACTCCCTCTACTACTCACTCTCTACTACTCTCTACTACTCTCTACTTCTCACTCTCTACTACTGTCTACTACTCACTCTCTACTACTCACTCTACTACTCTCTCCTACTCACTCTCTGCTACTCTCTCTACTAATCTCTACTACTCTCTCTCTACTCTCTATTACTCATCCTCTACTCTCAACCTCTCTACCTTTCTCTACCTCTCTCTCTACTACTCTCTACCGCTACCTCTCTACCTCTGCGTCTCTACCTCTACACCTCTACCTCTCTACCTCTCTCTACCTCTCTCTACACGCACACATATGCACATATATGCATATGCATTTATATATATATATGTGTAGATACATACATATATAAACATATATATAATCTGCATATCTATATAAATACAAATATAAATGCATGCATACATATACATATATGTATGTTATGTTCATGAAATTTTGAAAAACACTAATAAAAGCAAAGCTAAAAAGCCACCTAATTACAAACATAATTGCTTTAACTTAAACGAGGGCGAGACCTATTGCATTTTCAATGCTTGTTTACTTTGGTTCCATCAAGAAGGCATTCAGATGTGACACATTTTCCATAAATTCTGAATGGTAGCACTCTAGTTCCTCATTAGATCACTGTAGCAAATCTACTGCTCACCAGGGAAGTCTCCTGCTGGTATTCAAAGTGCATGTTTCAGTCTGCATGTCAGAACTTTTTAATGAAATAGAAGAGGATTTGAGAAGTCAAAATGTGCCCTAAGTTTTCTTTCTGCAGCACTAATCATAATTTCTATGGCAAAATGAACCCCCTCATTTTGTTCCTTTGCAAATTAAATGTTTTAAATGTTACCACTGTATTCCAATCAAGATGGCTTCAGGTGTGCCATACCTTTGTCATAAGTAAGACTGTTAGCGCTCTAGTTGTTCTTTAAAACACTCTGGTATTTCTGTCATTGGGCTATACTTGGGCTACATCGCGGTGATATTTGTGCTACATTTGGGCTCTTTTGTCTCTGGTGGCCATCTTGGGAGACTTGTTATGAAGTTTCCTAATTTCCTCATTTACTGCAGTCTCCTCAGTAGGCATACTGTCAGTTTTTTACTTTGATTCAATGAAGAAGGCATTCAGATGTGTCACATATTTGCCATAAATTCAGAATGTTAGCACTCTAGTTGCTCATTAGATCACTGTAGTAAAGCTACTGCTCACCAGGGAAGTCTGCCTCTGGTATTGAAAGTGCATGTTTCTGTCTGCATGTCAGAATTATTTATTGAAATAGAAGAGGATTTGAGAAGTCACTCAAAATGTGCCCTAATTTTTCTTTCTGCAGCACTAATCATACATTCTATGGCAAAATGAACCCTCTCATTTTGTTCCTTTTTAAATTAAATGTTTTAAATGTTACCACTTTATTCCAATCAAGATGGCTTCAGGTGTGCCATACCTTTGTCATAAGTAAGACTGTTAGCGCTCTAGCTGTTCTTTGGAACACTCTGGGAAGCTGCAGTAGAACACAAAGGAATCAAATGACAGTCTCTGCCCTTGTTGGATGTACATGTTTTACTGAGAATGTCAGACTTCATTCTCACATGACTGAGAAAGATAATGTGAATTTACAGAAAATATGCTCTCAGTTTAGCTTATAGATCACCTTCCAAACCTCTGTGGGAAAAGCATGTGAAAATAGTTTTCTCTCAAAGACGATTTATGATATCCCAGCAGAAGGCTTTTTCACATGGTAAAATCACCTTAGAACATACCACAATTCATAAAATGAGTATGGCACCATCAACAAATGATTTATAATGTAACTAAAGTCTTAAAACCTTCTATTAACTGCAATGCTTTTTAATGAGGTGCTATCATGTATATTGGTCCCAAGATGGCTGCCAACACTTCTTGGATGAAGTGCTGACATCCAATCAGATCTCACAATGAGATGTGACTGTCAGTTGATTCCTTTGTGTTCTGCTGCAGCTTCCCAGAGTGTTCTAAAGAACAACTAGAGTGCTAACAGTCTTACTTATGACAAAAGTATGGCACACCTGAAGCCATCTTGATTGGAATAAATTGGTAACACTTAAAACATTTAATTTACAAAGGAACAAAATGAGGGGGTTCATTTTGCTGTATAAATTATGATTAGTGCTGCAGAAAGAAAAACTAGGGCACATTTTGACTTCTGAAATCCTCTTTTATTTCATAAAAAAATTCTGACATTTAGACTGAAACATGCACTTTGAATACCAGCAGCAGACTTGCCTGGTGAGCAGTAGCTTTACTACAGTGATCTAATGAGCAACTAGAGTGCTAACATTCATAATTTATGGAAAATGTGTGACACATCTGAATGCCTTCTTGATGGAATCAAAGTAAAAAACTGAAAGCATTTCCTACTGAGGAGACTGCAGTAAATGAGGAAATTAGGAAACTTCATAAGAAATATATCTCCCAAGATAGCCACCGGAGACGAAAGAGCCCAAATGTAGCCCAAAATCACCCAGATGTAGCCCAAATATAGCCCAATGACAGAAGTGTGCAAAACACTTATTTTTTGTGTATTTGCAGTTTTATATAGTGCAGACTTGTCAGGTATTGGAGTGCTTTACATGAGCATTGGTAACATCACACAAGATCAAATTCATTTTGGTTGTAGACATGGAGAGATTAGGTGATTTGACCAGAATCACAGAATGTTGAGCTGAAGCAGAAAATCCAACCTGGTTCCCAAGTTCCAAAGTCTGCAGCTCTGGAAGTAACACCACATCCTCTCCCCTTGGATGCAACATTTAATCAAGTGGTCAACTGGATAAAAAAACTAAGATTACAAATAATTTAAAAGTTCTTAGTTGCTGTTTGAAAACTCAGTAAATATGTCCTCATTTTAGTTTTTTAGAGCACTAACCATAATTTTGATGCAAACCCTCTCATATATGTAATTTCTAAAGGAAATACTCTAGGCATTACAGTTTTGATTACATCAAGATGACGTCAGGCGTTCCACACTTTTGTAATAAATATAGAATGTCAGCAATCTAGTTGTTCATTGGGATACTGTTGAGAGGCAGAGGCCAGGGACACGGACTCTGAAAATTGAAGGCAGGTAGGAGAGTGCAGAGGCAACAATTTGACCACACTAGGCAGGCAGGAAGGGCAGTGGCAGCACAACAGACTATGGAGGGCAGTGGAAAGGGGGGCAGGGGCAACAAACCAACAATACAGGACTGGCAAGAGAGGCTGTGACAATATAATAGACCATTGTGGGCAGAAGGAAGAGGCAGTGGTCATACAACCATACATGCCAACAGACCTGTTTCAGCCAGGAAACATCCAATGTTTTTAAGCTCAAATGGGCTTTACTTGATCTGTTTCCTGTCTACAATCTTTTCTTTTTCAATGTAACTCAAAGGGGAAAATCAATACCCCAGTTTTATTGCAAAATCTCCCTCTTACCAAGTTCAAAATGTTCGCAAGTATGGTACATTGGATCATGGTAGGCAGGAGAAATTGGGGCAGGGACATGGACTTGGATAACAGAGGACAGGAGGGACATGGAGAGGTGCACCAAACTGACCCTACAGGGCAGGCATCAGGGTTTGCAGCAGCACAATACACCACACAGGGTATGCGGGACGGGAGTGCAGCACAACAATCCAGAGAAAGCAATAGGGAGGGGACAGGACCATGCACATGGACAACAGACAACAGAGGGGAAAGAGGCAATGGTAGCTAGCTGACCATAATGGACAGACAGAAGAGAAAGCTGCAGAATAACAGACCATAAAGGGCAGGAGGGATGGATCAGGGGCATTATAATGGAACCGGCAAGCCGGGAGGGAGGGAATAGGGGTCTGCACATGGAAACAGAGGGCTGTGGGCAAGGGGGCAGTGCAGGAGCAGCAAGATGACCATGGAGGTCAGGCAGGATGGGCACTAGAAACAAGACACACCATGGAGAGCAACAGTGAGACTATGATGGCATACACACAGACCATGGAGGGAAGGTGGCACGGGGTCAGGGGCAGCTATCTGACCACACAGGGAAGGTGGGAGGGGCCATGGCAGCACAGAAGACCATGCATGGCAAGCGGGAGGGTTAGTGGCAGCACAATGGCTATGATAGGCAAGAAGGAGGGTGCAGGGGCATGCACAAAGGACCATGGAGGATAGAAGGGAGGGTCAGGACCTGGGCACAGACAAGAGAGTTCAGGGGAAGGGGCCTCACAACAGACCGCGCGGGGCAGGCAGGAGGAGCAGTTGCAGCACAACAGACCAGGGAGGGCAGAAGGGTGTGGCAGTAAAATGGACCATGGAGGACAGGAGGAAGGGGATAGGGGCATGGCATGTGGACAGGCAGGGTGGAGGTGGCAGGGACAGGTTGCAGTCATCTGACAATGGAGGGCAGGTAGGAGGGGAGTGGCAGCTCAACAGAACACTTTGAGTAGATAGGAGTGGCAGGTCCATGGAACATGGTGGTCAAAAAGGATGGAGCAGGGGCATGCACAAAGACATCGGAGGGCAGGGAGAAGGAGAATAGGGGCAGCAAGCTAGGCACAGAGGCTAAGCAGGAGGTCAATGATGGGCCATAGAATTGGGCAATAGAGGGCAGGAGGAGTGGACTGGTACATCATGCTAAATGGAGGGCAGTGGCAGCACATCAGACCATGCATGGCAGGAGGGAGGAGGCTAGTTCATGGATTCAGACAACAGAGGATAGGGAGGAGGTGAATGGGGCAGCAAGCTAACTGTTCAGAGAAGGTGGGTATTAGGAACTTTATTGTTTTTAAAATGTGTGTCTGTGCGAACTACTTAAAATATGAACAAGTATGCAGCATAATCTCACTTTTATTCAGGAAGAAGAGGACGTTTGGGACTGTGACTCCGGGCTCACTTGGCAGAAACATCCCCTGACCCTCCACCCCCCATCGCAAAATGTAATGCCCGTGAAAAGTGTATGTGTACGCAGTGTTATATAGAACATAGTCCTGAGAGCACGATTGAAAATGAAAACTAGATATAGTATATGGTTTAAACTATGCACCAAAAAGTGTGATATAAGATGAACCGGGGCGTGAAATATAATATGCAATACATTGTGCGCAATGACAGATTCATTGGAGAGCGCGAGATAGCACAGGCACTAGCGCTTGCTATGTGATATGCGTCTTGGAGTGTAATATGCACAGGGCAGTGTTGTGTAACCTAATAGTCTCTAAAGTTGTGATATAAAATATGTACTGGGGAGTGTAACATTGCTTATGCACTGAGACAAAGATATGGATCCCAAATTGTAATATGTATGGCATAGCGCTGTGCGTTATAACACAGGCATCGAGGAAGGCACGTTAGATGGGGCAATATAACCTGTGCAAAGGCAAGTGTGTCATAACATATTCACGGGGTGGTGTTACAGTGCACATGGGCTAGAGAGTGTCATAGCATATGCACTAGCTGGTGGAATACAACACAGAGGTGTGTGGCACTCAGCGGGCACTGGTGGGTGTAACACAGCATTGGGCTCAGCCAGGAGCACTCTGTGACTCTCAAGTGAGGTTCGTCTCCTTTCCAGAGAGTAAAATAAAAAGTATTGCACATCCGGCGGTGGATGTGTGTTTTATTAACCGTGAGGGGGGTTTGTTGCATAGTTTGGTCGAATTTTTGTCGAATCCCCTTTGAATGGCTTGGTGTGCGTGTGTATTAAATGTGCCCGTCAATAGCTACCCATGTTTGTATAAATAAACGACAAGGGTGTCTACTTGGAGAGTACCCACCAGTGGGGGTGCCGGGATTAGGCACGGTAGGGCGTCAGACATGTCATAGCTTCACTAGCGGTGTAAATACATTCTACGTGGATTCATTGTATGCATAGTTGCCTTTTAATGAATATCACGCAAATCATCATGGCGATAGGTACATACGGTTTGTCCAGCATGTCCTAGGTGTTTCTGTAAATATATTTAAAAAAAAAAATAATAAAAAACAAAGGCCGGCCCCGGGGGATGGGGTCCTCGGGGCCATAAGTGGCCTGGGGAGGAGGGCAACACAGCCCCTCTCCTAAAGAATAACAAAAAATGGCCATGACCCAGGGGTTGGGGTCCCCAGGGCCGATTAAAGCCTTGGGAGGGCCAAATTAATTTTTTTCAACAAAAAAAATTAGGGTGCAGGCCCTGGGGGATGGGGTCCCCAGGGCCAATAAATTAGAAAAAAAAGGGGGCCACACAGTCCTCCTTCTTAAAAAAATAAAATAAAACACCAGCATCGCGCCGGAGGCCATGCCCCCTCCTTGCAGCACTCTGCAAACGCGCCCCCTGGCCAGTTGTAAGTTGAGGAATTAATTCCCCTTCAATACTGAGGGCCCCTGAGGGCCAACTAGCCCAACAGGTATCTCCAGTATGCGCCAGGGAGCTGCGTTGCAGACAGGTGTTCTGAGGCCACGCCCCTTTTTACACCTCTATGCAACGCAGCTCTGTGGTGCTTACTGGAGGTACCTAGTGGGCTAGTTTGACCCTAGGGACCCTTAGAATTCAAGGGGACTTAATCTCTCAACTTAGAACGGCCTCAGGGCGCGTTTACACAGTGGTGAAGGGAGGGGACGGGGCCTGAGGTGACGTGTGCAAACACGCCCTGTGGCACGTTTTAAGTTGGGGAAATAATTCCCTTTCAATCCTAAGGGACCCTGGGGTCCAACTAGCCCAACAGGAGCTTCCAGTAAGCGCCACTGCTCTGCGTTGCAGAGAGGTGGTGCAGGCCGTGCCACTTTTTACACCTTTCTGCAACACAGCTCTGTGGCGCTTACTGGAGGTACCTAGTGGTCTAGTTGGAGCCTAGGGACCCTCAGGATTCAAGGGGACTTAATCTCCCAACTTAAAACGGCTACAGGGCGTGTTTACACAGTGGGGAAGGGAGGGCAGGGGACATGAGGTGACGTGCGCAAACACGCCCTGTGGTGCGTTTTAAGAGGTAGTTTTAATCCCCTGCCCTATTATATACTAGGGGCTTACAGAGGAGGTCATGCTAATCACAGGGGGACCCCAACGCATAGTGTTCCCTAGTGTATGTAGGTATTTTCACTGTATTCTGAGTGTCTTTTAACATAGCACTGGCTCTAGGACTGGTTAGTCAGACTCAGTTACCACCAGTATCCGTCTGAAAAAGTTGAGGGTACAGGATGATTTTGCAACAAGGCTTCTTTCTGCTCTTCTGTTTGTTCTTTCTGCACGTTATCCTTCTTCCTGCACTTTTCTTCATCTTTGAGGACTTCTATTGCTTCTTTCTGCATTTCATTTTTTTTCTTTCTGTGCGTTTTTCCTTCTTACTTCACATGTCCTATCTCTGTAGGCATAGTTAGAAATTAGCATTTAAAAAAACCTTGAAATTCACTGAAAAAACCAGAGGTTTCAGGGGCGTTATAGTTAGCTGGACTTTTCACTCGTACAAAACCATAGAAATTCCCCCGTTATAGTTAGTTCAGCTAACTATAACTCGCGCGCCCGCAATGCACTGCTGATGACGTCACATATTACATCACTCATGACATGGTCAGTGACATCACTCATGACATCATCCTTGTGATAGAGTGGCAGACCTCCTCTCCCTCTAATATAACCTTTGATACACACATTCAAAAATAGAAACTAAAATTTTCAAAACAATGGACATACCAATACCAGTTACAACAACCTATTCAGTAATTGTAAGATCCACATACACATCCACTCATTCACCAACAGTCCTATACAGTCACTCATACATGTACTTACTCATCATATGTACTCATACACCTATACATCCTATTACACAATGCCACTCATCCATAAAGTGACTCACACACATAGTCACTCATGCTAATAAAGAATCAAACATCTGTTTACCTATACAGTTATACACACACCACCACACTTACTTCTACAGAAACTTACACATACTTAGTCTTTTAAACAATCACTTATAGAAACACATACTTATTCATACAGGAACTCTTTCAATCTCTCACTCTCACATATACTCACTTATATACACCAATAGTCACATATACTAGTTTAAAACATATGTAGTTACGAATAGAGACACTATTGAGACAGTCATTCACTCACTAACACACTCATGCACACACTCATCCACCCATACAGTCCTGCACACATGCTGTCTTCAACACATACATACATTGAGTCACTCATTCATGCACCTATGCACTACGTAATACCCCCCACCGAACCATTCAGACATCAGACACTCATACTGATACTCCAAAAACCAACTAATAACCTATATAGACACTCATGTAGCTACTCACCAACCCATGCAGCCACTTATACACAAAGTGAGAGACTGATACAGATATTTACATATTTAAACATTACTCACTAAGCCATGTATTCACTAAGATACACTTAATCAGTCAGTTATACAATCAATTTTTCAAAAACAAATCATCCATTTAGACACTTATATACCCATTTATTCTTCCATCGACCTTGAGATATACATTTATAAAACATATGTAATTTTCAGAAAAACACACATTCACTGGATGATGTCATCAGTGATGTCATCAGTGATGTCATTTGAGATGTCATCAGTGATGTCATGAGTGATGTCACTGACCATGTCATGAGTGATGTAATATGTGACGTCATCGGCAGTGCATTGCGGGCGCGCGAGTTATAGTTAGCTGAACTAACTATAACGGGGGAATTTCTATGGTTTTGTAAGAGTGAAAAGTCCTGCTAACTATAACGCCCCTGAAACCTATGGTTTTTTCAGTGAATATATATATATATATATATATATAGTTTATGAATGGATGATTTAGTAGGTGTGTGACTGACTGTATAAGTGAGTGATTAAATGTGTCTTACTGAATGCATGGGTTAGTGACTAAACTGTGTGAATGTCTGTATCAGTCAGTCAGTTGGTGTGTAAGCAACTGCATGGGTTGGTGAGTAGCTACATGAGTGTCTATATGGGTTATTGATTGGTTGTCTGATTATCTGTATGGGTGCCTGAATGTCTTTGTGGGTGGGTGGGGGTATGTGACTTTGTGCATAGATGTGTGAGTGGGTGATTCACTTTGTGTATGGGTTCAAGAGTACATCTGTAAAGGGCTGTATGGGTGGGTGAGTGTGTGTTTGGGTGTGTTGGTGAGTGAATGGATGTCTCAGTGGTACATGTGTGAGTAACTAAATATGTGAAAGGCAGTATATATGAGTGTTGGAGTAAATAAATTACTAACTGTGAGAATGAGTGATTGTGAGAGTGACGGTATGGATGAGTGTGTGCTTGTTTCAGTGATTGTATAAGAGAGTAAGGATGTTTTAGTATATGTATGAATAAGTGAGGTGGTGTGTGTATAACTGTATAGGTGAGTAAATGGGAGTGTGATTGATTCTTTGCATGAATGACTAGGTGTGTGAGTAATTCTATGGATGAGTGACAGTGTGTGAGTGTCTGTATAGGTGTATGAGTGCAAATGGTAGTGCTGTATTGGTGAGTGACTGTATATATGAGTGACTGTATGGGTGAATGAGTAGATGTGTGTGTAGACCTAGGAATCAGTGAGTGGGTATGCAGTTACTGCTAATGGTGTGTGTTAGAAATGAGGGGGCTCTGGTTGACGCAGGTGTGAACCCACAACAAGCAGGGACCCTTTACTTCTTGTCAGGGCGAAGGATGACTCCCCAGAATAACCCCTGCTCACCCTCTAGGTGCGTGGTGCGAGCAGTCTAGGCTAAGTCTCAGGCGTACACGGTTAAGCAAATGCAATTACACATACAGTAAACCCCTTGCATGCACCACAAACGGACACCAATCAGGAAGTATATAAAAATAAGCTTTTATGTAGTTTCAGCAGATTCAAATACAAGGCCCAGTAACGTTGAACTGATGGGGCCACAATTCTCGGAAATACGGTCAAGTTCTCTTGGTTTTACGGAAAGTTCTTTAGGCGGGCACAAGGTAACTGTAGGCCTCAGCGCACTTTGTGCTGAGGCAGCGCCCAGGGAGCACACAGCAGATGACAGGGAAATAAGAACGTTGCGGACCCTGGATCCGATGCGAGCTCGCGGTCGAGTTCGTAAGTACAGTACCTTGTTTCTTGACGCAAAGGCGAGTGCGGGATTTCAGCGGCTCTTCGACAGAAGAGCGAGGCGGCGTCCGGGGCTCCCACACTTCACGATGGGGGTCTGATCTTCAGGCTCACGACAAGAGCGGGGTGTTGCAGGTGGCGGGTGAACAAAGCGGGGCAGCCGGGCACGCAGATGCGTCCGGGCCGTCCGAGGCTTGGAGATGCTCACAAACGCCGATTCCGGCGGGAGGGTGAAGGTGCACAGCGAGCCTCCAACGAGCGAGGTGACGGGGCAGCCCAGCACAGCGTAGGGGGAGCGGCTCCGATCGAGCGAGGCTCTTCCCAAGGCGGGGGCGGCTAAGCAGTCCTGGTCACGGCTCAGGGAGGGACTGGGCACGAGGGTCACAGCTCCGGCGAGGGAAAGGACACCACAGTCCAGCAGCAGGCGAGTGAAGATCAGGTAGAGCCCAATGGTCCTGGGGCTCAGTTCAGGGGGCAAGCTCAGTTCCAAGCCCTTGGAGATCGTTTTGGAAAAGCACAAGTCTTGAAAGTAAAGGTAAAGTAAAAGTCTTCAGCAACAGTTTCTCTTCTCTCCTTTGGCAGCAAGGTCACCACTGCAGGCCAATCCCCCAGGATAGGGACAGTCTTCCTCCTACAGCTTTCCCGGTGCCTCCTCCTCAGGCAGAGATTCTTCTTGGTCAAAAGCGGATCTAGTTTCTTAGGAGCAGGGCTCCTCTATTTATACCACAAATCTTTTGTTCTCCCAGGCCAGGGGGGCCCTTGCCTAGTTCAGTCCGGTTTCTGAGCACTTTGTTTACGTGATGCAGGCTTCTCCTTTCAGAGTGCAGGGCAGAGTCATCAGACGCTCCACAGGGGGTGGAGCCGGCATCGAGGTAGCGGAGCACTGTCCTATTCAGAACCTAGGAGCACTCCTCCCACCCATCTACCTGTCGATCGTCCTATTCATACCAGGCTACCTAGCCCTGCCCATCTGGGTTCCCCCAGCCCTGTCACTCACACCAGCCAGACATCAGATACACAACACGCAGAGGCGGCTGAAAGGTTTAGGCAAGCAAAGGCCAACTTTCTAAAAGCGGCATTTGCAAACCCGGAATATTAAAATAAACCTTGCGAAAAGATGTACCTTATCATTCCGAGTTCAGGCATACTAAACTCGATCTCCTACCATGTTCCCTGGGTCGGTTAGGATCATAGGGTGTAATAATCCAGGCCGCCCATACTGGCCTATGGGAACAGGGTAGCCTTGCAGTAGTGAACAACAAGATGGCGGTAATTCACTACTAGGACATGCCACGCATCCAGGCTTGTCCTACCTTAGGCGTCCAATGCACCCTGCCCGTGGGCCTACCAGAGGGGTGACTAACATGCAGCTAAGGGAAGGGTTTAGGGACTGGCAAGTGTGGGCACTTGCCGGTCAGCATGTCAGTACCAGACTGCACGCAGGTTCTGCGATGGCAGACCTCGGATATATTTTACCGGCCGCTTCTGTGGGTGGCACAACCAGTGCTGCAAGCCCACCAGCGGTGTTCGTATTTACATGCCCTGGCGCCCCCGGCGCACTTTACTGGGGTCTGACAGTAAATCAAACAATCCAATCATGGAATCCAACCAACATATACAATTTACATAGGGAGCACTCGCACCGTGACACTGGTTGGCAGTGGCACAGCGCGCTGAGCGGCCAACACCATAAAAACACATGAGGCACAGCGACAAAAAGAGGAAGGGAGACTCACGCCAAGGTGCCAGGTCTAACAGTGTGTCTATGGTTTCGAAAATGGTAGTCTGTATTTTAGAGTGGGTGTATCAAAGGTTATATTAGGGTGTGAGGAGGTGCATCAGATTATCAAATGGATGATGTCATCAGTGATGTCATCAGTAATGTCATTTGAGATGTCGTCAGTGATGTCACTGACCATGTCATGAATTCTGTAATATGTGACGTCACCAACAGTGCATTGCAGGGGTGCGATTTATAGTTAGCTTAACTAACTATAATGGCTGAATTTCTCTAGTTTTGTACGAGTGAAATGTCCAACTAACCATAACGTCTCTGAAACCTGTGATTTTTTAGTTAATTTCTAAGGTTTTTTAAATACTAATTTCTAACTATAACGTCCCTGAAACCTGTGTTTTTTTCAGTTAATTTCAAAGGTTTTTTAAATGCAAATTTCTAACTATGCCTACAGAGGTAGGACATGTGCAGAAAGAGGAATAAAGGCACAGAAAGAAGCAATAAAAATGAAGAAAGAGGCAACAGAAGTCCAGAAAGACGAAGAAAAGTGCAGAAAGATGCAAGAGATGTGCAGAAAGAACCAACAGATGTGCAGAAAGAGGCCTTGTTGCAAAGTCATCCGGTGCCCCCAACTTTTTGCTGACTGGTACTGGTGGTAATTGATTCTGACTAACCAGGTCCGGAGCCAGTGCTATGCTGAAAGGCACTTAGAATGCAGTGAAAACACCTACATACACTAGGGTACATTATGGGTTGGTGTAACCCTGTGATTGGCATGACCTCATCACCCCACCAGCAGTGCACCACAAGGTGCTTTTGCACACTGGTGTAAAAAGGGGCGTGGCCTCAGACCCCCTCTCTGCAAACCAGCTATGTGGCACTTACTGTTGGTACCTGGTTGGCTAATCATGCAGGGGAGGGGCGGGGCCTCCGGCGAGCTTCCAGTTTCTTTGTTTTTCTTTTTTAAGGGAGGGGGCCACTTTTGGCCCCGGGACCCCACCATCCAGGGCCTGGCAGCCATTTTTTTTAATTACAGGGGACGGTTTCGTTTATTTGGGAGGAGGGCCACGTGGCCCTAATCCTCAGACCAATTATGGTCCCGGGGACCCCATCCCCCGGGGACGGCCTTTCCCTTTTTTTATTACAGGGGAGGGGGATTGCGTGGCCCCCCTCCCGGGCCACTTCTGGCCCTGGGGTCCCCATCCCCAGGGGCTTGGCCTCTCCGTTGGGGATCGTGGGGGAGCCCCAATGCCCCCATGGTCCAGCCGGCTCCCTGCCTCCTGCACAAGGGGAGCTGTTGACATGTAGCTCTCCCAGTGCAAAAGCAATCTGCTTTGGTATTTGGAAGCGAGAGCAGGAAAACCAAAGCAAGTTTGCTATGACAGGGCAGGAGCTGTGCTCCTGCCCTGTCATAGCAAACAGCAATGTCCTGGGGGTCGGCACCCTGGAACATTGCAGGTGCCAGGCCTGAGGGGGGGCCCGCAAGGCCTGCCAAATAATTGAAGTAAGCCCTGGGGAGGTGGGGCTTGAGGGGGTCTGTGAGGCCCCCCACCCACATTTAATAAAAAAAATGCATGGAAGCCCCAGGGAGGTGGTGGTCCCCGGGGCAGCGGGGGGGCCGCGTGCCCCCGCGGCCTCAGGACTTGGGGGGCCTGGAGGCCCTCCTGCATATAATAAAACAGTACCCCGGGGACTTGGGGCCCTGCATATAATTAAAGAAAGCCCCAGGGAGGTGGGAGACCCCAGGGCTGTGGGGCCCCTGTGGGCCCCTACACACATTAGAAATATTGCATCAGGACCTAACCCACCCGGAGGCTATCAGATAACGAAGCGCGGGAGCCCCCGCTTAATTTTTTACATTTTCTCTGCAGGATTTGCGCACCCAGCGCGAATTCTGCTGATTTCTTTTTTTTTTTTAAATGCTTTTGTTTTGGGCCTGGGGGTCCCACAGAGCAGGCCTAGGGGTTCAGGGTGTTTCTACCCACCCCATTTTCTTGGATTTTTTATCCTTTTTTCACTTTTTTTCTTGTGACTTGGTTTGAACAAGTTACAAGGTGACTGTCAACACTTCCTGGTTTGGAGTGATGACAGCCAATCAGTAGAGATCGTGCTTGGGAGGGTTCGTGAACCCTTCTCGGTGCTCAGATATCGATATTTTTTATTTTTATAATTTCTCAGCAACTACTAGACAGATTTACACCATTTAAAAAAAAAAGCCTGAGAACCAAGAGCTACCTTTTTGCCACATTTGGCGTAATTCCGTTCAGCAGTTCGAGCTGTAGCCTGTAATAAAATGTTCTATGGAAGTTAGTATAATAGAGAAAAACACATTTTGTGACACCCCCCTTTTTCCTCGGCTCCCGCTTGACGAATCACCCTAATATTTTAAAGATAGGAGCTGACCTGAGTAAACCTTTTTTGGAACATTTCGCTAGGATTCGTCAAACGGCATCAAAGATATTGGCAAAAGGAAAAACACTTTTTGAATACAAACGAGGTTCTAACTATAACTACCTACTGGCGACCGCCAGTAGGTAATATATATATATATATATATATATATATTTTCACTGAAAAAAACATAGGTTTCAGGGACGTTATAGTTAGAAATTAGCATTTAAAAAACCATAGAAATTCACTGATAAAAATCTCAGGTTTCACGGACGCTATAGTTAGTTGGACATATCACTCATACAAAACCAGAGAATTTGGCCGTTATAGTTAGTTGAGCTGACTATAACTCGCGCCCCCACAATGCACTGCTGATGACATCACATATTACATCACTCATTAAATGGTCAGTGACATCACTGATGACATCACTGATGACATCTCAAATGACATCACTGATGAAATCACTGATGACATCATCCAGTGACAGAGTCTTCTAAATAGTTTAAGAATGGTATGTATATAAACGCCACGGTGTATTCAAGAATGAGTGGGTGTATTAGTGTCTGAATGAATCATTTAGCAGGTGCATGGCTGACTGTATAAGTGAGTGATTAAACATGTTTTAGTGAATGTAGGAGAGTAGGATCTGCTTCACATGTTTACCCCCACTTTTTGCTGGTGTTTTACTGTTTTTTCGACTTTAGTCTGGATGGGACCCTGCTATTCAGGGCCCCAGCCTAGCTGCTTCCTCTCTAAAATGATTCAATGTACTTTAGGTACAGTTCAGATTGGATCTGAGGTGCCCTTATAAGTCCCTAGTATATGGTATACTATGTACCCAGGGCATAGGTCCCCCAGAAGCCTACCAGTTCTGAAGCATGTATTATGCCACCTCTGGAAAGCCACCCAAAATGACACCACAGGTCTGCTACTGCAGCCCGGGTAAGGTGGTGCATGCACCCCTTACAGAGATATAGGTTCACTATATCTCACCATATACACACATATAAACCTATAAGTCACTTCTATGGCAGGCCTTTTCAATCCTGAAGGCAGAGTGCTTGGTTCTTATGTGAGAGGGTGCCCCTGCATGAGCGGAGACCTTTCTCTGATGCTGTTTGTAGTGCAGCCTGACCATATACTCTTAAGCGCATTATAACCAAATGATAAATGCTTACTTTAGACTGGCTGCACAGAAACATATTGTGTTTGGTGTCAAACACCTTGGAATCATACCCCCACACCAGTAGCTAGTGTGGGAGTATGATCTCACCCTTCAAGAGGGAGAGACATGACAGCACTGGTATACCCGGTAGAAACTTAATAGAGCCCTGGCATCACAAAATGGATGCTGCAGCCAAAGACACGGGTCTGGCCTCCCGCTGCTGACCGAAACTCCAGCATCGGAGGCCTGGACAATAAGTTTTCTGTCACAGGGAGGCGTAACCACCTCCCAGACAGGCTTATGTGTATTAGGGCTGGGTGGGAGCACTCTCTGAGTGCTTTGAAGTCCTGCACTGGGGGCACATTTGGTGTCCCTGTGCATAGTCCATCTCAAACCGGTTTGGGGCTTCCAGCCCCTGATCTGGTGTGAAACTGGACAAAGGAAATGGGTGTAGCCACCCCTCTTTCCAAACTCTCACATAGGTGGGTCCCCAGAGTATGTCCAACCCCCTACCTTAGTATAAGTATGGGACCCCAGTCCTTAGGACTTTATATTACCCTGGACGAAACTCTGAAGCTGAATCCTGGACCTTCAACACTCTGCTCAAAAACAGAGGACCGAAGAAATCTCCCTTGGGGTCAAGGAGTGACTCCTCTGCTTGGCAGGCACCAATGAAGCAATGTGCCTGTCTGCATCATCGAAACTCCCGCCGGACTCCAAAGTATTTTCAGCCCAGGAAGAGGATTTCCTGACAACTCAGAGGCCGACCCAAGTCCCCAGCAAAGCTGAGACCTGCAGCCATCGTAAATAGCGTGGAACCGGAACTCCTGGACACCGTGCATTTCTGCAAGTGCATTGACTTCTCGACGTCTCTTGAAGTTATGCTTGGGCTGACTTGTAGCCCCCACCTCGAGCACTGAATCTACTGAAGATTGTTGGCCTGGTCATTCCGAGTGTCCCGTCATTTTGTGTTTCATCTTGAGGTCCCTTTGCGATCCCTGGTCCGTTGACTGGTGGGTCCCTGGGGGGGTAACTTTGCATTTCCTTGGGCTTTCCTGATTGCTCCAGACATGCCCTGACTCCCATCCAAGTCTTGAGACCCACAGACCTTGCTGGTGTGCACCAAAGCATCTTTCTTGTTTCTGCATGGGTTGATGTTGCCAAGGCTTGCTGTGTCCAATCCGGGCACTGACGCTGCAGCACTCGACATCCTTTGTGGCAAAGCTTAAATCCAGCTCCTCGTTGTCCTCGATGCCTCCTGGACCTCGTGGCTGAAGATTCAAGCTTCACCTCCTTCACCTGAAATCACCCAACATCGGTGGGCATCTGCTCATTGCCTTCCTGGTCACTGGCAAGTGACCCAAACTCTGTCCCCTCTGTTTCAGGTTCTTCTCATCCTCGATCCAGGCTTGGATCTCTTCGGACACTTCGCATCTTCATAGCAGCAGCACTTCTTCGCCAGCTCCCATTGAAATCGATGACATGCCACCTATGCACTCGGTTTCCTTGGGTGAGGTAACACGAGTACTCCGGAGCTCCCGAGGGTGCTAGCCCTAGAACTTCCTAAGTCCAAAAGGGTTTGGTCCTGACTCATTTCTAAATTTCCCTAATCTTTAAAAGTCTAACCGCGACTTTCCCCATAGAAGCTAACGGGAGCTCGCAGCTGTATTCACACACTGCACACGGCCCCTGTGGGTCCCCTGTGTCACTACCTTGGGTGGTTCCTTGGGGTCCCAGTAATTCTACAGGCTCAAGGCCTTGTGTCTAGCTAAGTCGTGGTTCTTATACCACTATTTTAGTATATGGTTTTTCTCGCCCGTAGGGCCTGACGTGTATTTGTGCTATTTTACTGTGATTATTGAAGTGTAACTTATGTGTTTTGACCTCTCGCCTCATAAAGAGAGTAGTAGGGTGTGTTTAGTGATAAATACATCTATTTTATATAAATACCTGGTGTGGATATCTTTCATTTAGTGACTCAAGAGATTATAGATTGGTAAAACAAGCTGCTTTACATTCCTTCAGCTCTCCATAGCTACCACTAGGATAGCTTTCAATAAAGGTTGTCTTGTCTTTAACCTATAACCAATAAGGGGTTGTTTGGACTGATACAAGGTGCCCACTAGAACTAGTGTACAGCATATATCAGGCCAACTTCTCACATTGGTGTGCAGCTTGTGTGATTTCAGCTTGCTATTGTTTTACCAGATAATCTCAATTGAGTAACTAACTGAAAACCACTAAAGGTACCCTAGGTACATATAATACAAGCTTTAGAATACAGTAAGTTCTTCTGAACTTAGAGTTATGTGTTAAGGGATAGCACAGCCTTTCTACAACTCAAGAGAGTTTAGTAGGCCACACTAGAGTAGGTAGTGCAATACACCACATCACACAAGTGATGTCTTCAAGGCCGGGAACCAGTAGGTCCTTGACAGAAGCCAATGGTCTTCAAGACTCCCAGTATGATAGACTCCCATTCATGGAACTGAGAGCATTATTTACAACTAGGAAACTGAAGACAGGCAAAATTCCAACCACCCAGCATCTCATACAGGTACTCAGGCTGGATGACCTTAGCAGATCTTTAGGAATTGGTGGGGTAGGCAGAGTGGGTGGGACAGCACCTGAGGAAAGGCCTAGGGGTGAAATTCCCCATGACCTGACCTCTGAGGCTGGCCAGGCAGATAATCATGATCTGGACCTGGAAAATCCAGTTCCCCTAGACAGTGATGGGGAGGACCAAAATGGACCCCTCTTTGTCCCTCCTGGGAGAGTTGGTGGTGGGCCAAGAAAGTCACAATCTCCCTCATTGGAGTCTAACCATTCTAACTCATCAATAGGGACCTCAATCTCCTCTCATAGGAGGGAAACCTCTCAGGAGAGAAGGGAGAGACTGCTTAAGTATGAGGAAGCTCAGCTTGAAATCAGAAGTTAGGTAGCCCTAGATAGGGAGGCCCTAGAGCTCTACAGAGCTAGAAAAAAGATGGGACTAGAGTCCCATGGTGGCAGCAAAATCCCTAGAGATACGGAAAGGTCTCATGACCATAGAAACCTGAATAAGATTGTCCCTCCCTACCAGAGTGGGGATGACATCCACAAATGGATAACTGCACTGGAAAGGGCCTGTAAAGTACAAAGAGTCCCCCAGGAGCAGTGGGCAGCAATCTTATGGCTCTCCTTTGCAGATAAAGGTAGAGATAAACTCCTCACTGTTAGAGAAGAGGAGTCAGATGATTACAACAGTCTGAAGAGTGCCTTAATTGATGGGTTTGGCCTAACCACTGAGCAATACAGGTTAAAGTTCAGGGATACCCAAAAGGCACAGACTCAGGACTGGGTAGACTTTGTAGATTGTGCTACTAAGGCTCTGGAAGGTTGGTTGCTTGGCAGTAAAGTGCATGACTATCAAGGATTGTACAATTTGATTATGAGGAAGCAGATCCTTAATAATTGTCAGAATCAGATGTTGCACCAGTATCTGGTAGACTCAGATCTGAACTCTCCCCAAGAATTGGGACATAAGGCAGAAAAGTGTGTCAGCACCAGGGTGAGGCAGAAGGTACAGAACCAAAGTGGTGAACCCAAGAAGCAAGATCCTAAAAACTCTGATAAGGGTGTGGAGAAGGGTAAAGACCAGAAGTCTTCACAGGGCCCCCAAAAATCTTCTTCAAATACAGTCTAACAAGGGAAAAAGCCAAAAGAAACCTTGGTGTAAAATCTGTAAACAGAAACCTCACTGGACCAGTGACTGCACCAAGTCCAAATAATCTACTCCAGCCACCATTGCCCCTAAGACAGCTGTCCCCCCTGATACAGATACAATAGGTGGTGGAAATGTTCAGAATAAGGGTGTAGTAGGGTTGACCCAGGGTTCTGAGATGGACTCTGGCCTAGTCAGAGTTCCAACTCAGGCTGTGGTTGCCTGTGATGGGGGCTTGGATATGTCCCCCTTTGTGAGTCCCAGTAATCTGGGCAAATACAGACAACAGCCTTTAATAAATGGAGTAGAGGCTTGGGCATTCAGGGACATTGGAGCAAGTGTCACAATGGTGACAAAAGATCTTGTGGACCCTGGGCAGATTATACTTGGTGAAATGTACCAAGTGATCAATGCTAGCAATGTCAGAACAGACCATTCTCTGGCAGTTTTTAACTTCTCCTGGGGAGGGGTAACTGGCCTTAAGAAGGCTGTGGTAAGTGCAGACCTACCAGTACAGTGCTTGCTTGGCAATGATCTAGAGACTTCAGCTTGGGCTGAAGTGGAGCTCAGGACACATGTGTGAGAAGATGACCTGGTAAATGCTGTCCACTAATTATAGTTGGCACCTTGTACCAGTCCAAACATCCCCTTATGGTGAGTAGGTTAAGCACAACCTTTATTGAAAGCTATCCTAGTGGTAGCTATGGAGAGCAGCCTTCAGGCTAAGTCTTGAAGGAATGTAAAGCAGCTTGTTTTACCAGTCTATAATCTCTTGAATGATCAAATGAAAGGACAACTACACCAGACATATATTTAAAATATATGTATTTAAGATAAAACACACCCCTCTAGTCTATTTATGAGACTGGAGTTCAAAGTACTTAAATTACAAGTTAGCAATCAACAGTAATAGCACAAATAATAAACGTTTTGGCCCTAGGGGCGTTCCAAACCATATACCAATAAAGTGGTATAAGAGCCACGTCTGAGCTAGACACAAGGCCTAGAGCCTGTAGAATTGCTGGGACCCCAAGGAACCACCCAAGGTAGTGACACAGAGGACCCACGGGGGCCGCGTGCAGTGTGAGAACACAGCCTTGGGTTCCCGTTAGCTTCTATGGGAAATGTCGCGGATGGAAATTAAAAGATTAGGGACACTTAGAAATTAGTCAGCACCAAACCCTTTTGGACTTAGGAAGTTCTAGGGCTAGCACCCACTGGAGCACCAGAATACTCGTGTTACCTCACCCAGGGAAGCCGGGAGCATAGGTTTCTTTTGGTGTCAGGTCTTGTTGTCAATTTCGATGGAAGCTGGCGAAGAAGTGCTGCTGCCGTGGAGAGGAGAAGTGTCTGAAGCGATCGAAGCCTGGATCTAGGATGGAGGGAACCTGAAAGCAGAGGGGACAGAGTCTGGGTCACTTACCAGTGACCAAGGGCACGATAGACCAATGCCCACAGATGTCGGGTGCTTCAGGTGAGTTGATGGGTGTCTTGACTCTTCAGCCACGAGGTCCAGGAGGCGCCGATGACAACCAGGAGCTAAAGTCGTTCTGTCCCACGAAGTCTGTTGAGTGCTGCGGTATCAGCGAACCGTTTGGACCCAACAAGCCTTGGCAACAGCAAGTCACTGGGAATCAGAGAAAGGACTGCGGTGCAGACCAGCAAGGTCTGGGGGACTCACCCAGCAAGGGTAAGTCAGGGTATGTATGGAGCAATCAGGAAAGCCCAAGTAGAAGAGGAATTGCCTTTGTGGGGACCCACTAGCCAACAGGCTAGTGATCGTGAAGGAGCTTCAAGCAGTCGCACTTGAAACTGGCCAACGGGTCACTCGTGGAGTGGAGGCCAGCAACCTTTGGTGCAGGAGGTGCTCAAGGCTGGGGCTACAAAGAGCCCAAAGCACAACTTCAAGGAAGACAAGGAAGATAGTGTTGCTGCAAAAGTTTGCAGTGTGCAGGGGTCCCGGTTCCACGTCACCCTCGATAGCCACGGGCCTCAGCTTTGCTGTGGACTCAGGGTAGCCTCGGGGAAGTCTGCAAATCTACATCTGGTAATGCAAAGTCTTCGGCATCCGGTTGAAGCTTCAGTGACGCAGACCGGTCAGTTACTCCTTTGGTGCCTGCCAAGCAGGGAAGTCATTCCTTGACCCCAAGGGAGATTTCTTCAGTCTTCTAGTCAAAGTAGAACATCGACGGTCCAGGGTATATGTTGCAGAGTTTCGTCCAGGGTAATATAAAGTCGCAAGGACTGGGTTCCCATACTTATGCTAAGTCTGGGGGTTGGACATACTCTAGGGACCCACCTATGGGAGGGTTTGGAAAGAGGGGTGGTTACACCCATTTCCTTTGTCCAGTTTTGTGCCAGAGCGGAGGCAGGTAGCCCCTGCAACCAGTTTGAACTGGACTATGCACAGGGACACCAAGTGTGCCCCCAGTGCAGGACTTCAGAGCACCAGAGAGTGCTCCCGCCCAGCCCCAATACACATCTGCCTGTCTGGGGAGGTGGTTACACGTCCCTGGGACAGGAAACCTATTGTCCAGGCCTCCCCTGCCGGAGTTTCGGTCAGAAGCAGGAGGCAAGACCCGTGTCTGTGGCAGAGGCATCCATTTTGTGATTCCAGGGCTCAGGAAAGTCCTACCGGGTTAGAATAGTGTGCACAGGTCTCTCTTCTAGAAGGGTGGAATGCTACCCCAGCCACCAGAACTGGTGGAAGGGTAGTATTCCAAAGCGTTTGACACCAAACACGACATGTTTCCGTGCACCATCCCAAAGTTAGCATTTACCGCGAGGTTATAAGGCACTTAAGATTATATGGTCAGGCTGCACCACAAATAGCATCAGAGGAGATACTCTTAATGCAGCAGAGGGGCTCTGCTCATGCAGGGGCACCCTCTCACATAAAAACCAAGCACTCTGCCTTCAGGATTGTTAAGGCCTGCCATAGGAGTGACTTATAGGTTTTATATGTGTGTGCAATGGTAGTGATATAGGTAGCCTATACCACTGTAAGGGGTGCAAACACCACCTTACCAGTGCTGCAATAGCAGACCTGTGGTGCCATTTTGGAGTGTTTCCCAGGGGTGGTATAATAAATGCTTCAGCCCCTGGTAGGCCTCTGAGGTACCTATGCCCTAGGTACATAGTATACCATATACTAGGGGCTTATAAGGCACTCCAGAATCCAATTAGATATCTACCTAATGTATATGCAAACCATTTTAGAGAGGAAGCAGCTAGGCTGTGGTCCTGATTAACAGGGCCACAGCCAGACTAAAGTCGAAAAACAATGAAACACCAGCAAAAAGTGGGGGTACCCATGTGAAGCAGATTCTACTCTCCTACACCCTACGTTGTCCAAACACCACTGCACTGCTCTAAACCGTGAAACACCAGCCCCAGCAAGACCCCCTACACTGCCCCAACACCACTGCACTGCCCTAAACCCTGAAACACCAGCCCCAGCACGACCCCCTACGCTGCCCGAATATCACTGCACTGCACTAAACCCTGAAACACCAGCCCCAGCACGACCCCCTACACTGCCTGAACACCACTGCACTGCCCTAAACCCTGAAACACCAGCCCCAGCACGACCCCATACACTGCCCAAATATCACTGTACTGCCCTAAACCCTAAAACACCAGCCCCAGCAAGACCCCCTACAGTGCAAGAACACCACTGCACTGCACTAAACCCTGAAACACCACCCCAGCAAGACCCCCTACAGTGCAAGAACACCACTGCACTGCCCTAAACCCTGAAACACCACCCCCTGCATGACACCCTACACTTCCCGAACACCACTTCACTGTCCTAAACCCTGAAACACCACCCCTGCACGACCCCCTACACTGCCCGAACACCACTGCACTGCCCTAAACCCTGAAACACCATCCCCCGCACGACCCCCTACACTGCCCGAACACCACTGTTCTGCCCTAAACCCTGAAGCTCCACCCCCAGCAAGACCCCCTAAACTGTCCAAACACCACTGCTCTGCCCTAAACCCTGAAACACCACCCCCAGCAAGATGCCCTACACTGCCCGAACACCACTGCACTGCACTAAACCCTAAAACATCAACCCGGCACGACCACCTACACTGCCCGAGCACCACTGCACTGACCTAAACCCTGAAACACCACCCCCAGCAAGACCCCCTAAACTGCCCGAAAACCACTGCCCAAAACCTAGAAACACCACCCTCTACACTGCCAAAACACCACTGCACTGCCCTAAACCCTGAAACACCACCCCCTACACGACCCCCTACACTGCCCGAACACCACTGCACTGCCCTAAACCCTGAAGCACCATCCCCAGCACGACCCCCTACACTGCCCGAACACCACTGTTCTGCCCTAATCCCTGAAACTCCACCCCCAGCAAGACCAATAAAGGAAATCATTACGAGAGCATGGGGCAAATTAGATATCAAAATTCTTGAATCCTCTCTCATTGACACTATGTATACAGCACCACTGGACATTGAAGAGGCCACGTGTACTTATAACAGCTGGCTAATGGATGCCTGTTTTAAAATGGCACCTCCAAAAAAATGGATACCGAAAAGGGCCTCTCCCACTGCCCCTTGGTACACAGGAGAGCTCAGGGAGAAAAAACTGTTATGTAAACAGGCTGAATGGATATGGCGGAAGAACTATGCCATGCCGGATAAATCAGATTATAAATTAACCATTTCTAATTATAAACAAGCTCTGATGGCGGCTAAGAAAGAATACTTCTGTACCCAAATTATTAACGCTAAATCCGACACTAAAGAGCTGTTTAAAACGGTTATTAAACTATCAAATCCTAGGTTGCCGAGTGACTCTGTTGCTCCGGATTTTTGCAACGTCATCGGGGCGTTCTTTCAATCTAAAGTTGAGTCAATCTTTATCTCTCTGTCAGATCCGATTGATCTAAATGATGTCAAAATGGAAGTCTCTCATCTCCCTGCTACCACCTTGGACTGCTTCTCTCCTTTGCAAATTGAGGACACCGTGAAACTTATGAATAGTATTAAATCTGGTGCCCCGAGTAATCCCTGCCCCACATGGATTATTAAACAACTAGCTGATACCACTTGCAGGGTCTTGACACCCTTACTTAATGGCATAACTCAATCTGGTCTTTTTCCAAATGTCTGGAAAAAAGCTTCAGTGCTTCTGCTACTGAAAAAGCAGTCTCTTGATCCTAAGGACCCTTCAAACTATCGTCCTAACTCTAGACTCCCACTACCAGCCAAAATATTGGAAAAAGCCATAAATAGGCAACTTGGGGGCATATCAACAACAACCGGCGATAATTATCGCTCAGCGCTATTAGCGTGAGGATAATTATCGCCGGCTAGCGTGAATTTTTATCGCTGAGATAGCGTGCTATTAGCAACGCTTATCTCAATAGCGATAAAAATCTACACGCTAACAGGCTAACGTGAGATTATCGCTGGATACCCAGCGATAATCACACGTTACCTTGTTGATAGGGACAGGCAAACTTAGCCATGATATCCTCCTTCCATAGGATATCATGGCTAAGTCTGAAAAATAGCAGATGTATAAAAGCAGCGTTAACCGCGGTTAGCGCTGCTTTTTTTGTCTCTAACAGGGTTAGCGACATTCTTGATAATAGGAGAAATGTCGCTTAGCGACATTTCTCCTATTATTTTACTCTGGAACGCCCCCTTTGCATCTCATTAGAGATGCAAGGGGAAGCGTAGAGTAAAAGGGTGCTAACATGCAAATTTGCGTGTTAGCACCCTGTTGTTGATAGGGTGCTAGTTTTATCTCTGCTTTTTTGGCTTTTAAAGCCAAAAAAGCAGAGATAAAGCCCTTGTTGATATGCCCCTTAGTGACTTCCTCCAGCACAACAACTTGTTGGACTCCTCACAATATGGCTTCAGAGCTCTCCATAGCACTGAGCTGGCGCTCCTTAATTCTACAGAGGAGATCAGAGAGGTGATGGACAAGGGAGGCAACGCGATGCTGATTCTCTTAGATTTATCTGCGGCCTTTGTTACCGTGCATCCCACGGTATTACTGAATCGGCTATCAGAGATCGGAATTAGAGGTCAAGCATGGAATCTGCTCAACTCCTTTCTTAAGGACAGGGTACAAACCGTTGAACTCAATGGTAATACCTCTGAACCCTTTTCTCTGCCTTGTGGGGTGCCGCAGGGATCATCTCTTAGTCCCACTCTCTTTAATATCTACGTGGCACCCCTGGCTGGTATTATGTGAGAAGTTGGCCTGATGTATGATGTCACTAGTTCTAGTGTACACCTTATATCAGTCCAAATACCCTTATGGTGATTGGTTGTAAAGTCAACCTTATAGACCAGCTATCCTAGTGGTAGCATGGACAAGAGCAGTCTTAGGCTAAACTCTGAATGGCATGTGAAGCCAGCTGTGATACCATATATAATCCCTTGAATACCAAATGAAAGGACACCACAACAGATATATATATAAAGTAAAGTGTATTTATTCTAGTCAAACCCTCAGCACTCTTTATGAGATTAGAGGTAAGTACAACACAGTCTTATTTAAGCATACATTAAGTCACACAGGTAAGTAATACAGTTAGGCCCTAGGGGCCACGCAAACCATATACTAAGTAAGTGGTATAAGAACCACTGTCACGGAAACAGAATAGGCCTAGGCCTAGGGAATCGCTGGGGCTACACTACACTAGCGTTAGAGTAGCTAGGAAGTTGAGACTTGAAAACTAGACACTAGGATAGTCACTATCCTGATGAGCACCGGAGTACCCAAGTTACCTAGCCCACAGGCTGCGGGTGCATAGGGGTGAAGCTGCGTCGTTTTCGTCGTCGACTCCTATGGATGCCTGAAGAAAGATGCTGACAGGCAGTCAGTGAAGAGTGTCCGGTGGATCCCAAGGCTGGGATCAAGAAGAGAAGAAACCTGCAAGCAGAAGGGACAGAGTCAAGGTCACTAGCCAGTGACCACGTGGAACCAGGAAGGAACCAGGCGATGTCGTGAAGATTGCAGGTGAAGGTGAAGCTTGTCGCTGCAGCCAGGAGGACCAGGAAGCGTCGAGGACGACCAGGACCAGGAGGCGAGCTGTCCCACGAAGGCTCTTGCTGTCGGCGGCGTCGAAGTTGGACTAGGACTCACCAAGCCTTGGCAAGCGGAACCCACGAAGAACGAAGGACTTGCTTCTGGTGCAGACCAGGAAGGTCTGGGGTGCTTCTTCTTTGCAGAGAAGCGGGAGCCAGTCTGGAGGAGCCAAACCAGCGCAGAAGATTTCAGGGTGCGTCGTCACAAAGGCCACTAGCCAGCGGGCAAGCAACCGGACAGACGCGGCAAGCAGGAAAATGCTGAAGGGCCCCACGCAGGACTCGTGGAGTGTGGGGGGCTGATCTTCGGTGCAGATGGTGCTTGGGGTTGGGGCTTCTCAATCCCCGGTGCACAACTTCGAGGGTACCTCAGAAGCTGCGCTTTAAGTTACTAGCCACTTTTTCCAGGTAGCCGGTCCCACGTCGCTCGTCGCCTCCACGGATCTCAGCTCTGCTGTAGATGTGGATCAGGGTCGGAGAAGTCTGGAAGTCAAGGCTCTGGTCAGGCTCTGCAGTCGGTTCCTCGTAGAACGTGGGCAAAGCAAAGGGTAGTCTCTTGATGGTGCCTGTTTGCACAGGGTAGCCACTCCTTGGCTACAAAGGAGATTCTTCAGTCTTCTTCTTTCGTCGAATGTCGAAGGTCCAGAGTTTCTGTTCAGTTTTGCAGGTTCAGGATAATCTAAAGTCTTGAGGCCCAACTCCCACTCTTATACTAATCTGGGGGGCTGGGATACCTGCTAGGTCACGCCTTATGGGTGGGACCTGGGAGGGGGTGGTTACACCCACTTCCCTTTGTCCAGTTTCGCGCCAGAGCTGGGGCTGGAGTGCCCCAGCGCCGGTTTGAACTGGACTATGCAAGGAACACCTTGTGTGCCCCAGGCATGTCCCATTCCTTTCAGCCCACCCTGCCCCAATACACTAAAGGCTGTCTGGGGAGGTGCTAGCACCTCCCCAAGCAGGAAACCTATTGTCCAGGCCTCCCTGGCTGGGATCACTCCCAGCAGCAGGAGGTCAGACTTGTGTCTGTGGCAGCAGCATCCATTTTGTGATGCTGAGGCTTTGGTTAGAGTTAAACAGCAAAGTAGGATTTTAACATGTCTCTCCCTCTAGAAGGGAGGAATAATATCCTCATCACCAGAAACGGTATGGGGGTATTATTCCAAAGTGTTAGACACCTTACACGACATGTTTTGATAAAGCCATACCATAGTTACCATAACCGTTTAAGATTATAAGGCACTTTAAGAGTATATGGTAGGCTATATCATAGAACAGCTATAAGGACTTGGTTCCGAAAGCTGCAGACAGGCTCAGCTCATGCTAGAGCACCATCTCACATGTTACCAAGCACTCTGCCTCCAGGATTGTTAAGGCCTGCCATAGGAGTGACTGATAGGTACACATGTGTCTATATATAAGGGTAGATATAGGCATACTATATCTAAGCAAGGGGTGATTACACGACCTTGCCCCAGCTGAGTGATCAGCCAGTTGTGTCTGATTGGAAGGCCAGACCAGGGGTGGCATAATACATGCTGCAGCCCCTGGGAGGCCTAGGGTACACCTATGCCCTGGGTACCTAGGGTACACTGTACAGGGTCCAATAAGGTGATCCTTACCAATTGGGAATGTACCTAGGGTACATGGAGTCCATTTTAAAGAGAGAGCAGACAGCCTGAGACCCTGAATGGCAGGATCTCAGGCCAACTAAGTCGAAAAACCAGCTAGACACTAGGCAAAAAAGTTGGGGGTAACTATAGTCAGATATCCACCTTCCTACATATTATCAGAGCTTTTGGATTTCAGCTTACCTCCTACGTGGATGACACTCAAATTGTACTGTCAGTGAAGGAGGGAGCTGAAAAAGAAACTGGAGCACGCTTCTCAGACTGCATGGCGCTATCTCCAGATGGATGTCGGCCAATTGCCTCAAGCTGAATTCAGCTAAAACTGAGGTTCTGAGATTTGGCAATAACCCCTTGATGTGGACATCAGATTGGTGGCCTGCGGATCTTGGTCTCTGTCCCACACCCCGTAGGAAAGCCAAAACCAAAAACCTGGGCGTGGTGGTAGACGAAAAACTCAATATGGGAGACCAGGTCAGCAAGGTGATATCTGGATGCTCGCTGATATTGAGAATGATCAGGAAAATCAGGTTCTTTCTCTCCAAGGGGAACCTAAGAACTGTGGTGACTGCATTGATATATTCACGTCTCGACTATTGTAATAGTCTTTATGTCAACATTCAAGCTCAACATCAACATAGGCTCCAAACTATTCAGAATGCCGCAGCCAGACTGTTAACCAAGACCTCTAGGATGGTCTCAGTCAAAGGAGAACTCAAAAAGCTACACTGGCTCCCTATTCATTTGAGATCTAGATTCAAGGCTCTATGTACTGTGTTCAGAGCCTTGAACAGGACAGGCCCACAGTTTTTAAGAAACAAGTTTTCCTGGTACATCCCACCCAGAACCCTTAGCTCAATGGGCACAAAACTAGTGAAAACCCCTAGCTTCAAAAAAGTCAACTGGGGAGGTAGAAGCTTTTTAACCAGTGCGTCCAGATTCTGGAATGAACTTCCTTTTTCACCAAGAAACTCCCCTGACATTAGTGTGTTCAGGAAGGGTCTCAAGACTTGGTTCTTCTCTCAGTTTTAGTCATGTTATCTGCTTAGGTAGTCAATGCTCAGCGCCAGGACACTGGAATGGTAATCGCGCGCTTTATAAATTCTAATAACATAACATAACATAACATAACCCCCTAACCTGTCCAAACACCACTGCTCTGCCCTAAACCCTTAAACACCACCTCCAGCAAGACGCCCTCCACTACCCGAACACCACTGCACTGCCCTAAACCTGAAACACCACCCCCAGCACAATCCCCTCCACTGCCCGAACACCACTGCACTGCCCTAAACCCTGAAACACCATCCCCAGCAAGACAACCTACACTTCCCGAAAACCAATGCACTGTCCTATACCCTGAAACACCAGCCTCAGCAAGAACCCTGTTAGAAATGGGTGTCTCTAGTTGGCACAGGTATGCACTTGTGACAAGCAGGGACTCTCAATTCTAAGTCAGGTTAAGGGGATCACCCTTTCAAATAACCCCTGCTCACCCTTTCGGTAGTGTGGCGCAAGCAGTCAAGACTATTCTCAGGGCGTCATAGGTTAAGCATTTGTGAACACATACAGTAATACAATGACACACCACAAATGGACACCAGTCAAGGTTATATCAAAAATAGGTTTCTTTATGTAAGGCTTAGCACAAGACCAGAATAACGTTTAAAATTACCACAGTATTATTTTAAAGTTCAATGTTCTTGCAAAAAGGCTTAAAATGTAAAAATAGGCTTCTTTTACTCAATTCTGCTTCTTTTCAGGTTTTGTACAGTTCGTACCTGGGTGTACGACTCGTCAGCGTTAAAAACAAAGAAAGTACGAGTCAAACAATCGGTGCGGACTCCGGGGTCCGGGACGTTCACACTGCGGTGCGAACAGAACAAAGTACCTTAAGTATGTGGGGTCCGCGACGGACAGTGCGGGACATGTTGATGGGTCCGGGTCGTAGTTCGGCAGCGTATTCGGTCTGGTCCGGTCGCGGCGTCGGGACGTGGCGTTGGTACGGGGCCTTCAGGGATACGTGCGGATGATCCGGATCAGCTTGCAGAGTCCGTGGTGTCGGCGTTCGGCCCGTACCTTCGGTGCGGATCAGCGGCGACACTTCTCGGCGCCGTACAGCGAACGGGGATGATCAGCGTACTGCGGCTTCTCGGCTCTGAGTACGGCACGGGCAGTACGTTAGCAGCGTACGGACCGCACCTGCAGGACGATGGAGCTTGGGTCCGGCATACAGGGTTCGGCAGCCAGTGATGTACGTCTCGAATCGACGGGGAAGGTTAGGTGCACTGCAGCCGGGAGGGATACGGTGAGAACTTACGCTTTTGGATCAGCATAGATGCACGGTGCCGGGCGGCAAAGACATTGCTTCGCGGCGGATGTAGTACGAGGCGTACTGGGGCCAAATCCAGAGGGAAACAAGCACAGATCGTCCAGGCAACTCAATTTTAGAAGGCAGATGAGTCCAATGGTCCTGGGACTCAGTTCAGGGGGCAAGCTCTTCTTCCAAGCTCTTGGAGATAGATGAAAAACAAAGTGCAAAGTCTCTTTCAGTCTTTTCCTCTCCTTTCTCAGCAAGGCACCAACTGCAGGCCAATCCCCCAGGTCAGGGAAAGTTACTCCTCCTTCAGCTTCTTCCAGGTCCTTCTAGTCAGGCAGAGTTCCTTTGTGGTTCAATCAGGATCTGCTTTCTTAGGAGCAGGGCTCCTACATTTATACCAAGTTTCTTTTGTCTTTGCAGTCCAGGGGGGCCTTTGCATACTCCCAGTCCAGTTCTTTTCAATGACGAGCCCTTTGTTATTGAGACTCTGGCTTCTTCTTTCAGCAGGCAGGGCATAGACATCAGATGCTCCCCAGGGGGTGGAGCCAGCATTGTGGAGGCAGAGCACTGTCCTATTCAGAGTCAAGGTGCACTCCTCCCACCCATCCTGGTGTAATCTTTCTATTCACCACTGGGCAGCCCCAGCCTGTCTCCTGGAACTTCCCAGCCCTGTCACTCAAGCTACACACAAAGAAGATAGCCCTCCCCTCCAGAGGCGGACTGAAATGGTTAGGCACGCAAAGGCTAACTTTCTAAAAGTAGCATTTGCAAACCCAGGATATTAAAATAACCTTTACTAAAAGATGTATTTTATTATTCTGAGTTCAGGCATACTAAACATGAATTTCTACCATGCTTCCTGAGCCTGCTAGGATTATAGAGTGTTATAATCTAGTAGCCCATTCTGGCCTATGGAGAGCAGGTAGCCTTACAATAGTGAAAAACGAAAATGGCTGTAATTCACTATTAGGACATGCCACACACCTCAGGGCATGTCCTACCTTATCCTTACAATGCACCCTGCCCTAGGGCCTACCATAGGGGTGACTAATATGAAGGTAAGGGAAGGTTTAGGGACTGGCAAGTGGGGAAACTTGCCCAGTCAGCATGACAGTACCAGACCGCATGCAGGTTCTGCAATGGCAGCCCTTAGACACATTTTACCAGGCTGCTTCTGTGGGTGGCACAACCAGTGCTGCAAGCCCACTAGCAGCATTTGGATATACAAGCCCTTGGCACCCCTGGTGCACTCTACTAGGGACTGATAGTAAACCAAATAAGCCAAACATGGAAGTCAATTCACATAATACATTTTACCATAGGGAGAGCATATGCACCTTAGCACTGGTCAGCAGTGGTAAGGTGCCCAGATTCATAAAACAGCCAACACCAGGTCAGAAAAAATACAGGAGGAAGGCAAAAAGTTTAGGGATGACCCTGCAAAAAGGGCCAAGTCCAACAAACCCCTACATTGCCCCAACACCACTGCACTGCCCTAAACCCTGAAACACCAGCCCAGCACGACCCCCTACACTGCCCAAACACCAATGCACTGCCTTAAACCCTGAAACATCAGCCCCAGCACAAACCCCTACACTGCCCGAACACCACTGCACTGACCTAAACCCTGAAACACCACCCCCATCAAGACCCCATACAATGCCTGAAAACCACAGCACTAAACCTTGAAACACGACCCACTAAACTGCCAGATCACCACTGCACTGCCCTAATCCCTTTAAATCCACCCCCAGCACATCCCCCTACACTGCCCGAACGCCACTGCTCTGCCCTAAACCCTAAAACACCACCACCAGCACGACCCCCTACTCTGCCCGAACATCACTGTGCTGCCCTAAACCCTGAAATACCACCCCCAGTACAACCCCCTACACTGCCCGAACATGACTGCGCTGCCCTAAACTCTGAAACACCACCCCAGCATGATCCCCTACACTGCCGAACACCACTGCACTGCCCTAAGCCCTGAGACACCAGCCCCAGCAAGACCCCCTACACTGCCCGAACACCAATGCACTGCCCTAAACCCTGAAACACCAGCCCCAGCAAGACCCCTACACTGCCTGAACACCACTGCTCTGCCCTAAACCCAGAAACCCCACCTCCAGCAAGACCTTTTACACTGCCCGAACACCACTGCACTAAACCCTGAAACACCACCCCCTGCACGACCCCCTACACTGCCCAAACACCACTGCACCGGCCTAAAACCTGAAACATCACAACCAGCACGACCCCCAACACTGCCCGAACACCACTGCACTGCCCTAAACTATAATACACCACACCCCAGCACGACCACCTACACTGCCTGAACACCCCTACACTGCCCTACAACCTGAAACACCAGCCCAGCATGACCCCTACACTGCCCAGACACCAATGCACTGCCCTAAACCCTGAAACACTAGCCTCAGCATGAACCCCTACACTGCTCCAACACCACTGCACTGCCCTAAACCCTGAAACACCACCCCGCACACGACCCCCTACACTGCCCGAACACCACTGCGCTGCCCTAAACTCTGAAACACCAGACCCAGCAGGACCCTCTACACTGCCCAAAGACCACTGCACTGCCTTAAACCCTGAAACACCAGCCCCAGCACGAACCCCTACAATGTCCGAACACCACTGCACTGCCCTAAACCCTGAAACACCAGCCCTAGCATGACCCCCTACACTGCCCGAACACCACTGCACTGCCTTAAACCCTGAAACACCACTGCCTGCATGACCCCTACACTGCCCGATCACCACTGCTCTGCCCTAAACCCTAAAACACCACCACTAGCACGACCCCCTACAGTGCCCTAACACGAATGTGCTGCCCTAAACTTTGAAACCCCACCCCCAGCATGATCCCCTACACTGCCGAACACCACTGCACTGCCCTAAACCCTGAGACACCAGCCCCAGCAAGACCCCCTACACTGCCCGAACACCAATGCACTGCCCTAAACCCTGAAACACCAGCCCCAACAAGACCCCCTACAGTGCCCCAACACCACTGCACTGCCCTAAACCCTGAAAAACCACCTCCAGCAAGACCCCCTACACTGCCCGAACACCACTGCACTGAACCCTGAAACACCACCCCCTCCATGACCGTCTACACTGCCCAAACACTACTGCACTTTCCTAAACCCTGAAACACCACAACCAGCACGACCCCCAACACTGCCCGTACACCACTGCTAGCCCTAAACTATAATACCCCACACTCCAGCAAGACCACCTACACTGCCCGAACACACCTACACTGCCCTAACACCTGAAACACCAGCCCCAGCACGACCCCCTACACTGCCCAGACACCAATGCACTGCCTTAAACCCTGAAACACTAGCCCCAGGATGACCCCGTACAATGCCCGAACACCACTGCACTAAACCCTGAAACACCACCCACTGCACGACACCCTACACTGCCCGAGCACCACTGCACTGCCCTTAACCCTGAAACACCAACCCCTGCATAAACCCCTACACTGCCCCAACACCACTGCACTGCCGTAAACCCTGAAACACCACCCACAGCATGACCCCCTACACTGCCCCAACACCACTTCTCTGCCCTAATACACCGGCCCCAGAACGACCCCCTACACTGCCTGAACACCACTGCTCTGCCCTTAACCCTGAAACACCACCACCAGCACGACCCCCTACTCTGCCCGAACACCACTGCTCTGCCCTAAACTCTGAAACACCTCGCCCACCATGACACCCTTTCATTGCCCGAACACCACTGCACTGCCCTAAACCATGAAACACCACCCCAGCACGACTCCCTACACTGCCCGAACACCACTGCACTGCCCTAAACCCTGAAACACCAGCCCCAGCACGCCCCCTACACTGCCCGAACACCACTGCACTGCCCAAAACCCAGAAACACCACCCCCAGCAAGACCCCCTTCACTGCATGAAAACCACTGCACTAAACCTTGAAACACCACCCCCTACACTGCCCAAACACCACTGCACTGCCCTAAACCCTGAAACAACACCCCCAGCACGTCCCCTACACTGCCCGAACACCACTGCTCTGCCCTAAACCCTGAAACACCACCCCCAGCAAGACTTCCTACACTGCCCGAACACCATTTCTCTGCCCTAAACCCTGAAAACACCACCCCCAGCAAGACGCCCTACACTGCCCGTACACCACTTCTCTGACCTAAACCCTGAAACACCACCCCCAGCAAGACCCCCTACACTGCGCGAAAACCACTGCACTAATCCTTGAAACACCACCCCCTACACTGCCAAAACACCACTGCACAGCCCTAAACCCTGAAACACCACCCCCTGCATGACTCCTACACTGCCCGAACACGATTGCATTGCCCTAAATCCTAAAACACCTCCCCAGCACATCCCCCTACATTGACCGAACACCAATGCTCTGCCCTAAACCCTAAAACAACACCACCATCACGACCCCCTACTCTTCCCAGACACCACTGCTCTGACCTAAACCCTGAAACACCACCCCTAGCACGTCCCTGTACACTGCCCGAACACCACTGCTCTGCCCTAAACCCTGAAACACCACCCCCAGCAAGACTCCCTACACTGCCCGAACACCACTGCGCTGCCCTTAACCCTGAAACACCAGCTCCAGCATGACCCCTACACTGCACGAACACCACTGCGCGGCCCTACACCCTGAAACACCAGCCCCAGCACAACCACCTAGACTGCCCGAACACCACTGCGCTGCACAAAACCCTGAAACAGCAGCCCAGCAAAACCCCCTACACTGCCCGATTACCACTGCGCTGCCATAAACACTGAAACACTAGCCCCAGCATGACCCCCTACACTGCCCAAACACCACTGCACTGCCTTAAACCCTGAAACACCAGCCCCAGCACGACCCCCTATACTGCCCGAACACCACTGCACTGCTCTAAACCCTGAAACACCAGCCCCAGCATGACCCCCTACACAGCCCATACAGCACTGCACTGCCCTAAACCCTGAAACACCAGCCCCAGCACAACCCCCTATACTGCCGAACACCACTGCACTGACCTTAACCCTGAAACACCACTCCAGCAAGACCCCCTACACTGCCCGAACACCACTGCACTGGCCTAAACCCTGAAACACCACCCCCATCATGACCCCCTACACTGCCCGAACACCACTGCTCTGCCCTGAACCCTAAAACACCACCACCAGCATTACCCCCTACTCTGCCCAAACACCACTGCGCTGCCCTAAACCCTGAAACTCCACCCCCAGTATGACCCAATACACTGCCTGAACACCACTGCGCTGCCGTAAACCCTGAAACACCACCCCAGCACGATCCCCTACACTGCCCGAACACCACTGCACTGCCCTAAACCCTGAAACACCAGCCCCAGCAAGACCCCCTACACTGCCCCAACACCACTGCACTGCCCTAAACCCTGAAACACCAGCCCCAGCAAGACCCCTACACTGCCCGAACACCACTGCACTGCCCTACACCCTGAAACACCACCCCAGCATGACCCCCTACACTGCCCGAACACCACTGCTCTGCCCTAAAACCTGAAATGCCACCCCCACACGACCCTCTACAAAGCCTGAATACCACTGCACTGCCCAAAACCCTGAAAAACCAGCCCCAGCAAGACCCCCTACACTGCCTGAACACCAATGCACAGCCCTAAACCCTGAAACACCATCCCCAGTACGACCCGCCTACACTGCCCGAACACCACTGCACTGCCCAAAACCCTGAAATACAAACCCCAGCAGGACCCCCTACACTGCCCAAACACAACTGCACTGACCAAAACCCTGAAACACCATCCCCAGCTAGACCCCCTACACTGCCCGAACACCACTGCTCTGCCCTAAACCCTGAAACACCACCCCCAGCACGTCCCCGTACGCTGCCCGAACACCACCGCTCTGCCCTAAACCCTGAAACACCACCCCCAGCAAGAGTCCCTTCACTGCCCGAACACCACTGCTCTGCCCTAAACCCTGAAACTCCGCCCCCAGCAAGACGCCCTACACTGCCCTTACACCACTGCACTGACCTAAACCCTGAAACACCATCTCCAGCATAGCCCCCTACACTTCCAGAACACCACTGTTCTGCCCTAAAGCCTAAAACACCACACCCAGCACGTCCCCCTACACTGCCCAAACACCACTGCTCTGCCCTAAACCCTAAAACACCACCACCAGCAGGACCCCTTACTCTGCCCGAACACCAGTGCTCTGCCCTAAACCCTAAAATACCACCACCAGCACGGCCCCCTACTATGCCCGAACACCACTGCGCTGCCCTAAACCCTGAAACACCACCCCCAGCACGACCCCCTACACTGCCCGAATACCACTGCGCTGCCCTAAACCCTGAAACATCACCCCCAGCACGATCCCCTACAATGCCTGAACACCACTGCACTGCCTAAAACCCTGAAACACCAGCCCCAGCACGACCCCCTATACTGCCCAAACACAACTACACTGCCCTAAACACTGAAGCATCAGCCCCAGCACGACCCTCTACACAACCCTAACACCACTGCACTGCCCTAAACCCTGAAACACCAGCCCCAGCACGACCACCTACACTGCCCGAACACCACTGCACCTACCTAAATCCTGAAACACCACCCCCAGCAAGACCCCCTACACTGCCCGAAAACCACTGCACTAAACCTTGAAACACCACCCCCTACACTGCCCAAACACCATTGCACTGCGCTAACCCATGAAACACCACCCCCTGCATGACCCCCTACACTGCCCGAACACCACTTCTCTGCCCTAAACTATGAAACACCACCCCCAGCAAGACCCCCTACACTGCCCGAAAACCACTGCACTAATCCTTGAAACACCACCCCTACACTGCCCAAACACCACTGCACTGCCCTAAACCCTGAAACACCAGTCCCAGCACATTGCCATTCACTGTCCGAACACCACTGCTCTGCCCTAAACCCTAAAACACCACCCTCGGCATGACCCCCTACACTGCCCGAACACCAATGCTCTGCCCTAAACCCTAAAACACCATCACCAGCATGACCCCATACTTTGCCCGAACACCACTGCAATGTCCTAAACCCTGAATCACCACCCCCAGTACGACCCCCTACACTGCCCGAACACCACTGCGCTGCCCTAAACCCTGAAACACCACCCCAGCACGATCCCCTACACTGCCCGAACACCACTACACTGCCCTAAACCCTGAAACACCAGCCCCAGCAAGACCTCCTACACTACCCCAATACCACTGCACTAAACCCTGAAACACCATACCCAGCAAGACCCCTAAACTGCCCGAACACCACTGCACTGTCCTAAACACTGAAACACTAGCCACAGCACGACCCCCTAAACTGCCCGAACACCAATGCACTGCCCTAAACCCTGAAACACCAGCCCCAGCAAGACCCCCTACACTATCCCAAATGCAACTGCACTAAACCCTGAAACACCATACCCAGCAAGACCCCTAAACTGCCCGAACACCACTGCACTGCCCTAAACCCTGAATCCCCATCCCCAGCAAGACCCCCTACACTTCCCGAACACCACTGCACTAAACCCTTAAACACCACCCCCTGCAAGACCCCCTACACTGCCCAAACACCACTACACTGGCCTAAACCCTGAAAAACCACCCCCAGCAGGACCCCCTACACTGCCCGAACACCACTTCACTGCCCTAAACTATAAAACACCACCCCTAGCATGACCACATACAGTGCCCAAACACCCCTGCACTGCCCTACAACCTGAAACACCAGCCCCAGCACGACCCCCTACACTGCAGAAACACCACTACACTGTCCTAAACACTGAAACACTAACCCCAGCACGACCCCCTAAACTGACCGAACACAACAGCACTAAACCCTGAAGCACCACCCCCTGCATGACCCCCTACACTGCCCGAACACCACTGCACTGCCCTAAACCCTGAAACACCACCTCCTGCACAACCCCCGAAATTGCCCAAACACAAGTGCTCTGCCGTAAACCCTGAAACACCACCCCCAGCATGACGCCCTACACTGCCCGAACACCACTGCTCTGCCCTAAACCCTAAAACACCACCCCCAGCACGTCCCCCTACATTGCCCGAACACCACTACTCTCCCCTAATACACCACCCCGGCACGACCCCCCTACACTTCCCGAACGCCACTGCTCTGCCCTAAACCCTGAAACACCACCACCAGCACGACCCCCTACTCTGCCCGAACACCACTGCTCTGACATAAAACCTAAAAAACCACCTCCACAACGACTCCCTTCCATTGCCCGAACACCACCGCACTGCCCTAAACCCTGAAACACCACCCCCAGCACGACCCCATACACTGCCCGAACACCACTGCACTGCCCTAAACCCTGAAACACCAGCCCCAGCATGACCCTGTACACTGCCCGAATACCACTGCTCTGCCCTAAACCCTGAAACACCACCCCAGCAAGACGCCCTACAATGCCCGAACACCACTGCACTTCCCTAAACCCTGAAACACTAGCTCCAGCAGGACCCCCTACAAAGCCCAAACACCACTGCACTGCCCAAAACCCTGAGACACCATCCCCAGCACGACCCCCTACACTGCCAAAACACCACTGCACTGCCCAAATCCCTGAAAAACCAGCCGCAGCATCACCCCCTACACTGCCCGAACACCACTGCTCTACCCTAAACCCTGAAACACCACCCCCAGCATGTCCCCGTACACAGCCTGAACACCACTGCTCCAACCTAAACCCTGAAACACCAACCCCAGCAAGACTCCCTACACTCCCAGAACACCACTGCTCTGCCCTAAACCCTTAAACACCACCCGCAGCAAGACGCCCTACACTGCCCGTACACGACTGCACTGACGTAATCCCTGAAACACCACCCCAGCAAGACCCCCTAAACTGCCCAAAAATACTGCATTAAACCTTAAAACACTGCCCCTACACTGCCCAAACACCACTGCACTGCCCTAAACCCTGTAATACCACCCACTGCACGACCCCCTACACTGCCCGAACACCACTGCTCTGCCCTAAACCCTAAAGCACAACCACCAGCACGACCCCCTACACTGCCCGAACACCACTGCTCTGCCCTAAACCCTAAAACACCACCAGCACGACACCCTACTCTGCCCGAACACCACTGCCCTGCCCTAAACCCTGAAACACCACCCCCAGTATGACCCCCTACACTGCCCGTACACCACTGTACTGCCCTAAACGCTGAAACACCACCCCCAGCCCCATCCCCTACACTGCCCAAACACCACTGCACTGCACTAAACCCTGAAACACCTCCCCTACACGACCCTGTACAAAGCCCGTACACCACTGCACTGCACTGCACAAAACCCTGAAACACCAGCCCCAGCAAGACCCCCTACAGTGCCCGAACACCAATGCACTGCCCTTATTCCTGAAACACCAGCCCCACTAAGACCCCCTACACTACCCCAACACCACTGCACTGCCAAAACCATGAAACACCAGCCCCAGCAAGACCCCCTACACTGCCCGAACACCACTGAAATGCCATAAACCCTGAAACACACCACCAGCACGACCCCCTACTCTGCCCGAACACCACTGCTCTGACCTAAAACCTAAAAAACCACCTCCACAACGACTCCCTTCCATTGCCCGAACACCACCGCACTGCCCTAAACCCTGAAACACCACCCCCTGCACGACCCCATACACTGCCCGAACACCACTGCACTGCCCTAAACCCTGAAACACCAGCCCCAGCATGACCCTGTACACTGCCCGAATACCACTGCTCTGCCCTAAACCCTGAAACACCACCCCAGCAAGACCCCCTACACTGCCCGAAAACCACTGCACTAAACCTTGAAACACCACCCCCTATACTGCCCAAACACCACTGCACTGCCCTAAATCCTGTAACACCACCCCCTGCACGACCCCCTACACTGCCCGAACACCACTGCTCTGCCCTAAACCGTGAAACACCACCCCAGCAAGACGCCCTACAATGCCCGAACACCACTGCACTGCCCTAAACTCTGAAACACTAGCTCCAGCAGGACCCCCTACAATGCCCAAACACCACTGCACTGCCCAAAACCCTGAGACACCATCCCCAGCACGACCCCCTACACTGCCAAAACACCACTGCACTGCCCAAATCCCTGAAAAACCAGCCGCAGCATCACCCCCTACACTGCCCGAACACCACTGCTCTACCCTAAACCCTGAAACACCACCCCCAGCATGTCCCCGTACACAGCCTGAACACCACTGCTCCAACCTAAACCCTGAAACACCAACCCCAGCAAGACTCCCTACACTCCCAGAACACCACTGCTCTGCCCTAAACCCTTAAACACCACCCGCAGCAAGACGCCCTACACTGCCCGTACACGACTGCACTGACGTAATCCCTGAAACACCACCCCAGCAAGACCCCCTAAACTGCCCAAAAATACTGCATTAAACCTTAAAACACTGCCCCTACACTGCCCAAACACCACTGCACTGCCCTAAACCCTGTAATACCACCCACTGCACGACCCCCTACACTGCCCGAACACCACTGCTCTGCCCTAAACCCTAAAGCACAACCACCAGCACGACCCCCTACACTGCCCGAACACCACTGCTCTGCCCTAAACCCTAAAACACCACCAGCACGACACCCTACTCTGCCCGAACACCACTGCCCTGCCCTAAACCCTGAAACACCACCCCCAGTATGACCCCCTACACTGCCCGTACACCACTGTACTGCCCTAAACGCTGAAACACCACCCCCAGCCCCATCCCCTACACTGCCCAAACACCACTGCACTGCACTAAACCCTGAAACACCTCCCCTACACGACCCTGTACAAAGCCCGTACACCACTGCACTGCACTGCACAAAACCCTGAAACACCAGCCCCAGCAAGACCCCCTACAGTGCCCGAACACCAATGCACTGCCCTTATTCCTGAAACACCAGCCCCACTAAGACCCCCTACACTACCCCAACACCACTGCACTGCCAAAACCATGAAACACCAGCCCCAGCAAGACCCCCTACACTGCCCGAACACCACTGAAATGCCATAAACCCTGAAACACACCACCAGCACGACCCCCTACTCTGCCCGAACACCACTGCTCTGACCTAAAACCTAAAAAACCACCTCCACAACGACTCCCTTCCATTGCCCGAACACCACCGCACTGCCCTAAACCCTGAAACACCACCCCCTGCACGACCCCATACACTGCCCGAACACCACTGCACTGCCCTAAACCCTGAAACACCAGCCCCAGCATGACCCTGTACACTGCCCGAATACCACTGCTCTGCCCTAAACCCTGAAACACCACCCCAGCAAGACCCCCTACACTGCCCGAAAACCACTGCACTAAACCTTGAAACACCACCCCCTATACTGCCCAAACACCACTGCACTGCCCTAAATCCTGTAACACCACCCCCTGCACGACCCCCTACACTGCCCGAACACCACTGCTCTGCCCTAAACCGTGAAACACCACCCCAGCAAGACGCCCTACAATGCCCGAACACCACTGCACTGCCCTAAACTCTGAAACACTAGCTCCAGCAGGACCCCCTACAATGCCCAAACACCACTGCACTGCCCAAAACCCTGAGACACCATCCCCAGCACGACCCCCTACACTGCCAAAACACCACTGCACTGCCCAAATCCCTGAAAAACCAGCCGCAGCATCACCCCCTACACTGCCCGAACACCACTGCTCTACCCTAAACCCTGAAACACCACCCCCAGCATGTCCCCGTACACAGCCTGAACACCACTGCTCCAACCTAAACCCTGAAACACCAACCCCAGCAAGACTCCCTACACTCCCAGAACACCACTGCTCTGCCCTAAACCCTTAAACACCACCCGCAGCAAGACGCCCTACACTGCCCGTACACGACTGCACTGACGTAATCCCTGAAACACCACCCCAGCAAGACCCCCTAAACTGCCCAAAAATACTGCATTAAACCTTAAAACACTACCCCTACACTGCCCAAACACCACTGCACTGCCCTAAACCCTGTAATACCACCCACTGCACGACCCCTTACACTGGCCGAACACCACTGCACTGCCCTAAACCCTGAAACACCACCCCCAGCATGACCCCCTACACTGCCCGAACACCACTGCCCTGCCCTAAACCCTAAAACACAACCACCAGCATGACCCCCTACACTGCCCGAACACCACTGCTCTGCCCTAAACCCTAAAACACCACCAGCACGACACCCTACTCTGCCCGAACACCGCTGCCCTGCCCTAAACCCTGAAACACCACCCCCAGTATGACCCCCTACACTGCCCGTACACCACTGTACTGCCCTAAACGCTGAAACACCACCCCCAGCACCATCCCCTTCACTGCCAAACACCACTGCACTGCACTAAACCCTGAAACACCTCCCCTACACGACCCTGTACAAAGCCCGTACACCACTGCACTGGACAAAACCCTGAAACACCTGCCCCAGCAAGACCCCCTACACTGCCCAAACACCAATGCACTGCCCTTATTCCTGAAACACCAGCCCCACTAAGACCCCCTACACTACCCCAACACCACTGCACTGCCAAAACCATGAAACACCAGCCCCAGCAAGACCCCCTACACTGCCCGAACACCACTGAAATGCCCTAAACCCTGAAACCACACCCCCAGCAAGACCCTCTACACTGCCCAAATACCACTGCACTAAACCCAGAAACACCACCCCTACATGATCTGCCTATACTACCCAAACACCACTGCACTGCCCTAAACCCTGAAACACCACCCCCAGCATGACCCCCTACACTGCCCGAACACCACTGCACTGCCCTACACCCTGAAACACCAGCACCAGCATGACCCCCTACACTGCCCGAACACCACTGCACTGCCCTAAACCCTGAAACACCAGCCCCTGCACGACCCCCTCCACTGCCCAAAGACCACTGCACTAACCTAAACCCTGAAACATCACCCCCTGCAAATCCCCCAAAACTGCCCAAACTCCACTGCACTGCCGTAAACCCTGAAACACCACCCCCAGCATGACCCCCTACACTTCCATAACAAAACTGCTCTGCCCTAAACCCTAAAACACCACCCCCAGCACGTCGCCTACACTTCCCGAACACCATTACTCTGCCCTAATACACCACCCCAGCACGACCCCCTACACTGCCCGAACACCATTGCTCTGCCCTAAACCCTGAAACACCACTGCCACCACAACCCCCTTCCATTTCCCGAACACCACTGCACTACCCTAAACCCTGAAACACCATCCCCAGCATGACCCCCTACACGGTTGAAGACCACTGCACTGCCCTAAAGGCTGAAACACCACCCACAACACCCCCTACACTGCCCAAACACCACTGCACAGCCCTAAACCCTGAAACACCACCGCCAGCCTGACTCCCATGCTGCCCTAACACCACTGCACTGCCCTAAACCCTGAAACACCAGCCCCAGCACGACCCCCTATGCTGCCCGAACACCACTGCACTGCCCTAAACCTGAAACACCAGCCCAAGCATGACCCCCTACGCTGCCCGAACACCAGTGCACTGCCATACACCCTGAAACACCAGCCCCAGCATGACCCCCTTACACTGCCCGAACACCACTGCTCTGCCCTAAACCCTGAAACACCACCCCCAGCACGTCCCCATACGCTGCACGAACACCACTGTTCTGCCCTAAACCCTGAAACACCACCCCCAGCAAGTCCCCTACACTGCCCGTACACCACTGCTCTGCCCTAAACCCTTAAACACCAGCCCCAGCCATACCCCCTACACTACCCCAACACCACTGCAGTGCCCTAAACCCTGAAACACCAGACCCAGCAAGACCCCTACACTGCCCGAACACCACTGCACTGCCCTAAACCCTCAAGCCCCACCCCCAGCAAGACCCCCTACACTTCCCGAACACCACTGCACTAATCCCTGAAAAACCACCCCCAACATGACCCCCGACACTGCCCGAACACCACTTCACTGCCCTAAACTATGAAACACCACACCCCAGCACGACCACCTACACTGCCCGAACACCCCTGCACTGCCTTACAACCTGAAACACCAACCACAGCACAACACCCTACACTGCCCGAACACCACTGCACTGTCCTAAACACTGAAACACTAGCCCCAGCACGACCCCCTAAACTGCCCGAACACCACTGCACTAAACCCTGAAACACCATCCCCTGAACGAACCCATAAACTGCCCGAACACCACTGCACTGCCCTAACCCCTGAAACACCACCCCCGGCACGACCTCCTACACTGCCCAAAACCTTGAAACACCATCCCCAGCACGATCCCCTACACTGCCCGAACACCACTGCACTGCCCTAAACCCTGAGAAACCAGCCCCAGCAAGACCCCCTACACTGCACGAACACCAATGCACTTCCCTAAACCCTGAAACACCAGCCCCAGCCAGACCCCTACACTACCCCAACACCACTGCAGTGCCCTAAACCCTGACACACCAGACCTAGCAAGACCCCTACACTGCCCGAACACCACTGCACTGCCCTAAACCCTGAAGTCCCACCCCCAGCAAGACCCCCTACACTTCCCGAACACCACTGCACTAAAACCTGAAACACCACCCCCTGCATGACCCCCGACACTGCCTGAACACCACTTCACTGCCCTAAACTATGAAACACCACACCCCAGCACGACCACCTACACTGCCCGAACACCACTGCACTGCCCCAAACTATAATACACCACACCCCAGCACGACCACCTACACTGCCCGAACACCCCTACACTATGCTAAACACTGAAACACTAGCCCCAGCACGACCCCCTAAACTGCCCGAACACCACTGCAGTAAACCCTGAAATACCATCCCCTACACGACCCCCTACACTGCCTGAACACCACTGCACTGCCCTAATTCCTGAAACACCACCCCCTGCACAACCCCCAAAACTGCCCGCACACCACTGTTCTGTCGTAAACGCTGAAACACCACCCCCAGCATGATGCCCTACACTGCCCAAACACCACTGCTCTGCCCTAAACCCTAAAACACCACCCCAGCACGTCCCCCTACACTGCCCGAACACCACTACTCTGCCCTAATACACAGCCCCAGCACGACTCCCTACACTTCCAGAACACCACTGCTCTGCCCTAAACCCTGAAACACCACCACCAGCACGAGCCCCTACTCTGCCCGAACACCAGTGCTCTGCCCTAAACCCTAAAACACTACCTCCACAACGACCCCCTTCCATTGCCCTAACACCACTGCACTGCCCTAAACCCTGAAACACCACCTCCAGCACGACCCCTACAATGACCGAAAACCACTGCACTGCCCTAAACCCTGAAACTCCAGCCCCAGAATGACCCCGTACACTGCCCGAACACCACTGCACTGCCCTAAACCCTGAAACACCACTGCCAGCAAGACCCCCTACACTTCCCGAAAACCACTGCACTAAACCTTGAAACACCACCCCCTACACTGCCCAAACACCACTGCACTGCCCTAAACCCTGTAACACCACCCCCTACACGAACCCCTACACTGCCCTAACACCACTACTCTGCCCTAAACCCTGAAACACCACCCCCAGCAAGACGCCCTACACTGCCCAAACACCACTGCACTGCCCTAAACCCTGAAACACCAGACACAGCAGGGCCCCCTACAATGCCCAAACACCACTGCACTGCCCAAAACCCTGAAACACCATCCCCAGCACGACCCCCTACACTGCCCAAACACCACTGGACTGCCCAAAACAATGAAACACCAGCCCCAGCATGACCCCTTACACTGCCCGAACACCACTGCTCTGCCCTAAACCCTGAAACACCACCCCCAGCACGTCCCCATACGGTGCACGAACACCACTGTTCTGCCCTAAACCCTGAAACACCACCCCCAGCAAGACTCCCTACGCTGCCCGAACACCACTGCTCTGCCCTAAACCCTTAAACACCACCCCCAGCAAGATGCCCTACACTGCCCGTATACCACTTCACTGACCTAATCCCTGAAACACCACCCCAGCAAGACCCCCTACACTGCTCGAAAATACTGCATTAAACCTTTAAACACCACCCCTACACTGCCCAAACACCACTGCACTGCCCTAAACCCTGAAACACCACCCCCTGCATGACCCCCTACACTGCCCGAACACCACTGCACTGCCCAAAATCCTGAAACACCATCCCCAGCTCGATCCCCTACACTGCCCAAACACCACTGCACTGCCCTAAACCCTGAAACACCAGCCCCAGCAAGACCCCCTACACTGCCCGATCACCAATGCACTGCCCTAAACCCTGAAACACCAGCCCCAGCCAGACCCCCTACACTACCCCAACACCACTGCAGTGCCCTAAACCCTGAAACACCATCCCCAGCATGACCCCTTACACTGCCCGAACACCACTGCTCTGCCCTAAATCCTGAAACACCACCCCCAGCACGTCCCCATACGCTGCACGAACAAAACTGTTCTGCCCTAAACCCTGAAACACCACCCGCAGCAAGACTCCCTACGCTGCCCGAACACCACTGCTCTGCCCTAAACCATTAAACACCAGCCCCAGCCAGACCCCCTACACTGCCCCAACAGCACTGCAGTGCCCTAAACGCTGAAACACCAGACCCAGCAAGACCCCTACACTGCCTGAACACCACTGCACTGCCCTAAACCCTCAAGCCCCACCCCCAGCAAGACCCCCTACACTTCCCGAACACCACTGCACTAATCCCTGAAAAACCACCCCCAGCACGACCCCCGACACTGCCCGAACACCTCTTCACTGCCCTAAACTATGAAACACCACACTCCAGCACGACCACCTACACTGCCCGAACACCCCTGCACTGCCCTACAACCTGAAACACCAACCACAGCACAACACCCTACACTGCCCGAACACCACTGCACTGTCCTAAACACTGAAACACTAGCCCAAGCACGACCCCCTAAACTGCCCGAACACCACTGCACTAAACCCTGAAACACCATCCCCTGAATGAACCCATAAACTGCCCGAACACCACTGCACTGCCCTAACCCCTGAAACACCACCCCCAGCACGACCCCCTACACTGCCCAAAACCTTGAAACACCATCCCCAGCACGATCCCCTACACTGCCCGAACACCACTGCACTGCCCTAAACCCTGAGACACCAGCCCCAGCAAGACCCCCTACACTGCACGAACACCAATGCACTGCCCTAAACCCTGAAACACCAGCCCCAGCCAGACCCCTACACTACCCCAACACCACTGCAGTGCCCTAAACCCTGAAACACCAGACCCAGCAAGACCCACTACACTTCCCGAACACCACTGCACTAAACCCTGAAACTACACCCCCTGCACGACCCCCTACACTGCACTTTCCACTGGGATTAAACCTTACAACATCACCCCCTACCCTGCCCAAACACCACTGCACTGCCCTAAACCCTGAAAAACCACCCCCTGCATGACCCCTTACACTGCCCGAACACCACTTCTCTGCCCTAAACTATGAAACACCACCACCAGCAAGACCCCCTACTCTGCCCGAAAACCACTGCACTAAACATTGAAACACCAAACCCTACACTGCCTGAACACCACTGCACTACAATAAGCCCTGAAACACCAGCCCAAGCACGAACCCCTACACTGCCCGAACCCCACTGCTCTGCACTAAACCCTAAAACACCACCACTAGGACGACCCCCTACTCTGCCCGAACACCACAGAGCCGCCCTAAACCCTGAAACACCACCCCCAGTAAGACCCCCTACACTGCCCAAACACCACTGCGCTGCCCTAAATCCTGAAACACCACTCCCAGCACGATCCCCTACACTGCCCGAACACCACTGCAATGCCCTGAACCCTGAAACACCAGCCCCAGCACGACCACCTACACTGCCCGAACACTCCTGCTCTGCCCTACAACCTGAAACACCAGCCCCAGCACGACCCCCTACACTGCCTGAACACCACTGCACTATCCTAAACACTGAAACACTAGCCCCAGCACGACCCCCTAAACTGCCTGAACACCACTGCAGTAAACCCTGAAATACCATCCCCTACATGACCCCCTCCACTGCCTGAACACCACTGCACTGCCCTAAACCCTGAAACACCACCCCCTGCACAACCCCCAAAACTGCCCGCACACTACTGTTCTGTCGTAAACCCTGAAACACCACCCCCAGCATGATGCCCTACACTGCCCAAACACCACTGCTCTGCCCTAAACCCTAAAACCCCACCCCAACACATCCCCCTACACTGCCCGAACACCACTACTCTGCCCTAATACACAGCCCCAGCACGACTCCCTACACTTCCAGAACACCACTGCTCTGCCCTAAACCCTGAAACACCACCACCAGCACGAGCCCCTACTCTGCCCGAACACCACTGCTCTGCCCTAAACCCTGAAACACCACCTCCAGCACGACCCCTACAATGCCCGAAAACCACTGCACTGCCCTAAACCCTGAAACTTCAGCCCCAGAACGACCCCGTACACTGCCCGAACACCACTGCACTGCCCTAAACCCTGAAACACCACTGCCAGCAAGACCCCTAAACTTCCCGAAAACCACTGCACTAAACCTTGAAACACCACCCCCTACACTGCCCAAACACCACTGCACTGCCCTAAACCCTGTAACACCACCCCCTACACGAACCCCTACACTGCCCGAACACCACTACTCTGCCCTAAACCCTGAAACACCACCCCCAGCAAGACGCCCTACACTGCCCGAACACCACTGCACTGCCCTAAACCCTGAAACACCACCCCCAGCACGTCCCCATACGCTGCACGAACACCACTGTTCTGCCCTAAACCCTGAAACACCATACCCAGCAAGACTCCCTACGCTGCCCAAACACCACTGCTCTGCCCTAAACCCTTAAACACCACCCCCAGCAAGATGCCCTACACTGCCTGTATACCACTTCACTGACTTAATCCCTGAAACACCACCCCAGCAAGACCCCCTACACTGCCCGAAAATACTGCATTAAACCTTGAAACACGACCCCTACACTGCCCGAACACCACTGCACTGCCCAAAACCCTGAAACATCATCCCCAGCTTGATCCCCTCCACTGCCCAAACACCACTGCACTGCCCTAAACCCTGAAACACCAGCCCCAGCAAGACCCCCTACACTGCCCGATCACCAATGCACTGTCCTAAACCCTGAAACACCAGCCCGTGCCAGACCCCCTACACTACCCCAACACCACTGCAGTGCCCTAAACCCTGAAACACCAGACCCAGCAAGACCCCTACACTGCCCGAACACCACTGCACTGCCCTAAACCCTGAAGCCCCACCCCCAGCAAGACCCCCTACACTTACCGAACACCACTGCACTAGTCCCTGAAAAACCACCCCCAGCACGACCCCCGACACTGCCCGAACACCACTTCACTGCCCTAACCCCTGAAACACCACCCCCGGCACGACCCCCTGCACTGCCCGAACACCACTGCACTGCCCTAAACCCTGAAGCCCCACCCCCAGCAAGACCCCCTACACTTACCGAACACCACTGCACTAGTCCCTGAAAAACCACCCCCAGCACGACCCCCGACACTGCCCGAACACCACTTCACTGCCCTAAACTATGAAACACCATACCCCAGCACAACCACCTACACTGCCCGAAAACCCCTTCACAGCCCTACAACCTGAAACACCAACCACAGCACGACAACCTACACTGCCTAAACACCACTGCACTGTCCTAAACACTGAAACACTAGCCCCAGCACGACCCCCTAAACTGCCCCAACACCACTGCACTAAACCCTGAAACACCATCCCCTGAACTAACCCATAAACTGCCCGAACACCACTGCACTGCCCTAACCCCTGAAACACCACCCCCGGCACGACCCCATGCACTGCCCGAACACCACTGCACTGCCCAAAACCTTGAAACACCATTCCCAGCACGATCCCCTACACTGCCCGAACACCACTGCACTGCCCTAAACCCTGAGACACCAGCCCCAGCAAGACCCCCTACATTGCACGAACACCAATGCACTGCCCTAAACCCTGAAACACCAGCCCCAGCCAGACCCCTACACTACCCCAACACCACTGCAGTGCCCTAAACCCTGAAACACCAGACCCAGCAAGACCCGTACACTGCCTGAACAACACTGGACTGCCCTAAACCCTGAAGCCCCACCCCCAGCAAGACCCACTACACTTCCCGAACACCACTGCACTAAACCCTGAAACACCACCCCCTGCACAACCCCCTACACTGCGCTTTCCACTGGGACACAGTGTGAAAGCGCCTAGAGGCCTAAAATCACTAGTACAACATAGAAAAAAGGCTAGGGTAATGCAAAAGTTTTAGGGGTGAACTTGCCAGAAGGGCCAAGTCCAACACAACCCCCTTCCAGCCAAATCCCAGGGCAGACCAATCACCACCGTGATGGTCTTCCCTGCTTGGGTCGATAGAACACGGACGCAGGCCCGCACTGCAGGGACACCCTCCGGTTTAACGCCATTCTGAATTAACGTAGTTCCATCTGAAAAAAACAACCGAAAAAACTCAGGCCCAACTAGGCTACCCCACTGGTACTACCTAGTTGTCCACGGCCAGGACCAGGCCCTAGGCCACCCAGATACCACTGGTCCTTGCCAAACCCAGAGTGCGGGGTAGTAACCCCTGGCATACAAGCATGTTTCCACTCTCCCTCTCAGTGTAGTTCCCAACTACCACTGATCCTTCAACCTAGGGCCTGCACCGTCAGCTTGACCAGAGGTCACGGGCAAGAATGTCCCACCCTACCTCTACTTCTGGGGTTCCGCACCCTCCCAGGGAAGCACCTTTCAGAACACAACTCTCCCACCAGTTCAGGACCTCTCTCCATCAACAGGTCTACCACCTGGGATCCACCGGGGTCAGAGGCGAGGACTCCCTCCCTCTGCTCCCCCTTCCACTGTAGAGCAGGGTCTCTTCACTTAAGATGAGCCCCACCTGCCCTCAGGACTACAGCTGCCCTTACGTCCAGTTCCGGAAACACTGACTACTGGCTCCCCAACCGAGGGACGTACCCTTTGGTCAGATGCCTGGCGAACCAGGACTTAACGAGGGTGACACATAACTAATGGGTCGTGTGACAGTCTGCCTGGCGCTGATCTCACTACCGCCTGTCCATCTGACAGTGCGTGCAGACCCCCCAGGACAGAAGTGGCGACACCACGGTCACTCAGTGGTGACTCAGCCCTCCCGGAGGGTCCCTGACCTACTGCTTCCCACTGGGGACTCCCTCTCCCTCTCACCCCTCCCTCTGGACTTCCGTACCCTTCCAACTGGAGTGGTACCACCAGACACCAGAACTACTGGAGCTCTGATTACAGACACTCCAAGTCCTCTAGACACTGGGAGATCCTCCTCAAATGACCTATAGGTACAGCCCCCAACTTGATGTTCCCTAAAGAAACCATCCAGGCCCTGAGACTGGGTTTCGGGCACCTGGAGACACGCAGTCCCACCCACTCCTTCTCCGCAGAGTCAGGACGTGAGCCCCTACACTGAGACCTAGCTGTGCTACTCTGAACCTCTTCCACCACACTGGGCTGGAAGACACCTCAGCCACTCCTTTTAGAATCACTCCCCAATGCAAGCTCCCTATCCCAGAGAACTCACACCCAATCAACCAGCAAGCTCCTTATTTCAGAGAACTCACACCAAAGTATTCAGCAAGCTCCTTATTTCAGAGAACTCACACCATTCATCCACACACACACCCCCCAGACTGGTAAGACAGTTTCTACCGCCCCTGATTTCTCAACCTGACCACCACATGACACAGGCACCATTACTCCGGGAACTGGGAATGGGACGTTCACATTCATCCAGCGCATTACACATTCATCCCCAAACCCCTCCCAAGACTGGTAAGACAGTTTCTACCGCCCTTGATTTCTCAACCTGACCACCACGTGACACAGGTACCATTACCCCGGGAACTGAGAATGAGAATACATGCACTGGACACACATCTGCTGCCACCACTGGATCCCACCCTTACTGGTGAATCCAGAAACACATTTCCACAGAAATGACACATAAAAACAAACTTAGAACAATAATCCCTTTCCATGTGACTATCTAAATGCAGAGTTTTTTAGAGCAGCCAGCTGTCGCTGTGGTACTGCGCAAACGCAAGTCCTAATCCCACCGCTGATCACCAATGTTAGAAATGGGATTTCTGGTTGGCTAAGGCTTGCGCCAAAGCCAGGCAGAAACCACCACTCTAGTCAGGGCAAGGGAGTTACACGCCAAAAATAACCCCTGCTAACCCCCTTGGTAGCTTGGCACGAGCAGTCAGGCTTATCCCGGTGGCAATGTGTAAAGCATTTGCGCACGTACACAGCAACAACATCCCAGGCACACTACAAAAGGAACTCCACACAAGCTTATATCAAAAATAGCCTTTATATTCTCATAACAGATTAGAATAGTAATCACACAATATACACTGTGCCAACTGGCACTGGGCAATATTTACAAGGGATTATTTACACAAGGCAGGGCCACATGGGCCACTGTCAGAATTAGCACAAATCACCAATGGTAAATGTAGAACATATACCAACTGTAACACAAATTATAACTGTAGAGCACAACCGGTAACTACTGGTACAATAATGACCTCAGCATTATCACAATTGAATCAGGTATAAAACCTATCCTGTCTACATCACGGGGGCATAAACACATTATGCAATCTCTCACAAGTCTAACGCATTAGACCTGTTAGACCTGGCACCTTGGCGTGAGTGTCCCTTCCACTTTTTGCTGATGTACCTCATTGTGTTTTGTTGGTGTTAGCTGCTCAGGGCACTGTGCCACTGCTAATCAGTGCCACAGTGCAAGTGCTCCCTTTGTAAAGTGTATACATTGATTGGTGTCCATAATTGGCTTATTTGGTTTACTGTCAGCCCCTAGTAAAGTGCACCAGGAGTGCCAGGGCTTGTAAATACAAATACCGCTGGTGTGCTTGCAGCACTGGTTTTGCTACCCACAGAAGCGGCCTAGTAAAATGTGTCTAAGGTCTGCCACTGCAGAACCTGCGTGCAGTCTGGTACTGTCGCGCTGACTGCGCAAGTGCACCCACTTGCCAGTCCCTAAACCTTCCCTTAACTACATATTAGTCACCCCTCTGGTAGGCCCAAGGGCAGGGTGCATTGTAGGCATAAGGTAGGACATGCCCTGATGTGTGTGGCTTGTCCTAATAGTGAATTACAGCCATTTTCGTGTTTCACTATTGAAGGCTACCTGCTCTCTATAGGCCAGAATGGGCTGCTGGAATTACTACACCCTGTAATCCCAGTGGACTCATAGAGCATGGTAGAAAGTCATGTTTAGTATGCCTGAACTCAGAATAATAAAATACTTCTTTTAGTAAAGTTTATTTTAATATCCTGCGTTTGTAAATACTACTTTTAGAAAGTTAGTATTTACTGATCTGGCCATTCAGTCCGCCTCTGCGCTGGGTGTGTGTGTTCTGCCTAGCAACAGTAAGGAGCAGGGTTGGGGAATCCCCAGAGACAGGCTGGCTGCCCGGTGGTGGGTAGAGAGATTACACTAGGATGGGTGGGAGGAGTACACCTTGACTCTTGAATAGACCTGTGCTCTGCCACCACAAAGCCGGCTCCGCCCCCTGTGGAGCGGCTGATGTCTCTGCCCTGCTGCTGAAAGGAAAGCGCAGAGTCACCATAACAAAGTGCTCCAGAACTGGACTGAGCCAGGCCCAGGCCCCCTGGCGCTAAAGAACAAAATAATTGGTGTATAAAAGTAGGAGCCTGGCTCCTAAGAAATCAGATCCTGTTTGCGCCAAGAAGAAACTCTGCCTGAAGGAGAAGGACCTGGAGAAGCTGAAGGAGGAATACTGTCTCTCTGCCTGAGAGACTGGCCTGCAGTGGGTGCCTGTCTGCTGGAAGGAGAGGGAAAGCCTGAAGAAAAGGACTTTGATTCAACTTGTGCCTTTAAAACAATCTCCAAGGTCTTGCGTGTGAACTTGCCCCCTGATCTGCGCCCCAGGAACAGTGGGCGCTACTTCCCCAGAAGAAGAGGAGCTGCTGGAGGTGATCTTGAAAGCTGACCCCCGAGTACCTGTGTGTCCCCCTCTATCTGAGCACCGCGACTTCCGCCACCGGGGCTGCTGTGAGCACCGTAAAGGCCTACCTGACTGGCCCGAGCACAACAAGCAACTGCCCACCGAGCCGTAGCTCGCAAAGTGAAGAAGAAACCGACCAGGCTCCAAGCGCCGAGCCTCTGCGACCCCTGAGCTTGAAGGCCACTGTGAGGACCTGCGACGCACTGATCATCTCCCGACTAAAGCCGTCAGCGCGACGCGCTGGAGAATTGCCTCCAAAGCAGCCCCTCCTGCTTCTACACCTTGGTGGTGGACTGTGACCGGCCCGAGTGCCCCACGAAGCTTCGCCGTCCCCGGGACCTGTGGGACTTCAGCGCGACGTGGGACGCCTTTGGACGAGACTACCAGGCCGCCCCGAACCCCCCCCTTTGCAGACTACAAGCTTCCGGTGAGTCCGCGCTAAAGGTACGGCCCGTACTCCCTTTCGTACAGACCGTACATACATCACAAGCGTCTGGTGTTCGAAGCCGTACCGCATTTAAAATCCCCCAGTCTGGTGCGCTAGTACGGCCCGTACCTGCTTGTACGTGGACCGTACTCACATCTCGAGTGCTTGGAGGACCCAATGCTGTGCTTTTAAAACGTACTGCCAGGGAATCCTTTGTGCTGTGAGACGTACTGCCTGGGAATCATTGGTCCTTTTAAAACGTACGGCCTTCTGAGGACTCTTGGTTCGCACCGTACTGTTTGCCCCGTACTGCCTTCTGAGGACTCTTGGTTCGCACCGTACTGTTTGAACCGTACTGCATTGAACAGCATTGCCGGTGCTCACGCGAGAAGCGTGAGACTTAGCAAGCGTACTCCGGCTCACGCGAGAAGCGTGAGAAACGGCAAGGTACTGTCAAAACCTTGCCCAGAACATCCCAAAGGCGCTACGGAGTACCCAGAAGACCTGAGAAACTTATTTTAAATAGAACTGTGCCATTTTAGAACCTGTGGACTGCCCTTAAGCATTTAAAAAGTAACTGGATTGAGATTCGCTAAGAGAACTGTATTTATGCAACCTGCCTGAAAGAAAACCTCTTGTATAAAGAATTATATTTTGGATAAATACAGCCTTGTGTCTTTTGTGTGGTGGGGTGGTGATTATTGTGTGGGACATCTTGAACGCTTAACCTTATGCCCTCTGGAAATTTAGCCTGACTGCTCGCGCCACGTTACCTAGAGGGTGAGCAGGGGTTATTTTTAAAGAGGTGATCCTTTGCCCTGACTTAGAGGAAAGGGTCCCTGCTTGTCGCAAATGCATACCTGTGCCAACCAGAGACCCCGGATTCTAACATTGGTGGCAGCGGTGCGGATTTACGGATTTGCGTTCTTGGTGTCTGCGCAGTGATTACTAACCATTGCACAGTGGACAGTCCAGTAGCTTGAGCCACAGAACTTTTTATTTTGCTTGCCAAGAGAAGAAGATCCCTTGCGTTTGAAGCCATGCCGGGCTCAAACATCACAGAGAAAACAGCGTCTGAAGCCTCTGAAATGGAACTGGAATGGGATGAGTCAAAACTGGACAGCTACACAAGAGACCAACTCAAGCATTTTTGCAGGAAGCTCAAGGTTCTACATAGGGGATGCAGGAACAAATCAGAGCTCTACAAGGCGATGAGAGCCTGGATGGAATCAAGGGGTGCAGCTGAGGATGTTGCACCTGAAGAAGTTGACCGAGTAGACCCAGTGGAGAGCATTCACAGTTTTGGCAGAGGCCTGTCGCCAGAGGAGTTGGCAGACAGACAGGCCACAAGGGATCATGAGATAAAATTGGCAGAGCTGAAGCTAAAAGGTCAAATGGAATTGGAGAGCAAGAAAATAGCTCTTGAAGAAAGAAGAATCCAGATGGATCACGACGCCAGAATGAGGGAACTGGCGATAAAAGAGAAAAGTTTGGAGAACACTTCCTCTGGTGGCAGCGCAACGCCGGTGCAGGTAGAGTCAAGGGTGTACATCCCAAAAGATGTAGTTACAGAGTTCTTCAGGAATGATGACATAGGGCAATGGTTCCGGGCCTATGAGGTAGCCATGTCCTCCCACCGGGTCCCTGAGAAAGACTGGGGAGCGGGGTTGTGGGGACGGTTCCTCAGTGAGGGGCGGGACACACTTTTAGATTTGCCCTTTGACATGCAGAATTCTTACCCCCACATGAAAGAAGCTTTAATGACCACATATGGGCTAACTCCTGAAATGTATAGACAGAGGTTCAGGGGGTGTACCAAGATTGCGGGGGGTACGTATGTGGAGTATGTAACCTTCTTCTGCAGAGCACTGGATGGCTGGGTGAAGGGTAGCAAAGTTAATGATTACCAAGGTCTCTTTGATTTAATTGCATGGGAGCACTTGTCGCTTCATTGTTTTCCTGAGCTACGCCAACACCTGATAGATAGCAAGCTGACTAACCCTAGGAAGCTTGCTGAGGAGGCGGACCGCTGGCTCAGCACCAGGGTCCACAAGGGTCACGTGGGAGACTCCGCCAAGGGTGGGCAGGGTCCCCAGCAGAAGAGTGGGGGGGACAGGGGAAAACAGAAAGGGTTCCAAAAAGGCCCCCAAAGTAATACCCAAGGGAACCAGCAGAAAGGTTCTCAGCCTCCCCCACCCCCGAAGCAGACCGGGGCCCCGACATGTAAACCTGTTCCCAAGGGGCCCCCTCAATGTTATAAATGTGGCGAGCTAGGTCACTTTGCCAGTGATTCTAAGTGTCGCCAGTATGTGAAACCAGCACCCACTGGTGCTCCACCCAGGCAAGTGGCTACAGTAGCCTTTGGGGAGGAGGTAGAAGTGCAAGGTGGGTGGGACCCCGTCCAGATGACCTTAGTCTCACTAGGAGACAGTGAGATGGTCCCCCAAGCCACCTTGCCCTCTAACACTAAGAAATATGGGCAAGTGGTGACCATCAATGGGAAGAAGGTAGAGGCTCTTAGAGACACAGGAGCCAGCGTGACTGCAGTGCGGCAGCACCTGGTATCTCAAGAGCAGGTCGTACCCCATGCCTATTGTCGGGTTGTCAATGCTGACAACACGGAGAGTCATTGTCCAATGGCTCAAGTTCCCTTTGAGTGGGGGGGGTCTCTGGTACTCTGCAAGTCGCTGTGAGAACTGCCATGCCTGTAGACTGTCTCCTAGGGAATGACTTGGAGAGCTCCCCTTGGGAAAAGGTGGAGAAGACAGCCCATCTGCGGATGGTGGGTTTACCTGATTGGGCGTGCGTGACCACCCGGTCAATGGCAGCCAGTAGGGGTGTTGAAGGGACCCTGGAGCCTGAGGGAGAGGCCCAGGAACCGGCCTTAGAGAGAGGGCAAGGGAGGCACGGGAAACCGGCTCCTGAAGTTCCCACGGCCCAGGAGGAAGCAGACCTTGAGGGGGATGCCCTGGAGCCTACCGGGGAACAGATAGCCGAACTGGGGGACCTGCCTGAGCTGACCCATTGGCAGCAAGAAGGAGGCCCCTCCAGGGAGGAATTCTGCAGGGAGCAGAAAGAGTGCCCCTCTCTAGAGGGTATGCGGCAGCAGGCTGCAGCCCAGGCCAATGGTGATCAGTCCGGAACTCACTTGATCTACTGGGAGAACGACCTCCTGTACTCAGTGCCTAAGGTTGCTGAACTTGGGTCAGCCCGTGCGCTGGTGGTACCCCAGAAGTTCAGAACCTTCCTACTGGGGCTGGCTCACGACGTGCCATTAGCAGGGCATTTGGGGCAGCACAAGACCTTTGAAAGGCTTGTCACGCACTTCTATTGGCCCCAAATGCGCAGGAGTTCTGATACTCACTGCAGGACATGCCAGACTTGCCAGGCAAGTGGCAAGAGTGGAAGGAAGCTGAAAGCTCCACTCCAACCTTTCCCTGTGGTCAGTACCCCATTCCAGCGAGTGGGAATTGACATTGTGGGGCCACTGGACCCCAAGACAGCCATGGGCAACAGGTTTATCCTGGTCTTGGTGGACCATGCCACCCGGTACCCTGAAGCCATCCCTCTGAGGACAGTGACGGCCCCCGTGGTGGGACGAGCACTGATGGGAATTTTCTCACGAGTAGGATTCCCTCTAGAGGTGGTGTCCGATAGGGGGACCAATTTCATATCGAAATATATGAAATCCCTTTGGCAAGAATGTGGTGTGACATACAAGTTCACCACCCCTTACCATCCACAAGGAAACGGGTTGGTTGAGCGATTCAACCGAACCCTAAAGGGCATGATCATGGGCCTTGAAGGACCAATGAGGCGTAAGTGGGACGTCCTCTTACCATGCCTTCTCTTTGCGTACCGTGAGGTGCCACAGAAGTCTCTGGGGTTCAGTCCCTTTGAGCTTCTGTATGACCACCCTGTACGTGGACCTCTGAGTCTGGTCAAGGAAGGCTGGGAGCAATCTCCCAGGAAACCTCCCCAGAATGTATTTAGTTACATGCTGGCCTTCAGGAACCAGACTAGGCGTTTCAGGCAACTTGCTGAGGCAAATCTGGAAGCCAGCCAGGAGGAAATGAAGCGGTGGTACGACCAGAATGCCACTCTGGTTGAGCTTCAACCTGGTCAAAAGGTATGGGTCCTTGCCCCTGTGGAGCCTGTGGACAGGATCCTTTGAGATTGTGGAGCGCAAGAGTTCTGTCACCTACTTGGTGAACTTGCAGTCTCCTAGGAACCCCTTAAGGGTCCTACATGTCAATTGCCTTAAGCCCCACTTGGAGAGGTCCGAAGTTGGCATGCTCTTGGCCACCGATGATGGGACGGAGGAGGAGTCAGAACCTCTTCCTGACCTCTTGGTAGCCTCAGAGCAGGACGGGTCAGTGGATGGAGTTAACCTCTCACCCACCCTGACCCCTGAGCAACAGGATGACTGCCGCCAGCTGCTGGGGCAGTTTCCTGACCTGTTCTCCCTGGTTCCTGGTATCACAGATTGGTGCGTCCATGATGTGGATACAGGATACAGCTTACCTGTGAAGCACAAGGCTGACAGGGTAACTGACAGGGTCAGAGCCTGCATCAAAGAGGAGGTCTCAAAGATGCTTGCTCTTGGGGTGGTTGAGTCCTCCAGCAGTCCTTGGGCCAGCCCAGTGGTCTTGGTCCCAAAGGCTGCAGCGCCGGGTGCCACACCCGAACTCCGGTTCTGTGTGGACTACAGAGGACTCAATTCAGTCACGAAGACTGACGCGCACCCCATCCCCAGAGCTGATGAGCTCATCGATCGGTTAGGGGCTGCCCGGTACCTCAGCACGTTTGATCTAACGTCTGGGTACTGGCAGATCGCCTTAACTGATGGGGCCAAAGAGAGGTCTGCATTCTCCACACCAGATGGGCATTTCCAGTTCCATGTCATGCCATTTGGGATGAAGAATGCCCCTGCCACCTTCCAGAGGTTGGTCAACCAGGTGTTGGCTGGACTGACCGAGTTCAGCGCAGCATACCTGGATGACATCGCAGTGTTCAGCGGCACATGGGAAGAACACCTGCAACATCTCTGGGAAGTGTTGATGGCACTGCGCAAGGCAGGCCTCACTATCAAGGCAAGCAAGTGTCAAATCGGGCAGGGGTCCGTGGTGTACTTGGGACACCAGGTGGGGAGCGGCCAGGTGGCACCCCTACAACCCAAGATAGAAACCATCCTGGCTTGGGAGCCCCCAAAGACCCAGACGGAGGTGAGGGCCTTTTTAGGACTCACTGGGTACTACAGGAGGTTTGTCAAGGGGTATGGCAGCATCGTTGCCCCTTCACAGAGCTGACTTCTAAGAAGCAGCCCAGAAAAGTGATATGGACTGACACCTGTCAGAAGGCCTTTGACACCCTGAAAACTGCCATGTGCACAGCGCCCGTGCTCTTGGCTCCTGACTTCTCCAAAGAATTCCTAGTGCAGACAGACGCATCAGAGCATGGTGTAGGGGCTGTTCTCACAGATGACTGAGGAGGGCTGGGACCAAACTGTAGCCTTCATAAGTAGGAGGTTACTTCCACGGGAACAAAGGTGGAGTGCGATAGAGAGAGAAGCATTTGCTGTGGTCTGGGCGCTGAAGAAGCTAAGACCCTACTTGTTTGGGTCTCACTTCCGGGTTCAGACCGACCACAGGCCCCTCAGATGGTTGATGCGAATGAGGGGTGAAAACCCAAAACTGTTGAGGTGGTCCATCTCCCTACAGGGTATGGACTTTACGATGGAACATCGCCCTGGCACAGATCACGCCAATGCTGACGGTATGTCCAGGGTTTCCGCTTTAGTGAAGAGGAACTCCCTGGGGTAGGGTAGTTCCCCCCACATTTCAGCTGGAGGGGACACGTGTTAGACCTGGCACCTTGGCGTGAGTTTCCCTTCCACTTTTTGCTGATACGCCTCATTGTGTTTTGTTGGTGTTAGCTGCTCAGGGCACTGTGCCACTGCTAATCAGTGCCACAGTGCAAGTTCTCCCTTTGTAAAGTTTAGACATTGATTGGTGTCCATAATTGGCTTATTTGGTTTACTGTCAGCCCCTAGTAAAGTGCACCAGGAGTGCCAGGGCTTGTAAATACAAATACCGCTGGTGGGCTTGCAGCACTGGTTGTGCCACCCACAGAAGCGGCCTAGTAAAATGTGTCTAAGGTCTGCCACTGAAAAACCTGCGTGCAGTCTGGTACTGTCGCACTGACTGCGCAAGTGCACCCACTTGCCAGTCCCTAAACCTTCCCTTAACTACATATTAGTCACCCCTCTGGTAGGCCCAAGGGCAGGGTGCATTGTAGGCATAAGGTAGGACATGCCCTGATGTGTGTGGCATGTCCTAATAGTGAATTACAGCCATTTTCGTTTTTCACTATTGAAGGCTACCTGCTCTCCATAGGCCAGAATGGGCTGCTGGAATTACTACACCCTGTAATCCCAGTGGACTCATAGAGCATGGTAGAAAGTCATGTTTAGTATGCCTGAACTCAGAATAATAAAATACTTCTTTTAGTAAAGTTTATTTTAATATCCTACGTTTGTAAATACTACTTTTAGAAAGTTAGGGGCAGATTTATGAGCCCCTTGCGCCACTTTTGCGTCACTTTTAACATGGGAAAAGTGACGCAAAAGTGGCGCAAGGGGCTCATAAATCTGCCCCTTAGTATTTACTGATCTGGCCATGCAGTCCGCCTCTGCGCTGGGTGTGTGTGTTCTGCCTAGCAACAGTAAGGAGCAGGGTTGGGGAATCCCCAGAGACAGGCTGGCTGCCAGGTGGTGGGTAGAGAGATTACACCAGGATGGGTGGGAGGAGTACACCTTGACTCTTGAATAGACCTGTGCTCTGCCACCACAAAGCCGGCTCCGCCCCCTGTGGAGCGGCTGATGTCTCTGCCCTGCTGCTGAAAGGAAAGCGCAGAGTCACCATAACAAAGTGCTCCAGAACTGGACTGAGCCAGGCCCAGGCCCCCTGGCGCTAAAGAACAAAATAATTGGTGTATAAAAGTAGGAGCCTGGCTCCTAAGAAATCAGATCCTGTTTGCGCCAAGAAGAAACTCTGCCTGAAGGAGAAGGACCTGGAGAAGCTGAAGGAGGAATACTGTCTCTCTGCCTGAGAGACTGGCCTGCAGTGGGTGCCTGTCTGCTGGAAGGAGAGGGAAAGCCTGAAGAAAAGGACTTTGATTCAACTTGTGCCTTTAAAACAATCTCCAAGGGCTTGCGTGTGAACTTGCTCCCTGATCTGCGCCCCAGGAACAGTGGGCGCTACTTCCCCAGAAGAAGAGGAGCTGCTGGAGGTGATCTTGAAAGCTGACCCGCGAGTACCTGTGTGTCCCCCTCTATCTGAGCACCGCGACTTCCGCCACCGGGGCTGCTGTGAGCACCGTAAAGGCCTACCTGACCCGAGCACAGCAAGCAACTGCCCCCCGAGCCGTAGCTCGCAAAGTGAAGAAAAAACTGACCAGGCTCCAAGCGCCGAGCCTCTGCGACCCCTGAGCGTGGAGGCCACTGTGAGGACCTGCGACGCACTGATCATCTCCCGACTAAAGCCGTCAGCGCGACACGCTGGAGAATTGCCTCCGAAGCTGCCCCTCCTGCTTCTACACCTTGGTGGTGGACTGTGACCGGCCCGAGTGCCCCACGAAGCTTCGCCGTCCCCAGGACCTGTGGGACTTCAGCACGACGTGGGACGCCTTTGGACGAGACTACCAGGCCGCCCCGAACCCCCCCTTTGCAGACTACAAGCTTCCGGTGAGTCCGCGCTAAAGGTACGGCCCGTACTCCCTTTCGTACGGACCGTACGTACATCACAAGCGTCTGGTGTTCGAAGCCGTACCGCATTTAAAATCCCCCAGTCTGGTGCGCTAGTACGGCCCGTACCTGCTTGTACGTGGACCGTACTCACATCTCGAGTGCTTTGAGGACCCAATGCTGTGCTTTTAAAACGTACTGCCAGGGAATCCTTTGTGCTGTGAGACGTACTGCCTGGGAATCATTTGTGCTTTTAAAACGTACTGCCAAGGAATCCTTTGTGCTGTGAGACATACTGCCTGGGAATCATTGGTGCTTTTAAAACGGACGGCCTTCTGAGGGCTCTTGGTTCGCACCGTACTGTTTGAACCGTACTGCATTGAACAGCATTGCCGGTGCTCACGCGAGAAGCGTGAGACTCGGCAAGCGTACTCCGGCTCACGCGAGAAGCGTGAGAAACGGCAAGGTACTGTCAAAACCTTGCCCAGAACATCCCAAAGGCGCTACGGAGTACCCAGTAGACCTGAGAAACTTATTTTAAATAGAACTGTGCCATTTTAAAACCTGTGGACTGCCCTTAAGCATTTAAAAAGTACCTGGATTGAGATTCGCTAAGAGAACTGTATTTATGCAACCTGCCTGAAAGAAAACCTCTTATATAAAGAATTATATTTTGGATAAATACAGCCTTGTGTCTTTTGTGTGGTGGGGAGGTTATTATTGTGTGGGACATCTTGAACGCTTAACCTTATGCCCTCTGGAAATTTAGCCTGACTGCTCGCGCCACGTTACCTAGAGGGTGAGCAGGGGTTATTTTTAAAGAGGTGATCCTTTGCCCTGACTTGGAGGAAAGGTGTTGGACCCAGCCTCGTGGCGTGGTCCAGAACCCTCCTACCCGACCCTACGGTTGCAGCCCCCACCCTTCGGGGTCCCTCTGGATTGTACCTTGCTACCCGCACCAGCCTACGCGACACGGCCCGCCCCGGCCTCGGCCCCAGCGAAGCCCCGACATCGAGGCACCAATATCCGGCCAGGGGGCACCAAATGGCCACTCCACCGATCCCGGAGGAGGGGAGTTTCGATGGGACCCCCAACCGTCCTCCAACGCCTGGTTTCGATCGCCCTCTGGCCTTCCTGGGCGCTGGCGCCTCTCCCGCTGGGTGTCTGGCCTCTCCCATCCCGGCCCCTCCGCCCCCCAGGCGCACAGGTCCGGACATCAAAGGGGTCCAGGCCTATATCTGGGGCAGCCTCAAACCAGGACAGCAGTTGTATCGTGGAGTCAAAAGCCCTGCTGATCGGATTGCGGCTGACCCTACGGAGAGAGACTCCTTGCCTGGAACTTGGAACTCGAGCCCTGCTGACCTCGTCGCGACTCGACCTCGCAGAAGTAACCATCGAAGCCCTGCTGACCTCGTCCCGGCTCGACCTCGCCTAAGTAACCATCGGAGCCCTGCTGACCTCGTCGCGGCTCGACCTCGCAGAAGTAACCATCAGAGCCCTGCTGATCGTCGCGGCTCGACCTCACCGAGGCAACCCCCTGAGCCCTGCTGACGACGTCCCGGCTCCCGGAACCCCCCAGCTCGAGGATTGAGAGCTAGGCACAGGGTGTTCCCGTACCAGGCTAAGACTGAGACTGTCCCGCTACCCCATCCCAACAAGACTTTGAGACTCTTTTTGGATCCCTCGATCCACCTGTAAATATTGCCACAGAAATCTGCCTTGATTACCGATAAAGACTTATAAGAATTGATCCCCTGACTGTGTCCCTTTGTGGTGGGAGGGGGGTTGCTTGGCTGATACGATCCTAAGAGAAGGACCTCACCCAGGAGGCTTCTCAGCGGTGCTCGGCTACTCGCCTAAGGAACGGTGATCCTCGGGGTGGTCTGTCCGATACCATCGGGCTCCCGGAGGGCGCCCTTCTAACATTGGTGGCCAGCGGTGCGATCCGAGCCCGACGCAGATCGTACAGCGAGTAACTCACCCACTACCTTCCTAGACACAGGGTAACCATGAACGTCCAACAGACCACCCCAACTGCGGAGTTCCGACAAGAACGGTTGGAGGAATATACACATAAGGAACTAAAACAGTTTTGTAAAGACAAAGGCATCGCGACCACCGGATTAAACACAAAAGAGGACCTGCAAAAAGCCCTAAAGACCTGGGTAGAGTCCGAAGCGGCCTGCCCCCAAACCGAAGAAAACCCGGTGCCAAACGTACACTGGCAACCAACCGCAGCCCCGGCAGAGGGGAGGACAACCAGCATAGACACCGGCCTCTCCCCGGAAGAGATACGAGAACGGGAGAGGGTCAGGACCCACGAGTTAGAGCTCGCCCGACTCCGCCTGGACGGCGAACTCCTACTAGCCGAAAAGAAATTGGCCCTAGAGCAACTGCAGCTGCAAGAAGAGATAGAGGATAAAAAGCGGCACCGAGAACTGGAAGAGAGGAGGCTAACCCTCGAGCATGAGCGGGGCCTTAAAGAACTTGAAATCAAGTCCAGAAATGGAGAGACTGGCACCCCCGGAAACCGAGACACCCCCACACCGGTCGAGGTGAAAGTACATATCCCCAAGGACGTCATCAAAGAGTACTACAAGAACGACGACATCCAACAATGGTTCAAGGCCTACGAGGTAGCCATGACCGCCCATCGGGTACCCCGGAAAGATTGGGGTGCCGGCCTATGGGGACGGTACCTCAGCGAAGGCAGAGACACCCTGCTACAGCTCCCAGACGCAGTGATGACCTCCTATGACCATATGAAGGAGGCCCTGCTCACCCGCTATTGGCTCACCCCAGAGATGTATCGCCAACGCTTCCGGGACTGCAAGAAGGTCCCTGGTACCACCTGGGTGGAATACGTAGACTTTTTTAGCAGAGCCCTGGAAGGTTGAATCAAGGGCAGCAAGATCACCTCCTACGAACAACTGTTCTACCTCATTGTATGGGAGCACCTCTCCAACAACTGCTTCATCGAGCTGAGACAGCACCTCCTCGACAGCAAGCTGACCGAGCCGCGGAAGCTCGCCGCCGAGACCGATTAATGAGTGAACACCCGGGTCCCTCGGAACTTGATGGGGGAGTACCAACGGAACACCACGGGCCCCCCCCCCCTCCAGCGGGGCAGAGGAGGGGGATCGAACAGGAACAGAGACTTTCCAGCGGGGCCACCCCGGAGTCCTCCCCGGGGACCGCCCTCAAACCGCACGTCCCCGTCCCTCGCCCGAAGAGGGGCCCCCCCAGCCCGACCAGGGCCTCGACCGACGGTGACGTGCTAGAACTGCCAACAACCAGAGCACTATGCCAGTGACCCTACCTGCCCCGTGAACCGACGGGCGGGGACCACCGGGCCACCCCTTGCCAGTTGGCGGCCGCTGCCCTGGGGGAAGGGGAAGAAGAGGAAGAGAACTACGACGCCGGCCCAACCGAGTGGGAACCCGCCGCCATGACGTTAGTCTGCCTGGGCAGCCGGGAAATGGTACCCCGGGCTCCCATCCCGAGCAAAACCCAGAAGTACCAACAGTGGGTCACCATTAATGGACGCCGGGCCGAAGCCCTCCGAGACACCGGAGCCAGCGTGACAGCCATCCGCTGCCACCTGGTGACCCCCGAACAGATCTTGCCTAATGTACTGTGCCCCATCCGGTCGGCCGACAACACTGAGAGCTTGTGCCAGATGGCCCGGATCCCCTTCGAGTGGGGGGGAGTATCGGGCATGCTGAAGGTCACCGTCCGCGACGACGCCCCCGTGGACTGCCTCCTAGGGAACGACCTGGAAAGTTCCCCCTTTGCCCACGTTGAGCGCCGGGAGCATCTGGGGATTATGGCACTGCCCGAATGGGCCTGCGCAACCACCCGGTCCACGACCGCCCAGGCCGTCCAACCGAGCATCGAGGCTCCCCCTGAAGAGCCGGAGTGGCCCGAACCACCACCTCCCTCCGTCGAAGAAGAAGCCGACACCGAGGCCGGGCCACCAGAACTCGCCCCGGACGAGGTCGCCGCGCTCGTCGACCTCCCCGAACTCGCCCAATGGCGCCAAGAAGGTGGCCCCACAAGGGAGCAGTTCCGCAAAGAACAAAAGGCCTGCCCCTCCCTCGAAGGGACCCAACAGCAAGCAGCCGCCCAGGCCGCCGGAGACCAGACGGGGACCCACTGGGTCTATTGGGACAATGACCTCCTCTACAGCGAACAGAAGACCGCAGAATTGGGGGCCAGCCGTGTGTTGGTGGTCCCCCTCAGATTCCGGGACTTCCTCCTCAATCTGGCGCATGATGTGCCCCTCGCCAGGCACCTGGGGCAGGACAAAACATACAGCCGCCTGGTGACCCACTTCTACTGGCCCCGAATGCGGAAGGACGTGGACAATCATTGCCGGACCTGCCCGACCTGCCAAGCCAGCGGGAAGAGCGGGGGAAGGGTCAAAGCCCCTCTCCAGCCCTTTCCAACAGTCAACACCCCGTTTGAGCGAGTGGGGATCGACATCGTGGGGTCCCTGGACCCCCGAACCTCCCAGGGGCATCGCTTCATCCTCGTCCTGGTCGACCATGCCACCCGTTACCCCGAGGCCATCCCTCTCCGAACAGTGACGGCCCCCGTGGTGGGCCGGGCCTTGATGGGAATCTTCTCCCGAGTAGGCTTCCCCCGGGAGGTTGTGAGCGACCGAGGCACCAACTTTATCTCGAAGTATATGCGGTCCCTGTGGCAACAGTGCGGGGTCACCTACAAATTCACCACCCCGTACCACCCCCAGGGGAACGGTCTAGTCGAACGATTTAACCGGACCTTGAAAGGGATGATCAAAGGCCTAGAGGTGCCCCTGAGACGCAAGTGGGACGTCCTGCTGCCCTGCCTCCTGTTTGCCTATCGGGAGGTCCCGCAAAAGTCTCTGGGGTTCAGCCCCTTCGAACTCTTGTACGGACACCCTGTCCAAGGCCCTCTCAGCCTGGTCAAGGAAGGCTGGGAGACCACCATCCAAGATGCTCCCCCCGACGTCTACCGGTACCTCCTGACCCTGCGAAACCAAACACGGAAATTCAGGGAGCTGGCCGAAGCCAACCTCGAGGCCAGCCAGGAGGAGATGAAACGCTGGTATGGCCAGAACGCCTCCTCCATCGAGTTCGAGCCCGGCCAGCAGGTCTGGGTCATGTCGCCCGTTGACCCCTGTGCCCTCCAAGACAAGTGGACCGGGCCCTTCAAGGTGGTCGAGAAGAAGAGCCCCGTCACCTACCTGGTCGACCTAGAATCCCCCAGGAACCCCCTCCGGGTCCTCTACGCCAACAGGCTCAAACCCCACTTTGCCCGAACAGAACTTAGCCTGTTGATGGCTATGGACGATGGGGCCGAGGACAACTCCGAGCCCCTGCCCGACCTCCTGAAAACCTCCGAAAAGGACGGCTCCGTGGAAGGAGTCATCCTCTCCGCCACCCTGACTCCTGATCAGCGCCGAGAGTGTCAAAAACTGCTGCATCGCTTCGCTGCTCTCTTCTCCCTCACTCCCGGAGTCACCCAATGGTGCGTCCACGACATCGACACCGGGGACAGCCCCCCCGTGCGACACCGAGCCTACCGGGTCCCCGAGTGAGTACGGGCATCCACGCCGAGGTCGCCAAGATGTTGGCCCTGGGGGTCATCGAACCCTCCGACGGTCCCTGGGCCAGCCCTGTGGTCCTGGTGCCGAAAGCTGCCGCCCCCGGCACCACCCCGGAGCTCCGGTTTTGCATGGACTATCGGGGATTGAATGCCGTCATCAAAACCGATGCCCATCCCATTCCTCGGGCAGATGAACTGATCGACCGCCTAGGGGCAGCCCGCTACCTTAGCACCTTCGAACTCACCGCCGGATACTGGCAGATCGGGCTCACCCCCGGCGCCCAAGAGCGTTCCGCTTTCTCCACCCCCAATGGCCATTACCACTTCCGAGTGATGCCCTTCGGCATGAAGAATGCCCCGGCGACCTTCCAGAGGTTGGTAAATAAGGTACTGGCCGGCCTAGAAGCATTCAGCGCCGCCTACCTGGACGATATTGCGGTGTTCAGCAGCCACTGGGCAGATCACCTGAGGCACCTCGGGGAGGTCCTGACCGCCCTCCAAAGGGCCGGACTTACCATAAAAGCCAGCAAGTGTCAGATAGGCCAAGGATCAGTAACCTATCTGGGACATCAAGTGGGGAGCGGCCATGTGGCTCCCCTCCAGCCAAAGATCGACGCCATCGTGGCCTGGGAGCCCCCAACCACCCAAACCGCTGTGAGGGCCTTCCTGGGACTCACGGGCTATTATAGGCGGTTCATTCAGAACTATGGGAGCATTGTGGGCCTCCTCACGGAGCTCACATCAAAGAAACAGCCCAAGAAGGTGCACTTGACGCCCCGCTGTCAGGCGGCCTTCGAGACCCTCAAGACAGCGATGTGTACCGCTCCCGTGCTACAAGCCCCCGACTACAGCAAGGAGTTTGTGGTGCAGACGGATGCCTCAGAGTACGGAATCGGGGCTGTCTTGTCCCAAGTGAATTCTGAGGGGGTTGACCAGCAGGTGGCCTTCATCAGCCGGCGCCTGCTGCCCTGGGAGCAGAGATGGAGCACCATCGAACGGGAAGCCTTCGCCGTGGTGTGGGCCCTCAAGAAGCTCCGGCCCTACCTCTTTGGCGCCCACTTTCGGGTCCAAACCGACCACCGACCCTTGCGGTGGTTGATGCAGATGACAGGCGAGAACCCGAAGTTGTTGCGATTGTCCATCTCTCTGCAGGGGATGGACTTCACTGTAGATCATCGGCCCGGCAACGACCACGCCAACGCTGACGGCCTGTCCCGCTTCTTCCGCCTCGGCGAGGAGAACCCCCAAGACGATGGGTGACTCTCCCTGCCTTCAGCTGGGGGAGACGCCTGTTGGACCCGGCCTCGTGGCGTGGTCCCGACCCCTCCTACCCGACCCGACGGGGGCAGCCCCCACCCTTCGGGGTCCCTCCGGATTGTACCTTGCTACCCGCACCAGCCTACGTGACACGGCCCGCCCCGGCCTCGGCCCCAGCGAAGCCCCGACATCGAGGCACCAAGATCCGGCCAGGGGGCACCAAGTGGCCACTCCACCGATCCCGGAGGAGGGGAGTTTCGATGGGACCCCCAACCGTCCCCCAACGCCTGGTTTAGATCGCCCTCCGGCCTTCCTGGGCGCTGGCGCCTCTCCCGCTGGGTGTCTGGCCTCTCCCATCCTGGCCCCTCCGCCCCCCCAGGCGCAAGGGTCCGGACATCAAAGGGGTCCAGGCCTATATCTGGGGCAGCCTCAAACCAGGACAGCAGTTGTATCCTGGAGTCGAGAGCCCTGCTGATCGGATCGCGGCTGACCCTACGGAGAGAGACTCCTTGCCTGGAACTTGGAACTCGAGCCCTGCTGACCTCGTCGCGGCTCGACCTCGCAGAGTAACCATCGGAGCCCTGCTGACCTCGTCGCGGCTCGACCTCGCAGAAGTAACCATCGGAGCCCTGCTGACCTCGTCGCGGCTCGACCTCGCCTAAGTAACCATCGGAGCCCTGCTGACCTTGTCGCGGCTCGACCTCGCAGAAGTAACCATCAGAGCCCTGCTGACCTCGTCGCAGCTCGACCTCACCGAGGCAACCCCCTCAGCCCTGCGGACGACGTCCCGGCTCCCGGAACCCCCCAGCTCGAGGATTGAGAGCTAGGCGCAGGGTGTTCCCGTACCAGGCTAAGACTGAGACTGTCCCGCTACCCCATCCCAACAAGACTTTGAGACTCTTTTTGGATCCCTCGATCCACCTGTAAATATTGCCACAGAAATCTGCCTTGATTACTGATAAAGACTTATAAGAATTGATCCCCTGACTGTGTCCCTTTGTGGTGGGGGGGGGGTTGCTTGGCTGATACGATCCTAAGAGAAGGACCTCGCCCAGGAGGCTTCTCAGCGGTGCTCGGCTACTCGCCTAAGGAACGGTGATCCTCGGGGTGGTCTGTCCGATACCATCGGGCTCCCGGAGGGCGCCCTTCTAACAAAAGGGTCCCTGCTTGTCGCAAGTGCATACCTGCACCAACCAGAGACCCCGGATTCTAACAAGACCCTACCCTCCTAAGCATAACTACCTTAGGGAATAATTCTCGCTAGTATAAACCAATATATGCGATCCAACCTCATAATCATGAACCACATTTTAGAGGTATCAACACAGGGTGCGTAACCATACTACATACATTACATTTCCTAGCACCAAAATCGCATTATAAGTCTAAACGCATTAGACACTGACATCCTAATCATAAATCACATTAGGGCCTGGCACCCTGCATAACTCACAGTCCCCCTGGCCAAATGGCCTTCTCAATAAGGGGGGCTCAAATGCCCTGTGTCCAGAATGTCAGGGCGTGCTGCCTAAGCAGCGCAAGTCAAGGGTGCGCACTCTTGCGCAGACCTAAACATTGCAGCTGCCCACTACTTGCTGGGCAGCTGGGAAAGATGGCCAGCAAAAAACAAGCACTGGCACTAAACGTGCATCTCAAGTCCCACTGGGGCTCTAAAAACAATATGGCCCCTACACTGCACCAGGCACCGACAATGTGCCTCGGGGGAGCTCATCTGGGGCCGCCATCAGGCCCCACAATACACTGGAGCACACGGGCTCTCAGACAAATGCACCAACAAAAAGAACTTGCCCCCTCTGTTGCCTTTAAACAAATTAGGCCCACGTTGGAGCCACACAGGCTCGGGAAATAAACATGCCCCCATGGAGCGCACTGACTCCTGAAACAATCGTGCAGCAACGTTGCAGTTGCCCACTGTCACGCGGGGCAACTGTTAAACTATGGCCAGAACGGCACGGGCCCCTTTGGGCCCTCTCTCAATGACTGCCCATCGTTGGGGCGGCCCGCTCTCTCTCGGGACCGCCCAGACCACACAAGACTGCCCTAACTGGTGGACCACCTAGGCTCTATAAACAACAACGTGCCCCCTTATCGTGGGAGCGACCCGCTGCAAGACGGGCCGCTCAAAAAATGGGGAAATGGCACTGTGTCTCGACCGGCACCACCCCGCCCCCTCGAGCTCCCTCTCCCTTCTGCTGCCGTCGCGCTCAGTCAGGCAACCAGCGCCTCACACAGCCCACCGGCAGTGCCCTCCGTGAGCACTGGGGTAGACACCAACTTCCTTAGAGGAGCGGGGGCAGTTACCTGAGAGGCGAGCACTGGGCAGTCCTGGAGATCCCACGAGGGTCACGGGCGAGGCAGACTCTGTCTTCTCACTGCTCCCCGGCCTCTGGCGCAGTTCTCCGCTCCTCGCAGAAGCGTGGGGCAGCCCCTGCGACCGGCCCAATCACAGCGAGGCACAACAATGACGATCCGGGTCTCGAGCAGGCGGGACCAAGGGGGGCGTAGTATCACGATGACGAGGCGGGACTCCCGGGCGGCTGGAACCAATCCCAGCGTGGCCCCTTGATGACGTGCAGGGAATCCCTGGCAGCTGGGGCCAATCCCAGCGTGACACACCAGTGAAGCCGGGGACCTCGGCCAGCGGCGGTGAAAGGCTACGGCGGCACTCTCTCATAATAGTACGCGGGGTGGGCACCCGCATTTAAATATAATTGAAAAGCGTCCATGTGGGCTAGGCACCCACTATTCAAAATAGCAGGGGAGCGGGGTGGGCACCCGCTCTCCATAAATTCAGCAATCCCAACGCAGGGTGGGCACCCGCAATACATCGGGCAGAATGAGGGAATCCCTACGTCGGGATTCCCTCGGTGGTGATCGCAGCCCAGCGCTGCAGGTCCAAAACAGGAGTGCTCCTCAGGGCCACCAAGGCGTTCCTGTAAATATAAAACAAGGCGCTCACAGGGCGCAAGGGCTATCCAAGGCTAGGCACCCAGCGCTCCCAAGGCGCAAGATGCAGCAAAAACTCCTCCAAGGTCCTGGAGGATCCCAAGCAAGGCAAAAAGGGTCCCAAGAAGTCCTCCAGGCATCCAGGGGCAGGGCAGGGCCCAGGGACGCAAGCCTTCCCCTGAGCCCCAACAGCAGCACGCCCTTGGTAGATTCATGTCTATAAACAAGAACATTTTCATGGGATCACAGCCCCTCTTTTATACACAGAATCCTTTGTCTCCAAAGGTGCAGGGAAGGGGCGGACCAGATGCAACTGGTTCCTGAGCAGTTTGTTTTGCTCAGCCCCTCTGACTATTCACAGGACAGGCCAGGGACATCAGACGCACCACAGGGGGTGGAGCCAGCATTGTGTGGGGAAAGCCCAGCCCTATTCAGGTCCCAGGTGTACTCCTCCCTGCCATCAACATGCATATCTCTCCACCCACCACCGGGTCAGACCCATCCTGACTCCTGGAGACAGATACACCAGCCAATCACAAGCCAGAGAGTCACTGCATATTTATGCCAGCGTCTAGAAGTGGCACTTCTACACTAGCCACAGTAACGCCACACACATCATCGCGCAGCATTTAATCTCACGAGTTCGCACATACCAAACTCGACCCTGCACTCCTCTCACATCAGGACTTACCACGGTCACTCAGATCCCCCATGCATTCCTATGGGAGGGCAGGTCAGTCTCACTGAAACATCCACAGAGCGCACGCACTTTCCACTGGGACACAGCGTGAAAGCGCCTAGAGTCCTAAAACCACTATTACAACATAGGAAAAAGGCTAGGGTAATGCAAAAAGTTTTAGAGGTGAACTTGCCAGAAGGGCCAAGTCCAACACCTGAACACGACCCCCTGTATGACCCCCTACACTGTCTGAACACCACTGCTGTTAGACCTGGCACCTTGGCGTGAGTCTCCCTTCCTCTTTTTGTCGCTGTGCCTCATGTGTTTTTATGGTGTTGGCCGCTCAGCGCGCTGTGCCACTGCCAACCAGTCTCGCGGTGCGAGTGCTCCCTATGTAAATTGTATATGTTGGTTGGATTCCCTGATTGGATTGTTTGATTTACTGTCAGATCCCAGTAAAGTGCGCCAGGAGCGCCAGGGCATGTAAATGCAAACACTGCTGGTGGGCTTGCAGCACGGGTTGTGCCACCCACAGAAGCGGCCGAGTAAAATTTGTCTAGGTTCTGCCACTGCAGAACCAGCGTGCAGTCTGGTACTGACATGCTGACTGGCAAGTGCCCACACTTGCCGGTCCCTGAAACCTTCCCTTAGCTGCATGTTAGTCACCCCTCTGGTAGGCCCATGGACAGGGTGCGTTGTAAGCCCAAGGTAGGACAAGCCTGGATGCGTGGCATGTCCTAGTAGTGAATGACCGCCATCTTGTTGTTCACTACTGCAAGGCTACCCTGTTCTCATAGGCCAGTATGGGCGGCCTGGATTGTTACACCCTATGATCCTAACCGACCCAGGGAACATGGTAGAGAATCGAGTTTAGTATGCCTGAACTCGGAATAATAAGGTACATCTTTTCGCAAGGTTTATTTTAATATTCCGGGTTTGCAAATGCCGCTTTTAGAAAGCTGGCCTTTGCTTGCCTAAACATTTCAGCCGCCTCTGCGTTATGTGTATTTGATGTCTGGCTGGTGTGAGTGACAGGGCTGGGGGAACCCAGATGGGCAGGGCTAGGTAGCCTGGTGGTGAATAGGACGATCAACAGGTAGATGGGTGGGAGGAGTATCCCTAGGCTCTGAATAGGACAGTGCTCTGCCACTTCAATGCCGGCTCTGCCCCCTGTGGAGCGTCTGAGGACTCTGCCCTGCACTCTGAAAGAAGAAGCCTGCATCGCGTAAACAAAGTGCTCAGAAACCGGACTGAACTAGGCAAGGGCCCCCTGGCCTGGGAGAACAAAAGATTTGCTGTATAAATGGAGGAGCCCTGCTCCTAAGAAACTAGATCCGCTTTTGACCAAGAAGAATCTCTGCCTGAGGAGGAGGCACCGGGAAAGCTGTAGGAGGAAGACTGTCCCTGTCCTGGGGGATTGGCCTGCAGTGGTGACCTTGCTGCCAAAGGGGAGAAGAGAAACTGTTGCTGAAAACTTTACTTTACTTTTACTTTCAAGACTTGTGCTTTTCCAAAATGATCTCCAAGGGCTTGGAACTGAGCTTGCCCCCTGAACGGAGCCCCAGGACCATTGGGCTCTACCTGATCTTCACTCGCCTGCCGCTGGACTGTGGTGTCCTTTCCCTCGCCGGAACTGGGACCCTCGTGCCCCAGTCCCTCCTTGAGCCGTGACCAGGACTGCTTAGCCGCCCCCGCCTTGGGAAGAGCCTCGCTCGATCGGAGCCGCTCCCCCTACGCTGTGCTGGGCTGCCCCTGTCACCTCGCTCGTTGGAGGCTCGCTGTGCACCTTCACCCTCCCGCTGGAATCGGCGTTTGTGAGCATCTCCAAGCCTCGGACGGCCTGGACGTATCTGCGTGCCCGGCTGCCCCGCTTTGTTCACCTGCCATCTGCAACACCCCGCTCTTGTCGTGAGCCTGAAGATCAGACACCCATCGTGAAGTGTGGGAGCCTCGGACGCCGCCTCGCCCTTCTGTCGAAGAGCCGTTGAAATCCCGCACCTGCCTTTGCGTCAAGAAACAAGGTACTGTACTTACGAACTCGACCGCGAGCTCGCATCGGATCCAGGGTCCGCAACGTTCTGATTTCCCTGTCATCTGCCGCGTGCTTCCCGGGCGCCGCCTCAGCACGAAGTGCGCTAAGGCCTACAGTTACCTTGTGCCCGCCTAAAAGAACTTTCCGTAACAAAGAGAACTTTACCGTATTCCTAAGAATTGTGGCCCCATCAGTTCAACGTTACTGGGCCTTGTATTAAATCTGCTGAAACTACATAAAAGCTTATTTTTATATACATCCAGCTTGGTGTCCGTTTGTGGTGCATGCAAGGGGTTTACTGTAGGTGTAATTGCATTTGCTTAACCGTGTACGCCTGAGACTTAGCCTAGACTGCTCGCGCCACGCACCTAGAGGGTGAGCAGGGGTTATTCTGGGGAGTCATCCTTCGCCCTGACAAGAAGTAAAGGGTCCCTGCTTGTTGTGGGTTCACACCTGCGTCAACCAGAGCCCCCTCATTTCTAACATTGGTGGCAGCGGTGAGGATTTACGGATTTGCATTTGTGGTTTGCGTATAGTGAATCACTGATCACCACGTAGTGAGAGCAGACCAGTAACACAGCCACAAGACTAGAAATTGTTTTTGTTTTGCCAAGAATCTCCCTTGTTTAAACCATGCCTGGTTCACTTCCCGCCGGAAGGGCAGCTTCTATAATCTCTGGATTTGAGGACATAGATTGGGAAGAAGGTGCACTTCAGAATCATACCAATGAAGAATTGAAAGGTTTTTGCTCCAAGTTCAGAATTGCCCAAACTGGATTAAAAAACAAGGCCCAACTCGTGAAGGCGCTGAGGGCCTGGTATGAGTCAAAGGCACCAGAGAATCAGGTGGAAATGGTTCTACCAGAAAGTGTCCATGAGTTTGACAGAGGCCTGTCGCCAGAAGAGTTGGCAGACAGGGCAGCAACCCGGGCACACGAAGTGGAGATGGCAAGACTTCATGGGCAGATGGATATGGAAAAACAAAGATTAGCCATGGAAGAAAAGAAACTACAATTAGAGCATGACATGAAGCTGAGGGAGCTGGAGCTGAAAGCAAAAAGTTTGGAGCTTAATCCCTCTGGTGGCAGCACACCGCCAGTACCGGCGGAACCAAGAGTTTATATTCCCAAGGATGTAGTGAAGGAGTTCTTCAAGAATGACGACATCGGGCAGTGGTTCAGAGCCTACGAGGTAGCCATGTCTTCCCACCGGGTCCCTGAGAAAGATTGGGGAGCGGGGTTGTGGGGACGGTTCCTGAGTGAAGGGCGGGACACACTGTTAGATTTACCTGCTGATGTTCATAATTCTTATGCCCATATGAAGGAAGCATTGATGGCTAGGTATGGGTTGACCCCTGAGTTATATAGACAGAGGTTTAGGGGTTGCACTAAGATTTCCAATAGTACGTATGTGGAGTATGTGACTTTCTTTTGCAGAGCGCTGGATGGTTGGGTAAAGGGTAGTAAGGTAAATGATTATCAAGGGCTTCTTGATTTAATGGCATGGGAGCACTTGTCCAGTAATTGTTTTCCTGAGCTACGCCAGCACCTGATCGATAGTAGGCTGACTAACCCTAGGAAGCTTGCTGAGGAGGCGGACCGCTGGGTCAGTACCAGGGTCCACAAGGGTACCGTGGGAGAATCCGCCAAAGGTGGGCAGGGTCTCCAGCAGAAGAGTGGGGGGGACAGGGGTAAACAGAAACAGTTCCAAAAAGGGCCCCAAAATAGTCCCCAAGGGAACCAAGGGAAGGGTTCTCAGCCTCCCCACCCCAGAAACCGACCGGGGCCCCAACAGGTCCTCCTGTTCAGAAGGGGCCCGTCAGATGTTACAGGTGTAACAATTTGGGGCATTTTGCCTCTGATGTGAAGTGTCCATTGTTTGGTAAACCCGCACCCACTGGTGCTCCACCCCGGCAGGTGACTAGTGTAGCCTTGGGGGAGGAGAGGGATGTCCAAGGTGGGTGGGGTCCCACAGAAATGTCCCTGGTCTTGCTAGGAGACCGTGAAGTGGTCCCTCCAACCCAGCTGCCTGAGAACACTAAGAAGTACAGGCAGTGGGTGACCATAAATGGCCATAGGGTGGAAGCTCTTAGAGATACAGGAGCCAGTGTGACAGCTGTCAGGTGTCACCTGGTGTCTCACGAGCAGGTGGTCCCCAATGCATTCTACCCCGTTGTTGCCGCTGACAACACAGAGAGACACTGCAAGGTGGCTCAGGTTCCCTTTGAGTGGGGGGGGGGTCTCTGGTACTCTTCAGGTAGCTGTGAGGCCCGCCATGCCTGTAGACTGTTTGTTAGGGAACGATTTGGAGAGCTCACCTTGGGCTAAGGTGGAGCGGAGTGCTCACCTGGAGATGTTGGGTATGCCGGATTGGGTGTGTGTCACCACACGGTCCATGGCAGCCAGTAGAGGTACTCAAGAGGTCCTGGAGCCTGAGAGGGAGGCCCAGGAACCGGCCTCAGAGAGAAGGAGCAAGGGGCGCGGGAAGCCGGCCCCTGAAGTTCCCACGGTCCAGGGGGAAGCAGACCTTGAGGGGGATGCCCTGGAGCCTACAGGGGAACAGATAGCTGAACTGGGAGACCTACCGGAGCTGACCCACTGGCAGCAGGAAGGGGGTCCCACCAGGGAGGACTTTTGCAAGGCACAGAAGGAGTGCCCTTCTCTCGTGGGTATGCGGCAGCAGGCTGCAGACCAGGCCGCAGGTGATCAGTCAGGATCACATTTTGTTTACTGGGAGAACGACCTCCTATATACAGAGCCTAAGGTTGCTGAGTCTGGGTCAGCCCGTGCGCTGGTGGTACCCCAGGACTTCAGAGCCTTCCTACTGGGGCTGGCTCACGATGTGCCATTGGCAGGGCATTTGGGGCAGGACAAGACCTTTGAAAGGCTTGTCACCCACTTTTATTGGCCTCAAATGCGCAGGAGTTCAGATACTCACTGCAGGACATGCCAGACTTGCCAGGCAAGTGGAAAGAGTGGAAGGAAGCAGAAGGCTCCACTCCAGCCATTCCCTGTGGTCGGTGCCCCATTCCAGCGAGTGGGGATTGACATTGTAGGGCCACTGGACCCTAGGACAGCGATGGGCCATAGGTTCATCCTGGTCCTGGTGGACCATGCCACCCGGTACCCGGAGGCCATTCCTCTGAGGACAGTGACGGCCCCCGTGGTGGGACGTGCACTGATTTTCTCCCGAGTGGGATTCCCTCTAGAGGTGGTGTCTGACCGAGGTACCAATTTCATGTCCAAGTACATGAAATCTCTTTGGCAAGAGTGTGGTGTAACCTACAAGTTCACCACACCTTACCACCCCCAAGGAAACGGGTTGGTTGAGAGATTCAACCGAACCCTCAAAGGCATGATAATGGGCCTAGAAGGACCCATGAGGCGTAAGTGGGACGTCCTCTTACCATGCCTTCTCTTCGCTTACCGTGAGGTGCCACAGAAGTCTCTGGGGTTCAGTCCCTTTGAGCTTCTGTATGGTCACCCAGTCAGAGGACCTCTAAGTCTGGTCAAGGAAGGCTGGGAGCAATCTCCCAGGAAACCTCCCCAGAATGTATATAGTTACATGCTGGCCTTCAGGAATCAGACTAGGCGATTCAGGCAACTTGCTGAGGCAAATCTGGAAGCCAGCCAGGAGGAGATGAAGCGGTGGTACGACCAGAATGCCACTCTGGTAGAGCTTCAGCCTGGACAGAAAGTATGGGTCTTGGCCCCCGTGGAGCCGTGTGCGCTCCAGGATAAGTGGACCGGTCCCTTTGATGTGGTGGAGCGCAAGAGTCCTGTTACCTACGTGGTGGACCTGAAGTCTCCTAGGAACCCCTTAAGGGTCCTGCATGTCAACCGCCTCAAGCCCCACTTGGAGAGGTCCCAAGTGGGCATGCTCTTGGCAACAGATGCTGGGATGGAAGAGGAGACCGAACCTCTTCCTGACCTCCTGTCAGCCAAGGAGCAAGATGGGTCAGTGGACGGTGTCATCCTCTCTTTCGCCCTGACCCCTGAGCAACAGAATGATTGTCGCCAGTTGCTGGGACAATTTTCTGATCTGTTTTCCCTGGTCCCTGGTGTCACTGATTGGTGCGTCCATGATGTGGACACTGGGGATAGTCCACCTGTGCGGCATAAGGCCTACAGGGTGACTGACAGGGTGAGGACATGCATCAAGGAGGAGGTCTCCAAGATGTTTGCCCTCGGGGTAATTGAGTCTTCCAGCAGTCCTTGGGCCAGCCCCGTGGTCTTGGTCCCAAAGGCTGCAGCGCCGGGAGCCACACCCGAACTCCGGTTCTGTGTGGACTACAGAGGACTCAATTAAGTCACTAGGACTGACGCACACCCCATCCCCAGAGCTGATGAGCTCATCGATCGGCTAGGGGCTGCCAACTACCTCAGCACGTTTGATTTAACGTCTGGGTATTGGCAGATCACCTTGACCGAGGGGGCCAAAGAGAGGTCAGCATTTTCCACCCCAGGTGGGCACTACCAGTTCCGGGTTATGCCCTTTGGGATGAAGAATGCCCCTGCCACCTTCCAGAGATTGGTCAACCAGGTGTTGGCTGGGCTGGATTCGTTCAGTGCAGCCTACCTGGATGACATCGCAGTGTTCAGCTCCACTTGGGAGGAACACTTGCGTCACCTCTGGGAAGTGTTGATGGCGCTGCGCAAGGCAGGCCTCACGATCAAGGCGAGTAAGTGCCAGATCGGGCAGGGTTCCGTGGTGTACTTGGGACACCAAGTTGGGAGTGGCCAGGTGGCACCCCTTCAGCCCAAGATAGAAACCATCCTGAATTGGGAGGCGCCCAAAACCCAGACGGAGGTGAGAGCCTTCCTAGGTCTCACCGGGTACTACAGGAGGTTTGTCAAGGGGTATGGCAACATGGTTGCCCCCTTGACAGCACTGACTTCGAAGAAGCAGCCCAGGAAAGTGATCTGGACTGACACCTGTCAGAAAGCTTTTGAGGCCTTGAAAATTGCTATGTGCACGGCGCCCGTGCTCTTGGCTCCCAACTTCCCCAAAGAGTTTATCGTTCAGACAGACGCTTCAGAGCATGGTGTGGGGGCTGTTCTTTCACAGATTAATGAGGAGGGCCTAGATCAACCCGTAGCTTTTCTTAGCAGGAGGTTATTTCCACGGGAACAGAGGTGGAGTGCTATTGAGCGTGAGGCATTTGCTGTGGTCTGGGCGCTGAAGAAGTTAAGACCCTACTTGTTTGGGTCTCACTTCCGGGTTCAGACGGACCACAGGCCCCTCAGATGGTTGATGCATATGAGGGGTGAGAATCCAAAGCTGTTGAGGTGGTCCATTTCCCTACAGGGTATGGATTTCTCGGTGGAACATCGCCCTGGGACAGATCACGCCAATGCTGACGGTCTGTCCAGATTTTTCCGCCTTAGTGATGAGGAACTCCCTGGGGTAGGGTAGTTCTCCCCACTGTTCAGCTGGAGGGGACACGTGTTAGACCTGGCACCTTGGCGTGAGTCTCCCTTCCTCTTTTTGTCGCTGTGCCTCATGTGTTTTTATGGTGTTGGCCGCTCAGCGCGCTGTGCCACTGCCAACCAGTGTCGCGGTGCGAGTGCTCCCTATGTAAATTGTATATGTTGGTTGGATTCCCTGATTGGATTGTTTGATTTACTGTCAGATCCCAGTAAAGTGCGCCAGGAGCGCCAGGGCATGTAAATGCAAACACCGCTGGTGGGCTTGCAGCACGGGTTGTGCCACCCACAGAAGCGGCCGAGTAAAATGTGTCTAGGGTCTGCCACTGCAGAACCTGCGTGCAGTCTGGTACTGACATGCTGACTGGCAAGTGCCCACACTTGCCGGTCCCTGAAACCTTCCCAGAGCTGCATGTTAGTCACCCCTCTGGTAGGCCCACGGGCAGGGTGCGTTGTAAGCCTAAGGTAGGACAAGCCTGGATGCGTGGCATGTCCTAGTAGTGAATGACCGCCATCTTGTTGTTCACTACTGCAAGGCTACCCTGTTCTCATAGGCCAGTATGGGCGGCCTGGATTGTTACACCCTATGATCCTAACCGACCCAGGGAACATGGTAGAGAATCGAGTTTAGTATGCCTGAACTCGGAATAATAAGGTACATCTTTTCGCAAGGTTTATTTTAATATTCCGGGTTTGCAAATGCCGCTTTTAGAAAGCTGGCCTTTGCTTGTCTAAACATTTCAGTCGCCTCTGCGTGATGTGTATCTGATGTCTGGCTGGTGTGAGTGACAGGGCTGGGGGAACCCAGATGGGCAGGGCTAGGTAGCCTGGTGGTGAATAGGACGATCAACAGGTAGATGGGTGGGAGGAGTATCCCTAGGCTCTGAATAGGACAGTGCTCTGCCACCTCAATGCCGGCTCCGCCCCCTGTGGAGCGTCTGAGGACTCTGCCCTGCACTCTGAAAGAAGAAGCCTGCATCGCGTAAACAAAGTGCTCAGAAACCGGACTGAACTAGGCAAGGGCCCCCCTGGCCTGGGAGAACAAAAGATTTGCTGTATAAATGGAGGAGCCCTGCTCCTAAGAAACTAGATCCGCTTTTGACCAAGAAGAATCTCTGCCTGAGGAGGAGGCACCGGGAAAGCTGTAGGAGGAAGACTGTCCCTGTCCTGGGGGATTGGCCTGCAGTGGTGACCTTGCTGCCAAAGGGGAGAAGAGAAACTGTTGCTGAAAACTTTACTTTACTTTTACTTTCAAGACTTGTGCTTTTCCAAAACGATCTCCAAGGGCTTGGAACTGAGCTTGCCCCCTGAACGGAGCCCCAGGACCATTGGGCTCTACCTGATCTTCACTCGCCTGCCGCTGGACTGTGGTGTCCTTTCCCTCGCCGGAGCTGTGACCCTCGTGCCCCAGTCCCTCCTTGAGCCGTGACCAGGACTGCTTAGCCGCCCCCGCCTTGGGAAGAGCCTCGCTCGATCGGAGCCGCTCCCCCTACGCTGTGCTGGGCTGAACCTGTCACCTCGCTCGTTGGAGGCTCGCTGTGCACCTTCACCCTCCCGCCGGAATCGGCGTTTGTGAGCATCTCCAAGCCTCGGACGGCCCGGACGTATCTGCGTGCCCGGCTGCCCCGCTTTGTTCACCCGCCACCTGCAACACCCCGCTCTTGTCGTGAGCCTGAAGATCAGACACCCATCGTGAAGTGTGGGAGCCTCAGAAGCCGCCTCGCCCTTCTGTCGAAGAGCCGCTGAAATCCCGCACCCGCCTTTGCGTCAAGAAACAAGGCACTGTACTTACGAACTCGACCGCAAGCTCGCATCGGATCCAGGGTCCGCAACGTTCTGATTTCCCTGTCATCTGCCGCGTGCTTCCCGGGCGCCGCCTCAGCACGAAGTGCGCTAAGGCCTACAGTTACCTTGTGCCCGCCTAAAAGAACTTTCCGTAACAAAGAGAACTTTACCGTATTCCTAAGAATTGTGGCCCCATCAGTTCAACGTTACTGGGCCTTGTATTAAATCTGCTGAAACTACATAAAAGCTTATTTTTATATACATCCAGCTTGATGTCCGTTTGTGGTGCATGCAAGGGGTTTACTGTAGGTGTAATTGCATTTGCTTAACCGTGTACGCCTGAGACTTAGCCTAGACTGCTCGCGCCACGCACCTAGAGGGTGAGCAGGGGTTATTCTGGGGAGTCATCCTTCACCCTGACAAGAAGTAAAGGGTCCCTGCTTGTTGTGGGTTCACACCTGCATCAACCAGAGCCCCCTCATTTCTAACAACTGCACTGCCCTAAACCCTGAAACATCACCCCCTGCACGACTCCCTTCACTGCCCAAACACTACTGCTCTGCCCTAAACCCTGAAACAGCACCCCCAGCACGACCCCCTACACTGCCTGAACACCACTGCTCTGCCCTAAACCCTGAAACACCAACCCCAACAAGATGCCCTACCCTTCCAGCACAGCACGGCACTGCCCTAAAACTTGAAACACCAGCCGCAGCACTACCCCCTACACTGTCCGAACACCACTGCACTGCTCAAAAGCCCTGAAACATCATCCCCAGCACGATCCCTACACTGCCCAAACACGACTGCACTGCCCAAAACCCTGAAACACCAGCCCCAGCATGACCCCCTACACTGCCAGAACACCAGTGCTCTGCCCTAAACCCTGAAACACTACTCCCAGGACGTCCCCCTACACTGACCGAACACCACAGCTCTGCCCTAAACCCTGAAACACCACCCCCAGCAAGACCCCATACACTGCCTGAACACCACTGCTCTGCCCTAAACTCTGAAACACCACCTCCAGCAAGACGCCCTACACTGCCCGAACACCACTGCACTGCCCTAAACCCTGAAACAGCAGCTCCAGCACGACCCGCTACACTGCCTGAACACCACTGCGATGCCCTAAACATTGAAACACCATCCCAGCACGAACCCCTAAACTGCCCAAATATCACTGCACTACCCTAAACCCTGAAACACCACCCTGCACGACGCCCTACACTGCCCAAACACCATTGCACTGCCCTAAACCCTGACACACCACCCCCAGCATGACCCCCTACACTTACCAAATACAACTGTTCTGCCCTAAACCCTAAAAAACCACCCCAGCACGACCCCCTACACTGCCCAAACACCACTGCTCTGCCCTAAACCCTAAAATATCAACACCAGCACGAACCCCTACTCTGCCCAAACACAACTGCGCTGCCCTAAACCCCAAAACACGACCCCCAGCGTGACCCCTACACTGCCCGATCACCACTGCTCAGCCCTAAACCCTAAAACACCACCACCAGCACGACCCCTTACTCTGCCCAAACACCACTGCACTGCCCTAAACCCTGAAACACCCCCCCTACATGACCCTCTACAAAGCCCGAACACCACTGCACTGCCCACAACCCTGAAACACCAGCCCCAGCAATACCCCCTACACTGCCCGAACACTAATGCACTGCCCTAAACCCTGAAACAAAAGCCCCACTAAGACCCCCTATACTGCCCCAACACCACTGCACTGCCTAAACCCTGAAACACCAGCCCCATCAAGACCCCCTATACTTCCCGAACACCACTGAAATGCCCTAAACCCTGAAACCCCACCCCCAGCAAGACCCCCTACACTGCCTGAACACCACTGCACTAATCCCTGAAACACCACCACCTGCATGATCCCCTACACTGCCCAAACAACACTGCACTGCCCTAAACCCTGAAACACTACCCCCAGCACGACCCCTACACTGCCCGAACACCACTGCACTGCCCTAAACTATGAAACACCACACCCCAGCACAACCACCTGCACTGCCCGAACACCACTGCACTGCCCACCAACCTGAAACACCAGCCCCAGCACGACACCCTACACTGCCCGAACACCACTGCAATGCCCTAACCCCTGAAACACAAGCCCCTGCACGACGCCCTACACTTCCCGAACACCACTGCACTAACCTAAACCCTGAAACACCACCCCCTGAAAACCCCCGAAACTGCACGAACACCACTGAACTGCCGTAAACCCTGAAACACCACCCCAGTATGACCCCATACACTGCCCGAACACCACTACTCTGCCCTAAACCCTAAAACACCACCCCCAGCACGTCCCCCTACACTTTCTGAACACCATTACTCTGCCCTAATACACCACCCCAGCACGACCCCCTACACTGCTCGAACACCACTGCTCTGCCCTAAACCCTGAAACACCACCGCGAGCACGACCTCCTACTCTACCTGAACACCACTGCTCTGCCCTGAACCCTGAAAAACCACCCCCACCACAACCCCCTTCCATTGCCCGAACACAACTGCACTGCCCTAAACCCTGAAACTTCACCACCAGCATGACTCCCTAAACTGTTAAACACCACTGCACTGCCCTAAACCCGGAAACACCACCCACAACACCCCGATACACTGCACGAACACCACTGAATAGCCCGAAACCCTGAAACACCACCCCCAGCCTGACTCCCATGCTGCCCGAACACCACTGCAGTGCCCTAAACCCTGAAAAACCAGCCCCAGCACGACCCCCTACACTGCCTGAACACCACTGCACTGCCCTAAACCCTGAAACACCAGCTCCATTACGAACCCCTACGCTGCCTGAACACCACTGCACTGCCATAATCACTGAAACATCAGCCCCAGCATGACCCCCTACAATGCCCGAACACCACTGCACTACCCTAAACTCTGAAACACCAGTCCCAGCATGAACCCGTACGCTGCCCGAACACCACTGCACTGCCCTAAACCCTGAAACACCAGCCCCAGCATGACCACTTTCGCTGCCCGAACACCACTGCCCTGAACCCTAAAACACCACCCCCGGCAACACCCCTATAGTACCATAACACCAGTGCACTGTCCCAAACCCTGAAAGACCACCCCCTGCACGACCCCCTACACTGCCCAATCACCACTGCACTGCCCTAAACCCTGAAACACCACCCCCTGCATGAACCCCTACACTGCCCAAACACCACTCCACTGCCCTAAACCTAGAAACACCACCCCCAGCAAGACCCTCTACACTGCCTGATCACCACTGCTCTGCCCTACACCCTGAAACACCACCCCCTGCACAACCCCCTTCACTGCCCAAACACCACTCCTCTGCCCTAAACCCTGAAACACCACCCCCAGCAAGACCTCGTACACTGCCTGAACACCACTGCTCTGCCCTAAACGCTGAAACACCACCCCCAGCAAGACGCCCTACACACTAGGCCTGGGCGAAAATTTCGTTCCGTTCGCGGAAATTGCGATAATTTGACATTTTCGCGTTCTGCGGAGAGCGCGAAAATGTCAAAATTTCTGGTTTCCGCAGCTTGGCAATAATTTGTTTCTTGCTCGCGCTGTAAAATAATACATTCTGGCGCGCGCGCGCGATCGCCTTACCTGAATCCCTGCGTTCGCTGACAAGTTTTCTTGATCCGGTCGCGTTCTCCATGAGATGTTGTATTGTTTTTAGCCATTTGCGCTGTCTCGCGACAGTTCGCGCCCGCAGTGACGTCATGCGTTGCGCGATCACGTCTTTCTTCTCGCGATCATGCACCGCGAGACAACTCAAAACAAGATGGCCGCGCCCGCAAGCAACCACATGGGTAAGTTGGCGACCCGCAACCATGCAGAAAATCTCGCGAACATGCGGGAAAAAAACTTCCGCATCTTCGCGATATTTCCGCTTGTTTGCGATAATTTTAAACATTTTTGCGATAATTTGCGAAAGTTAATTTCGCAAATTCCGCCCACCCCTACCCTACACTGCCCGAACAGCACTGCACTGCCCTAAACCCTGAAACACCAGCCGCAGCACTACTCCCTACACTGCCCGAACACCACTGCACTGCCCAAAACCCTGAAACACCATCCCCAGCACGACCCCTACACTGCCAAAACACGACTGCACTGCCCAAAACCCTGAAACACCAGACCCAGCACGACCCCTACACTGCCAGAACACCAGTGCTCTGCCCTAAACCCTGAAACACCACTCCCAGCAAGTCCCATCGACACTGACCAAACACCACAGCTCTGCCCTAAACCCTGAAACACCACTCCCAGCAAGACCCCATACACTGCCTGAACACCACTGCTCTGCCCTAAACTCTGAAACACCAGCACCAGCAAGATGCCCTACTCTGCCCGAACACCACTGCACTGCCATAAATCCTGAAACACGAGCTCCAGCACGACCCGCTACACTGCCCAAACACCACTGCGATGCCCTAAACCCTGAAACACCATCCCAGCACGACCCCCTACACTGCCCAAACACCACTGCACTGCCCTAAACCCTGAAACACCACCCCTGCATGACCCCCTACACTGCCTGAACACCATTGCACTGCCCTAAACCCTGACACACCACCCCCTCCATGACCTCCTACACTTCCCGAACACCACTGTTCTGCCCTAAACCCTAGGAAACCACCCGAGCACGTCCACCTACACTGCCCGAACACCACTGCTCTGCCCTAAACCCTAAAACACCACCACCAGCACGACCCCCTACACTGCCCAAACACCACTGCTCTGCCCTACACCCTAAAACACCACCCCCAGCACGACCCCCTACTCTGCCCGAACACCACTGCGCTGCCCTTACCCCTGAAACACCACCCCCAGCATGACCCCCTACACTTCCCGAACACCACTGCTCTGCCCTAAACCCTAAAACCCCAGCACGACCCCCTACACTGCCCGAACACTACTGCTCAGCCCTAAACCCTAAAACACCACCACCAGCACGACCCCCTACAATGCCCGAACACCACTGTTCTGCCCTAAACCCTGAAACACCTCCCCCAGTATGACCCCCTACACTGCCCAAACACCACTGCACTGCCCTAAACCCTGAAGCACCACCCCTACAAGACCCTCTACAAAGCCCGAACACCACTGCACTGCCCAAAACCCTGAAACACCAGCCCCATCAAGACCCCCTACACTGCCCGAACACTAATGTTCTGCCCTAAACCCTGAAACACCAGAACCACTAAGACCCCCTATACTGTCCCAACACCACTGCACTGCCTAAACCCTAAAACACAAGCCCCAGCAAGACCCCCTACACTGCCAAACACCACTGCACAAAACCCTGAAACACCACACCCTGCATGATCCCCTACACTGCCCAAACACCACTGCATTGCCCTAAACCCTGAAACACCACCCCCAGCACGACCCCCTACACTGCCCGAACACCAATGCTCAGCCCTAAACTCTAAAACACCGCCACCAGCACAACCCCCTACTCTGCCTGAACACCACTGTGCTACCCTAAACCCTGAAACACAACTCCCAGTATGACCCCCTACACTGCCCAAACACCACTGCACTGCCCAAAACTCTGAAACACCAGCCCCAGCAAGACCCCCTACACTGCCCAAACACCACTCCACTGCACTAAACCCTGAAACACCACCCCCTGCATGATCCCCTACACTCCCCAAACACTGCTGCATTGCCCTAAACCCTGAAACACCAGCCCCAGCACGACCCCCTACACTGCCCGAACACCACTGCACTGCCCTAAACTATGAAACACCACACCCCAGCACGACCACCTACACTGCCCGAACACCACTGCACTGCCCTACACCCTGAAACACCAGCCCCAGCACGACACCCTACACTGCCCGAACACCACTGCACTGCCCTAAACCCTGCAACACCAGCCCCTGCATGACCCCCTACACTGCCCAAACACCACTGCACTAACCTAAACCCTGAAACACCACCCCCTGCAAAACCCCCAAAACTTCCCGAACACCACTGCACTGCCGTAAACCCTGAAACACCACCCCCAGTATGACTCCCTACACTGCCTGAACACCACTACTCTGCCCTAAACCCTAAAACACCACCCCCAGCATGTCCCCCTACACTTTCTGATCACCAATACTCTGCCCTAATACACCACCCCATCACAACCTCCTACTCTGCCCGAACACCTCTGCCCTGAACCCTGAAACACCACCGGCAGCATTACCTCCTACTCTACCCGAACACCACTGCTCTTCCCTAAAACCTGAAAGACCACCCTCACCAAAACCCCCTTCCATTGCCTGAACACCACTGCACTGCCCTAAACCCTGAAACACCACCCCCAGTATAACCCCCTAACACTGTTGAACACCACTGCACTGCCCTAAACCCTGAAACACCACCCACAACACCCCCCTACACTGCCTGAACATCAGTGCACAGCCCTAAACCCTGAAACACCACCCCCAGTCTGACCCCCATGCTGCCCGAACACCACTGCACTGCCCTAAACCCTGAAACACCAGCCCCAGCACGACCCCCTACGCTGCCCGAACACCATTTTACTGCCATAAACCCTGAAACACCACCCCCAGCACGACCCCCTACACTGCCCTAACAACACTGCACTGCCCTAAACTCTGAAACATCAGCCCCAGCACGTACCCATATGCTGCCCGAATACCACTGCACTGCCCTAAAGCCTGAAACGCCAGCCTCAGCATGACCCCATATGCTGCCCGAACCCACTGCACTGCCCTAAACCCTGAAACACCAGCCCCAGCACGACCACCTTCGCTGCCCTAACACCACTGCCCTAAACCCTGAAACACCACCCACAGCAATGCCCCCCATAGTGCCCAATCACCGCTGCACTATCCTAAACCCTGAAACACCACCCCCTGCACGACCCCCTACACTGCCCAATCACCACTGGACTGCCCTAAACCCTGAAACACCACCCCCTGCATGACCTCCTACACTGTCCAAACACCACTGCACAGCCCTATACCTAGAAACACCACCCTTGTATGACCCCTTTACTGCCCAAACACCACTGCTCTGCCCTAAACCCTGAAACACCACCCCCAGCAAGAACCCCTACACTGCCTGAACAACATTGCTCTGCCCTAAACCCTGAAACAAATCCCCCAGCAAGATGCCCTACACTGCCCGAACAGCACTGCACTGCCCTAAACCCTGAAACACCAGCCGCAGCCCTACCCCCTACACTGCCCGAACACCACTGCACTGCCCAAAACCCTGAAACACCATAACCAGGACGACCCCTACACTGCCCGAACACCAATGTTTTGCCCTAAACCCTGAAACACCACTCCCAGCATGTCCCTTTACACTGCCCGAACACCACTGCGATGCCCTAAACCCAGAAACACCAGCCCCAGCACGACCCCCTACACTGCCCAAATACCACTGCGCTGCCAAAACCCTGAAACACCATCCCAGCACGACCCCTACACTGCCCAAACACCACTGCACTGCCCTACACCCTGAAACACCACCCCTGCATGACCTGCTACACTGCCCGAACACCATTGCACTGCCCTAAACCCTGACACACCACCCCCAGCACGACCCCCTACACTTCCCGAACACCACTGTTCTGACCTAAAACACCACCCCCAGCACGTCCCCCTACACTGCCTGATTACCACTGCTCTGCTCTAAACCCTAAAACACCACCACCTGCACGACCATTACTCTGCCCTAACACCACTGCGCTGCCCTAAACCCTGAAACACCACCCCCAGCACGACCCCCTATACTGCTCGAACAACTCTGCGCTGACCTAAACCCTGAAACACCACCCCAGCACGATCCCGTACACTGCCCCAACACCACTGCACTGCCTTCAACCCTGAAACACCATCCCCAGCACGACCCCATACACTGCCTGAACACAACTACACTGCCCTAAACCCTGAAACACCAGCCCCAGCACGACCCCCTACACAGCCCGAACACCACTGCACTGCCCTAACCCCTAAACCACCAGCCCCAGCAAGACCCCCTACACTGCCCAAAAACCACAGCACTAAACCTTGAAACACCACCCCCTACACTGCCCAAACACCACTGCACTGCCCTAAACCCTGAAACACCTCCCCCTGCATGACCCCCTACACTGCCCGAACACCACTTCTCTGTCCTAAAATATGAAACACCACCCCCAGCACGACCCCCTACTCTGCCCAACCACCACTGTGCTGCCCTAAACCCTTAAACACCCCCCAGTATGACCCCCTACACTGCCCGAACACCACTGCACTTCCCTAAACCCTGAAACACCAGCCCCAACACGACCCCCTACAATGCCCGAACACCACTGCACTTCCCTAAACTCTGAAACACCAGCCCAAGCACGAACCCATATGCTGCCTGAACACCACTGCACTGCCTTAAACCCTGAAACACCAGCCTCAGTGTTGGACTTGGCCCTTCTGGCAAGTTCACCCCTAGAACTTTTTGCATTATCCCAGCCTTTTTCCTGTGTTGTACCAGTGGTTTTAGGCCTCTAGGCGCTTTCACACTGTGTCCCAGTGGAAAGTGCGTGCGCTCTGTGTATGTTTTAGTGAGACTGACCTGCCCTCCCATAGGAATGCATGGGGGATCTGAGTGACCGTGTTAGGTCTTGATGTGAGAGGAGTGCAGGGTCAAGTTTGGTATGTGCGAACTCGTGAGAGTGAATGCTGCGCAATGATGTGTGCGGTGTTACGGTGTCTGGTGTAGAAGTGCCACTTCTAGAAGCTGGCCTGTGTGTGTAATAAATGTGCAGTGACTGTCTGGCTTGTGATTGGCTGGTGTGTCTGGCTCCAGGAGTCAGGATGGGTCTGCCCCGGTGGTAAATGGAGAGATCTGCATGTGATGGCAGGGAGGAGTACACCTGGGACCTGAATAGGGCTGGGCTTTCCCTACACAATGCTGGCTCCACCCCCTGTGGTGCGTCTGCTGTCCCTGGCCGGTCCTGTGAATAGGGAGAGGGGCTGAGCAAAACAAAGTGCTCAGGAACCAGTTGCATCTGGTCCGCCCCTTCCCTGCACCTTTGGAGACAAAGGATTCTGTGTATAAAAGAGGGGCTGTGATCTCATGAAAATGTTCTTGTTCTTGGACTCGAATCTGCCAGGGGCATGCTGCTGCTGGGGCCCAGGGAAAGGTTTGCCTCCCTGGGCCCTGCCCAGCCCCTGGATGCCTGATGGACTTCTGGGACGTTTGTGAATTCATTTTTCTGTGCCCCAAGACCTTTGCCTTCTTCTAGCGCCTGGAAGCGCTTTTACTTATTTGGCCCTTTATTTTAGGAAGAGCGCGGAGGCCTTGCTGCGCTGCTTCCCAGGAGAGAGAGGGAATCCCCAGCTGAGGGATTCCCCCGTGATGCCGGCCTTGCGGGTGCCCACCCCACTTATCTTTTGCTTTTGTTGCGCAGATGCCCACCCTGCGTCTTCGTTGTGCTGGCGGGATTAAAGCGGGTGCCCACCCCGCAGATGTGAGCCCTTGCGGGTGCCCACCCCGCTTGTTTCGTTGTTTAATGCGGGTGCCCACCCCGCGTTGTGTGCCTTGAGGGAGCTCACTCCGCATATTGTTACTAAGATGCACCGCCGCGGCCCGAGCCGCATTAAAAAACTCACCGCCGAGTTGTGGGCGGGGCCGCTGGACGGAAGCGGAAGTGCGGCCGGTAACTGTACTGCATGTTGGGGGAGGACTGGAGCCTACCCCGCCTCCCCGAGTACTGGTTACGAGTCCCGGGTCCCAGGAGGGGGCCTGGGTGAAGAGGGGAATGCCGCTACCCCGAGATGCTCGAGGCAGTACTCCCGGAGTGAAGTGGGAGCCCCGCGGTGCCCGGAGAAGAGAGAATTCCTCCCCCCGTCGAGAGCCGGTGAGTTGAGATGGCTACAGGGGGAGGCTGGGCGCATTGTTAGTGCCGATCGCAGCACTGTGCTGGACTATTTTCTGAGTGGCCCCCGCCTGATAGGGGGTCACTCCAACGAAGGGGGCATGTCTTTGTTTGTAGAGCCTAGGTTGCTTCACCGTTTGGCCAACTTTGTTTAAAGGGCCCCTGTGGGGGTCCAGAGGGCCCGTGCTGCCCCATGTTGGCCAGTGTTCTCCAGCTGCCCCACTTTGCAGGTGCCAACTGCAACGCTTGGGGGCATGTTATTTTTAGATCCTCCGTGGCTCCAACAACTGCACCTTTCATTCATTAAAAGTGCCAGTGCGCTCCACAGCGCTTGGGGGGGGCAGCGCTTTCTCTAGCTTGCGCATATTGATTTCAGGAGCCCGTGCGCTCCATGGGGACATGTTTGTTTTCTGAGCCAGATGGCTCCAAAGTGGGGCCCATTCATTTCCTCATATTTGACTTCCACAGCTGCGCAGCACTTAGTGCCATCTGCAGCGTTTAGGCCCTGTTCTTGTCCCCAGCTGCCCTGCAAGTAGTGGGCAGCTGCTACGTGTAGGTTTTGGAGCAACCTGGACCCTAATGTGATTTAGGTGTTATTGTGATTTATATACTAATGCGTTGGGTGTTAGGAAATGTACTGTGTGTAGTATGTTTTGCGCACCCTGTGTTTTATACCTCTAGATATGATTTCTACATAGGAGGTTGTTTTACTTGTTTAGGTTGATGTTAGGGAGATAATACTTCCCTGTGTGATGTACGCCCCTAGTGTAAATATACTTAGGAGGTAGGGTCTAATGCGTTAGACTTGTAATAATAATAATAATAATAATAATAATAATAATAATAATAATCCACATTTGTAAAGCGCGAACAATACCCCGTAAGGGTCTCTAGGCGCTGGGGGCCGTCGGGAAGATTAAGCAAGCTATTGCCCAGAGTCACATGGTGCTGGGATAATCTGCCGCCGGGGATCGAACCGTGATCCCCAGATTCCGGAGTCAGTCGCCCTGGCCGCGGCGCCACACCTCTTCCTTGTGAGAGATGGCATAATGTGTTTATGCCCCTGTGATGTATACAGGATACGTTTTATACCTGATTCTAGTGTCATAATGCTGAGGTAATTATTGCACCAGTAGTTACTGGTTGTGCTCTACAGTGTTAATTTGTGTTACAGTTGGTATATGTTCTACATTTACAATTGGTGATTTGTGCTAATTCTGACAGTGGTCCATGTGGCCCTGTCTGGTGTAAATAGTCATTCCATGGAAGGTTATACAGTTCCTATATAAAGAGAAAAGGATAGCAATAGCCCATGTATCGGCTATAGAGAGTAAGGTGTGTCTCCAAGGTCAAAGTGAGTGTGTAGAGTGAGGAGAGGGTACTCCTTGTTGTGATACTGAGTGCCCTCACACACCCTTGCGGATGTTTAGCATCATCATTGGGCACAATTGCTCCTCGTGGGGGTGGCGCTGCAGTCCCTCACGGGCCCTTGATTAGGGGCTCTCTGTTGGAGTTCTTTTAGGAGTTGCCGCATTTGTGAGTGTGGGTGTGTGGGTCAGAGTGTGCTAGTGAGTGCAGGTATTAAAATTGAGACAGGGTCCAAAAATAATTTAATTGGGAGGTCCCTGGTTCAAATTAAAAAATTGGCGGGGATGGAGATGCACGATAGTGCTTATTATGAGAGGGGAAACTAAACAAAATAATGTCCCACTTCTCTCAACCCGTATGGTGTGATAACAAAAAGTGCTATAAGAAAAGTTAGGTCAACATGTTTCGCGCTTTAAGATGGTCCCTATTGGATCCAGGAGCGCTTCGTCGGGACCAAAAGAAGAAAGTTTACAAGGGTGGGTTCGGGAAGAGACAACCCGTAATCCCATCCGTTACCTAGGTCTGGTACGCTTGACAATTCGTGTTCAGAATCCGTTATTATACGAAATTCATGTTCTCAGCCTAAGGGGAGACATAACAAGGAAAAAAGGGGGGGGGGGAGGAAAAAAGATAGAGGTAGTATTATATCAAGATTATTGATATTGCTCTGCCACGAGTGCACTGGAAGTGCTATAGTGCCCAGTGCATGAGGGCCCACCGAATGTTATACAGTGGTCATGCTGCTGAGGTGGCCGGGAAACCACCTAATAGGAATGGGCAAGTTGCCCATGGTTGAGAGTGCTCAAAGGGAAGAATAGCGACACACGAGGTGAAGAAATGACATTGAAATACGCCCCTGAAATAGTGCTAAATAAGTGCTGGTGTGCATCAATCTCGTCAAGAGCGAAAGTGCGATGCTGCGGCGCCCGGGCCTTACCTGGTAACAAGGGGAGGATCTGGTTCTAATAACCAGGATAAAGGCTCAGGTCTTAAAAGGTGGTACGCGTGCAAGGCTGTGGAGGAAATACCTGTGAGAGCCTGGTGCGGAGTGACCTAGCTGTTGAGTGCAGGGATCGAATGGTAACACTATGAAATACACCCCTAAGTAGCTATGTAAGTGCCCGTATGCAACCAACTGGGTAAGAAGATTGGTGCATAGCGACGGCATCTGAGCATCACCAGGTTGTAAGGAGTGGGTCCGCTGACAACGAGCAAGTAAGAGCTCAGGTTTTATGGAGTGAAGAGTAAGCCGTCCGTATATAATGGCTGTGGAGGAACTGCCGGTGGGGTGCGGAAGGACCAGGCTGCTAAGTGCACGGATCGTGGATCAAGCAGTGAGGTCAAAAATAGGGGTGGGCGGAATTTGCGTAATCGCGTTACGCAAATCTCCGCGAAACGGTAAAAAATCTCCGCGAACACGCAGAAATTCCGCGAACACGCGGAATTGCTTGTTCGCGATACTTTTTTCTTGTTCGCGATCGCTGTTTGCGTGCTCGGGGTGAAATATCTCGCAAACACGCATATTGAGAACGCGAACAAGCAAAAAATTTCGCGAAGTCGCGGAACGCAGATTTTTGGGTAATTTTGCGTTCTCCGCGGAACGCGAAATTACGCAAATTCCGCAAATTCCGTGAACGGAACGGAATTTACCGCCCAGGCCTAGTCAAAAATACAATAATATGTAAAAATAACAAAACATAAAGCGCGGGCGCAAGCCTACCCCCTCCTATTCAGTGGTGGGCTCCGTCAGTGTGAGCCGCGTGGTAAGGCTGCAAAAAGTAAAAAAGTAAACTCGGTAAGTAAGCAGAGTTGGTACCTGGATGAAGGCAACTGCTGGGGCGTCCCGGGTAGCTGGTGCTCATACTTACATCGTCGTTAGCCTTACGGAGCGGGAAGACCTACCCGTGCAGTGGTTCAGCCGGTAACATCGGTGTGTGCTGGCCAAAGGTAAATATAGTATTTCCGGGTAGGCGCGTCTCCCTGGCTGATGACGTCACAACGTCCAGTGCTACGGAACGGACTACTCGTGGGCGGCTCGCCGGGTGCTCTGATAGTGACTGCCGCGGCCATATTGGAAGGGTAATAGACGGCCTGGTCGAACATAAGTATTAACGGAGGGTGCGAGGAGGGAGGGGCCCCTTCCTCCAAGTTCCTGCCGCTGCGCTAGACAGGATAAAATCCGAGGGATGTTAAAACCGGACTTAGAGTTATAATGTCCACAAACGGACTTAGAAGTACTCATCCCACAGGTGGTAAACAGAATATGAACTCTAGCGCGGACCACAGGTCACGGATGTCCCCGTGTTGATCCTGTGTGTGTGGACATGTTGTTTGGGTAAAAAAACAAAGGGGGAGTGAGAGGGGGATGAAGGAGAAAACCGCGCTGTTCTCTAGGTGTGTGGAGTATGAGTATGTGAGAGGACTTCTCTTCTAATTGTATGGGGAACTAAAGCCCATCTTGTCCATTAATGTCATGATCATGGGTGGATGACTCTGCCGATTGAAACAGTCATGTAGATAATGTGAGCCCATGCTCACCGGTACAGCGATAGACATTCAACATCATATTCATGATGCTTGATCTCGTAGATTGTCGAGTGGTGGTGCTCAATGATATGTTAGCTAAGATCATCTCATGATTGTTCTAACGAGATAATTCCACCCAGGGGATGTCATCATTCAATCCCCCATTATTACTTTTCAATTTAAACACCCATCGTTGTTCCTGCCTGAACAGTGTGGCTGCTGACCATGTGGGATTGGATTCAATGATGGTCCATCGCAAACTTTCAGGGGGGTGATTCTTTTCTAGAAAGTGGCTTTGTAGTTTGGTAGCTGTGCGTCTGCACCGAATCGTGCTCTTATGCTCACCGATTCATGTTTTGATTGGTCTCATAGTCATGCCAATGTATCTTGAGCCACAGGTGCAGGTAATCATATATACACAGTTTTTCGTATTACAGTTGGTGTGATGTAATTGCTTCCATGGTTTCGCAAGTCCCAGGTCAATTTCCTTGGTGGCGCTGGTCAGTGGGCATACTGTACAGGACCCACATGGATAGTGGCCAGTTACCGGGGGAAGGTTCCACAGAGTTGGTTGGATTTTAATCGTATTCTTAGGGCGTGTGTGAACTAGTATGTCTCTTAGATTTTGTGTCCTCTTGAAAGCAAAGAGGGGTTTTGGGCCTGGTTGAAACTCCCCAGTCTCCAAGATCTTCCAATGCTTCTTAATTATCCTCTGAATTTTGTTGGAATTCGGGGTAAAAGATGTTACACATGTTAGTGTCTCTGAGATGGTTTTTTCTTTGGTTTCCAGAAGAGCTTCTCTATGGTTGTTTCTGGCTGTTTTCCGTGCTTGTTTTATAATTTTCTTTGGGTACTTTCTTTGCGTCAAGTTCCCTGTAAGAGTGTCTGCCTCTTTTTCAAATTCCAGAATGGTATTACAATTGCGGCGCAAGCGGAGGAATTGCCCAACCGGTAGGTTATTTCTTAGAGCCTTAGGATGGTGACTCTGGAATAGGAGTAAACTATTCCTGTCCGTGGGTTTTTTATAGTTAGTGGTCATCAGACAACCTTCTTTTAGGGATATCAGTAGGTCCAGAAATGGTATTGATTCTGAAGACTGTGTGCCTACAAATTTAAGGTAAGGATTGAGTGTGTTCACCCATGTGAAGAAGGTTTGACATGTTTCTTCGTCCCCTTTCCAGAAGATGATAATGTCATCGATATATCTGCGCCATAACATGATGTTGTTCTTATATGGGTTGGTTTCTGTCAAGATGTGTTCCTCTTCAAAATGTGCCATGTATAGGCAGGCCAGACTCGGCGCGAAGGTGCTCCCCATACTGGTGCCCTGTGTTTGGTGATAGAGGTTTTTTTCAAAAGCAAAAAAGTTCTCCTTAAGTGCTATTGTCGCACAGTCACAGATGAAGGTGACCGGAGTTGGTGATGTCCATGGGTCGATGTTCCGAAGGGCCTGTTCAAGGACCGCCAGTGTGGCATCTTGGGGAATGTTAGTGTATAACGCTTCCACGTCTAAGGTCACCAAGAGGTTGATAGATTCCGGTGTAGTAAAACCCTCAATGAGGTTGAGCACCTCAGTGGTGTCTCTCAGGTACGTCGGGGTCTCAGTTACCAGGGGGCGTAGAAACACATCACAGAACTTGCTCAGGGGTTCCAGCAGGGAATTAATCCCGGACACAATCGGTCTACCAGGTGGAGGGGAGACTCCCTTGTGAATCTTCGGGAGACAATAGAAATTTGGTTTATGTGGCTTGTTGTTCAAAAGGAATAGAGCCTCCTCCTTAGTAATCTATCCCTCTGCCTCTGCTTCAGATGTCAAATGTTGTATCATGGTGGAGAGGCGTGTAGTAGGGTCTTCATTGATGGATTCATAGTACCTTGTATTAGATAACTGTCGTAGGCATTCCTCATCATAGACATCTTTGTCCTGGACGACAATGGCGCCTCCCTTGTCTGCGGGTTTTAATATGATGGTATCATCCTCTGTCAGGTGTCTGAGGAGTGATCTTTCTTTTCTCGAGAGGTTATCAAACGGGCGAGTAGGGACGATGTTGTCTATCTCCTTCAAGACAGCTTGTTCAAATGTTAGTACTTCATTTAAGGTCATGGCTGATGTGGGGGTAAATTTGGATTTATTCCTCAAGCCCGACCCGATCGATGGGGTCTCAGGTTTGTCTTGGAAGAAGGCTCTTAGGCGGACTTTCCGAAAAAACTGATGTAGTTCTTGTTGCAGGGTGAAGTCGTCTTCCTTCGGTGTAGGGACAAATCCCAGGCCCTTTTCCAGTAGTGCGTTCTCATCTTCAGTAAGAAGCCTTGAGGATAAGTTGACCACTAAGGTCTTGTGGTCTTGCTTCGTAAGACCATCGGTTCTGGGTCCTGCCAATAGACGGTCTTGGTTGTTCCTCTTCTTTTTCCTCTGCCTCTGCCCCTCCCTCTGTTGAGAAAAGGTGGGATCTGATATTGATGGTAATTGGGTATCGGGTTATGTCCCATGGGGCCATTCCATATAGGTTGGGGACCCATCCATGGTCCTTGGTACAGTGGTGTCTGGAATGGGTGCGTAGGGAACCCCTGGAACAATGGTGGTGGGGGTGGTTGGTGTCTGTATCCACCTCTAGGTCTTGACTGTCTGGTGTCGTAGTTGGATTCACTACCAGTGGAATCTGACCTCCCGGAACTGCGGCTGCTGACATCATCAGAGGAGGTATCTACGTTGGAGAACACATAGTCATCTTTGGTATAAGGATAGATTTTCTCCTTATCAAACCGTTTTACGTCTTTTTGCAATTGACTGATCTTCTGTTTAGTTAAATACTCTTTGTGTTCATTCATTTCGAGATTGATCTCTGAAAGTTTTGATTTAAATGCCGTTATAGAAATCCCAGTCTTAAGTCTGTTCTCAGACAGGTTGATTTGGATGAGTAAATCGTCTGATAGGCGTTTCGCTGTGTTTATGATTAGTATTAACCAATCACGTGTACATTTCCAGGATATTCTCGACCATTCACGGCGGAATGTCAGATCTTCCAAGAATATCCTGGGGGCCAGAGTTATCAAAAGGCCATTGGGAGCGATGTTGGCTCTCAAATATTCTGTCATAATAGTCCCATGTAGGGCAGTTTTTATCTACAATTTTCGTAGAGTCTGCAGCGTCCTCCAGTCATCGTTTCCGCTCCCAGATGGTGTACTGCCATCTTCTGCTAGTAGTGATGGAGCTCTTAAGATCTCTGCTACCATATCGTCATCGAAGCTGAGACCTGGGTTGTCCATCGTGTTAGTCAGGTGTTCGATCTCACCAGTTATGCTCTATCAATGGTTCTAGACCACACGTGTGTCAGGGGGAGTGAAGAGAAGGAGAGAAGAGAGAGAAAAAAAGAAAATACAACTGTCCCACGGCCAATGGCCGTACTTAAATGCAACCAATCAATGAGAGAGGGGACTAGGAGCGAATGAAAAAGGTCCTGTACCAGTGCTCCTGAAAGTTATATAATTATTCCATGGAAGGCTATACAGTTCCTATATAAAGAGAAAAGGATAGCAATAGCCCATGTATCGGCTATAGAGAGTAAGGTGTGTCTCCAAGGTCAAAGTGAGTGTGTAGAGTGAGGAGAGGGTACTCCTTGTTGTGATACTGAGTGCCCTCACACACCCTTGCGGATGTTTAGCATCATCATTGGGCACAAATGTGGTGTAAATAGTCCCCTGTAACATTCTGCCCAGTGCCTATTGGCACAGTGTAAATTATGTGATTATCATCTGTTGGACAGGCCACACGAAGGGCTTGCTCCCTCCCCGCATGACAGGGCCCAAGCCCCGGCCCCCCAGGCGCGACCCACGAGAATCACCCGCACCCCGTCTCCCGACGGAACTCCTGCCCTCGGACCTCCATGTATCACGGGCCCAAGCCACCACCGGCTCCCTCGGCCGGGTCAAGCCGCCATCTTGGGCCCTGCGCCACGAGGCCGCATGGCCTCCCCCCGACCCTAACCCTGGGCCTGGCCGGCCCCGACATCCCGGCACCACCATCCACCCAGGAGGTGAGCGGACCACTTGGCAGGTCAATGGGAGAACGAAGCGCCAAGGACTCTCCCCCGCCAGGTGACGATCGCCTCCAGCTCCCCCAGGCACCGGCTCCACCCCCCCGCTGGGTGTCTGGACACCTTCATCCCGGACCCTCCGACCTCCAAGTGCGAGGGTCCGGACATCAAAGGGCACCTGCCCTATAACTGGAGCAGCTCCGGAGCAGGAAGGCAGTTGTATCCTGGAGTCGAGAGACACCGAGAGAACTCAGCCTTGACGGACTACTGGCGCTGCCGTAGCCCTATCTTGTGAACTATCGACCTGCCTGCTGGCGCTGCCGCGGCCTTCTGCAACATCCATCCTCGTCGGGACCTGCTGGCGCTGCCGCGGCCCGTTGTAACGACCATCTTCACCGGGACCTGCTGGCGCTGCCGCGGACCGTACATCGACCATCTTCACTGGGACCTGCTGGCGCTGCCGCGGACCGTGTATCGACCATCTTCACTGGGACCTGCTGGCGCTGCCGCGGCCCGTACCAGCTAGACCACCAAGCTCGAGGATTGTGAGCTACCCACCACCTTACCTCAACTACCCGACTGGTAACCAGACTATCCCGCTACCCCCTTTCCCATCTTGAGAGACTTGAATCGAGGGGACCCCAGAGTCCAGACCTCCTTGTACCTTTTCATCGTACCTTAAGAAGTGCTTATAAAGAACGCTAACTCATCTCCTTGTGTGGTGTCTGTCTGTGGGGGGGAAGTTATTTATCTGTACGATCGCTGGAGACGGCTCTCCCCGCAGACCTCTCCCCTTGTCCTCGGCCGACCCTCCCGGTCCGTCTAACATTGGTGGCCAGCGGCGCGATCCGAATCAACGCGTAATCGTACAGAGAGTAGCTCACCCCACGACAAAACCACGATGTCAGCCAAAGATAGCGGTTCCAATGAAAAGTTCCAAATGGATAAGTTGGAAGAATATAGCCACCGCGAACTTAAACAATTTTGCATGGAACTAGGCATTGCTACCACCGGCCTGAGTACCAAAGATGATTTGAAGCGCGCCCTTGAGTCGTGGGCAGAAACTGGGATCACCGGATCCTCCGACCAAAACAGTGTCGCACCAGAGGGGAACGCCACGGCTCCCGAGGAGCGGGGAACGGGCCTCTCGCAGGAGGAGATCCAGGAAAGAGAAAGGACCAGATTACACGAGTTGGAAATGGCACGACTCAAGATGGACGGTGAACTAAAGTTGGCCGAGCAGAAACTAAATCTAGAGCATCTGCGGCTCCGAGAGGAGCGAGAAGAAAAACAGAGACAGAGAGAGCTTGAGGAAAAAAGAATAACACTCGAACACGAGCGCAAACTGGCGGAAATAGAACTTCGGAAACAGAATAAAGAACTGGGGGTGCCTGAGCGACCGCACACCGCAGGGGCAACCGGGAAAAAAGTCCACATCCCCAACGATGTTGTCCGAGAGTATGTCCGAGAAGGCGACATACAGCAGTGGTTCAAAGCCCACGAGATCGCCATGACCTCCCACCGGATCGACCGGAGTGATTGGGGAGCTGGACTATGGGGGAGGTTCGTCAACGAAGGTCGCGATGCCCTATTGCAGCTCCCAGATCACCAGATGTCGTCCTACGACCACATGAAGGCTGCCCTTCTCACCCGCTACGGCCTCACACCCGAGATGTACCGCCAGAGGTTCAGAGATTGCACCCGGATCCCGGGTACAACTTGGGTGGAGTACGTAAACTATTTCAGCCGAGCCTTCGAGGGTTGGATCAAGGGGAGCCATGTAACGACCTACGAACAACTCTTTAACCTTATGGTATGGGAACACCTGTCGAACAACTGCTTCGTCGAGCTCAGGCAGCACCTCCTCGACAGTAAATTGACCGACCCCCGGCAGCTCGCCGCTGAAGCTGACCGATGGGAGAGCACCCGAGTGGGCCGGAGAGGACCGCACGAGCAGAACCGAAACAACCAAGGCCAGCACCGTCCCCGGGGAGGAGGGGGAGGCCAGGGGCGAGGGAGAGACACCCTCCCGGCAACACCCGTGGCCAGCACCCCGCACCCGGCCGGCCGGGGAAACCCCCCGATGCGTCCAGGGTTCCGAGCTAATGTCACGTGCCACCGATGCCAGCGAGTCGGCCATTACGCCAATGACCCGAGCTGCCCGCAGAACCAAACACCCAAGCCCCGCCACGTAGCTGCCGCCGCCCTGGGGGAGGAACGACTATCAGAGGAACAGGAAGAGTATGAGCCGGCCCAGCAAGAGTGGGAACCGGCCGCCATGGTTCTAGCGTGCCTAGGGGGAAAAGACATAGTCCCGCGGGCTCCCCTACCCGCCAACACCAGGAAATACGGTCAGTGGGTGACCATTAATGGGCATCGGGCCGAGGCCTTACGTGACACGGGCGCCAGTGTGACGGCCGTCCGCTGTCACCTGGTGAAACCCGAGCAGATCCTGCCGAACATTCTCTGCCCCGTCCGCTCAGCCGACAATTCCGAAAGTCTGTGTCAAATGGCCTGCGTCCCCTTCGAATGGGGAGGGGTCTCCGGCCTGTTGAAAGTGACGGTCCGGGATGATGCCCCCGTGGACTGCCTCCTGGGGAATGACCTTGAGAGTTCCCCGTGGGCCACCGTCGAGAGAAGAGAGCACCTGGGGATGCTGGGCCTTCCGGACTGGGCCTGCGTAACCACCCGGTCCATGGCCGCCCGTGCCGTTCCCCGAACAGAAGAACCGGAATGGCCAGCACCTCCGCCCCCGGTCGCCCCAGTAGAAGACAACGACGAGGCCAACCCCCCGGAGCCAATGACCGAAGGGGACGCACAACCCCAGGACGTCCCCGGCCTGGCTCAGTGGCGTCAAGAAGGAGGGCCCACCCAAGAACAGTTCCGCCAGGAGCAAAAGAACTGCCCCTCCCTCGAGGGACTCCGCCAACAAGCCAGCGCCCAGAGCGCAGGGGACTCCACCGGAACTCACTGGGTCTACTGGGAGAACGACCTGCTATACAGCGAACAGAGAATCGCAGAGCTAGGGGCCGGTCGAGTACTGGTGGTACCTCTCCGCTTCAGAGACTTCCTGCTCAACCTGGCCCATGATGTCCCCCTGGCTGGACACCTGGGCCAAGACAAAACTTACAGTCGCCTAGTGACCCACTTTTTCTGGCCGAAGATGCGGAACGACGTCCTGAACCACTGCCGGTCCTGCCCCACGTGCCAGGCCAGCGGGAAGAGTGGCCGTAAGCTGAAGGCCCCTCTACAACCCTTCCCGGTGGTCACCACCCCATTCGAGAGGGTAGGAATAGACATTGTGGGGCCCCTGGACCCCCGCACGGCACAAGGACATAGGTTCATCCTGGTACTGGTGGATCACGCCACCCGCTACCCCGAGGCGGTGCCTCTACGAACTGTAACAGCTCCGGTGGTTGGCCGGGCCCTAATGGGGATCTTCTCCCGGGTGGGCTTCCCCCGAGAAGTCGTCAGCGACCGAGGCACGAACTTCATCTCCAAATACATGAAGTCCCTCTGGCAACAGTGCGGGGTCACCTACCGATTCACGACCCCCTATCACACCCAAGGGAACGGACTAGTGGAGCGATTCAACCGCACTCTCAAGGGGATGATTGGGGGATTGGAAGAGCCCCTCCGTCGCCAGTGGGATGTACTACTTCCGTGCCTCCTCTTCGCCTACCGAGAAGTTCCCCAGAAGTCCCTCGGTTTTAGCCCTTTCGAACTCCTGTACGGGCACCCTGTGCGAGGGCCCCTCAGCCTAGTCAAAGAAGGTTGGGAGATGGCCCCCCTAAAGACCCCTCCAGACGTCTTCAAGTACCTCCTGGCCCTACGTAATCAGACCCGGCGCTTCAGGGAGATGGCCAAGGCGAACCTCGAGGCCAGCCAGGAAGACATGAAGAGATGGTATGATCACAATGCCTCCTCCGTCGAGTTCGAACCTGGACAACAAGTGTGGGTGATGTCCCCCACCGAACCATGTGCCTTGCAAGATAAGTGGACGGGACCCTTCAAGGTGGTCGAGCGCAAAAGCCCCGTCACTTACCTCATCGACATGGGGACCCCCCGGAACCCCCTTCGGGTCCTCCACGCCAACAGACTCAAACCACACTTTGTGCGCTCAGAACTCAGCCTCCTGATGGCTACAGACAGTGGAGCAGAGGAGGACTCCGAACCCCTCCCGGATCTCCTGAAGACTCAGGAGAACGACGGTTCCGTGGACGGGGTCCGGCTCTCCGATGCCCTCACCCCAGAGCAACGCCAGGGCTGCCGGGACCTCCTGCTGCGGTTCGCTTCACTGTTCTCCCTCACTCCCGGGGTCACCCCTTGGTGCTTGCACGACGTGGACACCGGGGACAGTCCCCCTATCCGACACCGGGCCTACCGCGTACCAGATCGGGTACGGGCCTGTATACAAGAGGAAGTGGCCAAAATGCTCACGATCGGGGTCATCGAGCCCTCGGACAGTCCCTGGGCCAGCCCGGTTGTATTGGTCCCCAAAGCCGCTGCCCCCGGCACCACACCTGAACTGAGATTCTGCGTCGACTACCGGGGCTTGAACGCTGTCACCCGAACCGACGCTCATCCTATCCCCAGAGCGGATGAATTGATCGACCGGCTGGGGGCCGCCCGCTACCTCAGTATCTTCGACCTAACAGCGGGCTACTGGCAGATCGGTCTCACGCCCCGGGCTCAAGAACGATCCGCCTTCTCCACCCCCGATGGCCACTACCACTTCAAGGTCATGCCCTTTGGCATGAAGAACGCCCCCGCTACATTTCAACGTCTTGTGAACCAGGTCTTGGCGGGGCTCGAAGAGTTCAGCGCTGCCTACCTGGACGATATCGCTGTATACAGCCGCCACTGGTCCGACCACCTCCTCCACCTCCAGGAGGTCCTATAGGCCCTCCAGCGGGCCGGCCTCACGATTAAGGCCGGCAAATGCCAAATTGGTCAAGGGTCCGTGACCTACCTGGGGCACCAGGTGGGGAGCGGGCTGGTGGCCCCGCTGCAACTTAAGATTGCTGCCATCCAGTCCTGGCAGCCCCCCGTCACCCAGACCGAAGTCCGAGCCTTCTTGGGGCTCACCGGCTACTACCGGCGGTTCGTGAGGGACTACGGCAGCATTGTGGGGCCCCTCACGGGTCTCACGTCCAAGAACCAACCGAAGCGGATTAACTGGACCCCCGATTGTCAAGCGGCCTTCGAAAAGCTGAAGGCCGCCCTGTGCACCGCCCCTGTGCTCCAGGCCCCCGATTACAGTCGGGAATTCGTAGTACAGACAGACGCCTCCGACCACGGCATCGGAGCGGTTCTTTCCCAAGTGAACCCCGAGGGTCATGACCAGCCGGTGGCCTTCATCAGCCGACGTCTCCTGGCCCGAGAACAGCGCTGGAGAACCATCGAGAGGGAGGCCTTCGCAGTGGTGTGGGCCCTCAAAAAGCTCCGGCCCTATCTCTTCGGTACCCACTTCCGGGTACAAACCGACCATAGACCCCTGCAGTGGCTGATACAGATGCGGGGGGAAAACCCAAAACTATTGCGCTGGTCCATCTCCCTGCAGGGAATGGACTTCACCGTGGAGCACCGACCGGGCCAAGACCACGCCAACGCAGATGGCCTGTCCCGCTTCTTCTGCCTCGACGAGGAGAGTCCCCAAGGAGATGGGTGACTCTCCCCGCCTTCAGCTGGGGGGGACGCATGTTGGACAGGCCACACGAAGGGCTTGCTCCCTCCCCGCATGACAGGGCCCAAGCCCCGGCCCCCCAGGCGCGACCCACGAGAATCACCCGCACCCCGTCTCCCGACGGAACTCCTGCCCTCGGACCTCCATGTATCACGGGCCCAAGCCACCACCGGCTCCCTCGGCCGGGTCAAGCCGCCATCTTGGGCCCTGCGCCACGAGGCCGCATGGCCTCCCCCCGACCCTAACCCTGGGCCTGGCCGGCCCCAACATCCCCGCACCACCATCCACCCAGGAGGTGAGCGGACCACTTGGCAGGTCAATGGGAGAACGAAGCGCCAAGGACTCTCCCCCGCCAGGTGACGATCGCCTCCAGCTCCCCCAGGCACCGGCGCCACCCCCCCGCTGGGTGTCTGGACACCTTCATCCCGGACCCTCCGACCTCCAAGTGCGAGGTTCCGGACATCAAAGGGCACCTGCCCTATAACTGGAGCAGCTCCGGAGCAGGAAGGCAGTTGTATCCTGGAGTCGAGAGACACCGAGAGAACTCAGCCTTGACGGACTACTGGCGCTGCCGTAGCCCTATCTTGTGAACTATCGACCTGCCTGCTGGCGCTGCCGCGGCCTTCTGCAACATCCATCCTCGTCGGGACCTGCTGGCGCTGCCGCGGCCCGTTGTAACGACCATCTTCACCGGGACCTGCTGGCGCTGCCGCGGACCGTACATCGACCATCTTCACTGGGACCTGCTGGCGCTGCCGCGGACCGTGTATCGACCATCTTCACTGGGACCTGCTGGCGCTGCCGCGGCCCGTACCAGCTAGACCACCAAGCTCGAGGATTGTGAGCTACCCACCACACCACCTCAACTACCCGACTGGTAACCAGACTATCCCGCTACCCCCTTTCCCATCTTGAGAGACTTGAATCGAGGGGACCCCTGAGTCCAGACCTCCTTGTACCTTTTCATCATACCTTAAGAAGTGCTTATAAAGAACGCTAACTCATCTCCTTGTGTGGTGTCTGTCTGTGGGGGGGAAGTTATTTATCTGTACGATCGCTGGAGACGGCTCTCCCCGGAGACCTCTCCCCTTGTCCTCAGCCGACCCTCCCGGTCCGTCTAACATCATCTAATGTGTTTATTATAATACAAAGGCTATTTTTTATATATACCCTTGTGTGGAGTTTCTTTTGTGGTGGGCCTAGGGTGTTGTTGCTGTGTGCGCGCGCAAACGCTTTACACATTGCCTCCGGGATAAGCCTGACTGCTCGTGCCAAGCTACCAAGGGGGTGAGCAGGGGTTATCTTTGGCGTGTAACTCCCCAGCCCTGACTTAGAGTGGTGGTCTCTGCCTGGCTTTGGTGCAAGACTTAGCCAACCAGTGATCCCATTTCTAACACTCAGCATGACCCCATATGCTGCACGAACCCACTGCACTGCCCTAAACCCTGAAACACCAGCCCCAGCACGACCACCTTCGCTGCCCGAACACCACTGCCCTAAACCCTGAAACACTCCCCAGCAACGCCCCCTATAGTGCCAGAACACCACTGCACTGTCCTAAACCCTGAAACACCCCCCATGCACGACCCCTACACTGCCCAATCACCACTGCACTGCCCGAAACCCTGAAACACGACCCCCTGCATGACCCCTACACTGTCCAAACACCACTGCACAGCCCTAAACCTAGAAACACCACCCCCTGTATGCCCCCTACACTGCCCAATCACCCCTGCACTGCCCTAAACCCTGAAACACCATCCACTGCATGATTCCCTTCACTGCCCAAACACCACTGCTCTGCCCTAAACCCTGAAACACCACCCCAGCAAGATGCCCTACACTGCCCGAACAGCACTGCATTGCCCTAAACCCTGAAACACCAGCCTCAGCACTACCCCTACACTGCACGAACACCACTGCACTGCCCAAAACCCTGAAACACCAGCCCCAGCACTACTCCCTACACTGCCAGAACACCAATGCTCTGCCCTAAACCCTGAAACACCACTCTCAGCACGTCCCCCTACACTACCCGAACACCACTGAGATGCCATAAACCCAGAAACACCAGCCCCAGCACGACCCCCTACATTGCCCGAACACCAATGCGCTGCCAAAACCCTGAAACACCATCCCAGCACGACCCCCTACACTGCCCAAAACTACTGCACTGCCCTAAACCCTGAAACACCACCCCTGCACGACCCCTACACTGCCCGAACACCACTGCATTGCCCTAAACCCTGAAACACCAGCCGCAGCACTACCCCCTACACTGCACGAACACCATTGCACTGCCCTAAACCCTGAAACACCACCCCCAGCACGACCCCCTACACTTCCCGAACACCACTGCACTGTCTTCAACCCTGAAAAACCAGCCCCAGCAAGACCCAATACACTGCCCGAACACAACTACACTGCCCTAAACCCTGAAACACCAGCCCCAGCACGACCCCCTTCACTGCCCGAACACCACTGCACTGCCCTAAACCCTGAAACACCAGCCCCAGCAAGACCACCTACACTACCCGATCACCACTGCACTGACCTAAACCCTGAAACACCACCCCCAGCAAGACCCCCTAAGCTGCCCGAAAACCACTGCACTAAACCTTGAAACACCACCCCCTACACTGCCTGAACACCACTGCACTGCCCTAAACCCTGAAACACCAGCCCCAGCACATTCCACTACACTGTCCGAATACCACTGCTCTGCCCTAAACCCTAAAAAACCACCCCCAGCACGACCCCCTACACTTCCCGGACACCACTGCTCTGCCCTAACACCTAAAACACCACCACCAGCATGACCCCCTACTCTGCCCGAACAACGCTGTGCTGCCCTAAACCCTGAAACACCCCCCCAGTATGACCCCCTACACTGCCCGAACACCACTGCGCTGCCAAAACCCTGAAACACCATCCCAGCACGACCCCCTACACTGTCCAAACACCACTGCACTGCCCTAAACCCTGAAACACAACCCCTGCACGATCCCCTACACTGCCTGAACACCATTGCACTGCCCTAAACACTGACACACCACCCCCAGCACGATCTCCTACACTTCCCGAAAACCACTGTTCTGCCCCTAAAACACCACCCCCAGCACGACACCCTACACTGCCCGAACACCACTGCTCTGCCCTAAACCCTAAAACACCACCACCAGCAGGACCCCCTACACTGCCGGAACACCACTGCGCTGCCCTAAACCCTGAAACACCACCACAGCACGATCCCCTACACTGCCCGAACACCACTGCACTGCCTTAAACCCTGAAACACCGGCCCCAGCACGACCCCTTACACTGCCCAAACTCAACTACACTGCCCTAAACCGTGAAACACCAGCCACAGCACGACCCCCTACACTGCCCGAACACCACTGCACTGCCTTAAACCCTGAAACACCAGCCCCAGCACGACCCCCTACACTGCCCAAACTCAACTACACTGCCCTAAACCCTGAAAAACTGCCTCAGCACGACCCCCTAAACCACCCGAACACCACTGCTCTGCCCTAAACTCTGAATTACCACCTCCAGCAAGTCGCCCTACACTGCCCGATCACCACTGCACTGCCCTAAACCCTGAAACACCAGCCCCAGCACAACCCCCTACACTGCCCGAACACCACTGCACTGCCAAAACCCTAAAACACCATCCCAGCATGACCCCCTACACTGACCAATCTCCACTGCGCTGCCCTAAACCCTGAAACACCACCCTCAGCATGACCCCCCTACACCGCCCGAACACCACAACACTTTCCTAAACCCTGAATCACCACCCCCAGCACGACCCTCTACAAAGCCCGAACACCACTGCTCTGCCCTAAACCCTAAAATGACACCACCAGCATGACCCCCTACTCTGCCCGAACACCACTGCGCTGCCCTAAATCCTGAAACATCACCCCAGCACGACTCTTTACAGAGCCTGAAAACCACTACTCTGCCCTACATCCAAAAACACCACCAACAGCATGACCCCCTACTATGCCCAAACACCACTGCACTGCCCTAAACCCTGAAACACCACCCCAGCACGACTCCCGACACTGCCAGAACACCACTACGCTGCCCTAAACCCTGAAACACCACCCCCAGCACGACCCCCTCCACTGCCTGAAAATCACTGCACTGCCCAAAACCCTGAAACAACAGCCCCAGTAAGACCCCCACACTGCCTGAACACCAATGCACTGCCCTATACCCTGAAACTCCACCCCCTGCAAAACCCCGAAACTGCCCGAACACCACTGCAATGCCGTAAACCCTGAAATACCTCCCCCAGCATGACCCCCTATACTACCCAAACACCACTGATATACCCTAAACCCTAATACACCACCCCCAGCATGTCCTCATTCACTTCCCGAACACCATTACTCTGCCCTAATACACCTCCCCAGCACAACCCCCTACACTGCCCAAACACCACTGCTCTGCCATAAACCCTGAAACACCGCCGCCAGCACGACCCCCTTCTCTGCCCGAACACCACTGCTTTGCCCTAAACCCTGAAACACCACCCCCACCACTACCCACTTCCATTGCCCAAGCACCACTGCACTGCCCTAAACCCTGAAACACCAGCCCCAGCACGACGCCCTACGCTGCCCGAACACCACTGCACTGCCATAAACCCTGCAACACTAGCCCCAGCACGAACCCATATGCTGCCCGAACACCACTGCACTGCCCTAAACCCTGAAACACCAGCCTCAGCATGACCCAATACGCTGCATGAACCCACTGCACTGCCCTAAACCCTGAAACACCAGCCCCAGCACGACCACCTTCGCTGCCCAAACACCACTGCCCTAAACCCTGAAACTCCACCCCCAGCAACGCCCCCTATCGTGCTAGAACACCACTGCACTGCCCTAAACGTGGAAACACCACCCCCTGCACGACCCCTTACACTGCCCAATCACCACTGCACTGCCCTAAACCCTGAAACACCACCCTCTACATGACCCCCTACACTGCCCAAACACCACTGCACTACCCTAAAACTAGATACACCACCCCTGTATGACCCCCTACACTGCCAGAACATCACTGCACTGCCCTAAACCCTGAAACACTACCCCCAGCATGACTCCCTACACTTCCCGAACACCACTGCACTGCCCTATACTATGAAACACCACACCCTAGCACGACCACCTACACTGCCTGATCTCCACTACACTGTCCTACACCCTGAAACACCAGCCCCAGCATGACCCCCTACACTGCCCAAACACCACTGCACTGCCCTAAACCCTTTAACACCAGCCCCAGCAAGAGCCCCTACACTGCCCGAACACCACTTCACTAAACCCTAAAACACCACCCCCTGCACGACCCCCTACACTGCCCAAACACCACTGCTCTAACCTAAACCCTGAAACACCACCCCCTGCAAAACCCCGAAACTGCCCGAACACCACTGCACTGCCATAAACCCTAAAACACCACCCCCAGCACGACCCCTTACACTACCTGAACTCCACTGCTCTACCCTAAACCCTAAAACACCACCCCCAGCACATCCTCATACACTTCTCGAACACCATTACTCTGCCCGAAACTCTGAAACACCACCCCCACCACGACCCCCATCCATTGCCCGAACACCACTGCACTGCCCTAAAACCTGAAACACCAGCACGACCCCCTATGCTGCCCGAACACCACTGCACTGCCATAAACCCTGAAAGACCAGCCCCAGCACGACCCCCTACACTGCCTGAACACCACTGCACTGCCCTAAACCCTGAAACACCAACCTCAGCATGACCCAATACGCTGCCCGAACCCACTGCACTACCCTAAACCCTGAAACACTAGCCCCAGCACGACCACCTTTGCTGCAGAACACCACTGCCCTAAACCCTAAAACACCACCCCCAGCAACGCCCCCTATAGTGCCAGAACACCACTGCACTGCCCTAAACCCTGAAACACCACCCCTACACGACCCATACACTGCCCAATCACCACTGCACTGCCCTAAACCATGAAACACCACCCCCTGCACGACCCCCTATACTGCCCAAACACCACTGCATTACCCTAAAACTAGAAGCACCACCCCCAGCAAGACCCCCTACACTGCCTGAACACCACTGCACCACCCTAAACCCTGAAACACCAGCTGCAACACTACCCCCTACACTGCCCGAACACCATTGCACTGCCCTAAATCCTGAAACACCATCCCCAGCACGACCCCTACACTGCCCAAACACCACTGCTCTGCCCTAAACCCTGAAACACCACTCCCAGCACATCCCCCTACACTGACCGAACACCACAGCTCTGCCCTAAACCCTGAAACACCACCCCCAGCAAGACCCCATACACTGCCCGAACACCACTGCTCTGCCCTAAACTCTGAAACACCACCTCAATCAAGATGCCCCACACTGCCCGAACACCACTGCACTGCCCTAAGCCCTGAAACACCAGCTCCAGCACGACCCCCTACACTGCCCGAACACCACTGCGATGCCCTAAACCCTAAAACACCAGCCCCAGCACGACCTCCTACACTGCCTGAACACCACTGCGCTGCCAAAACCCTGAAACACCTTCCCAGCACGACCCCCTAAACTGACCAATCACCAATGTGCTACCATAAACCCTGAAACACCACCCCCAGAATGCCCCCTACACTGCCTGAACACCACTGCACTGCCCTAAACCCTGAAACACCACCCCCAGCATGACCCTCTACAAAGCCCGAACACCACTGCTCTGCCCTAAACCCTAAAACACCACCACCAGCACAACCCATACTCTGCCCGAACACCACTGCACTACCCTAAATCCTGAAACATCATCCCCAGCATGACCCCCTACACTGCCCAAACACCACTGCACTGCCCTAAACCCTTTAACACCAGCCCGAGCAAGAGCCCCTACACTGCCCGAACACCACTTCACTAAACCCTAAAACACCACCCCCTGCACGACCCCCTACACTGCCCAAACACCACTGCTCTAACCTAAACCCTGAAACACCACCCCCTGCAAAACTCCGAAACTGCCCGAACACCACTGCACTGCCATAAACCCTAAAACACCACCCCCAGCACGACCCCTTACACTACCGGAACTCCACTGCTCTACCCTAAACCCTAAAACACCACCCCCAGCACATCCTCATACACTTCTCGAACACCATTACTCTGCCCTAAACCCTGAAACATCACCCCACCACGACCCCCTTCCATTGCCCGAACACCACTGCACTGCCCTAAAACCTGAAACACCAGCACGACCCCCTATGCGGCCCGAACACCACTGCACTGCCATAAACCCTGAAACACCAGCCCCAGCACGACCCCCTACACTGCCTGAACACCACTGCACTGCCCTAAACCCTGAAACACCAACCTCAGCATGACCCAATACGCTGCCCGAACCCACTGCACTACCCTAAACGCTGAAACACTAGCCCCAGCACGACCACCTTTGCTGCCCGAACACCACTGCCCTAAACCCTAAAACACCACCCCCAGCAACGCCCCCTATAGTGCCAGAACACCACTGCACTGCCCTAAACCCTGAAACACCACCCCTGCACGACCCATACACTGCCCAATCACCACTGCACTGCCCTAAACCGTGAAACACCACCCCCTGCACGACCCCCTACACTGCCCAAACACCACTGCATTACCCTAAAACTAGAAGCACCACCCCCAGCAAGACCCCCTACACTGCCTGAACACCACTGCACCGCCCTAAACCCTGAAACACCAGCTGCAACACTACCCCCTACACTGCCCGAACACCATTGCACTGCCCAAAATCCTGAAACACTATCCCCAGCACGACCCCTACACTGCCCGAACACCACTGCTCTGCCCTAAACCCTGAAACACCACTCCCAGCACATCCCCCTACACTGACCGAACACCACAGCTCTGCCCTAAACCCTGAAACACCACCCCCAGCAAGACCCCATACACTGCCCGAACACCACTGCTCTGCCCTAAACTCTGAAACACCACCTCAATCAAGATGCCCCACACTGCCCGAACACCACTGCCCTGCCCTAAGCCCTGAAACACCAGCTCCGGCACGACCCCCTACACTGCCCGAAAACCACTGCGATGCCCTAAACCCTGAAACACCAGCCCCAGAAAGACCTCCTACACTGCCTGAATACCACTGCGCTGCCAAAACCCTGAAACACCACCCCCAGAATGACCCCCTACACTGCCTGAACACCACTGCACTGCCCTAAACCCTGAAACACCAACCCCAGCACGACCCTCTACAAAGCCCGATCACCACTGCTCTGCCCTAAACCCTAAAACACCACCACCAGCACAACCCAATACTCTGCCCGAACACCACTGCACTACCCTAAATCCTGAAACATCATCCCCAACACGACACCCTACAATGCCCGAATACCACTGCGCTGCCCTAAACCCTGAAACACCAACCTCAGCATGACCCAATACGCTGCCCGAACCCACTGCACTACCCTAAACCCTGAAACACTAGCCCCAGCACGACCACCTTTGCTGCCTGAACACCACTGCCATAAACCCTAAAACACCACCCCCAGCAACGCCCCCTATAGTGCCAGAACACCACTGCACTGCCCTAAACCCTGAAACACCACCCCTGCACGACCCATACACTGCCCAATCACCACTGCCCTAAACCGTGAAACACCACCCCCTGCACGACCCCCTACACTGCCCAAACACCACTGCATTACCCTAAAACTAGAAGCAACACCCCCAGCAAGACCCCCTACACTGCCTGAACACCACTGCACCGCCCTAAACCCTGAAACACCAGCTGCAACACTACCCCCTACACTGCCCAAACACCATTGCACTGCCCAAAATCCTGAAACACCATCCCCAGCACGACCCCTACACTGGCCGAACACCACTGCTCTGCCCTAAACCCTGAAACACCACTCCCAGCACATCCCCCTACACTGACCGAACACCACAGCTCTTCCCTAAACCCTGAAACACCACCCCCAGCAAGACCCCATACACTGCCCGAACACGAATGCTCTGCCCTAAACTCTGAAACACCACCTCAATCAAGATGCCCCACACTGCCCGAACACCACTGCACTGCCCTAAGCCCTGAAACACCAGCTCCAGCACGACCCCCTACGCTGCCCGAACACCACTGCGATGCCCTAAACCCTGAAACACCAGCCCCAGCACGACCTCCTACACTGACCAATCACCACTGTGCTACCATAAACCCTGAAACACCACCCCCAGAATGACCCCCTACACTGCCTGAACACCACTGCACTGCCCTAAACCCTGAAACACCACCCCCAGCACGACCCTCTACAAAGCCCGAACACCACTGCTCTGCCCTAAACCCTAAAACACCACCACCAGCACAACCCCATACTCTGCCCGAACACCACTGCACTACCCTAAATCCTGAAACATCATCCCCAACACGACCCCCTTCAATGCCCTAATACCACTGCGCTGCCCTAAACACTGAAACACTAGCCCCAGCACGACCACCTTTGCTGCCTGAACACCACTGCCATAAACCCTAAAACACCACCCCCAGCAACGCCCCCTATAGTGCCAGAACACCACTGCACTGCCCTAAACCCTGAAACACCACCCCTGCACGACCCATACACTGCCCAATCACCACTGCCCTAAACCGTGAAACACCACCCCCTGCACGACCCCCTACACTGCCCAAACACCACTGCATTACCCTAAAACTAGAAGCAACACCCCCAGCAAGACCCCCTACACTGCCTGAACACCACTGCACCGCCCTAAACCCTGAAACACCAGCTGCAACACTACCCCCTACACTGCCCAAACACCATTGCACTGCCCAAAATCCTGAAACACCATCCCCAGCACGACCCCTACACTGGCCGAACACCACTGCTCTGCCCTAAACCCTGAAACACCACTCCCAGCACATCCCCCTACACTGACCGAACACCACAGCTCTTCCCTAAACCCTGAAACACCACCCCCAGCAAGACCCCATACACTGCCCGAACACGAATGCTCTGCCCTAAACTCTGAAACACCACCTCAATCAAGATGCCCCACACTGCCCGAACACCACTGCACTGCCCTAAGCCCTGAAACACCAGCTCCAGCACGACCCCCTACGCTGCCCGAACACCACTGCGATGCCCTAAACCCTGAAACACCAGCCCCAGCACGACCTCCTACACTGACCAATCACCACTGTGCTACCATAAACCCTGAAACACCACCCCCAGAATGACCCCCTACACTGCCTGAACACCACTGCACTGCCCTAAACCCTGAAACACCACCCCCAGCACGACCCTCTACAAAGCCCGAACACCACTGCTCTGCCCTAAACCCTAAAACACCACCACCAGCACAACCCCATACTCTGCCCGAACACCACTGCACTACCCTAAATCCTGAAACATCATCCCCAACACGACCCCCTTCAATGCCCTAATACCACTGCGCTGCCCTAAACACTGAAACACCACCCCAGCACGACTCCCTACACTGCCCGAACACCACTACACTGCCCTAAACCCTGAAACACCACCGCCAGCATGACCCCCTACACTGCCCGAAAACCACTGCACTGCCATAAACTAGGAGACATCACACCCCAGCACGACCCTCTACAAAGCCCGAACACCACTGCACTGCCCAAAACCCTGAAACACTAGCCCTAGTAAGACTTCTACACTGCCTGAACAGCAATGCACTGCCCTATACCCTGAAACACAACCCCCAGCAGTACCCACTACACTGCCCGAACACCACTGCACTGCCCTAAACCCTTAAACTCCACTCCCAGCATGAACCCCTACATTGCCCGAACACCACTGCACTGCCCTACACCCTGAAACACGAGCCCCAGCACGACTCCCTACACTGCCCGAACACAACTGCGCTGTCCTTACCCTGAAACACCAACCCCAGCACAACCCCCTACACTTCCAGAACACCACTGCACTAAACCCTGAAACACCACCCCCTGCATGACCCCCTACACTGCCCGAACACCACTGCACTGCCCTATACCCTGAAACACCACCCCCTGCACGACCCCTGATACTGCCCAAACACCACTGCACTGCGTAAATCCTGAAACACAACCCCCAGCAGGACTCCCTACACTGCCCGAACACCACTGCTCTGCCCTAAACCCTAAAACACCACCCCTAGCACTTCCCCTACACTGCCTGAACACCACTGCTCTGCTCCAATCTCTAAAACACCATCCCCACCACATCCCCCTATACTGCCGAAAACCACTACCCTGCCCTAATACACCACCCCAGCACGACCCCCTACACTGCCTGAACACCACTGTTCTGCCCTAAACACTGAAACACCACCGTCAGCACGAACCACTACTTTGCACGAACCCCACTGCTCTGCCCTAAACCCTGAAACACCACCCCACTATGACCCACTTCCATTGCCCGAACACCACTGCACTGCCCTAAACCCTGAGACACCACCCCAAGCTCGACCCCCTACACTACCCGTACACCACAGCACTGCCTTAAACCCTGAAACACCACCCCGCACGACACCGTACACTGTTGATCACAACTGCACTGCCCTAAACCATGAAACAATGAGAAGAAAACAGAAATGGGCGCACTCCGTATATTAAACAAAGTAGTTCAGTTAATCAAGTCGTAGGTGCAAGGCGAGTCAGTCCCCCTGGGTTGGGACCAATGAAATAGGGTAAGCACACTCCTAGGAGAGGGAGGGTGTCACTCGTTGCACTCAGAAGAGAGAGTCAATTCTCCTTATCCAAAGGTATAGTTCCAAGAACTGAAACCGGTTGTTCAAAATCAATTGAGTTTTATTGTTCAATCAAAAATGTAGAATTGTCATCATTCTATCAATCTCAACTTGTATATCAAGAGTTCAATTATTCATTACTCAAATGCCCAATGCATTTCGGGCCGTTGGAGCCCTTCATCAGGGGCGGCACTGTGGAGGAGACAAGGGAGCAGCACTCAATTATCACGTTTAAAGGTACATACCAAATTAGGCATATCAACCTAAAACATTGTTTGTGCAGCGAGCTGCGGTGCAACGATAAAGTTTTATTAGAATTGAAGGGTAAAAAAAGCTGTGAGGTAAGAGAAGCAAGTGGTGTTGGTGAGCGTATTCGAATGAAAACAGGTATCCGTTATAAACCACCGGGTGTGTTAACGTAAGTGAATAAGATCGAACACTGTTCATAACTAAGGAACGCGTGTTTGCGGAGTGTATTGGTGACGAACATGCTATGTCCGGAAAGGGAAAGCTGATAGAGTGCAAGTTTACAAAGGTCGAAGAATTTAAAACGTGGGTCGCTGGGGTGAAAAGAGGTTCAGATGAAATACGCGTATCGAGCGGTCTCAGGGCATGAGGTGTTTACTTACGTTCGAGTTTTAAAGTCGAATTCCCATCACTCGACAAGACGTCGCTCACGAGTGCTGCGGCAGTAGTGAAGTTAGTAGATCGTAATCAGGTGGTCAAGGGACGTGACCATTTAAAAGAGAGTGAATCGCGCGTGTGCGTGAACTACAAGGATAGACATAGAAAATAGATTTGTAGTTCGTAATATCGCTGATGTGGGTGAAAAGGGTCGTCAAGTGCGTTAAAAAATGTGCAAATGTGGTGAAAAAGAGTAAGCGGTCTAAAAGTACAGGAATTGCATAAAAAAATGTAATGAATGTGATGGGGTAAAAACAAAGTAAATTAAGGGAAACATGGTCATAATCAAACAAGCGTGAATGAGCAGTGAAAACCAGAGGTACATGTAATATACAGTCATCAGCTCTTCAATATAGGAGATCACATTACAAATAGCAGCCTAGATCATAACGTTCATTTAAACCCTTAGGCTGGGTGGAATTCAGTTTATGGATCCAGTAGATTTCTCTCTGTAACAGAAATCTGTTGTTGTCTCGTCCTTTCAAAATAGGAACCTGTTCAAGAATCAGGAAGCGGAGTTGACAGATGTTGTGGTGATGTTCATGAAAATGAGTCGCGATGGGTGATTTTGCCTGTTGCGTTCTTATATTGCTCTTGTGTTCATTTATTCGAACGCGAATTTTTCTTTCGGTTTTGCCCACGTATGCAAGGCCACATGGGCATTTCAGTAGGTAAATGACATTTTGGCTGTTGCAGGTAGCAGTAACTCTGAGCTTAATGGGGTAACCATGTAGTGGGTGTTGGATGGTAGAACCCTTAATAATACAATTACAGTTGCCGCAATTGAGACATGGTTGAGTGCCTTTGTAGGAACTTGTGGTGGACTCCCGGGTTTTGGAAAGGATTTGTTTGAGGTTGCGTGATCGTTGATACGCGAATCTGGGAGGTATTTCGAAGATGTTGTTGAAGTCCGCCTCAGTGCTTAACATGGGCCAGTATCTCAGTATAGTTTTCTTGATGGTAAAACTCTCGGTGGAGTATTTGGACACGAATGTCATTCTCTGCGGGGTGGACAAATTTTGTTTGGGTTGAAGGAGTGTTTGTCGAGAAATTTTGTCTGTCTTCAGTATTGCTTTTTCCAGAATGTCACTCGGGTATTTACGTTGTTGGAATTTGGAGATACACATATTTTTGCTGGACTCATACAAATCATTGGTGCTAGAAATCCTTTTAAGTCGGAGTAGTTGTGAATATGGCAGGTGGTTTTTGAGTGATGGCTGGTGAAAACTGTGAAAGTGAAGAAGGTTATTGCGGTCTGTGGGTTTTGTGTACACTTGGGTAGTGAGATTGCCTTGTTGGATGGTAACTCGAGTGTCCAAGAAAGTTATGGATTCTGTATTGATGAGATGAGTAAATTCAATTCGTTGGTCGATGGTGTTGAGTGTTAGAATAAGAGATTCTAGTTGTTGAATAGGACCATTCCACAAAAGAAAAATGTCGTCTATGTACCTTTTATAGAGGATCAAATGTTCAATCCAGTCATTGTTGGTTAAGATGTTATCCAGTTCGAATCTGTACATGTACAGGTTTGCGTACGATGGGGCAGCGCAATTTCCCATGGAAGTGCCTGAACATTGAATGTAGAAAGTGTTAGACCATTCAAAATAACTGTGATACAGCGTGAAATGCATAAGTTCCATGAGGAACACTTTGAGATCGTTGGATTTGTCTGTGTTAATCAAGCAAGATTCAATAGCTTCAATCCCTTTATCATGTGGGATGGAGGTGTAAAGTGATTTCACATCAATTGTGCATAAGATGGTGTCTGTGGTTATTGATCCACGAATGGATTCCAAGATGTTAAGGAAGTCAGTTGTGTCCTTTATGTAGGTGGTCATAGATTGTACTGAAGCCTGAAGATGTTTATCCAAATATTTACCAATAGGTTCATGGAGTGAGTTAATGGTAGAGACAATGGGTCTGAACGGAGGTTTTGTGGCATGCTTGTGGATCTTAGGCAGCATGTAAATGTAAGGAATAGATGGGTTGGTTTTGATGAGATATTTTTTATCTTCTTCAGAAATGGTACCATTTTCAAGGGCAGTATTGATAATGGTTTTGAGAATGTCAAAAAAATTATTTGTGGGGTCAGTGGGTACGGGCATATATGTTCGTGTATCCTTAACATGTTCATCCACACTTTCAACGTAAAAGGTTGTATCCATTATTACTAGTGCCCCTCCTTTGTCAGCTTGACGAATGGTGATTTCAGACCTGTTAGCAAGTGTGTTAAGAATTTGTTCTTCTTTTTTGGTGATATTCTTGAATTTATTTTTGTGGTGGTAACCAATTTTTTGGAACTCTTTTAAGACGATTGTCCCGAAGGCGTCAAGTACTTTATGACTGATCGGTGCATTGTAGGTGCTTTTGTTCCGAAGTCCTAACAAGGTGTTTTGTCTTGGAATGTCCGGTAATTTCAATATGTTGTTGAAATAGTGTTTGAGTCTGAGAACACGCAGAAACTTGAAGAGGCTGATTTCAGTCTCCAATGCGTTTGAATGGTAAGTGGGAACGAAGGAAGTTCCTTTCTGTAGAGTCGTAGTTTCAAGTTTGGTAAGACGGTAGCTAGAGATGTTAATCACAAGGCTTTCTGGCTGCGTGTGTTCTTCGCTACCGATTTTGTGTGTGTTTTTCCTCCTGGATCTTCTAGTGGTCTGGTGCCTGCCCCTAAAAAATGCGGTTGTCTGGGTACACTGGTGGTAGGTTCTTCATTGGCTGCGGATTGTAGATCTCCTGTTTCGGCTGGTCTTTCAGTTGGCTGGGCGGTTGAGAAAGTTCTGGGGACCCTGTCCCTGGAAGAAGAATCGTCAGAGGACGTAGCATCTGTCTCTGATCTTTGTCCAGTTTGCTTACGTTGATGTCTTTTGTAGGCATAGGCCTCTGCCCAAGTGTATACCTCTCCTAATTTATAATCCAAGTTGTCACGTTTGAATTTTCTAAGTTTTCTTTCGTTGATCTCTTTAGTATAGTCATCCAATTGTTTATTGAGGTCTGCTAAGGTGGCATTCCAATCTGTATCTGACATTTTATTGGAGACTTCTTGCCGGAGTTCATCAAGTTCTTTATTGAGGTCTTCAAGTAGTATAGATAATTCTTCCACTATAAGTAGTATTAAGTCCAAGGAGCATTTGTTGAGGATTGCTTCCCATTTTTCAGAAAATCGTGAGTTGTTTTTGCACAGGGTAGATTTTAGAGCAATTCTTAGTCCTCTTGGAATTCGCTGGACTTTGTGGTATCGTATGAGAGTACTCGCGTGCAGTTTCTGGTTGATTGCCCTTTTTGATGTGTATAGTAGTTGTTTGATGTTCGATTGGATGGATGTGGTGCTGGTGCTGGGTCCTGTAGTGTCCTCGAATAGTGCGTAGATACGTTGAGTTTCTTCATTGGTATACATGAAAGTATTCGTTCTCCGATCAGGTATATTTTCTGATTCGTCCATCGAGGTAGCGGTGCGCTCTCTGTGTTACTCAGGAAACGGGGTAATGCACAATGAGAAGAAAACAGAAATGGGCGCACTCCGTATATTAAACAAAGTAGTTCAGTTAATCAAGTCGTAGGTGCAAGGCGAGTCAGTCCCCCTGGGTTGGGACCAATGAAATAGGGTAAGCACACTCCTAGGAGAGGGAGGGTGTCACTCGTTGCACTCAGAAGAGAGAGTCAATTCTCCTTATCCAAAGGTATAGTTCCAAGAACTGAAACCGGTTGTTCAAAATCAATTGAGTTTTATTGTTCAATCAAAAATGTAGAATTGTCATCATTCTATCAATCTCAACTTGTATATCAAGAGTTCAATTATTCATTACTCAAATGCCCAATGCATTTCGGGCCGTTGGAGCCCTTCATCAGGGGCGGCACTGTGGAGGAGACAAGGGAGCAGCACTCAATTATCACGTTTAAAGGTACATACCAAATTAGGCATATCAACCTAAAACATTGTTTGTGCAGCGAGCTGCGGTGCAACGATAAAGTTTTATTAGAATTGAAGGGTAAAAAAAGCTGTGAGGTAAGAGAAGCAAGTGGTGTTGGTGAGCGTATTCGAATGAAAACAGGTATCCGTTATAAACCACCGGGTGTGTTAACGTAAGTGAATAAGATCGAACACTGTTCATAACTAAGGAACGCGTGTTTGCGGAGTGTATTGGTGACGAACATGCTATGTCCGGAAAGGGAAAGCTGATAGAGTGCAAGTTTACAAAGGTCGAAGAATTTAAAACGTGGGTCGCTGGGGTGAAAAGAGGTTCAGATGAAATACGCGTATCGAGCGGTCTCAGGGCATGAGGTGTTTACTTACGTTCGAGTTTTAAAGTCGAATTCCCATCACTCGACAAGACGTCGCTCACGAGTGCTGCGGCAGTAGTGAAGTTAGTAGATCGTAATCAGGTGGTCAAGGGACGTGACCATTTAAAAGAGAGTGAATCGCGCGTGTGCGTGAACTACAAGGATAGACATAGAAAATAGATTTGTAGTTCGTAATATCGCTGATGTGGGTGAAAAGGGTCGTCAAGTGCGTTAAAAAATGTGCAAATGTGGTGAAAAAGAGTAAGCGGTCTAAAAGTACAGGAATTGCATAAAAAAATGTAATGAATGTGATGGGGTAAAAACAAAGTAAATTAAGGGAAACATGGTCATAATCAAACAAGCGTGAATGAGCAGTGAAAACCAGAGGTACATGTAATATACAGTCATCAGCTCTTCAATATAGGAGATCACATTACAAATAGCAGCCTAGATCATAACGTTCATTTAAACCCTTAGGCTGGGTGGAATTCAGTTTATGGATCCAGTAGATTTCTCTCTGTAACAGAAATCTGTTGTTGTCTCGTCCTTTCAAAATAGGAACCTGTTCAAGAATCAGGAAGCGGAGTTGACAGATGTTGTGGTGATGTTCATGAAAATGAGTCGCGATGGGTGATTTTGCCTGTTGCGTTCTTATATTGCTCTTGTGTTCATTTATTCGAACGCGAATTTTTCTTTCGGTTTTGCCCACGTATGCAAGGCCACATGGGCATTTCAGTAGGTAAATGACATTTTGGCTGTTGCAGGTAGCAGTAACTCTGAGCTTAATGGGGTAACCATGTAGTGGGTGTTGGATGGTAGAACCCTTAATAATACAATTACAGTTGCCGCAATTGAGACATGGTTGAGTGCCTTTGTAGGAACTTGTGGTGGACTCCCGGGTTTTGGAAAGGATTTGTTTGAGGTTGCGTGATCGTTGATACGCGAATCTGGGAGGTATTTCGAAGATGTTGTTGAAGTCCGCCTCAGTGCTTAACATGGGCCAGTATCTCAGTATAGTTTTCTTGATGGTAAAACTCTCGGTGGAGTATTTGGACACGAATGTCATTCTCTGCGGGGTGGACAAATTTTGTTTGGGTTGAAGGAGTGTTTGTCGAGAAATTTTGTCTGTCTTCAGTATTGCTTTTTCCAGAATGTCACTCGGGTATTTACGTTGTTGGAATTTGGAGATACACATATTTTTGCTGGACTCATACAAATCATTGGTGCTAGAAATCCTTTTAAGTCGGAGTAGTTGTGAATATGGCAGGTGGTTTTTGAGTGATGGCTGGTGAAAACTGTGAAAGTGAAGAAGGTTATTGCGGTCTGTGGGTTTTGTGTACACTTGGGTAGTGAGATTGCCTTGTTGGATGGTAACTCGAGTGTCCAAGAAAGTTATGGATTCTGTATTGATGAGATGAGTAAATTCAATTCGTTGGTCGATGGTGTTGAGTGTTAGAATAAGAGATTCTAGTTGTTGAATAGGACCATTCCACAAAAGAAAAATGTCGTCTATGTACCTTTTATAGAGGATCAAATGTTCAATCCAGTCATTGTTGGTTAAGATGTTATCCAGTTCGAATCTGTACATGTACAGGTTTGCGTACGATGGGGCAGCGCAATTTCCCATGGAAGTGCCTGAACATTGAATGTAGAAAGTGTTAGACCATTCAAAATAACTGTGATACAGCGTGAAATGCATAAGTTCCATGAGGAACACTTTGAGATCGTTGGATTTGTCTGTGTTAATCAAGCAAGATTCAATAGCTTCAATCCCTTTATCATGTGGGATGGAGGTGTAAAGTGATTTCACATCAATTGTGCATAAGATGGTGTCTGTGGTTATTGATCCACGAATGGATTCCAAGATGTTAAGGAAGTCAGTTGTGTCCTTTATGTAGGTGGTCATAGATTGTACTGAAGCCTGAAGATGTTTATCCAAATATTTACCAATAGGTTCATGGAGTGAGTTAATGGTAGAGACAATGGGTCTGAACGGAGGTTTTGTGGCATGCTTGTGGATCTTAGGCAGCATGTAAATGTAAGGAATAGATGGGTTGGTTTTGATGAGATATTTTTTATCTTCTTCAGAAATGGTACCATTTTCAAGGGCAGTATTGATAATGGTTTTGAGAATGTCAAAAAAATTATTTGTGGGGTCAGTGGGTACGGGCATATATGTTCGTGTATCCTTAACATGTTCATCCACACTTTCAACGTAAAAGGTTGTATCCATTATTACTAGTGCCCCTCCTTTGTCAGCTTGACGAATGGTGATTTCAGACCTGTTAGCAAGTGTGTTAAGAATTTGTTCTTCTTTTTTGGTGATATTCTTGAATTTATTTTTGTGGTGGTAACCAATTTTTTGGAACTCTTTTAAGACGATTGTCCCGAAGGCGTCAAGTACTTTATGACTGATCGGTGCATTGTAGGTGCTTTTGTTCCGAAGTCCTAACAAGGTGTTTTGTCTTGGAATGTCCGGTAATTTCAATATGTTGTTGAAATAGTGTTTGAGTCTGAGAGCACGCAGAAACTTGAAGAGGCTGATTTCAGTCTCCAATGCGTTTGAATGGTAAGTGGGAACACCACTGCCCAAACCCTGAAACTCCATCCCCAGCAACGCCCCCCCCTATCGTGCTAGAACACCACTGCACTGCCCTAAACGCTGAAACACCACCCCCTGCACGACCCCCTACGCTGCCCAAACACCACTACTCAGCCCTAAAGCCTGAAACAGCAGCCCCAGCACGACCCGCTACGCTGCCAAACACCACTGCACTGTCCTAAACCCTGAAACACCACCCCCGCACGTCCCCCTACACTTCCCGAACACCATTTCTCTGCCCTAATACACCACCCCAGCATGACCCCCTACACTGCCCGAACACCACTGCTCTGCCCTAAACCCTGAAACACCACCGCCAGCACGACCCCCTACTTTGCCGAACACCACTGCTCTGCCCTAAACCCTGAAACACCACCGCCAGCACGACCCCCTACTTTGCCCGAACACCACTGCACTGCCCTAAACCCTGAAACGCCACCCCCAGCACGACCCCCTACACTGTTGAACACCACTGCACCGCCCTAAACCCTGAAACTCCACCCACAACAGCCCCCCTGCACTGCCCGAACACCACTGCACAGCCCTGAAATCTGAAACACCACCCCCAGCCTGACCCCCATACTGCTGGAACACGACTGCACTGCCCTAAAACCTGAAACACCAGCCCCAGCACGACCCGCTATACTGCCGAAACACCACTGCACTGCCCTAAACCCTGAAACACCACCACAGCACGACCCCCTATGCTGCCCGAGCACTACTACAGTGCCATAAACCCTGAAACACCAGCCCCAGCAAGAACCCCTATGCTGCCTGAACACCACTGCAGTCCCCTAAACTCTGAAACACCAGCCACATTGTGAACCCATACGCTGCCCGAACACCACTGCACTGCCCAAAACACTGAAACACCAGCCTCAGCATGACCCCATATGGTGCCCGAACCCACTGCACTGCCTAAAATCCTAAAACACCAGCCTCAGCACGACCACCTACGATTCCCGAACACCACTGCCCTAAACCCTTAAACACCACCCCAGCACGACCCCCTATGCTGCCCCAGCACCACTGCAGTGCCATAAACCCTGAAACACAAGCTTCAGCACGACCACCTACGCTGCCCGAACACCACTGCCCTAAACCCTGAAACACCACCCCCTGCATGACGCCCTGCACTGCCCAAACACCACCACACTTCCCTAAACCTAGAAACACCACCCCCTCTACAACCACCTACACTGCCCAAACACCACTAGACTGCCATAAAATGTGAAACACCATCCCCTCCACGACCCCCTTCACTGCCCAAACACCACTGCTCTGCCCTAAACCCTGAAACACCACCCCCAGCAAGACCCCCTACACTGCCTGAACACCACTGCTCTGCCCTAAACCCTGAAACACCACCCCCAACAAGACGACCTACACTGCCCAAACTCCACTGCACTGCCCTAACCCCTGAAACACCAGCCACAGCACTACCCCCTACACTGCCCAAAAACCACTGCACTGGCCAAAACCCTGAAACACCATCCCCAGCACGACCCCTACACTGCCCGAACACCACTGCACTGCCCAAAACCCTGAAACACCAGCCCCAGCACGACCCCCTACACTGCCAGAACACCAATGCTCTGCCCTAAACCCTGAAACACCACTCCCAGCACGCCCCCCTACACTGACCGAACACCAAAGTTCTGCCCTAAACCCTGAAACATCACCCCCAGCAAGGCCGCATACACTGCCCGAACACAACTGCTCTGCCCTAAACTTTGAATTACCACCTCCAGCAAGTCGCCCTACACTGCCTGATCACCACTGCCCTCAACCCTGAAACACCACCCCCTGCATGACACCCTACACTGCCCAAACACCACCACACTGCCCTAAACCTAGAAACACCACACCCTCTATGACCACCTACACTGCCCAAACACCACTACACTGCCATAAAATTTGAAACACCATCCCCTGCACGACCCCCTTCACTGCCCAAACACCACTGCTCTGCCCTAAACCCTGAAACACCACCCCCAGCAAGACCCCCTACAGTGCCTGAACACCACTGCTCTGCCCTAAACCCTGAAACACCACCCCCAACAAGATGACCTACACTGCCCAAACACCACTGCACTGCCCTAACCCCTGAAACACCAGCCACAGCACTACCCCCTACACTGCCCGAACACGACTGCACTGCGCAAAACCCTGAAACACCACTCCCAGCACGTCCCCCTACATTGACCGAACACCAAAGCTCTGCCCTAAACCCTGAAACACCACCCCCAGCAATGCCCCCTATAGTGCCAGAACACCACTGCTCCGCCCTAAACCCTGAAACACCACCCCCTGCCTGACCCCCTACACTGAAAAATCACCACTGCACTGCCCTAAACCCTGAAACACCACCCTCTGCACGACCCCCTACACTGCCCAAATACCACGGCACTGCCCTAAACTTAGAAACACCACCCCCTGTACGACCCCCTACACTGCCCAAACACCACTGGACTACCCTAAACCCTGAAACACCACCCCCAGTAAGATGCCCTACACTGCCCAAAAACCACTGCATTGCCCTAAACCCTGAAACACCAGCTGCAGCACTACCCCCTACGCTGCCCGAACACCACTGCACTGCCCTAAACCATGGCACACCATCCCCAGCACAACCCCCTACGCTGCCTGAACACCACTGACAGCCCTAAACCCTGAAAGAGCAGCCCCAGCACGCCCCGTTACGCTGCCGAACACCACTGCACTGCCCTAAACCCTGAAACACCACCCCTTCATGTTCCCCTACTCTTCCCAAACACCATTTCTCTGCCCTAAAACACCACCCCAGCACGACCCCCTACATAGCCCGAACACGACTGCTGTTCCCTAAACCCTGAAACACCACTGTCAGCATGACCCCCTACTCTGCCCAAACACCACTGCTCTGCCCTAAACCCTGAAACACCACCCCACCATGACCCCCATCCTTCGCTCGAACACTACTGCACTGCCCTAAACCCTGAAACACCACCTCCATCACTACCTCCTACACTATTGAACACCACTGCACCGTCCTAAACCCTGAAACACCACCCACAACACCCCCTGCACTGCCTGAACACCACTGCACGGCCCTAAAATCTGAAACACCACCACCAGCCTGACCCCCATGCTGCCCGAACACCACTGCACTGCCCTAAACCCTGAAACACCAGCCCAAGCACGACCCGCTATGCTGCCCGAACACCACTGCACTGCCCTAAACCCTGAAACACCAGCCCCAGCACGACCCCCTATGCTGCCCGAACACCACTGAAGTGCCATAAACCCTGAAACACCAGCCCCAGCTCGAACCCCTACGCTGTCCGAACACTACTGCACTGCCCTAAACCCTGAAACACCAGCCCCAGCACGACCCCCTATGCTGCCTGAACACCACTACAGTGCCATAAACCCTGAAACACCAGCCCCAGCATGAACCCATATGCTGCCCGAACACCACTGCACTGCCCTAAACCCTGAAACACCAGCCTCAGCATGACCCCATACGCTGCCCAAACCCACTGTACTGCCCTAAACCCTGAAACACCAGCCCCAGCACGCCCACCTTCGCTGACCGAACACCACTGCTCTAAACCCTGAAACACCAACCCCAGCAATGCCCCTATACTGCCAGAACACCACTGCTCTGCCCTAAACCCTGAAACACCACCCCCTGCATGACCCACTACACTGCCCAATCACCACTGCACTGCCCTAAACCCTGAAACACCACCCCCTGCATTACCCCCTACACTTCCCAAGCACCACTGCACTGCCCTAAATCTAGAAACACCACCCCCTGAACGAACCCCTACACTGCCCAAACACCACTGCACTGCCCTAAACCCTGAAAGACCACCCCCAGGACGACCCCCTTCACTGCCCAAACACGACTGCTCTGCCCTAAACCCTGAAACACTACCCCCAGCAAGACACCCTACACTGCCTGAACACCACTGCTCTGCCCTAAACCCTGAAACACCACCCCCAGCAAGACGCCCTACACTGCCCAAACACCACTGCACTGCCCTAAACCCTGAAACACCAGCCACAGCACTACCCCTACACTGCCCAAAAACCACTGCACTGCATAAAACCCTGAAACACCATCCCCAGCACGACCCCCACACTGCCCAAACACCACTGCACTGCCCAAAACCCTGAAACACCAGCCCAAGCACGACCCACTACACTGCCCGAGAACCACTGCACTGCCCTAAACCCTGAAACACCACACCCTGCACGACTCCCTACACTGCCCAAACACAACTGCACTGCCCTAAACCCTGAAACACCACCGCCGGCACGACCCCCACACTGCCGGAACACCACTGCGCTGCCCTAGACCCTGAAACACCACCACAGCACGATCCCCTACACTGCCCAAACACCACTGCACTGCCTTAAACCCTGAAACACCAGCCCCAGCACGACCCCTTACACTGCCCAAACTCAACTACACTGCCCTAAACCGTGAAACACCAGCCACAGCACGACCCCCTACACTGCCCGAACACCACTGCACTGCCTTAAACCCTGAAACACCAGCCCCAGCACGACCCCCTACATTGCCCGAACACCAATGCGCTGCCAAAACCCTGAAACACCATCCCTGCACGACCCCTACACTGCCCGAACACCACTGCATTGCCCTAAACCCTGAAACACCAGCCGCAGCACTACCCCCTACACTGCACGAACACCATTGCACTGCCCTAAACCCTGAAACACCACCCCCAGCACGACCCCCTACACTTCCCGAACACCACTGCACTGTCTTCAACCCTGAAAAACCAGCCCCAGCAAGACCCAATACACTGCCCGAACACAACTACACTGCCCTAAACCCTGAAACACCAGCCCCAGCACGACCCCCTTCACTGCCCGAACACCACTGCACTGCCCTAAACTCTGAAACACCAGCCCCAGCAAGACCACCTACACTACCCGAGCACCACTGCACTGACCTAAACCCTGAAACACCACCCCCAGCAAGACCCCCTACGCTGCCCGAAAACCACTGCACTAAACCTTGAAACACCACCCGCTACACTGCCTGAACACCACTGCACTGCCCTAAACCCTGAAACACCAGCCCCAGCACATTCCACTACACTGTCCGAATACCACTGCTCTGCCCTAAACCCTAAAAAACCACCCCCAGCACGACCCCCTACACTGCCCGGACACCACTGCTCTGCCCTAACACCTAAAACACCACCACCAGCATGACCCCCTACTCTGCCCGAACAACGCTGTGCTGCCCTAAACCCTGAAACACCCCCCCAGTATGACCCCCTACACTGCCCGAACACCACTGCGCTGCCAAAACCCTGAAACACCATCCCAGCACGACCCCCTACACTGTCCAAACACCACTGCACTGCCCTAAACCCTGAAACACAACCCCTGCACGATCCCCTACACTGCCTGAACACCATTGCACTGCCCTAAACACTGACACACCACCCCCAGCACGATCTCCTACACTTCCCGAAAACCACTGTTCTGCCCCTAAAACACCACCCCCAGCACGACACCCTACACTGCCCGAACACCACTGCTCTGCCCTAAACCCTAAATCACCACCACCAGCAGGACCCCCTACACTGCCGGAACACCACTGCGCTGCCCTAAACCCTGAAACACCACCACAGCACGATCCCCTACACTGCCCGAACACCACTGCACTGCCTTAAACCCTGAAACACCACCCCCGGCACGACCCCCACACTGCCGGAACACCACTGCGCTGCCCTAGACCCTGAAACACCACCACAGCACGATCCCCTACACTGCCCAAACACCACTGCACTGCCTTAAACCCTGAAACACCAGCCCCAGCACGACCCCTTACACTGCCCAAACTCAACTACACTGCCCTAAACCGTGAAACACCAGCCACAGCACGACCCCCTACACTGCCCGAACACCACTGCACTGCCTTAAACCCTGAAACACCAGCCCCAGCACGACCCCCTACATTGCCCGAACACCAATGCGCTGCCAAAACCCTGAAACACCATCCCTGCACGACCCCTACACTGCCCGAACACCACTGCATTGCCCTAAACCCTGAAACACCAGCCGCAGCACTACCCCCTACACTGCACGAACACCATTGCACTGCCCTAAACCCTGAAACACCACCCCCAGCACGACCCCCTACACTTCCCGAACACAACTGCACTGTCTTCAACCCTGAAAAACCAGCCCCAGCAAGACCCAATACACTGCCCGAACACAACTACACTGCCCTAAACCCTGAAACACCAGCCCCAGCACGACCCCCTTCACTGCCCGAACACCACTGCACTGCCCTAAACCCTGAAACACCAGCCCCAGCAAGACCACCTACACTACCCGAGCACCACTGCACTGACCTAAACCCTGAAACACCACCCCCAGCAAGACCCCCTACGCTGCCCGAAAACCACTGCACTAAACCTTGAAACACCACCCCCTACACTGCCTGAACACCACTGCACTGCCCTAAACCCTGAAACACCAGCCCCAGCACATTCCACTACACTGTCCGAATACCACTGCTCTGCCCTAAACCCTAAAAAACCACCCCCAGCACGACCCCCTACACTGCCCGGACACCACTGCTCTGCCCTAACACCTAAAACACCACCACCAGCATGACCCCCTACTCTGCCCGAACAACGCTGTGCTGCCCTAAAACCTGAAACACCCCCCCAGTATGACCCCCTACACTGCCCGAACACCACTGCGCTGCCAAAACCCTGAAACACCATCCCAGCACGACCCCCTACACTGTCCAAACACCACTGCACTGCCCTAAACCCTGAAACACAACCCCTGCACGATCCCCTACACTGCCTGAACACCATTGCACTGCCCTAAACACTGACACACCACCCCCAGCACGATCTCCTACACTTCCCGAAAACCACTGTTCTGCCCCTAAAACACCACCCCCAGCACGACACCCTATACTGCCCGAACACCACTGCTCTGCCCTAAACCCTAAATCACCACCACCAGCAGGACCCCCTACACTGCCGGAACACCACTGCGCTGCCCTAAACCCTGAAACACCACCACAGCACGATCCCCTACACTGCCCGAACACCACTGCACTGCCTTAAACCCTGAAACACCAGCCCCAGCACGACCCCTTACACTGCCCAAACTCAACTACACTGCCCTAAACCGTGAAACACCAGCCACAGCACGACCCCCTACACTTCCCGAACACCACTGCACTGCCTTAAACCCTGAAACACCAGCCCCAGCACGACCCCTACACTGCCCAAACTCAACTACACTGCCCTAAACCCTGAAAAACTGCCTCAGCACGACCCCCTAAACCACCCGAACACCACTGCTCTGCCCTAAACTCTGAATTACCACCTCCAGCAAGTCACCCTACACTGCCCGATCACCACTGCACTGCCCTAAACCCTGAAACACCAGCCCCAGCACAACCCCCTACACTGCCCGAACACCACTGCACTGCCAAAACCCTAAAACACCATCCCAGCACGACCCCCTACACTGACCAATCTCCACTGCGCTGCCCTAAACCCTGAAACACCACCCTCAGCATGACCCCCTACACCGCCCGAACACCACAACACTTTCCTAAACCCTGAAACACCACCCCCAGCACGACCCTCTACAAAGCCCGAACACCACTGCTCTGCCCTAAACCCTAAAATGACACCACCAGCATGACCCCCTACTCTGCCCGAACACCACTGCGCTGCCCTAAATCCTGAAACATCACCCCAGCACGACTCTTTACAGAGCCTGAAAACCACTACTCTGCCCTACATCCAAAAACACCACCAACAGCATGACCCCCTACTATGCCCAAACACCACTGCACTGCCCTAAACCCTGAAACACCACCCCAGCACGACTCCCGACACTGCCCGAACACCACTACGCTGCCCTAAACCCTGAAACACCACCCCCAGCACGACCCCCTCCACTGCCTGAAAATCACTGCACTGCCCAAAACCCTGAAACAACAGCCCCAGTAAGACCCCCACACTGCCTGAAAACCAATGCACTGCCCTATACCCTGAAACTCCACCCCCTGCAAAACCCCGAAACTGCCCGAACACCACTGCAATGCCGTAAACCCTGAAATACCTCCCCCAGCACGACCCCCTATACTACCCAAACACCACTGATATACCCTAAACCCTAATACACCACCCCCAGCATGTCCTCATACACTTCCCGAACACCATTACTCTGCCCTAATACACCTCCCCAGCACAACCCCCTACACTGCCCAAACACCACTGCTCTGCCATAAACCCTGAAACACCGCCACCAGCACGACCCCCTACTCTGCCCGAACACCACTGCTTTGCCCTAAACCCTGAAACACCACCCCCACCACTACCCACTTCCATTGCCCGAGCACCACTGCACTGCCCTAAACCCTGAAACACCAGCCCCAGCACGACGCCCTACGCTGCCCGAACACCACTGCACTGCCATAAACCCTGCAACACCAGCCCCAGCACGAACCCATATGCTGCCCGAACACCACTGCACTGCCCTAAACCCTGAAACACCAGCCTCAGCATGACCCAATACGCTGCATGAACCCACTGCACTGCCCTAAACCCTGAAACACCAGCCCCAGCACGACCACCTTCGCTGCCCAAACACCACTGCCCTAAACCCTGAAACTCCACCCCCAGCAACGCCCCCTATCGTGCTAGAACACCACTGCACTGCCCTAAACGTGGAAACACCACCCCCTGCATGACCCCCTACACTGCCCAATCACCACTGCACTGCCCTAAACCCTGAAACACCACCCTCTACATGACCCCCTACACTGCCCAAACACCACTGCACTACCCTAAAACTAGATACACCACCCCTGTATGACCCCCTACACTGCCAGAACATCACTGCACTGCCCTAAACCCTGAAACACTACCCCCAGCACGACTCCCTACACTGCCCAAACACCACTGCACTGCCCTATACTATGAAACACCACACCCTAGCACGACCACCTACACTGCCTGAACTCCACTACACTGTCCTACACCCTGAAACACCAGCCCCAGCATGACCCCCTACACTGCCCAAACACAACTGCACTGCCCTAAACCCTTTAACACCAGCCCGAGCAAGAGCCCCTACACTGCCCGAACACCACTTCACTAAACCCTAAAACACCACCCCCTGCACGACCCCCTACACTGCCCAAACACCACTGCTCTAACCTAAACCCTGAAACACCACCCTCTGCAAATCCCCGAAACTGCCCGAACACCACTGCACTGCCATAAACCCTAAAACACCACCCCCAGCACGACCCCTTACACTACCTGAACTCCACTGCTCTACCCTAAACCCTAAAACACCACCCCCAGCACATCCTCATTCACTTCTCGAACACCATTACTCTGCCCGAAACTCTGAAACACCACCCCCACCACGACCCCCTTCCATTGCCCGAACACCACTGCACTGCCCTAAAACCTGAAACACCAGCACGACCCCCTATGCTGCCCGAACACCACTGCACTGCCATAAACCCTGAAAGACCAGCCCCAGCACGACCCCCTACACTGCCTGAACACCACTGCACTGCCCTAAACCCTGAAACACCAACCTCAGCATGACCCAATACGCTGCCCGAACCCACTGCACTACCCTAACCCTGAAACACTAGCCCCAGCACGACCACCTTTGCTGCCGAACACCACTGCCCTAAACCCTAAAACACCACCCCCAGCAACGCCCCCTATAGTGCCAGAACACCACTGCACTGCCCTAAACCCTGAAACACCACCCCTACACGACCCATACACTGCCCAATCACCACTGCACTGCCCTAAACCGTGAAACACCACCCCCTGCACGACCCCCTACACTGCCCAAACACCACTGCATTACCCTAAAACTAGAAGCACCACCCCCAGCAAGACCCCCTACACTGCCTGAACACCACTGCACCACCCTAAACCCTGAAACACCAGCTGCAACACTACCCCCTACACTGCCCGAACACCATTGCACTGCCCAAAATCCTGAAACACCATCCCCAGCACGACCCCTACACTGCCCAAACACCACTGCTCTGCCCTAAACCCTGAAACACCACTCCCAGCACATCCCCCTACACTGACCGAACACCACAGCTCTGCCCTAAACCCTGAAACACCACCCCCAGCAAGACCCCATACACTGCCCGAACACCACTGCTCTGCCCTAAACTCTGAAACACCACCTCAATCAAGATGCCCCACACTGCCCGAACACCACTGCACTGCCCTAAGCCCTGAAACACCAGCTCCAGCACGACCCCCTACACTGCCCGAACACCACTGCGATGCCCTAAACCCTAAAACACCAGCCCCAGCACGACCTCCTACACTGCCTGAACACCACTGCGCTGCCAAAACCCTGAAACACCTTCCCAGCACGACCCCCTACACTGACCAATCACCACTGTGCTACCATAAACCCTGAAACACCACCCCCAGAATGACCCCCTACACTGCCTGAACACCACTGCACTGCCCTAAACCCTGAAACACCACCCCCAGCATGACCCTCTACAAAGCCCGAACACCACTGCTCTGCCCTAAACCCTAAAACACCACCACCAGCACAACCCCATACTCTGCCCGAACACCACTGCACTACCCTAAATCCTGAAACATCATCCCCAGCATGACCCCCTACACTGCCCAAACACCACTGCACTGCCCTAAACCCTTTAACACCAGCCCGAGCAAGAGCCCCTACACTGCCCGAACACCACTTCACTAAACCCTAAAACACCACCCCCTGCACGACCCCCTACACTGCCCAAACACCACTGCTCTAACCTAAACCCTGAAACACCACCCCCTGCAAAACTCCGAAACTGCCCGAACACCACTGCACTGCCGTAAACCCTAAAACACCACCCCCAGCACGACCCCTTACACTACCGGAACTCCACTGCTCTACCCTAAACCCTAAAACACCACCCCCAGCACTTCCTCATACACTTCTCGAACACCATTACTCTGCCCTAAACCCTGAAACATCACCCCACCACGACCCCCTTCCATTGCCCGAACACCACTGCACTGCCCTAAAACCTGAAACACCAGCACGACCCCCTATGCGGCCCGAACACCACTGCACTGCCATAAACCCTGAAACACCAGCCCCAGCACGACCCCCTACACTGCCTGAACACCACTGCACTGCCCTAAACCCTGAAACACCAACCTCAGCATGACCCAATACGCTGCCCGAACCCACTGCACTACCCTAAACCCTGAAACACTAGCCCCAGCACGACCACCTTTGCTGCCCGAACACCACTGCCCTAAACCCTAAAACACCACCACCAGCAACGCCCCCTATAGTGCCAGAACACCACTGCACTGCCCTAAACCCTGAAACACCACCCCTGCACGACCCATACACTGCCCAATCACCACTGCACTGCCCTAAACCGTGAAACACCACCCCCTGCACGACCCCCTACACTGCCCAAACACCACTGCATTACCCTAAAACTAGAAGCACCACCCCCAGCAAGACCCCCTACACTGCCTGAACACCACTGCACCGCCCTAAACCCTGAAACACCAGCTGCAACACTACCCCCTACACTGCCCGAACACCATTGCACTGCCCAAAATCCTGAAACACTATCCCCAGCACGACCCCTACACTGCCCGAACACCACTGCTCTGCCCTAAACCCTGAAACACCACTCCCAGCACATCCCCCTACACTGACCGAACACCACAGCTCTGCCCTAAACCCTGAAACACCACCCCCAGCAAGACCCCATACACTGCCCGAACACCACTGCTCTGCCCTAAACTCTGAAACACCACCTCAATCAAGATGCCCCACACTGCCCGAACACCACTGCCCTGCCCTAAGCCCTGAAACACCAGCTCCGGCACGACCCCCTACACTGCCCGAACACCACTGCGATGCCCTAAACCCTGAAACACCAGCCCCAGCACGACCTCCTACACTGCCTGAATACCACTGCGCTGCCAAAACCCTGAAACACCACCCCCAGAATGACCCCCTACACTGCCTGAACACCACTGCACTGCCCTAAACCCTGAAACACCACCCCCAGCACGACCCTCTACAAAGCCCGATAACCACTGCTCTGTCCTAAACCCTAAAACACCACCACCAGCACAACCCAATACTCTGCCCGAACACCACTGCACTACCCTAAATCCTGAAACATCATCCCCAACACGACACCCTACAATGCCCGAATACCACTGCGCTGCCCTAAACCCTGAAACACCAACCTCAGCATGACCCAATACGCTGCCCGAACCCACTGCACTACCCTAAACCCTGAAACACTAGCCCCAGCACGACCACCTTTGCTGCCCGAACACCACTGCCCTAAACCCTAAAACACCACCCCCAGCAACGCCCCCTATAGTGCCAGAACACCACTGCACTGCCCTAAACCCTGAAACACCACCCCTGCACGACCCATACACTGCCCAATCACCACTGCCCTAAACCGTGAAACACCACCCCCTGCTCGACCCCCTACACTGCCCAAACACCACTGCATTACCCTAAAACTAGAAGCAACACCCCCAGCAAGACCCCCTACACTGCCTGAACACCACTGCACCGCCCTAAACCCTGAAACACCAGCTGCAACACTACCCCCTACACTGCCCAAACACCATTGCACTGCCCAAAATCCTGAAACACCATCCCCAGCACGACCCCTACACTGCCCGAACACCACTGCTCTGCCCTAAACCCTGAAACACCACTCCCAGCACATCCCCCTACACTGACCGAACACCACAGCTCTTCCCTAAACCCTGAAACACCACCCCCAGCAAGACCCCATACACTGCCCGAACACGAATGCTCTGCCCTAAACTCTGAAACACCACCTCAATCAAGATGCCCCACACTGCCCGAACACCACTGCACTGCCCTAAGCCCTGAAACACCAGCTCCAGCACGACCCCCTACGCTGCCCGAACACCACTGCGATGCCCTAAACCCTGAAACACCAGCCCCAGCACGACCTCCTACACTGACCAATCACCACTGTGCTACCATAAATCCTGAAACACCACCCCCAGAATGACCCCCTACACTGCCTGAACACCACTGCACTGCCCTAAACCCTGAAACACCACCCCCAGCACGACCCTCTACAAAGCCCGAACACCACTGCTCTGCCCTAAACCCTAAAACACCACCACCAGCACAACCCCATACTCTGCCCGAACACCACTGCACTACCCTAAATCCTGAAACATCATCCCCAACACGACCCCCTTCAATGCCCTAATACCACTGTGCTGCCCTAAACACTGAAACACCACCCCAGCACGACTCCCTACACTGCCCGAACACCACTACACTGCCCTAAACCCTGAAACACCACCGCCAGCATGACCCCTACACTGCCCGAAAACCACTGCACTGCCATAAACTAGGAGACATCACACCCCAGCACGACCCTCTACAAAGCCCGAACACCACTGCACTGCCCAAAACCCTGAAACACTAGCCCTAGTAAGACTTCTACACTGCCTGAACAGCAATGCACTGCCCTATACCCTGAAACACAACCCCCAGCAGTACCCACTACACTGCCCGAACACCACTGCACTGCCCTAAACCCTTAAACTCCACTCCCAGCATGAACCCCTACATTGCCCGAACACCACTGCACTGCCCTACACCCTGAAACACGAGCCCCAGCACGACTCCCTACACTGCCCGAACACAACTGCGCTGTCCTTACCCTGAAACACCAACCCCAGCACAACCCCCTACACTGCCAGAACACCACTGCACTAAACCCTGAAACACCACCCCCTGCATGACCCCCTACACTGCCCGAACACCACTGCACTGCCCTATACCCTGAAACACCACCCCCTGCACGACCCCTGATACTGCCCAAACACCACTGCACTGCGTAAATCCTGAAACACAACCCCCAGCAGGACTCCCTACACTGCCCGAACACCACTGCTCTGCCCTAAACCCTAAAACACCACCCCTAGCACTTCCCCTACACTGCCTGAACACCACTGCTCTGCTCCAATCTCTAAAACACCATCCCCACCACATCCCCCTATACTGCCGAAAACCACTACCCTGCCCTAATACACCACCCCAGCACGACCCCCTACACTGCCTGAACACCACTGTTCTGCCCTAAACACTGAAACACCACCGTCAGCACGAACCACTACTTTGCACGAACCCCACTGCTCTGCCCTAAACCCTGAGACACCACCCCAAGCTCGACCCCCTACACTACCCGTACACCACAGCACTGCCTTAAACCCTGAAACACCACCCCGCACGACACCGTACACTGTTGATCACAACTGCACTGCCCTAAACCATGAAACACCACCCCCAGCATGCCCCCCTTCGCTGCCCGAACACCACTGCCCAAACCCTGAAACTCCATCCCCAGCAACGCCCCCCCCTATCATGCTAGAACACCACTGCACTGCCCTAAACGCTGAAACACCACCCCCTGCACGACCCCCTACGCTGCCCAAACACCACTACTCAGCCCTAAAGCCTGAAACAGCAGCCCCAACACGACCCGCTACGCTGCCAAACACCACTGCACTGTCCTAAACCCTGAAACACCACCCCCGCACGTCCCCCTACACTTCCCGAACACCATTTCTCTGCCCTAATACACCACCCCAGCATGACCCCCTACACTGCCCGAACACCACTGCTCTGCCCTAAACCCTGAAACACCACCGCCAGCACGACCCCCTACTTTGCCGAACACCACTGCTCTGCCCTAAACCCTGAAACACCACCGCCAGCACGACCCCCTACTTTGCCCGAACACCACTGCACTGCCCTAAACCCTGAAACGCCACCCCCAGCACGACCCCCTACACTGTTGAACACCACTGCACCGCCCTAAACCCTGAAACTCCACCCACAACAGCCCCCCTGCACTGCCCGAACACCACTGCACAGCCCTGAAATCTGAAACACCACCCCCAGCCTGACCCCCATACTGCTGGAACACGACTGCACTGCCCTAAAACCTGAAACACCAGCCCCAGCACGACCCGCTATACTGCCGAAACACCACTGCACTGCCCTAAACCCTGAAACACCACCACATCACGACCCCCTATGCTGCCCAAGCACCACTACAGTGCCATAAACCCTGAAACACCAGCCCCAGCAAGAACCCCTATGCTGCCTGAACACCACTGCAGTCCCCTAAACTCTGAAACACCAGCCACATTGTGAACCCATACGCTGCCCGAACACCACTGCACTGCCCAAAACCCTGAAACACCAGCCTCAGCATGACCCCATATGGTGCCCGAACCCACTGCACTGCCTAAAATCCTAAAACACCAGCCTCAGCACGACCACCTACGATTCCCGAACACCACTGCCCTAAACCCTTAAACACCACCCCAGCACGACCCCCTATGCTGCCCCAGCACCACTGCAGTGCCATAAACCCTGAAACACAAGCTTCAGCACGACCACCTACGCTGCCCGAACACCACTGCCCTAAACCCTGAAACACCACCCCCTGCATGACGCCCTGCACTGCCCAAACACCACCACACTTCCCTAAACCTAGAAACACCACCCCCTCTACAACCACCTACACTGCCCAAACACCACTAGACTGCCATAAAATTTGAAACACCATCCCCTCCACGACCCCCTTCACTGCCCAAACACCACTGCTCTGCCCTAAACCCTGAAACACCACCCCCAGCAAGACCCCCTACACTGCCTGAACACCACTGCTCTGCCCTAAACCCTGAAACACCACCCCCAATAAGACGACCTACACTGCCCAAACTCCACTGCACTGCCCTAACCCCTGAAACACCAGTGTTAGAATGGGGGACCTCTGGTTGGCACAGGTAGGTACTTGCGACAAGCAGCGGTCCCTTCTTCTATTCAGGGCGAGGGAATTACCCCTTCAGAACAACCCCTGCTCACCCTATAGGTAGTGTGGCGCGAGCAGTCAGGGCTAAACTTCAGGGCGCTAGTTAGTTAAGCATTTATGATCACACCCAGTAAACCACAATGATCCCCCACAAACGGACACCAGGCGTAAGTTGTATCAAAAATACGGATGCTTTATATAAAAGATTCTTTGTTACGCAGGCATGTACAAGACCATCAATAACGGTTACGAAATGGAAGCCACAAGATGATAATTAGGCACTGTTCTTGTCGTTGGTAATTTATTCGATCACGAGCGCTTCACAGGGCTCGGTTGAGTCGGTCCAGTCGCGATGATGCGCAGTGCACCCAGGGCACAGTGATACGGGGAAATCAGAACGTTGCGGACCCCGAGTCCGATAGAGAGTTCACTGTACCTGGGAACGTGCGATGTGTTTGGACGAGTCTTCAGGAGAGATGCAGGTTCTGCACCTCGTGGGTCTTCCGGATCAAGAATTCAGCGGGCGGCTCTCGGTAGACAGGTGCGGCCCAGGGCCTCCGACACGGACTGTGCGGGAGGTCACTGCGGAGGGCGGCACGGTCAGTCTCAGGCTGGGAGGTGAAGCGGGGCGGCCGGATACGTTACGACGTACGGGCGGTCGTCCGAGGCTGGATTTCACTTCCCCACTAGAAATCCGGCGGGAGGGCGAAAGGGCACCAAGCGCGCTCCAGTAGCAGGCAGGTGACAGGGAAGCGGGACGGCCAGACTCGATGGGTCCAGAGCGACTCAGGTAGAGCGGGGCTCTCGGCGAGTGGAGGCGGCCAGGCTTCTGGGTGTCACGGCCCTAGGAGGGATGCGAAGGTGCGCAGGGCACTCCGGCGGGAGAAAGCACACGGCTCGAATTCTCAGACGAGCGGAGACACGGTGAACCCACTGGTCCTGGGGTTCAGTTCAGGGGGCAAGCTCTTCTTCCAAGCCCTTGGAGATAGTTGAAGAACAAAGTGCAAAAGTCTCTTTCAGTCTTTTTCCTCTCCTTCCTTAGCAAGGCACCTACTGCAGGCCAGTCCCTCAGGTCAGGGAAAGTTACTCCTCCTTCAGCTTCTTCCAGGTCCTTCTAGTCAGGCAGAGTTCCTTCGTGGTTCAATCTGGATCTGATTTCTTAGGAGCCAGGCTCCTACTTTTATACAGGGATTCTTTTGTTCTTTAGCGCCAGGGGGCCTAGGCCTGGCTCAGTCCAGTTTTGGAGCACTCTGTTGTGGTGACTCGGCTTGTTCCTTTCAGCAGCAGGGCAGAGACATCAGCCGCTCCACAGGGGGCGGCGCCGGCTTTGTGGTGGCAGAGCACAGGTCTATTCAAGAGTCAGGGTGCACTCCTCCCACCCATCCTGGGGTAATCTCCCTACCCACCACCTGGCAGCCAACCTGTCTCCTGGAATCCCCCAGCCCTGCTCCTGTACTGTTGCTAGGCAGAACACACACCCACAGCAGAGGCAGACTGAGATGGTTAGGCACGCAAAGGCTAACTTTCTAAAAGTAGCATTTGCAAACCCAGGATATTAAAATAACCTTTACTAAAAGACGTATTTTATTATCCTGAGTTCAGGCATACTAAACATGACTTTCTACCATGCTCTCTGAGTCCACTGGGGTCACAGCGTGTAGCGATCCCAGCAGCCCATTCTGGCCTATGGAGAGCAGGTAGCCTTCAATAGTGAAAAACGAAAATGGCTGTAATTCACTATTAAGACATGCCACACACATCAGGGCATGTCCTACCTTACACCTACAATGCACCCTGCGCTCAGGCCTACCAGAGGGGTGACTAACATGTAGTTAAGGGAAGGTTTAGGGACTGGTAAGTGGGGACACTTGCTCAGTCAGCGCGACGGTACCAGACCGCGCGCAGGTTCTGCGGTGGCAGACCCTAGACACATTTTACCCCGCTGCTTCGGTGGGTGGCACAACCAGTGCCGCAAGCCCACTAGCAGCATTTGGATATACGAGCCCTTGGCACCCCTGGTGCACTCTACTAGGGACTGATAGTAAACCAAATAAACCAAACGTGGAAGTCAATTCACATAATACACTTTACCATAGGGAGCACTTGCACTGTGGCACTGGATGGCAGTGGCACAGTGCCCTGAGCAGCTAACATCAACACAAAAACACATTGAGGCACAGACAAAAATGGAAGGGTGACCCACGCCAATGGTGCCAGGTCTAACACGTGTCCCCTCCAGCTGAAAAGTGGGGAGAACTACCCTACCCCAGGGAGTTCTGCATCACTAAGGCGGAAAAACCTGGACAGACCGTCAGCATTGGCGTGATCTGTGCCAGGGCGATGCTCCACCGTAAAGTCCATACCCTGTAGGGAGATGGACCACCTCAACAGTTTTGGGTTCTCACCCCTCATTTGCATCAACCATCTGAGGGGCCTGTGGTCGGTCTGAACCCGGAAGTGAGACCCAAACAAGTAGGGTCTTAGCTTCTTCAGCGCCCAGACCACAGCAAATGCTTCTCGTTCTATCGCACTCCACCTTTGTTCCCGGGGAAGTAGCCTCCTGCTAATAAAGGCTACGGGTTGGTCAAAGCCCTCCTCAGTGATCTGTGAGAGAACAGCCCCTACACCATGCTCTGATGCATCCGTCTGCACCAGGAACTCTTTGGAGAAGTCAGGAGCCAAGAGCACGGGCGCCGTGCACATGGCAGTTTTCAGGGTGTCGAAGGCTTTCTGACAGGTGTCAGTCCATATCACTTTTCTGGGCTGCTTCTTCGAAGTCAGCTCTGTCAAGGGGGCAACGATGCTGCCATACCCCTTGACAAACCTCCTGTAGTACCCGGTGAGTCCTAAAAAGGCCCTCACCTCCGTCTGGGTCTTTGGGGGCTCCCAAGCCAGGATGGTTTCAACTTTGGGTTGGAGGGGCGCCACCTGGCCGCTCCCCACTTGGTGTCCCAAGTACACCACTGAACCCTGCCCGATCTGACACTTGCTTGCCTTGATCGTGAGGCCTGCCTTGCGCAGCGCCATCAACACTTCCCAGAGATGTTGCAGGTGTTCTTCCCATGTGCCGCTGAACACTGCGATGTCATCCAGGTAGGCGGCGCTGAACTCGGTCAGCCCAGCCAACACCTGGTTGACCAACCTCTGGAAGGTGGCAGGGGCATTCTTCATCCCAAAGGGCATCACCCGGAACTGGTAATGCCCATCTGGCGTAGAGAATGCGGACCTCTCTTTGGCCCCATCAGTCAAGGCGATCTGCCAGTACCCAGACGTTAAGTCAAACGTGCTGAGGTACCGTGCAGCCCCTAACCGATCGATGAGCTCATCAGCTCTGGGGATGGGGTGCGCGTCAGTCTTCGTGACTGAGTTGAGTCCTCGGTAGTCCACACAGAACCGGAGTTCGGGCGTGGCACCCGGCGCTGCAGCCTTTGGGACCAAGACCACTGGGCTGGCCCAAGGACTGCTGGAGGACTCAACCACCCCTAGAGCAAGCATCTTCGAGACCTCCTCTTTTATGCAGGCTCTGACCCTGTCAGTTACCCGGTAGGCCTTGTGCTTCACAGGTAAGCTGTCTCCCGTATCCACATCATGGACGCACCAATTTGTGATACCGGGAACCAGGGAGAACAGGTCAGGGAACTGCCCCAGCAGCTGGCGGCAGTCACCCTGTTGCTCGGGGGTCAGGGTGGGTGAGAGGTTTACTCCATCCACTGACCCGTCTCGCTCGGAGGCTACCAAGAGGTCAGGAAGAGGCTCGGACTCCTCTTCCGTCCCATCATCGGTGGCCAAGAGCATGCCCACTTCGGACCTCTCCAAGTGGGGCTTCAGTCGATTGACATGTAGGACCCTTAAGGGGTTCCTAGGAGACCGCAAGTCCACCAAGTAGGTGACAGAACTCTTGCGCTCCACAATCTCAAAGGGTCCTGTCCACTTGTCCTGGAGTGCACAAGGCTCCACAGGGGCCAGGACCCACACTTTTTGGCCAGGTTGAAGCTCAACCAGAGTGGCATTCTGGTCGTACCACCGCTTCATTTCCTCCTGGCTGGCTTCCAGGTTTGCCTCAGCAAGTTGCCTGAAACGCCTAGTCTGGTTCCGGAAAGCCAGCATGTAACTGTACACATTCTGGGGAGGTTTCCTGGGAGATTGCTCCCAGCCTTCCTTGACCAGACTAAGAGGTCCTCGTACTGGGTGGCCGTACAAAAGCTCAAAGGGACTGAACCCTAGAGACTTTTGTGGCACCTCGCGGTACGCAAAGAGAAGGCATGGTAAGAGGACGTCCCACTTACGCCTCATGGGTTCCTCGAGACCCATAATCATGCCCTTCAGGGTTCGGTTGAAGCGCTCAACCAACCCGTTTCCTTGGGGATGGTAAGGTGTGGTGAACTTGTAAGTTACACCACACTCTTGCCAAAGGGACTTCATATATTTCGATATGAAGTTGGTCCCCCTGTCAGACACCACCTCTAGAGGGAATCCTACTCGTGAGAAAATTCCCATCAGTGCCCGTCCCACCACGGGGGCCGTCACTGTCCTCAGAGGGATGGCTTCAGGGTACCGGGTGGCATGGTCCACCAAGACCAGGATAAACCTGTTGCCCATGGCTGTCTTGGGGTCCAGTGGCCCCACAATGTCAATCCCCACCCGCTGGAATGGGGTACTGACCACAGGGAAAGGTTGGAGTGGAGCTCTCAGCTTCCTTCCACTCTTGCCACTCGCCTGGCAAGTCTGGCATGTCCTGCAGTGAGTGTCAGAACTCCTGCGCATTTGGGGCCAATAAAAGTGGGTGACGAGCCTTTCAAAGGTCTTGTCCTGCCCCAAATGTCCTGCTAACGGTACGTCGTGAGCCAGCCCCAGTAGGAAGGCTCTGAACTTCTGGGGTACCACCAGCGCACGGGCTGACCCAGGTTCAGCAACCTTAGGCTCGGAGTATAGGAGGTCGTTCTCCCAGTAGATCAAGTGAGTTCCGGACTGATCACCATTGGCCTGGGCTGCAGCCTGCTGCCGCATACCCTCTAGAGAGGGGCACTCTTTCTGCTCCCTGCAGAATTCCTCCCTGGTGGGGCCTCCTTCTTGCTGCCAATGGGTCAGCTCAGGCAGGTCCCCCAGTTCGGCTATCTGTTCCCCGGTAGGCTCCAGGGCATCCCCCTCAAGGTCTGCTTCCTCCTGGGCCGTGGGAACTTCAGGAGCCGGATTCCCGTGCCTCCCTCGCCCTCTCTCTAAGGCCGGTTCCTGGGCCTCTCCCTCAGGCTCCAGGGTTCCTTCAACACCCCTACTGGCTGCCATCGACCGGGTGGTCACGCACGCCCAATCAGGCAAGCCCACCATCCGCAGGTGAGTTGTCTTCTCCACCTTTTCCCAAGGGGAGCTCTCCAAATCGTTACCTAGGAGACAATCAACAGGCATGGCCTCTCTCACAGCCACTTGCAGAGTACCAGAGACCCCCCCCCACTCAAAGGGAACCTGAGCCATTGGACACTGACTCTCGGTGTTGTCAGCGTTGACAACACGGCAGAATGCGTGCGGGACAACCTGCTCTTGAGACACCAGGTGTTGCTTGACAGCAGTCACACTGGCTCCAGTATCTCTAAGAGCCCCCACCCTCTTGCCATTTATGGTCACCCACTGCCCATACTTTTGAGTATTGGGGGGCAGCTGGGCCTCAGCGACCATCTCACTGTCTCCTAATGAGACTAGGGTCATCTGCACGGGATCCCCCGCCCCTTGGACGTCTATCTCCCTCCCCAAGGCTACACTATTCACCTGCTTGGGGGGTGGAGCACCAGAGGGTGCTGGTTTACCATACAGGGGGCACTTGGGATCCACGGAAATGTGCCCCAGGTTGTTACACTTGTAACATCTGAGGGGCCCTCTTTGAACAGGGTTACCTGTCGGGGCCCCGGTCTGCTTCGGGGGTGGGGGTGGCTGAGAACCTTTCCCTTGGTTCCCTTGGGAATTACTTTGGGGCCCTTTGTAGAACTCCCTCTGTTTACCCTTGTCCCCCCCACTCTTCTGCTGGGGACCCTGAACACCCTTGGCGGGGCCTCCCACGGGACCCTTGTGGACCCTGGTGCTGATCCAGCGGTCCGCCTCCTCAGCAAGCTTCCTCGGGTTGGACAGCTTGCTATCGATCAGGTGTTGGCGTAGCTCAGGAAAACAATTATCCGACAAGTGCTCCCATGCGATTAAATCAAACAGCCCTTGGTAATCATCCACCTTGCTACCCTTCACCCAACCATCCAGCGCTCTGCAAAAAAAGGTCACATATTCTACATAAGTGGTACCAGGTTTCTTGGTGCAATCCCTAAATCTCTGTCTGTACAATTCAGGGGTCAACCCATACCTTGTCATAAGAGCCTCCTTCATGTGTGGATAGGATGTGTGGACATCAGAGGGGAGGTCTAGCAGTGTGTCCCGCCCCTCACTCAGGAACCTTCCCCACAACCCCGCTCCCCAATCCTTCTCAGGGACCCGGTGGGAGGACATGGCTACTTCATAGGCCCTAAACCACTGCCCAATATCATCCTGCTTATAATATTCTTTGACTACATCTTTAGGGATGTGCACCCTTGACTCTGTTAAATTGCTGCCACCAGAGGGTGAGTTGTCTAAACTCCTGGCCTTGAGATCCAACTCCCTCATTTTTACCTCATGCTCCATGGCCAGTTTCTGCCTTTCTCTCTCCATTTGCAGTTTTGCCATCTCCACCTCGTGTGCTCGGGCGGCACTCCTGTCGGCCAACTCCTCTGGCGACAGGCCTCTGCTAGGCTCAAACACACCTTCGGGGGGTATCACCTCCCGGGCATTCTCTGGGAACTTTGATTCGTGCCAGGCTCTCAGTGCTGTCACGTACTGATCCTTGTTGCTTAGTCCACTTTGCTTGATTCTGTACTTGGAGAGATATCCCTTCAGGACATCATTTGTGCACTTCCTCAGTGCCTCGGGCTCCCAATCGATGTCATCTACTCCAGAGAATACAGAGGGCGCTCCGCCTCCGTTGACTGAGCTTGGCATGGTTTCTTAAGGTGGAGATTTTTCTTTAGCAACAACTGTCACTCAATCTGTGGCTGCGTTATAGGTCTGCTCTACGTGGTGATCAATAATTCACTGTATGTAAATCATAAATGCAAATTCGAAATCCCACCGCTGCCACCAATGTTAGAATGGGGGACCTCTGGTTGGCACAGGTAGGAACTTGCGACAAGCAGCGGTCCCTTCTTCTATTCAGGGCGAGGGAATTACCCCTTCAGAACAACCCCTGCTCACCCTATAGGTAGTGTGGCGCGAGCAGTCAGGGCTAAACTTCAGGGCGCTAGTTAGTTAAGCATTTATGATCACACCCAGTAAACCACAATGATCCCCCACAAACGGACACCAGGCGTAAGTTGTATCAAAAATACGGATGCTTTATATAAAAGATTCTTTGTTACGCAGGCATGTACAAGACCATCAATAACGGTTACGAAATGGAAGCCACAAGATGATAATTAGGCACTGTTCTTGTCGTTGGTAATTTATTCGATCACGAGTGCTTCACAGGGCTCGGTTGAGTCGGTCCAGTCGCGATGATGCGCAGTGCACCCAGGGCACAGTGATACGGGGAAATCAGAACGTTGCGGACCCCGAGTCCGATAGAGAGTTCACTGTACCTGGGAACGTGCGATGTGTTTGGACGAGTCTTCAGGAGAGATGCAGGTTCTGCACCTCGTGGGTCTTCCGGATCAAGAATTCAGCGGGCGGCTCTCGGTAGACAGGTGCGGCCCAGGGCCTCCGACACGGACTGTGCGGGAGGTCACTGCGGAGGGCGGCACGGTCAGTCTCAGGCTGGGAGGTGAAGCGGGGCGGCCGGATACGTTACGACGTACGGGCGGTCGTCCGAGGCTGGATTTCACTTCCCCACTAGAAATCCGGCGGGAGGGCGAAAGGGCACCAAGCGCGCTCCAGTAGCAGGCAGGTGACAGGGAAGCGGGACGGCCAGACTCGATGGGTCCAGAGCGACTCAGGTAGAGCGGGGCTCTCGGCGAGTGGAGGCGGCCAGGCTTCTGGGTGTCACGGCCCTAGGAGGGATGCGAAGGTGCGCAGGGCACTCCGGCGGGAGAAAGCACACGGCTCGAATTCTCAGACGAGCGGAGACACGGTGAACCCACTGGTCCTGGGGTTCAGTTCAGGGGGCAAGCTCTTCTTCCAAGCCCTTGGAGATAGTTGAAGAACAAAGTGCAAAAGTCTCTTTCAGTCTTTTTCCTCTCCTTCCTTAGCAAGGCACCTACTGCAGGCCAGTCCCTCAGGTCAGGGAAAGTTACTCCTCCTTCAGCTTCTTCCAGGTCCTTCTAGTCAGGCAGAGTTCCTTCGTGGTTCAATCTGGATCTGATTTCTTAGGAGCCAGGCTCCTACTTTTATACAGGGATTCTTTTGTTCTTTAGCGCCAGGGGGCCTAGGCCTGGCTCAGTCCAGTTTTGGAGCACTCTGTTGTGGTGACTCGGCTTGTTCCTTTCAGCAGCAGGGCAGAGACATCAGCCGCTCCACAGGGGGCGGCGGCGGCTTTGTGGTGGCAGAGCACAGGTCTATTCAAGAGTCAGGGTGCACTCCTCCCACCCATCCTGGGGTAATCTCCCTACCCACCACCTGGCAGCCAACCTGTCTCCTGGAATCCCCCAGCCCTGCTCCTGTACTGTTGCTAGGCAGAACACACACCCACAGCAGAGGCAGACTGAGATGGTTAGGCACGCAAAGGCTAACTTTCTAAAAGTAGCATTTGCAAACCCAGGATATTAAAATAACCTTTACTAAAAGACGTATTTTATTATCCTGAGTTCAGGCATACTAAACATGACTTTCTACCATGCTCTCTGAGTCCACTGGGGTCACAGCGTGTAGCGATCCCAGCAGCCCATTCTGGCCTATGGAGAGCAGGTAGCCTTCAATAGTGAAAAACGAAAATGGCTGTAATTCACTATTAAGACATGCCACACACATCAGGGCATGTCCTACCTTACACCTACAATGCACCCTGCGCTCAGGCCTACCAGAGGGGTGACTAACATGTAGTTAAGGGAAGGTTTAGGGACTGGTAAGTGGGGACACTTGCTCAGTCAGCGCGACGGTACCAGACCGCGCGCAGGTTCTGCGGTGGCAGACCCTAGACACATTTTACCCCGCTGCTTCGGTGGGTGGCACAACCAGTGCTGCAAGCCCACTAGCAGCATTTGGATATACGAGCCCTTGGCACCCCTGGTGCACTCTACTAGGGACTGATAGTAAACCAAATAAACCAAACGTGGAAGTCAATTCACATAATACACTTTACCATAGGGAGCACTTGCACTGTGGCACTGGATGGCAGTGGCACAGTGCCCTGAGCAGCTAACATCAACACAAAAACACATTGAGGCACAGACAAAAATGGAAGGGTGACCCACGCCAATGGTGCCAGGTCTAACAACCAGCCACAGCACTACCCCCTACACTGCCCAAAAACCACGGCACTGGCCAAAACCCTGAAACACCATCCCCAGCACGACCCCTACACTGCCCGAACACCACTGCACTGCCCAAAACCCTGAAACACCAGCCCCAGTACGACCCCCTACACTGCCAGAACACCAATGCTCTGCCCTAAACCCTGAAACACCACTCCCAGCACTCCCCCCTACACTGACCGAACACCAAAGTTCTGCCCTAAACCCTGAAACATCACCCCCAGCAAGGCCGCATACACTGCCCGAACACAACTGCTCTGCCCTAAACTTTGAATTACCACCTCCAGCAAGTCGCCCTACACTGCCTGATCACCACTGCCCTCAACCCTGAAACACCACCCCCTGCATGACACCCTACACTGCCCAAACACCACCACACTGCCCTAAACCTAGAAACACCACCCCCTCTATGACCACCTACACTGCCCAAACACCACTACACTGCCATAAAATTTGAAACACCATCCCCTGCACGACCCCCTTCACTGCCCAAACACCACTGCTCTGCCCTAAACCCTGAAACACCACCCCCAGCAAGACCCCCTACACTGCCTGAACACCACTGCTCTGCCCTAAACCCTGAAACACCACCCCCAACAAGATGACCTACACTGCCCAAACACCACTGCACTGCCCTAACCCCTGAAACACCAGCCACAGCACTACCCCCTACACTGCCCGAACCCGACTGCACTGCGCAAAACCCTGAAACACCAGCCCCAGCACGACCCCTACACTGCCAGAACACCAATGCTCTGCCCTAAACCCTGAAACACCACTCCCAGCACGTCCCCCTACATTGACTGAACACCAAAGCTCTGCCCTAAACCCTGAAACACCACCCCCAGCAATGCCCCCTATAGTGCCAGAACACCACTGCTCCGCCCTAAACCCTGAAACACCACCCCCTGCCTGACCCCCTACACTGAAAAATCACCACTGCACTGCCCTAAACCCTGAAACACCACCCTCTGCACGACCCCCTACACTGCCCAAATACCACGGCACTGCCCTAAACTTAGAAACACCACCCCCTGTATGACCCCCTACACTGCCCAAATACCACTGGACTACCCAAAACCCTGAAACACCACCCCCTGCACAACCCCCTTCACTGCCCAAACACCACTGCTCTGCCCTAAACCCTGAAACACCACCCCCAGTAAGATGCCCTACACTGCCCAAAAACCACTGCATTGCCCTAAACCCTGAAACAGCAGCCGCAGCACTACCCCCTACGCTGCCCGAACACCACTGCACTGCCCTAAACCATGGCACACCATCCCCAGCACAACCCCCTACGCTGCCTGAACACCACTGACAGCCCTAAACCCTGAAAGAGCAGCCCCAGCACGCCCCGTTACGCTGCCGAACACCACTGCACTGCCCTAAACCCTGAAACACCACCCCTCCATGTTCCCCTACTCTTCCCGAACACCATTTCTCTGCCCTAAAACACCACCCCAGCACGACCCCCTACATAGCCCAAAAACGACTGCTGTTCCCTAAACCCTGAAACACCACTGTCAGCATGACCCCCTACTCTGCCCGAACACCACTGCTCTGCCCTAAACCCTGAAACACCACCCCACCATGACCCCCTTCCTTTGCTCGAACACTACTGCACTGCCGTAAACCCTGAAACACCACCTCCATCACTACCTCCTACACTATTGAACACCACTGCACCGTCCTAAACCCTGAAACACCACCCACAACACCCCCTGCACTGCCTGAACACCACTGCACGGCCCTAAAATCTGAAACACCACCACCAGCCTGACCCCCATGCTGCCCGAACACCACTGCACTGCCCTAAACCCTGAAACACCAGCCCAAGCACGACCCGCTATGCTGCCCGAACACCACTGCACTGCCCTAAACCCTGAAACACCAGCCCCAGCACGACCCCCTATGCTGCCCGAACACCACTGCAGTTCCATAAACCCTGAAACACCAGCCCCAGCTCGAACCCCTACGCTGTCCGAACACTACTGCACTGCCCTAAACCCTGAAACACCAGCCCCAGCACGACCCCCTATGCTGCCTGAACACCACTGCAGTGCCATAAACCCTGAAACACCAGCCCCAGCATGAACCCATATGCTGCCCGAACACCACTGCACTGCCCTAAACCCTGAAACACCAGCCTCAGCATGACCCCATACGCTGCCCAAACCCACTGTACTGCCCTAAACCCTGAAACACCAGCCCCAGCACGCCCACCTTCGCTGACCGAACACCACTGCTCTAAACCCTGAAACACCAACCCCAGCAATGCCCCTATACTGCCAGAACACCACTGCTCTGCCCTAAACCCTGAAACACCACCCCCTGCATGACCCACTACACTGCCCAATTACCACTGCACTGCCCTAAACCCTGAAACACCACCCCCTGCATTACCCCCTACACTTCCCAAACACCACTGCACTGCCCTAAATCTAGAAACACCACCCCCTGAACGAACCCCTACACTGCCCAAACACCACTGCACTGCCCTAAACCCTGAAAGACCACCCCCAGGACGACCCCCTTCACTGCCCAAACACGACTGCTCTGCCCTAAACCCTGAAACACTACCCCCAGCAAGACACCCTACACTGCCTGAACACCACTGCTCTGCCCTAAACCCTGAAACACCACCCCCAGCAAGACGCCCTACACTGCCCAAACACCACTGCACTGCCCTAAACCCTGAAACACCAGCCACAGCACTACCCCTACACTGCCCAAAAACCACTGCACTGCATAAAACCCTGAAACACCATCCCCAGCACGACCCCCACACTGCCCAAACACCACTGCACTGCCCAAAACCCTGAAACACCAGCCCAAGCACGACCCACTACACTGCCCGAACATCGCTACTCTTCCCTAAACCCTAAAACACAACCCCAGCACGACCCCCTACACTACCCGAACACCATTGCTCTAAACTAAACCCTGAAACACCACGCCCAGCATGACCCCCTACACTGCCCGAACACCACTGCACTGCCCTAAACCCCTAAACACCACACCCTGCATGACCCCCTACACTGCCTGAACACCACCGCACTGCCCTAAACCCTGAAACAGCATCCCCAGCACGACCCCCTACACTGCCAGAACACCACTGCACTGCCCTAAACCCTGAAACACCAGCCCCAACACGACCTACTACACTGCCCGAGCACCACTGCACTGCCCTAAACCGTGAAACACCAGCCCCAGCACGACCCCCTACACTGCCCAAACACCACTGCACTATACCCTGAAACACCACTCCCTGCATGACCCCCTACATTGCCTGAACACCACTGCACTGCCCTAAACCCTGAAACACCACCCCCAGCAAGACACCCTACACTGCCTGAACACCACTGCTCTGCCCTAAACCCTGAAACACCACCCCCAGCAAGACGCCCTACACTGCCCAAACACCACTGCACTGCCCTAAACCCTGAAACACCAGCCGCAGCACTACCCCCTACACTGCCCAAAAACCACTGCACTGCCTAAAACCCTGAAACACAGTCCCCAGCAAGACCCCTACACTGCCCGTAGACCACTGCAATGCCCAAAACCCCGAAACACCAGCCCAAGCACGACCCCCTACACTGCCAGAACTTCAATGCTCTGCCCTAAACCCTGAAACACCACTCCCAGCATGTCACCCTACACTCACCGAACACCACTGCTCTGCCCAAAACTCTGAAATACCACCTCCAGCTAGACACCCTACACTGCCTGATCACCACTGCACTGCCCTAAACCCTGAAACACCAGCTCCAGCACGACCCCCTATACTGCCCGAACACCACTGCACTAAACCCTGAAACACAACCCCCTGCAACAACCCCCTACACCACCCAAACACCACTGCACTGCCCTAAACCCTGAAACACCACCCCAGCATGACCCCTACACTGCCCGAACACCACTGCACTGCCTTAAACTAGGAAACACCACACCCCAGCACGACCACCTACACTGCCCGAACACCACTGCACTGCCCTACACCCTGAAACACCAGCCACAGCACGACCCCCTACACTGCCCAAACACCACTGCACTGCCCTAAACCCTGAAACTCCACCCTCTGCACGACGCCCTACACTGCCCAAATACCACGGCACTGCCCTAAACCTAGAAACACCACCCCCTGTACGACCCCCTACACTGCCCAAACACCCCTGGACTACCCTGAACCCTGAAACACCACCCCCTGCACAACCCCCTTCACTGCCCAAACGCCACTGCTCTGCCCTAAACCCTGAAACACCACCCCCAGCAAGATGCCCTACACTGACCAAACACCACTGCACTGCCCTAAACCCTGAAACACCAGCCGCAGCACTACCCCCTCCGCTGCCCGAACACCACTGCACTGCCCTAAACCATGACACACCATCCCCAGCACAACCCCCTAAGCTGCCTGAACACCACTGACAGCCCTAAACCCTGAAACAGCAGCCCCAGCACGACCCGTTACACTGCCGAACACCACTGCACTGCCCTAAACCCTGAAACACCACCCCTCCACGTTCCCCTACTCTTCCCGAACACCATTTCTCTGCCCTAAAACACCACCCCAGCACGACCCCCTACATAGCCCAAACACGACTGCTGTTCCCTAAACCCTGAAAAACCACCGTCAGCATGACCCCCTACTCTGCCCGAACACCACTGCTCTGCCCTAAACGCTTAAACACCACCCCACCATGACCCCCTTCCATTGCCCGAACACTACTGCACTGCCCTAAACCCTGAAACGCCACCCCCAGCACTACCCCCTACACTATTGAACACGACTGCACCGTCCTAAACCCTGAAACACCACCCACAACACCCCCCCTGCACTGCCTGAACACCACTGCACAGCCCTAAAATCTGAAACAACACCACTAGCCTGACCCCCATGCTGCCCGAACACCACTGCACTGCCCTAAACCCAGAAACACCAGCCCCAGCACGACCCCCTATGCTGCCCGAACACAACTGCAGTGCCATAAACCCTGAAACACCAGCCCCAGCACGAACCCCTACGCTGTCCGAACACCACTGCAGTGCCCTAAACTCTGAAACACCAGCCCCAGCACGAACCCATATGCTGCCCGAACACCACTGCACTGCCCTAAACCCTGAAACACCAGCCTCAGCATGACTCCATACGCTGCCCAAACCCACTGTACTGCCCTAAACCCTGAAACACCAGCCCCAGCACGACCACCTTCGCTGACCGAACACCACTGCTCTAAACCCTGAAACACCACCCCCTGCATGACCCACTACACTGCCCAATCACCACTGCACTGGCCTAAACCCTGAAACACCACCCCCTGCATGACACCCTACACTGCCCAAACACCACTGCACTGCCCTAAATCTAGAAACACCACCCCCTGAACGAACCCCTACACTGCCCAAACACCACTGCACTGCCCTAAACCCTGAAAGACCACCCCCAGGACGACCCCCTTCACTGGCCAAACACGACTGCTCTGCCCTAAACCCTGAAACACCACCCCCAGCAAGACACCCTACACTGCCTGAACACCACTGCTCTGCCCTAAACCCTGAAACACCACCCCCAGCAAGACGCCCTACACTGCCCAAACACCACTGCACTGCCCTAAACCCTGAAACACCAGCCGCAGCACTACCCCTACACTGCCCAAAAACCACTGCACTGCCTAAAACCCTGAAACACCATCCCCAGCATGACCCCTACACTGCCCAAACACAACTGCACTGCCCAAAACCCTGAAACACCAGCCCAAGCACGACCCCCTACACTGCCAGAACACCGATGCTCTGCCCTAAACCCTGAAACACCACTCCCAGCATGTCCCCCTACACTTACCGAACACCAAAGCTCTGCCCTAAACTCTGAAACACCACCCCCAGCAAGACCCCATACACTTCCCGAACACCACTGCACTGCCCTAAACCCTGAAATACCACACCAGCATGACTCCCTACACTGCCCGAACACCACTGCACTGCCCTACACCCTGAAACACCAGCCCCAGCATGACCCTCTACACTGTCCAAACACCACTGCCCTGCCCTAAACCCTGAAACACCACCCCCAGCAATGACCCTTATAGTGCCAGAACACCACTGCTCTGCCCTAAACCATGAAACACCACCCCCTGCATGACCCCCTACACTGCCCAATCACCACTGCACTGCCCTAAACCCCGAAACACCACCCCCTGCACGACCCCCTACACTGCCCAAACACCACTGCACTGCCCTAAACCTAGAAACACCACCCCCTCTACGACCCCCTACACTGCCCAAACACCACTGCACTGCCCTAAACCCTTAAACACCACCCTCTGCACAACCCCCTTCACTGCCCATACACAACTGCTCTGCCCTAAACACTGAAACACCACCCCCGCAAGACCCCCTACACTGCCTGAACACCACTGCTCTGCCCTAAACCCTGAAACACCAGTCCCAGAATGACCCCCTACACTGACCAATCACCACTGCGCTGCCCTAAACCCAGAAACACCACCCCCAGCATGACCCCTACAATGCCCGAACACCACAACACTGCCCTAAACCCTGAAACACAGCCCCCAGCACGACAATCTACAAAGCCTGAACACCACTGCTCTGCCCTAAACCCTAAAACACCACCACCAGCACGACCCCCTACTCTGCCCGAACACCACTGCGCTGCCCTAAACCCTAAAACACCACCCCAGCACGACGCCCTACACTGCCCAAACACCTCTACACTGCCCTAAACCCTAAAATACCACCCCCAGAACGACCCCATACACTGCCTGAGCACCACTGCACTGCCCTAAACTAGGAAACATCACACCCCAGCATGACCCTCGACAAAGCCCGAACACCACTGCACTGCCCAAAACCCTGAAACACCAGCCCCAGTAAGACCCCTACATTGCCCGAACACCAATGCACTGCCCTATACCCTGAAACACCAGCCGCAGCAAGACCGCCTAAACCGTCCCAACACCACTGCACTGCCCTAAACCCTGAAACACCAGCCCCAGCAAGACCCCCTACACTGCCCGAACACCACTGCACTGCCCTAAACTCTGAAACACTACTCTCAGCAAGACCCCCTACACTGGCCGAGCACCACTGCACTAAACCCTGAAACACAACCCCCTGCACTACCCACTACACTGCCTGAACACCAATGCACTGCCCTAAACCCTGAAACACCACCCCAGCATTAACCCCTACACTGCCCGAACACCACTGCACTGCCTTAAACTATGAAACATCACACCCCAACAAGACCACCTACACTGCCTGAACACCAATGTAGTGCCCTACACCGTGAAACACCAGCACCAGCACGACACCCTACACTGACTAAACACCACTGCACTGCCCTAAACCCTGAAACACCAGCCCCAACACAACCCCCTACACTGCCAGAACACGACTGCACTAAACCCTGAAACACCACCCCCTGCACGACCCCCGATACTGCCCAAACACCACTGGACTGCTGTAAACCCTGAAACGTAACCCCCAGAAGGACCCCTACACTTCCCGTCACCACTGCTATGCCCTAAACCCTAAAACACCACCCCCAGCATGTCCCCTTACACTGCCCGAACACCACTACTATGCCCCAATACACCACCCCAGCATCACCCCCTACACTCCCCGAACACCACTGCTCTATCCTAAACCCTGAAATACCACACCACTACGACCCCCTTTCATTGGCTGAACACCACTGCACTGCCCTAAACCCTGAAACACCACCCCAGCACGACCACCTACACTGCCCGTACACCACTGCTCTGCCCTAAACCCTGAAACACCAGCCGCAGCACTACCCCTACACTGCCCAAAAACCACTGCACTGACCAAAACCTTGAAACACCATCCCCCTACACTGCCCGAACACCACTGCACTGCCCAAAACCCTGAAACACCAGCCCCAGCACAACCCCCTACACTGCCAGAACACCAATGCTCTGCCCTAAACCCTGAAACACCACTCCCAGCACATCCCCCTACACTGACCGAACACAAAAGCTCTGCCCTAAACCCTAAAACACCACCCCCAGCAAGTCCCCATACACTGCCCGAACACCACTGGTCTGCCCTAAACTCTAAAATACCATCTCCAGCAATACGCCCTACACTGCCCGATCACCACTGCACTGCCCTAAACCCTGAAACACCAGCTCCAGCATGACCCCCTACACTGTCCGAACACCACTGCAATGACCTAAACCCTGAAACACCACCCCAGCACGACTCCCTACACTGCCCGAAGACCACTTCACTGCCCTAAACCCTGAAACACCACCACCAGAACAACCCTCTACACTGCCTGAACACCACTGCACTGCCCTAAACTAGGAAACATCACACCCCAGCACGACCCTCTACAAAGCCCGAACACCACTGCACTGCCCAAAACCCTGAAACACCAGCCCCAGTAAGACCCCTACATTGCCCGAACACCAATGCACTGCCCTATACCCTGAAACACCAGCCCCAGCAAGACCCCCTAAACCGACCCAACACCACTGCACTGCCCTAAACCCTGAAACACCAGCCCCAGCAAGACCCCATACACTGCCCGAACACCACTGCACTGCACTAAACCCTGAAACACTACTCCCAGCAAGACCCCCTACACTGCCCGAACACCACTGCACTAAACCCTGAAACACAACCCCCTGCACGACCCCTACACTGCCCGAACACCACTGCACTGCCCTAAACCTTGAAACACCACCCCAGCATGACCCCCTACACTGCCCAAACACCATTGCACTGCCTTAAACTAGGAAACACCACACCCCAGCATGACCACCTACACTGCCCGAACACCACTGTACTGCCCTACACCCTGAAACACCAGCCCCAGCACGACCCCCTACACTGCCTGAACATCACTGCACTGTCCTAAACCCTGAAACACCACCCCCAGAACGACCCCCTACACTGCCCAAAAACCACTGCACTGCCTAAAACCCTGAAACACAGTCCCCAGCAAGACCCCTACACTGCCCGTAGATGACTGCACTGCCCAAAACCCCGAAACACCAGCCCAAGCACGACCCCCTACACTGCCAGAACACCAATGCTCTGCCGTAAACCCTGAAACACCACTCCCAGCATGTCACCCTACACTCACCGAACACCACTGCTCTGCCCAAAACTCTGAAATACCACCTCCAGCTAGACGCCCTACACTGCCTGATCACCACAGCACTGCCCTAAACCCTGAAACACCAGCTCCAGCTCGACCCCCTATACTGCCCGAACACCACTGCACTAAACCCTGAAACACAACCCCCTGCAACAACCCCCTACACCACCCAAACACCACTGCACTGCCCTAAACCCTGAAACACCACCCCAGCATGACCCATACACTGCCCGAACACCAGTGCACTGCCTTAAACTAGGAAACACCACACCCCAGCACGACCACCTACACTGCCCGAACACCACTGCACTGCCCTACACCTTGAAACACCAGCCACAGCACGACCCCCTACACTGCCCAAACACCAATGCACTGCCCTAAACCCTGAAACATCACCCCCAGCAATGCCCCCTATAGTGCCAGAACACCAATGCTCCACCCTGAAACACCACCCCCTGCATGACCCCCTACACTGCAAAATCACCACTGCACTGCCCTAAACCCTGAAACTCCACCCTCTGCACGACCCCCTACACTGCCCAAATACCACGGCACTGCCCTAAACCTAGAAACACCACCCCCTGTACGACTCCCTACACTGCCCAAACACCACTGGACTACCCTGAACCCTGAAACACCACCCCCTGCACAACCCCCTTCACTGCCCAAACGCCACTGCTCTGCCCTAAACCCTGAAACACCACCCCCAGCAAGAGGCCCTACACTGACCAAACACCACTGCACTGCCCTAAACCCTGAAACACCAGCCGCAGCACTACCCCCTCCGCTGCCCGAACACCACTGCACTGCCCTAAACCATGACACACCATCCCCAGCACAACCCCCTACGCTGCCTGAACACCACTGACAGCCCTAAACCCTGAAACAGCAGCCCCAGCACGACCCGTTACACTGCCGAACACCACTGCACTGCCCTAAACCCTGAAACACCACCCCTCCACGTTCCCCTACTCTTCCCGAACACCATTTCTCTGCCCTAAAACACCACCCCAGCACGACCCCCTACATAGCCCAAACACGACTGCTGTTCCCTAAACCCTGAAAAACCACCGTCAGCATGACCCACTACTCTGCCCGAACACCACAGCTCTGCCCTAAACGCTGAAACACCACCCCACCATGACCCCCTTCCATTGCCCGAACACTACTGCACTGCCCTAAACCCTGAAACGCCACCCCCAGCACTACCCCCTACACTATTGAACACCACTGCACCGTCCTAAACCCTGAAACACCACCCACAACACCCCCCCTGCACTGCCTGAACACCACTGCACACCCCTAAAATCTGAAACACCACCACCAGCCTGACCCCCATGCTGCCCGAACACCACTGCACTGCCCTAAACCCAGAAACACCAGCCCCAGCACGACCCCCTATGCTGCCCGAACACAACTGCAGTGCCATAAACCCTGAAACACCAGCCCCAGCACGAACCCCTACGCTGTCCGAACACCACTGCAGTGCCCTAAACTCTGAAACACCAGCCCCAGCACGAACCCATATGCTGCCCGAACACCACTGCACTGCCCTAAACCCTGAAACACCAGCCTCAGCATGACCCCATACGCTGCCCAAACCCACTGTACTGCCCTAAACCCTGAAACACCAGCCCCAGCACGACCACCTTCGCTGACCGAACACCACTGCTCTAAACCCTGAAACACCACCCCCAGCAATGCCCCTATACTGCTAGAACACCACTGCTCTGCCCTAAACCCTGAAACACCACCCCCTGCATGACCCACTACACTGCCCAATCACCACTGCACTGGCCTAAACCCTGAAACACCACCCCCTGCATGACACCCTACACTGCCCAAACACCACTGCACTGCCCTAAATCTAGAAACACCACCCCTGAACGAACCCCTACACTGCCCAAACACCACTGCACTGCCTTAAACCCTGAAAAACCACCCCCAGGACGACCCCCTTCACTGGCCAAACACGACTGCTCTGCCCTAAATCCTGAAACACCACCCCCAGCAAGACACCCTACACTGCCTGAACACCACTGCTCTGCCCTAAACCCAGAAACACCACCCCCAGCAAGACGCCCTACACTGCCCAAACACCACTGCACTGCCCTAAATCCTGAAACACCACCCCCAGCAAGACACCCTACACTGCCTGAACACCACTGCTCTGCCCTAAACCCTGAAACACCACCCCCAGCAAGACGCCCTACACTGCCCAAACACCACTGCACTGCCCTAAACCCTGAAACACCAGCCGCAGCACTACCCCTACACTGCCCAAAAACCACTGCACTGCCTAAAACCCTGAAACACCATCCCCAGCATGACCCCTACACTGCCCAAACACAACTGCACTGCCCAAAACCCTGAAACACCAGCCCAAGCACGACCCCCTACACTGCCAGAACACCAATGCTCTGCCCTAAACCCTGAAACACCACCCCCTGCATGACACCCTACACTGCCCAAACACCACTGCACTGCCCTAAATCTAGAAACACCACCCCCTGAACGAACCCCTACACTGCCCAAACACCACTGCACTGCCTTAAACCCTGAAAAACCACCCCCAGGACGACCCCCTTCACTGGCCAAACACGACTGCTCTGCCCTAAATCCTGAAACACCACCCCCAGCAAGACACCCTACACTGCCTGAACACCACTGCTCTGCCCTAAACCCTGAAACACCACCCCCAGCAAGACGCCCTACACTGCCCAAACACCACTGCACTGCCCTAAACCCTGAAACACCAGCCGCAGCACTACCCCTACACTGCCCAAAAACAACTGCACTGCCTAAAACCCTGAAACACCATCCCCAGCATGACCCCTACACTGCCCAAACACAACTGCACTGCCCAAAACCCTGAAACACCAGCCCAAGCACGACCCCCTACACTGCCAGAACACCAATGCTCTGCCCTAAACCCTGAAACACCACTCCCAGCATGTCCCCCTACACTGACCGAACACCAAAGCTCTGCCCAAAACCCTGAAACACCAGCCCCAGCATGACCCCCTACACTTCCAGAACACCAATGCTCTGCCCTAAACCCTGAAACACCAAACCCAGCACATCCCCCTACACTGACCGAACACCAAAGCTCTGCCCTAAACCCTGAAACACCAAACCAAGCAAGACCCCATACACTGCCCGAACACCACTGCGATGACCTAAACCCTGAAACACCAGCCCCAGCACGATCCCCTACACTGCCCGAACACCACTGCGCTGTCAAATCCCTGAACCACCACCCCAGCATGACTCCCTACACTTCCCGAACACCACTACACTACCCTAAACCCTGAAACACCACCCCCAGAATGACCCACTACACTGCCTGAACACCACTGCACTGCCCTAAACTAGGAAACATCCCACCCCAGCATGACCCTCTACAAAGGCCGAACACCACTGCACTGCCCAAAACCCTGAAACACTAGCCCCAGTAAGACCCCTACACTGCCTGAACACCAATGCACTGCCCTATACCCTGAAACACCAGCCCCAGCAAGACCCCCTAAACCAACCCAACACCACTGCACTGCCCTAAACCCTGAAACACCAGCCCCAGCAAGAGCCCCTACACTGCCCTAACACCACTGCACTGCCCTAAACCCTGAAACACTACTCCCAGCAAGACCCCCTACACTGCCCGAACACCACTGCACTAAACCCTGAAACACAACCCCCTGCACTACCCCCTACACTGCCCGAACACCACTGCACTGCCCTAAACCCTGAAATACCACACCAGCATGACTCCCTACACTGCCCGAACACCACTGCACTGCCCTACACCCTGAAACACCAGCCCCAGCATGACCCTCTACACTGTCCAAACACCACTGCCCTGCCCTAAACCCTGAAACACCACCCCCAGCAATGACCCTTATAGTGCCAGAACACCACTGCTCTGCCCTAAACCATGAAACACCACCCCCTGCATGACCCCCTACACTGCCCAATCACCACTGCACTGCCCTAAACCCCGAAACACCACCCCCTGCACGACCCCCTACACTGCCCAAACACCACTGCACTGCCCTAAACCTAGAAACACCACCCCCTCTATGACCCCCTACACTGCCCAAACACCACTGCACTGCCCTAAACCCTTAAACACCACCCTCTGCACAACCCCCTTCACTGCCCAAACACAACTGCTCTGCCCTAAACACTGAAACACCACCCCCGCAAGACCCCCTACACTGCCTGAACACCACTGCTCTGCCCTAAACCCTGAAACACCAGTCCCAGCATGACCCCCTACACTGACCAATCACCACTGCGCTGCCCTAAACCCAGAAACACCACCCCCATCATGACCCCTACAATGCCCGAACACCACAACACTGCCCTAAACCCTGAAACACGGCCCCCAGCACGACACTCTACAAAGCCTGAACACCACTGCTCTGCCCTAAACCCTAAAACACCAGCACGACCCCCTACTCTGCCCGAACACCACTGCGCTGCCCTAAACCCTAAAACACCACCCCAGCACGACGCCCTACACTGCCCAAACACCTCTACACTGCTCTAAACCCTAAAATACCACCCCCAGAACGACCCCCTACACTGCCTGAGCACCACTGCACTGCCCTAAACTAGGAAACATCACACCCCAGCATGACCCTCGACAAAGCCCGAACACCACTGCACTGCCCAAAACCCTGAAACACCAGCCCCAGTAAGACCCCTACATTGCCCGAACACCAATGCACTGCCCTATACCCTGAAACACCAGCCGCAGCAAGACCGCCTAAACCGACCCAACACCACTGCACTGCCCTAAACCCTGAAACACCAGCCCCAGCAAGACCCCCTACACTGCCCGAACACCACTGCACTGCCCTAAACCCTGAAACACTACTCTCAGCAAGACCCCCTACACTGGCCGAGCACCACTGCACTAAACCCTGAAACACAACCCCCTGCACTACCCACTACACTGCCTGAACACCAATGCACTGCCCTAAACCCTGAAACACCACCCCAGCATTAACCCCTACACTGCCCGAACACCACTGCACTGCCTTAAACTATGAAACATCACACCCCAACAAGACCACCTACACTGCCTGAACACCAATGCAGTGCCCTACACCGTGAAACACCAGCCCCAGCACGACACCCTACACTGACTAAACACCCCTGCACTGCCCTAAACCCTGAAACACCAGCCCCAACACAACCCCCTACACTGCCAGAACATGACTGCACTAAACCCTGAAACACCACCCCCTGCACGACCCCCGATACTGCCCAAACACCACTGGACTGCTGTAAACCCTGAAACGTAACCCCCAGAAGGACCCCTACACTTCCCGTCACCACTGCTATGCCCTAAACCCTAAAACACCACCCCCAGCATGTCCCCTTACACTGCCCGAACACCACTACTATGCCCTAATACACCACCCCAGCATCACCCCCTACACTCCCCGAACACCACTGCTCTGCCCTAAACCCTGAAACGCCACCGGCAGTACGACCCCCTACTTTGCCCGAACAACACTGCTCTATCCTAAACCCTGAAATACCACACCACTACGACCCCCTTTCATTTCCTGAACACCACTGCACTGCCCTAAACCCTGAAACACCACCCCAGCACGACCACCTACACTGCCCGTACACCACTGCTCTGCCCTAAACCCTGAAACACCAGCCGCAGCACTACCCCTACACTGCCCAAAAACCACTGCACTGACCAAAACCTTGAAACACCATCCCACTACACTGCCCGAACACCACTGCACTGCCCAAAACCCTAAAACACCAGCCCCAGCACAACCCCCTACACTGCCAGAACACCAATGCTCTGCCCTAAACCCTGAAACACCACTCCCAGCACATCCCCCTACACTGACCGAACACAAAAGCTCTGCCCTAAACCCTGAAACACCACCCCCAGCAAGTCCCCATACACTGCCCGAACACCACTGGTCTGCCCTAAACTCTAAAATACCATCTCCAGCAATACGCCCTACACTGCCCGATCACCACTGCACTGCCCTAAACCCTGAAACACCAGCTCCAGCATGACCCCCTACACTGTCCGAACACCACTGCAATGACCTAAACCCTGAAACACCACCCCAGCACGACTCCCTACACTGCCCGAAGACCACTTCACTGCCCTAAACCCTGAAACACCACCCCCAGAACAACCCTCTACACTGCCTGAACACCACTGCACTGCCCTAAACTAGGAAACATCACACCCCAGCACGACCCTCTACAAAGCCCGAACACCACTGCCCAAAACCCTGAAACACCAACCCCAGTAAGACCCCTACATTGCCCGAACACCAATGCACTGCCCTATACCCTGAAACACCAGCCCCAGCAAGACCCCCTAAACCGACCCAACACCACTGCACTGCCCTAAACCCTGAAACACCAGCCCCAGCAAGACCCCATACACTGCCCGAACACCACTGCACTGCACTAAACCCTGAAACACTACTCCCAGCAAGACCCCCTACACTGCCCGAACACCACTGCACTAAACCCTGAAACACAACCCCCTGCACGACCCCTACACTGCCCGAACACCACTGCACTGCCCTAAACCTTGAAACACCACCCCAGCATGACCCCCTACACTGCCCAAACACCATTGCACTGCCTTAAACTAGGAAACACCACACCCCAGCATGACCACCTACACTGCCCGAACACCACTGTACTGCCCTACACCCTGAAACACCAGCCCCAGCACGACCCCCTACACTGCCTGAACATCACTGCACTGCCCTAAACCCTGAAACACCACCCCCAGAACGACCCCCTACACTGCCTGAACACCACTGCAATGCCCTAAACTAGGAAACATCACACCCCAGCACGAACCTCTACAAAGCCTGAACACCACTGCACTGCCCTAAACCCTGAAACACCAGCCGCAGCACTACCCCCTACACTGCCCAAAAACCACTGCACTGCCTAAAACCCTGAAACACAGTCCCCAGCAAGACCCCTACAGTGCCCGTAGACCACTGCACTGCCCAAAACTCCGAAACACCAGCCCAAGCACGACCCCCTACACTGCCAGAACACCAATGCTCTGCCCTAAACCCTGAAACACCACTCCCAGCATGTCACCCTACACTCACCGAACACCACTGCTCTGCCCAAAACTCTGAAATACCACCTCCAGCTAGAAGCCCTACACTGCCTGATCACCACTGCACTGCCCTAAACCCTGAAACACCAGCTCCAGCACGACCCCCTATACTGCCCGAACACCACTGCACTAAACCCTGAAACACAACCCCCTGCAACAACCCCCTACACCACCCAAACACCACTGCACTGCCCTAAACCCTGAAACACTACCCCAGCATGACCCCTACACTGCCCGAACACCACTGCACTGCCCTACACCCTGAAACACCAGCCACAGCATGACCCCCTACACTGCCCAAACACTACTGCACTGCCCTAAACCCTGAAACATCACCTCCAGCAATGCCCCCTATAGTGCCAGAACACCAATGCTCCACCCTGAAACACCACCCCCTGCATGACCCCCTACACTGCAAAATCACCACTGCACTGCCCTAAACCCTGAAACTCCACCCTCTGCACGACCCCCTACACTGCCCAAATACCACGGCACTGCCCTAAACCTAGAAACACCACCCCCTGTACGACCCCCTACACTGCCCAAACACCACTGGACTACCCTGAACCCTGAAACACCACCCCCTGCACAACCCCCTTCACTGCCCAAACGCCACTGCTCTGCCCTAAACCCTGAAACACCACCCCCAGCAAGATGCCCTACACTGACCAAACACCACTGCACTGCCCTAAACCCTGAAACACCAGCCGCAGCACTACCCCCTCCGCTGCCCGAACACCACTGCACTGCCCTAAACCATGACACACCATCCCCAGCACAACCCCCTACGCTGCCTGAACACCACTGACAGCCCTAAACCCTGAAACAGCAGCCCCAGCACGACCCGTTACACTGCCGAACACCACTGCACTGCCCTAAACCCTGAAACACCACCCCTCCACATTCCCCTACTCTTCCCGAACACCATTTCTCTGCCCTAAAACACCACCCCAGCACGACCCCCTACATAGCCCAAACACGACTGCTGTTCCCTAAACCCTGAAAAACCACCGTCAGCATGACCCCCTACTCTGCCCGAACACCACTGCTCTGCCCTAAACGCTGAAACACCACCCCACCATGACCCCCTTCCATTGCCCGAACACTACTGCACTGCCCTAAACCCTGAAACGCCACCCCCAGCACTACCCCCTACACTATTGAACACCACTGCACCGTCCTAAACCCTGAAACACCACCCACAACACCCACCCTGCACTGCCTGAACACCACTGCACAGCCCTAAAATCTGAAACACCACCACCAGCCTGACCCCCATGCTGCCCGAACACCACTGCACTGCCCTAAACCCAGAAACACCAGCCCCAGCACGACCCCCTATGCTGCCCGAACACAACTGCAGTGCCATAAACCCTGAAACACCAGCCCCAGCATGAACCCCTACGCTGTCCGAACACCACTGCAGTGCCCTAAACTCTGAAACACCAGCCCCAGCACGAACCCATATGCTGCCCGAACACCACTGCACTGCCCTAAACCCTGAAACACCAGCCTCAGCATGACCCCATACTCTGCCCAAACCCACTGTACTGCCCTAAACCCTGAAACACCAGCCCCAGCACGACCACCTTCGCTGACCGAACACCACTGCTCTAAACCCTGAAACACCACCCCCAGCAATGCCCCTATACTGCTAGAACACCACTGCTCTGCCCTAAACCCTGAAACACCACCCCCTGCATGACCCACTACACTGCCCAATCACCACTGCACTGGCCTAAACCCTGAAACACCACCCCCTGCATGACACCCTACACTGCCCAAACACCACTGCACTGCCCTAAATCTAGAAACACCACCCCCTGAACGAACCCCTACACTGCCCAAACACCACTGCACTGCCCTAAACCCTGAAAGGCCACCCCCAGGACGACCCCCTTCACTGGCCAAACACGACTGCTCTGCCCTAAACCCTGAAACACCACCCCCAGCAAGACACCCTACACTGCCTGAACACCACTGCTCTGCCCTAAACCCTGAAACACCACCCCCAGCAAGACGCCCTACACTGCCCAAACACCACTGCACTGCCCTAAACCCTGAAACACCAGCCGCAGCACTACCCCTACACTGCCCAAAAACCACTGCACTGCCTAAAACCCTGAAACACCATCCCCAGCATGACCCCTACACTGCCCAAACACAACTGCACTGCCCAAAACCCTGAAACACCAGCCCAAGCACGACCCCCTACACTGCCAGAACACCAATGCTCTGCCCTAAACCCTGAAACACCACTCCCAGCATGTCCCCCTACACTGACCGAACACCAAAGCTCTGCCCTAAACCCTGAAACACCACCCCCAGCAAGACCCCATACACTTCCCAAACACCACTGCTCTGCCATAAACTCTGAAATACCACCTCCAGCTAGATGCCCTACACTGCCCTACCATCACTGCACTGCCCTAAACCCTAAAACACCATCCCCAGCACAAGCCCTACACTGCCCTAACACCACTGCACTGCCCAAAACCCTGAAACACCAGCCCCAGCATGACCCCCTACACTTCCAGAACACCAATGCTCTGCCCTACACCCTGAAACACCAATCCCAGCACGTCCCCCTACACTGACCGAACACCAAAGCTCTGCCCTAAACCCTGAAACACCAACCCAAGCAAGACCCCATACACTGCCCGAACACCACTGCGATGACCTAAACCCTGAAACACCAGCCCCAGCACGATCCCCTACACTGCCCGAACACCACTGCGCTGTCAAATCCCTGAACCACCACCCCAGCATGACTCCCTACACTGCCCGAACACCACTACACTACCCTAAACCCTGAAACACCAGCCGCAGCACTACCCACTACACTGCCCATAAACCACTGCACTGCCTAAAACCCTGAAACACAGTCCCCAGCAAGACCCCTACACTGCCCGTAGACCACTGCACTGCCCAAAACTCCGAAACACCAGCCCAAGCACGACCCCCTACACTGCCAGAACACCAATGCTCTGCCCTAAACCCTGAAACACCACTCCCAGCATGTCACCCTACACTCACCGAACACCACTGCTCTGCCCAAAACTCTGAAATACCACCTCCAGCTAGACGCCCTACACTGCCTGATCACCACTGCACTGCCCTAAACCCTGAAACACCAGCTCCAGCACGACCCCCTATACTGCCCGAACACCACTGCACTAAACCCTGAAACACAACCCCCTGCAACAACCCCCTACACCACCCAAACACCACTGCACTGCCCTAAACCCTGAAACACCACCCCAGCATGACCCCTACACTGCCCGAACACCACTGCACTGCCCTACACCCTGAAACACCAGCCACAGCACGACCCCCTACACTGCCCAAACACCACTGCACTGCCCTAAACCCTGAAACATCACCCCCAGCAATGCCCCCTATAGTGCCAGAACACCAATGCTCCACCCTGAAACACCACCCCCTGCATGACCCCCTACACTGCAAAATCACCACTGCACTGCCCTAAACCCTGAAACTCCACCCTCTGCACGACCCCCTACACTGCCCAAATACCACGGCACTGCCCTAAACCTAGAAACACCACCCCCTGTACGACCCCCTACACTGCCCAAACACCACTGGACTACCCTGAACCCTGAAACACCACCCCCTGCACAACCCCCTTCACTGCCCAAACGCCACTGCTCTGCCCTAAACCCTGAAACACCACCCCCAGCAAGATGCCCTACACTGACCAAACACCACTGCACTGCCATAAACCCTGAAACACCAGCCGCAGCACTACCCCCTCCGCTGCCCGAACACCACTGCACTGCCCTAAACCATGACACACCATCCCCAGCACAACCCCCTACGCTGCCTGAACACCACTGACAACCCTAAACCCTGAAACAGCAGCCCCAGCACGACCCGTTACACTGCCGAACACCACTGCACTGCCCTAAACCCTGAAACACCACCCCTCCACATTCCCCTACTCTTCCCGAACACCATTTCTCTGCCCTAAAACACCACCCCAGCACGACCCCCTACATAGCCCAAACACGACTGCTGTTCCCTAAACCCTGAAAAACCACCGTCAGCATGACCCCCTACTCTGCCCGAACACCACTGCTCTGCCCTAAACGCTGAAACACCACCCCACCATGACCCCCTTCCATTGCCCGAACACTACTGCACTGCCCTAAACCCTGAAACGCCACCCCCAGCACTACCCCCTACACTATTGAACACCACTGCACCGTCCTAAACCCTGAAACACCACCCACAACACCCCCCCTGCACTGCCTGAACACCACTGCACAGCCCTAAAATCTGAAACACCACCACCAGCCTGACCCCCATGCTGCCCGAACACCACTGCACTGCCCTAAACCCAGAAACACCAGCCCCAGCACGACCCCCTATGCTGCCCGAACACAACTGCAGTGCCATAAACCCTGAAACACCAGCCCCAGCATGAAACCCTACGCTGTCCGAACACCACTGCAGTGCCCTAAACTCTGAAACACCAGCCCCAGCACGAACCCATATGCTGCCCGAACACCACTGCACTGCCCTAAACCCTGAAACACCAGCCTCAGCATGACCCCATACGCTGCCCAAACCACTGTACTGCCCTAAACCCTGAAACACCAGCCCCAGCACGACCACCTTCGCTGACCGAACACCACTGCTCTAAACCCTGAAACACCACCCCCAGCAATGCCCCTATACTGCTAGAACACAACTGCTCTGCCCTAAACCCTGAAACACCACCCCCTGCATGACCCACTACACTGCCCAATCACCACTGCACTGGCCTAAACCCTGAAACACCACCCCCTGCATGACACCCTACACTGCCCAAACACCACTGCACTGCCCTAAATCTAGAAACACCACCCCCTGAACGAACCCCTACACTGCCCAAACACCACTGCACTGCCCTAAACCCTGAAAGACCACCCCCAGGACGACCCCCTTCACTGGCCAAACACGACTGCTCTGCCCTAAACCCTGAAACACCACCCCCAGCAAGACACCCTACACTGCCTGAACACCACTGCTCTGCCCTAAACCCTGAAACACCACCCCCAGCAAGACGCCCTACACTGCCCAAACACCACTGCACTGCCCTAAACCCTGAAACACCAGCCGCAGCACTACCCCTACACTGCCCAAAAACCACTGCACTGCCTAAAACCCTGAAACACCATCCCCAGCATGACCCCTACACTGCCCAAACACAACTGCACTGCCCAAAACCCTGAAACACCAGCCCAAGCACGACCCCCTACACTGCCAGAACACCAATGCTCTGCCCTAAACCCTGAAACACCACTCCCAGCATGTCCCCCTACACTGACCGAACACCAAAGCTCTGCCCTAAACCCTGAAACACCACCCCCAGCAAGACCCCATACACTTCCCGAACACCACTGCTCTGCCATAAACTCTGAAATACGACCTCCAGCTAGATGCCCTACACTGCCCTACCACCACTGCACTGCCCTAAACCCTAAAACACCATCCCCAGCACAACCCCTACACTGCCCGAACACTACTGCACTGCCCAAAACCCTGAAACACCAGCCCCAGCATGACCCCCTACACTTCCAGAACACCAATGCTCTGCCCTAAACCCTGAAACACCAAACCCAGCACGTCCCCCTACACTGACCGAACACCAAAGCTCTGCCCTAAACCCTGAAACACCAACCCAAGCAAGACCCCATACACTGCCCGAACACCACTGCGATGACCTAAACCCTGAAACACCAGCCCCAGCACGATCCCCTACACTGCCCGAACACCACTGCGCTGTCAAATCCCTGAACCACCACCCCAGCATGACTCCCTACACTGCCCGAACACCACTACACTACCCTAAACCCTGAAACACCACCCCCAGAATGACCCACTACACTGCCTGAACACCACTGCACTGCCCTAAACTAGGAAACATCACACCCCAGCATGACCCTCTACAAAGGCCGAACACCACTGCACTGCCCAAAACCCTGAAACACTAGCCCCAGTAAGACCCCTACACTGCCTGAACACCAATGCACTGCCCTATACCCTGAAACACTAGCCCCAGCAAGACCCCCTAAACCAACCCAACACCACTGCACTGCCCTAAACCCTGAAACACCAGCCCCAGCAAGAGCCCCTACACTGCCCTAACACCACTGCACTGCCCTAAACCCTGAAACACTACTCCCAGCAAGACCCCCTACACTGCCCGAACACCACTGCACTAAACCCTGAAACACAACCCCCTGCACTACCCCCTACACTGCCCGAACACCACTGCACTGCCCTAAACCCTGAAATACCACACCAGCATGACTCCCTACACTGCCCGAACACCACTGCACTGCCCTACACCCTGAAACACCAGCCCCAGCATGACCCTCTACACTGTCCAAACACCACTGCCCTGCCCTAAACCCTGAAACACCACCCCCAGCAATGACCCTTATAGTGCCAGAACACCACTGCTCTGCCCTAAACCATGAAACACCACCCCCTGCATGACCCCCTACACTGCCCAATCACCACTGCACTGCCCTAAACCCCGAAACACCACCCCCCGCACGACCCCCTACACTGCCCAAACACCACTGCACTGCCCTAAACCTAGAAACACCACCCCCTCTACGACCCCCTACACTGCCCAAACACCACTGCACTGCCCTAAACCCTTAAACACCACCCTCTGCACAACCCCCTTCACTGCGCAAACACAACTGCTCTGCCCTAAACACTGAAACACCACCCCCTGCAAGACCCCCTACACTGCCTGAACACCACTGCTCTGCCCTAAACCCTGAAACACCAGTCCCAGCATGACCCCCTACACTGACCAATCACCACTGCGCTGCCCTAAACCCAGAAACACCACCCCCAGCATGACCCCTACAATGCCAGAACACGACTGCACTAAACACTGAAACACCACCCCCTGCACGACCCCCGATACTGCCCAAACACCACTGGACTGCTGTAAACCCTGAAACGTAACCCCCAGAAGGACCCCTACACTTCCCGTCACCACTGCTATGCCCTAAACCCTAAAACACCACCCCCAGCATGTCCCCTTACACTGCCCGAACACCACTACTATGCCCTAATACACCACCCCAGCATCACTCCCTACACTCCCCGAACACCACTGCTCTGCCCTAAACCCTGAAACGCCACCGGCAGTACGACCCCCTACTTTGCCCGAACACCACTGCTCTATCCTAAACCCTGAAATACCACACCACTACGACCCCCTTTCATTGCCTGAACACCACTGCACTGCCCTAAACCCTGAAACACCACCCCAGCACGACCACCTACACTGCCCGTACACCACTGCTCTGCCCTAAACCCTGAAACACCAGCCGCAGCACTACCCCTACACTGCCCAAAAACGACTGCACTGACCAAAACCTTGAAACACCATCCCCCTACACTGCCCGAACACCACTGCACTGCCTTAAACTATGAAACATCACACCCCAACAAGACCACCTACACTGCCTGAACACCAATGCAGTGCCCTACACCGTGAAACACCAGCCGCAGCACGACACCCTACACTGACAAAACACCACTGCACTGCCCTAAACCCTGAAACACCAGACCCAACACAACCCCCTACACTGCCAGAACACGACTGCACTAAACCCTGAAACACCACCCCCTGCACGACCCCCGATACTGCCCAAACACCACTGGACTGCTGTAAACCCTGAAACGTAACCCCCAGAAGGACCCCTACACTTCCCGTCACCACTGCTATGCCCTAAACCCTAAAACACCACCCCCAGCATGTCCCCTTACACTGCCCGAACACCACTACTATGCCCTAATACACCACCCCAGCATCACCCCCTACACTCCCCGAACACCACTGCTCTGCCCTAAACCCTGAAACGCCACCGGCAGTACGACCCCCTACTTTGCCCGAACACCACTGCTCTATCCTAAACCCTGAAATACCACACCACTACGACCCCCTTTCATTGCCTGAACACCACTGCACTGCCCTAAACCCTGAAACACCACCCCAGCACGACCACCTACACTGCCCGTACACCACTGCTCTGCCCTAAACCCTGAAACACCAGCCGCAGCACTACCCCTACACTGCCCAAAAACCACTGCACTGACCAAAACCTTGAAACACCATCCCCCTACACTGCCCGAACACCACTGCACTGCCCAAAACCCTGAAACACCAGCCCCAGCACAACCCCCTACACTGCCAGAACACCAATGCTCTGCCCTAAACCCTGAAACACCACTCCCAGCACATCCCCCTACACTGACCGAACACAAAAGCTCTGCCCTAAACCCTGAAACACCACCCCCAGCAAGTCCCCATACACTGCCCGAACACCACTGGTCTGCCCTAAACTCTAAAATACCATCTCCAGCAATACGCCCTACACTGCCCGATCACCACTGCACTGCCCTAAACCCTGAAACACCAGCTCCAGCATGACCCCCTACACTGTCCGAACACCACTGCAATGACCTAAACCCTGAAACACCACCCCAGCACGACTCCCTACACTGCCCGAAGACCACTTCACTGCTCTAAACCCTGAAACACCACCCTCAGAACAACCCTCTACACTGCCTGAACACCACTGCACTGCCCTAAACTAGGAAACATCACACCCCAGCACGACCCTCTACAAAGCCCGAACACCACTGCACTGCCCAAAACCCTGAAACACCAGCCCCAGTAAGACCCCTACACTGCCCGAACACCAATGCACTGCCCTATACCCTGAAACACCAGCCCCAGCAAGACCCCCTAAACCGACCCAACACCACCGCACTGCCCTAAACCCTGAAACACCAGCCCCAGCAAGACCCCATACACTGCCCGAACACCACTGCACTGCACTAAATCCTGAAACACTACTCCCAGCAAGACCCCCTACACTGCCCGAACACCACTGCACTAAACCCTAAAACACAACCCCCTGCACGACCCCTACACTGCCCGAACACCACTGCACTGCCCTAAACCTTGAAACACCACCCCAGCATGACCCCCTACACTGCCCAAACACCATTGCACTGCCTTAAATTAGGAAACACCACACCCCAGCATGACCACCTACACTGCCCGAACACCACAGTACTGCCCTACACCCTGAAACACCAGCCCCAGCACGACCCCCTACACTGCCTGAACATCACTGCACTGCCCTAAACCCTGAAACACCACCCCCAGAACGACCCCCTACACTGCCTGAACACCACTGCAATGCCCTAAACTAGATAACATCACACCCCAGCACGAACCTCTACAAAGCCTGAACACCAATGCACTGCCCAAAACCCTGAAACACCAGCCCCAGTAAGACCCCTACACCGACCCAACACCAATGCACTGCCCTAAACCCTGAAACACCAGCCCCAGCAAGACCCCCTACACTGCCCGAACACCACTGCACTGCCCTAAACCCTGAAACACTACTCCCAGCAAGACCACCTACACTGCCCAAACACCACTGCACTAAACCCTGAAACACAACCCCCTGCTCTACCCCCTACACTGCCCGAACACCACTGCACTGCCCAAAACCCTGAAACACCAGCCCCAGTAAGACCCCTACACTGCCCAAACACCACTGCACTGCCTTAAACCCTGAAACACTACTCCCAGCAAGACCCCCTACACTCCCCGAACACCACTGCACTAAACCCTGAAACACAACCCCCTGCACTACCACCTACACTACCCGAACACCACTGCACTGCCCTAAACCCTGAAACACCACCCCAGCATGAACCCTACACTGCCCGAACACCACTGCACTGCCTTAAACTAGGAAACACCACACCCCAGCACGACCACCTACACTGCCCGAACACCACTGCACTGCCCTACACCCTGAAACACCAGCCACAGAATGACCCCTATAGTGCCAGAACACCAATGCTCCGCCCTAAACCCTGAAACACCACCCCCTGCAAGACCCCCTACACGGCCCAATCACCACTGCACTGCCCTAAACCCTAAAACACCACCCCTGCACGACCCCCTACACTGCCCAAATACCACTGCACAGCCCTAAACCTAGAAACACCATCCCCAGCACGACCCCTACACTGCCCGAACACCACTGCACTGCCCAAAACCCTGAAACACCAGCCCCAGCACAAGCCCCTACACTGCCAGAACACCAATGCTCTGCCCTAAACCCTGAAACATCACTCCCAGCACGTTCCCCTACACTGACCAAACACCTAAGCTCTGCCCTAAACCCTGAAACACCATCCCCAGCAAAACCCCATACACTGCCCGAACACCCCTGGTCTGCCCTAAACCCTGAAACACTAGCTCCAGCACTACCCCCTGCACTGCCCTAACACCACTGCACTGCCAAAACCCTAAAACACCATCCCAGCACGACCCCCTACACTGACCAATCACCATTGCGCTGCCCTAAACTCTGAAACACCACCCCCAGCATGACCCCCTACACTGCCCGAACACCACAACACTGCCCTAAACCCTGAAACACCACCCCCAGAACGACCCCCTACACTGCCTGAACACCACTGCAATGCCCTAAACTAGGAAACATCACACCCCAGCACGAACCTCTACAAAGCCTGAACACCAATGCACTGCCCAAAACCCTGAAACACCAGCCCTAGTAAGACCCCTACACCGACCCAACACCAATGCACTGCCCTAAACCCTGAAACACCAGCCCCAGCAAGACCCCCTACACTGCCCGAACACCACTGCACTGCCCTAAACCCTGAAACACTACTCCCAGCAAGACCCCCTACACTGCCCAAACACCACTGCACTAAACCCTAAAACACAACCCCCTGCTCTACCCCCTATACTGCCCGAACACCACTGCACTGCCCAAAACCCTGAAACACCAGCCCCAGTAAGACCCCTACACTGCCCGAACACCACTGCACTGCCCTAAACCCTGAAACACTCCTCCCAGCAAGACCCCCTACACTGCCCGAACACCACTGCACTAAACCCTGAAACACAACCCCCTGCACTACCACCTACACTACCCGAACACCACTGCACTGCCCTAAACCCTGAAACACCACCCCAGCATGAACCCTACACTGCCCGAACACCACTGCACTGCCTTAAACTAGGAAACACCACACCCCAGCACGACCACCTACACTGCCCGAACACCACTGCACTGCCCTACACCCTGAAACACCAGCCACAGAATGACCCCTATAGTGCCAGAACACCAATGCTCCGCCCTAAACCCTGAAACACCACCCCCTGCAAGACCCCCTACACGGCCCAATCACCACTGCACTGCCCTAAACCCTAAAACACCACCCCTGCACGACCCCCTACACTGCCCAAATACCACTGCACAGACCTAAACTTAGAAACACCATCCCCAGCACGACCCCTACACTGCCCAAACACCACTGCACTGCCCAAAACCCTGAAACACCAGCCCCAGCACAAGCCCCTACACTGCCAGAACACCAATGCTCTGCCCTAAACCCTGAAACATCACTCCCAGCACGTTCCCCTACACTGACCAAACACCTAAGCTCTGCCCTAAACCCTGAAACAATATCCCCAGCAAAACCACATACACTGCCCGAACACCCCTGGTCTGCCCTAAACCCTGAAACACTAGCTCCAGCACTACCCACTACAGTGCCCGAACACCACTGCGATGCCCTAAACCCTGAAACACCAGCCCCAGCAAGACCCCCTATACTGCCCGAACACCACTACCCTGCCCTAAGCCCTGAAACACTATTCCCTGCAAGACCCCCTACACTGCCCGAACACCACTGCACTAAACCCTGAAACACAACCCCCTACCCTACCCCCTACACTGCCCGAACACCACTGCACTGCCCTAAACCATGAATCACCACCCCAGCATGACCCCCTACACTGCCCGAACACGACTGCACTACCTTAAACTAGGAAACACCACATCCCAGCATGACCACCTACACTGCCCGAACACCACTGCACTGCCCTACACCCTGAAACACCAGCCCCAGCACGACCCCCTACACTGCCCAAATACCACTGCACTGCCCTAAAACCTGAAACACCACCCTCAGCAATGCCCCCTATAGTGCCAGAACAACACTGCTCTGCCCTAAACCCTGAAACACCACTCCCTGCACGACCCCCTACACTGCCCAAACACCACTGCACTGGCCTAAACCTAGAAAATCCACCCCCTGCACAACCCCTTACACTGCCAAAACTCCACTGCTCTGCCCTAAACCATGAAACACCACGCCCAGCAAGAACCCCCTACACTGCCTGAACACCACTGCTCTGCCCTAAACCCTGAAACACCATCCCAGCATGACCCCCTACTCTGACCAATCACTACTGCGCTGCCCTAAACCCAGAAACACCACCCCCAGCACTACCCCCTACACTGCCCAAAAGCCACTGCAGCGCCCAAAACCCTGAAACACCATCCCCATCACGACCCCTACACCGCCCGAACACCACTGCACTGCCCAAAACCTTGAAACACCACCCCAGCATGACCCCCTACACTGCCCAAACACCATTGCACTGCCTTAAACTAGGAAACACCACACCCCAGCATGACCACCTACACTGCCCGAACACCACTGTACTGCCCTACACCCTGAAACACCAGCCCCAGCACGACCCCCTACACTGCCTGAACACCACTGCACTGCCCTAAACCCTGAAACACCACCCCCAGAACGACCCCCTACACTGCCTGAACACCACTGCACTGCCCTAAACTAGGAAACATCACACCCCAGCACGACCCTCTACAAAGCCTGAACACCAATGCACTGCCCAAAACCCTGAAACACCAGCCCCAGTAAGACCCCTACACCGACCCAACACCACTGCACTGCCCTAAACCCTGAAACACCAGCCCCAGCAAGACCCCCTCCACTGCCCGAACACCACTGCACTGCCTTAAACCCTGAAACACTACTCCCAGCAAGACCCCCTACACTGCCCAAACACCACTGCACTGCCCTAAACCCTGAATTACCATCCCAGCATGACCTCCTACACTGCCCGAACACCACTGCACTGCCTTAAACTAGGAAACACCACACCCCAGCATGACCACCTACACTGCCCGAACACCACTGTACTGCCCTACACCCTGAAACACCAGCCCCAGCACAACCCCCTACACTGCCGAAACACCACTGCACTGCCCTAAACCCCGAAACACCACCTCCAGCAATGCCCCCTATAGTTCCAGAACACCACTGCTCTGCCCTAAACCCTGAAACACCACCCCCTGCATGACCCCCTACACTGCCCAATCACTACTGCACTGCCCTAAACCCTGAAACACCACCCCCTGCACGACACCCTACACTGCCCAAACACCACTGCACTGTCCTAAACCTAGAAACACCACCCCCTGTACGACCCCCTACACTGCCCAAACACCACTGCACTGCCCTAAACCCTTAAACACCACCCCCTGCACAACCCCCTTCACTGCCCAAACACAACTGCTCTGCCCTAAACCCAGAAACACCACCCCCAGCAAGACCCCCTACACTGCCTGAACACCACTGCTCTGCCCTAAACCCTGAAACACCACCCCCAGCAAGATGCCCTACACTGCCCGATCACCACTGCACTGCCCTAAACCCTGAAACAGCAGCCGCAGCACTACCCCCTACACTGCCCAAAAGCCACTGCACTGCCTAAAACCCTGAAACACCATCCCCAGCACAACCCCTACACTGCCTGAACACCACTGCACTGCCCAAAACCCTGAAACACCAGCCCCAGCACGACCCCCTACACTGCCAGAACACCAATGCTCTGCGCTAAACCCTAAAACACCACTCCCAGCACGTCCCTCTACACTGACCAAACACCAAAGCTCTGCCCTAAACCCTAAAACACCACCCCCAGCAATCAATCAATCAATCATGGAATTTATATCGCGCACTACTCACCCGGAAGGGTCTCAAGGCGCTTGGGGGAGGGGGTCTGCTACTGCTCGAACAGCCAGGTCTTGAGCTGTTTCCTGAAGGCGAGGTGGTCCTGGGTCAGCCGCAGGTGGATGGGCAGGGAGTTCCATGTCTTAGCCGCCAGGTAGGAGAAGGATCTTCCACCGGCGGCGGCTCTCTGGATGCGAGGAACGGCGGCGAGGGCGAGGTACGCGGATCGTAGCTGGCGGGTGGGCGTGTAGAAGGTCAGGCGGTCGTTGAGGTACCTTGGGCCCAGGTTGTGGAGGGATTTGTGTACGTGGGTGAGGAGTCTGAACGTGATCCTCTTGTCGACAGGGAGCCAGTGCAGGTCTCTCAGGTGGCCCGAGTTGTGGCTGCGTCGGGGGACGTCCAGGATGAGTCGGGCCGAGGCGTTCTGGATACGCTGAAGTCTTTTCTGAAGCTTGGCTGTTGTTCCGGCGTAGAGGGTGTTTCCGTAGTCCAGTCTGCTCGTGACGAGGGCCTGGGTGACCATCTTCCTGGTTTCGGTCGGGATCCATCGGAAGATCTTGCGGAGCATGCGGAGGTTGTGGAAGCATGATGAGGAGACGGCGTTGACTTGTCTGGTCATCGATAGGGAGGAGTCCAGTATGAAGCCCAAGTTGCGTGCGTGGTCCGTTGGCTTGGGTGCGGTGCCTAGAGCCGGGGGCCACCAGGAGTCGTCCCATGCGGAGGGTGATGGTCCCAGGATGAGGACTTCTGTCTTGTCCGTGTTCAGTTTCAGGCGGCTGATGTTCATCCATTCGGCGACGTCTTTCATCCCTTCGTGTAGGCTGGCTTTGGCGGTGTCGGGGTCTCTGGTGAGGGAGAGGATCAGCTGGGTGTCATCGGCGTAGGAGATGATGTTGAGGTTGTGTTGGCGTGCGATGGCAGCGAGGGGTTTCATGTAGACGTTGAAGAGGGTGGGGCTGAGCGACGATCCTTGTGGGACGCCGCAGATGACTTCGGTGGCCTCAGAACGGAACGGAGGGAGGCGTACTCTCTGTGTTCTGCCGGCGAGGTATGAGGTGATCCATTCCAGAGCCTTCCCTTGGATGCCGGTGTTGTTGAGGCGTTGGACTTGGGTGCGGTGGCAGACAGTGTCAAATGCTGCAGAGAGGTCTAGGAGGATGAGTGCCGCTGTTTCACCGTTGTCGAGCAGGGCTCGGATGTCGTCAGAGGCTGCGATGAGGGCGGTCTCGGTGCTGTGGTTGGTTCTGAATCCGGATTGCGATGGGTCGAGGGATCTGTTTGTCTCGAGGAAGGCAGCCAGTTGCTTGTTGACGACCTTCTCGATGACTTTGGCAGGGAAAGGAAGGAGCGAGATGGGGCGGAAGTTCTTGAGGTCGGTCTGGTTCGCTGTTGGTTTCTTCAGCAGTGCGCTGAGCTCGGCATGCTTCCAGCTTTCCGGGAAGGTGGCTGTGTTGAAGGAGGTGTTGATGATGTCTCGGAGGTGGGGAGCGATGGTGGAGGTTGCCTTGTTGAAGACATGGTGGGGGCACGGGTCGGTCGGAGATCCGGAGTGGATGGTGTTCATCATGCGGGCCATGTCTTCGGGGGTCACCTTGGCCCATGTCTGGAGGGTGGCGGCGGGGTGCGTAGGTTCGACCGATGGGTGCGGGGGTGGAGCGCCGAAACTATTGTGGATGTCGGCAATCTTGCGGTGGAAGTACGAGGCAAGGGAGTCGCAGAGGTCTTGTGAGGGAGTGATGTTGTTGTTGCCGGTGCTGGGGTTGGAGAACTCCTTGACGATGTTGAAGAGCTCCTTGCTGTCATGGGCGTTGTTGTCCAGTCGTTCCTTCAGAGATTTCTTCTTGGTGGTGCGGATGAGCTGGTGATGTCTGTGGGTGGCGAGTTTGAGGGCGGTCATGTTGTCGGCGGTCTTGTCGAGGAGCAAGACCCCATACACTGCCCGAACACCTCTGGTCTGCCCTAAACTCTGAAATACCACCTCCAGTAAGATGCCCTACACTGCCCGATCACCGCTGCACTGCCCTAAACCCTGAAACACCATCCCAGCACAACCCCTCACACTGACCAATCACCACTGCGCTGCCCTAAACCCTGAAACATCACTGTTAGACCTGGCACCTTGGCGTGGGTCTCCCTTCCACTTTTTGCTGATGTGCCTCATGTGTTTGTTGGTGTTAGCTGCGCAGGGCACTGTGCCACTGCCAATCAGTGCCACAGTGCAAGTACTCCCTATGAAAAGTGTATTCCTTGATTGGTTTCCATGTTTGGCCTTTTTGGTTTACTATCAGCCCCTAGTAAAGTGCACCAGGAGTGCCAGGGCTTGTAAATACAAATGCTGCTGGTGGGCTTGCAGCATTGATTGTGCCACCCACAGAAGCGGCCTAGTAAAATATGTCTAAGGTCTGCCATTGCAGAACCTGCGTGCAGTCTGGTACTGTCATGCTGACTGCACAAGTGCACCTACTTACCAGTCCCTAAACCTTCCCTTAACTACATATTAGGTACCCCTATGGTAGGCCAAAGGGCAGGGTGCAATGTAAGCAGAAGGTAGGACATGCCCTGATGTGTGTGATTTACAGCCATTTTCGTTTTTCACTGTTAGAAATGAGGGGGCTCTGGTTGACGCAGGTGTGAACCCACAACAAGCAGGGACCCTTTACTTCTTGTCAGGGCGAAGGATGACTCCCCAGAATAACCCCTGCTCACCCTCTAGGTGCGTGGCGCGAGCAGTATAGGTTAAGTCTCAGGCGTACACGGTTAAGCAAATGCAATTACACATACAGTGGACCCCTTGCATGCACCACAAACGGACACCAATCAGGAAGTATATAAAAAAAATAAGCTTTTATGTAGTTTCAGCAGAGTTAAATACAAGGCCCAGTAACGTTGAACTGATGGGGCCACAATTCTTGGAAATACGGTCAAGTTCTCTTGGTTTTACGGAAATTTCTTTAGGCGGGCACACGGTAACTGTAGGCCTCAGCGCACTTCGTGCTGAGGCGGCGCCCGGGGAGCACACAGCAGATGACAGGGAAATAAGAACGTTGCGGACCCTGGATCCGATGCGAGCTCGCGGTCGAGTTCGTAAGTACAGTACCTTGTTTCTTGACGCAAAGGCGGGTGCGGGATTTCAGCGGCTCTTCGACAGAAGAGCGAGGCGGCGTCCGGGGCTCCCACACTTCACGAGGGTGTCTGATCTTCAGGCTCACGACAAGAGCGGGGTGTTGTAGGTGGCGGGTGAACAAAGCGGGGCGGCCGGGCACGCCGATGCGTCCGGGCCGTCCGAGGCTTGGAGATGCTCACAAACGCCGATTCCGGCGGGAGGGTGAAGGTGCACAGCGAGCCTCCAACGAGCGAGGTGACGGGGCAGCCCAGCACAGCGTAGGGGGAGCGGCTCCGATCGAGCGAGGCTCTTCCCAAGGCGGGGGCGGCTAAGCAGTCCTGGTCACGGCTCAGGGAGGGACTGGGCACGAGGGTCACAGCTCCGGCGAGGGAAAGGACACCACAGTTCAGCAGCAGGCGAGTGAAGATCAGGTAGAGCCCAATGGTCCTGGGGCTCAGTTCAGGGGGCAAGCTCAGTTCCAAGCCCTTGGAGATCGTTTTGGAAAAGCACACGTCTTGAAAGTAAAAGTAAAGTAAAAGTTCTCAGCAACAGTTTCTCTTCTCTCCTTTGGCAGCAAGGTCACCACTGCAGGCCAATCCCCCAGGATAGGGACAGTCTTCCTCCTACAGCTTTCCCGGTGCCTCCTCCTCAGGCAGAGATTCTTCTTGGTCAAAAGCGGATCTAGTTTCTTAGGAGCAGGGCTCCTCCATTTATACCACAAATCTTTTGTTCTCCCAGGCCAGGGGGGCCCTTGCCTAGTTCAGTCCGGTTTCTGAGCACTTTGTTTACGTGATGCAGGCTTCTCCTTTCAGAGTGCAGGGCAGAGTCATCAGACGCTCCACAGGGGGTGGAGCCGGCATCGAGGTAGCGGAGCACTGTCCTATTCAGAACCTAGGAGCACTCCTCCCACCCATCTACCTGTCGATCGTCCTATTCATACCAGGCTACCTAGCCCTGCCCATCTGGGTTCCCCCAGCCCTGTCACTCACACCAGCCAGACATCAGATACACAACACGCAGAGGCGGCTGAAAGGTTTAGGCAAGCAAAGGCCAACTTTCTAAAAGCGGCATTTGCAAACCCGGAATATTAAAATAAACCTTGCGAAAAGGTGTACCTTATTATTCCGAGTTCAGGCATACTAAACTCGATCTCCTACCATGTTCCCTGGGTCGGTTAGGATCATAGGGTGTAATAATCCAGGCCGCCCATACTGGCCTATGAGAACAGGGTAGCCTTGCAGTAGTGAACAACAAGATGGCGGTAATTCACTACTAGGACATGCCACGCATCCCGGCTTGTCCTACCTCAGGCGTACAATGCACCCTGCCCGTGGGCCTACCAGAGGGGTGACTAATATGCAGCTAAGGGAAGGTTTCAGGGACCGGCAAGTGTGGGCACTTGTCGGTCGGCGTGTCAGTACCCGACTGCACGCAGGTTCTGCGATGGCAGACCTTAGACGTATTTTACCGGCCGCATCTATGGGTGGCACAACCCGTGCTGCAAGCCCACCAGCGGTGTTTGCCTTTACATGCCCTGGCGCCCCTGGCGCACGTTACTGGGGTCTGATAGTAAATCAAACAATCCAATCATGGAATCCAACCAACATATACAATTTACATCGGGAGCACTCGCACCGTGACACTGGTTGGCAGTGGCACAGCGCGCTGAGCGGCCAACACCATAAAAACACCTGAGGCACAGCGACAAAAAGAGGAAGGGAGACTCACGCCAAGGTGCCAGGTCTAACACGTGTCCCCTCCAGCTGAAAAGTGGGGAGAACTACCCTACCCCAGGGAGTTCCTCATCACTAAGGCGGAAAAATCTGGACAGACCGTCAGCATTGGCGTGATCGGTACCAGGGCGATGTTCCACCGTGAAATCCATACCCTGTAGGGAAATGGACCACCTCAACAGCTTTGGATTCTCACCCCTCATATGCATCAACCATCTGAGGGGCCTGTGGTCCGTCTGAACCCGGAAGTGAGACCCAAACAAGTAGGGTCTTAGCTTCTTCAGCGCCCAGACCACAGCAAATGCCTCACGCTCAATAGCACTCCACCTTTGTTCCCGTGGAAGTAACCTCCTGCTAAGAAAGGCTACGGGTTGATCTAGGCCCTCCTCATTAATCTGTGAAAGAACAGCCCCCACACCATGCTCTGAAGCGTCTGTCTGAACGATAAACTCTTTGGAGAAGTTGGGAGCCAAGAGCACGGGCGCCGTGCACATAGCAGTTTTCAAGGCCTCAAAAGCTTTCTGACAGGTGTCAGTCCAGATCACTTTCCTGGGCTGCTTCTTCGAAGTCAGCGCTGTCAAGGGGGCAACCATGTTGCCATACCCCTTGACAAACCTCCTGTAGTACCCGGTGAGACCTAGGAAGGCTCTCACCTCCGTCTGGGTTTTGGGCGCCTCCCAATTCAGGATGGTTTCTATCTTGGGCTGAAGGGGTGCCACCTGGCCACTCCCAACTTGGTGTCCCAAGTACACCACGGAACCCTGCCCGATCTGGCACTTACTCGCCTTGATCGTGAGGCCTGCCTTGCGCAGCGCCATCAACACTTCCCAGAGGTGACGCAAGTGTTCCTCCCAAGTGGAGCTGAACACGGCGATGTCATCCAGGTAGGCTGCACTGAACGAATCCAGCCCAGCCAACACCTGGTTGACCAATCTCTGGAAGGTGGCAGGGGCATTCTTCATCCCAAATGGCATGACCCGGAACTGGTAGTGCCCATCTGGGGTGGAAAATGCTGACCTCTCTTTGGCCCCCTCGTTCAAGGCGATCTGCCAATACCCAGACGTTAAATCAAACGTGCTGAGGTAGTTGGCAGCCCCTAGCCGATCGATGAGCTCATCAGCTCTGGGGATGGGGTGTGCGTCGGTCCTAGTGACCGAATTGAGTCCTCTGTAGTCCACACAGAACCGGAGTTCGGGTGTGGCTCCCGGCGCTGCAGCCTTTGGGACCAAGACCACGGGGCTGGCCCAAGGACTGCTAGAAGACTCAATTACCCCGAGGGCAAACATCTTGGAGACCTCCTCCTTGATGCATGTCCTCACCCTGTCAGTCACCCTGTAGGCCTTGTGCCGCACACGTGGACTATCCCCAGTGTCCACATCATGGACGCACCAATCAGTGACACCAGGGACCAGGGAAAACAGGTCAGAAAACTGTCCCAGCAACTGGCGACAATCATTCTGTTGCTCAGGGGTCAGGGTGGAAGAGAGGATGACACCATCCACTGACCCATCTTGCTCCTTGGCTGACAGGAGGTCCGGAAGAGGTTCTGTCTCCTCCTCCATTCCAGCATCTGTTGCCAAGAGCATGCCCACTTGGGACCTCTCCAAGTGGGGCTTGAGGCGGTTGACGTGTAGGACCCTTAAGGGGTTCCTAGGAGACTTCAGGTCCACCAGGTAGGTAACAGGACTCTTGCGCTCCACCACCTCAAAGGGACCGGTCCACTTATCCTGGAGCGCACACGGCTCCACGGGGGCCAAGACCCATACTTTCTGTCCAGGCTGAAGCTCTACCAGAGTGGCATTCTGGTCGTACCACCGCTTCATCTCCTCCTGGCTGGCTTCCAGATTTGCCTCAGCAAGTTGCCTGAATCGCCTAGTCTGATTCCTGAAGGCCAGCATGTAACTATATACATTCTGGGGAGGTTTCCTGGGAGATTGCTCCCAGCCTTCTTTGACCAAACTTAGAGGTCCTCTGACCGGGTGACCATACAGAAGCTCGAAGGGACTGAACCCCAGAGACTTCTGCGGCACCTCACGGTAAGCGAAGAGAAGGCATGGTAAGAGGACGTCCCACTTACGCCTCATGGCTCCTTCTAGGCCCATTATCATGCCTTTGAGGGTTCGGTTGAATCTCTCAACCAACCCGTTTCCTTGGGGGTGGTAAGGGGTGGTGAACTTGTAGGTTACACCACACTCTTGCCAAAGAGATTTCATGTATTTGGACATGAAATTGGTACCTCGGTCAGACACCACTTCTAGAGGGAATCCCACTCGGGAGAAAATTCCCATCAGTGCCCGTCCCACCACGGGGGCCGTCACTGTCCTTAGAGGAATGGCTTCCGGGTACCGGGTGGCATGGTCCACCAGGACCAGGATGAACCTATTGCCCATCGCTGTCCTGGGGTCCAGTGGCCCTACAATGTCAATCCCCACTCGCTGGAATGGGGTACCGACCACAGGGAATGGCTGGAGTGGAGCCTTCTGCTTCCTTCCACTCTTCCCACTTGCCTGGCAAGTCTGGCATGTCCTGCAGTGAGTATCTGAACTCCTGCGCATTTGAGGCCAATAAAAGTGGGCGACAAGCCTTTCAAAGGTCTTGTCCTGCCCCAAATGCCCTGCCAATGGCACATCGTGAGCCAGCCCCAGTAGGAAGGCTCTGAAGTACTGGGGTACCACCAGCGCACGGGCTGACCCAGGCTCAGCAACCTTAGGCTCTGTATACAGGAGGTCGTTCTCCCAGTAAACGAAATGCGATCCTTACTGATCACCTGCGGCCTGGTCTGCAGCCTGCTGCCGCATACCCACGAGAGAAGGGCACTCCTTCTGCGCCTTACAAAAGTCCTCCCTGGTGGGACCCCCTTCCTGCTGCCAATGGGTCAGCTCCGGCAGGTCTCCCAGTTCAGCTATCTGCTCCCCTGTAGGCTCCAGGGCATCCCCCTCAAGGTCTGCTTCCTCCTGGACCGTGGGAACTTCAGGGGCCGGCTTCCCGCGCCCCTTGCTCCTTCTCTCTGAGGCCGGTTCCTGGGCCTCCCTCTCAGGCTCCAGGACCTCTTGAGTACCTCTACTGGCTGCCATGGACCGGGTGGTGACACACGCCCAATCCGGCATACCCAACATCTCCAGGTGAGCACTCCGCTCCACCTTAGCCCAAGGTGAGCTCTCCAAATCGTTCCCTAACAAACAGTCTACAGGCATGGCGGGCCTCACAGCTACCTGAAGAGTACCAGAGACCCCCCCCCACTCAAAGGGAACCTGAGCCACCTTGCAGTGTCTCTCTGTGTTGTCAGCGGCAACAACGGGATAGAATGCATTGGGGACCACCTGCTCCTGAGACACCAGGTGACACCTGACAGCTGTCACACTGGCTCCTGTATCTCTAAGAGCTTCCACTCTATGGCCATTTATGGTCACCCACTGCCTGTACTTCTTAGTGTTCTCAGGCAGCTGGGTTGGAGGGACCACTTCACGGTCTCCTAGCGAGACCAGGGACATCTCTGCAGGACCCCACCCACCTTGGACATCCCTCTCCTCCCCCAAGGCTACACTAGTCACCTGCCGGGGTGGAGCACCAGTGGGTGCTGGTTTACCAAACAACGGACATTTTACATCAGAGGCAAAATGCCCCAAATTGTTACACCTGTAACATCTTACGGGCCCCTTTGGAACAGGAGGACCTGTCGGGGCCCCGGTCGGTTTCTGGGGTGGGGGAGGCTGAGAACCCTTCCCTTGGTTCCCTTGGGGACTATTTTGGGGCCCTTTTTGGAACTGCTTCTGTTTACCCCTGTTCCCCCCACTCTTCTGCTGGGGACCCTGCCCACCTTTGGCGGAATCTCCCACGGTACCCTTGTGGACCCTGGTACTGACCCAGCGGTCCGCCTCCTCAGCAAGCTTCCTCGGGTTAGTCAGCTTACTATCTATCAGGTGCTGGCGTAGCTCAGGAAAACAATTACTGGACAAGTGCTCCCATGCCATTAAATCAAGAAGCCCTTGATAATCATTCACCTTACTACCCTTTACCCACCCATCCAGCGCTCTGCAAAAGAAAGTCACATACTTCACATACGTACTATTGGGAATCTTAGTGCAACCCCTGAACCTCTGTCTATATAACTCAGGGGTCAACCCATACCTAGCCATCAATGCTTCCTTCATATGGGCATAAGAATTACGAACATCAACAGGTAAATCTAACAGTGTGTCCCGCCCTTCACTCAGGAACCTTCCCCACAACCCCGCTCCCCAATCTTTCTCAGGGACCCGGTGGGAAGACATGGCTACCTCGTAGGCTCTGAACCACTGCCCGATGTCGTCATTCCTGAAGAACTCCTTCACTACATCCTTGGGAATATAAACTCTTGGTTCCGCCGTTACTGGCGGTGTGCTGCCACCAGAGGGATTAAGCTCCAAACTTTTTGCTTTCAGCTCTAGCTCCCTCAGCTTCATGTCATGCTCTAATTGTAGTTTCTTTTCTTCCATGGCTAATCTTTGTTTTTCCATATCCATCTGCCCATGAAGTTTTGCCATTTCCACCTCGTGTGCCCGGGTTGCGGCCCTGTCTGCCAACTCTTCTGGCGACAGGCACCTGCCAAACTCATGGACACTTTCTGGTGGAACCACTTCCACCTGATTCTCTGGTGCCTTTGACTCATACCAGGCCCTCAGCGCCTTCACAAATTGGGTCTTGTTTTTCAATCCAGTTTGGGCAATCCTGAACTTGGAGCAAAGACCTTTCAAGTCTTCATTGGTACGATTCTGAAGTGCGTCTTCCTCCCAATCTACGTCTTCAAATCCAGAGATTATGGAAGCCGCCCTTCCGGCTGAAAGTGAACCAGGCATGGCTCTAGCAACGGAGACTCTTGGCAAAACAAAAACAAATGCTAGCCTTGTGGCTGTGTTACTGGTCTGCTCTCACTACGTGGTGATCAGTGATTCACTATACGCAAACCACAAATGCAAATCCGTAAATCCTCACCGCTGCCACCAATGTTAGAAATGAGGGGGCTCTGGTTGACGCAGGTGTGAACCCACAACAAGCAGGGACCCTTTACTTCTTGTCAGGGCGAAGGATGACTCCCCAGAATAACCCCTGCTCACCCTCTAGGTGCGTGGCGCGAGCAGTCTAGGCTAAGTCTCAGGCGTACACGGTTAAGCAAATGCAATTACACATACAGTGGACCCCTTGCATGCACCACAAATGGACACCAATCAGGAAGTATATAAAAAAAAGAAGCTTTTATGTAGTTTCAGCAGAGTTAAATACAAGGCCCAGTAACGTTGAACTGATGGGGCCACAATTCTTGGAAATACGGTCAAGTTCTCTTGGTTTTACGAAAATTTCTTTAGGCGGGCACATGGTAACTGTAGGCCTCAGCGCACTTCGTGCTGAGGCGGCGCCAGGGGAGCACACAGCAGATGACAGGGAAATAAGAACGTTGCGGACCCTGGATCCGATGCGAGCTCGCGGTCGAGTTCGTAAGTACAGTACCTTGTTTCTTGACGCAAAGGCGGGTGCGGGATTTCAGCGGCTCTTCGACAGAAGAGCGAGGCGGCGTCCGGGGCTCCCACACTTCACGAGGGTGTCTGATCTTCAGGCTCACGACAAGAGCGGGGTGTTGTAGGTGGCGGGTGAACAAAGCGGGGCGGCCGGGCACGCCGATGCGTCCGGGCCGTCCGAGGCTTGGAGATGCTCACAAACGCCGATTCCGGCGGGAGGGTGAAGGTGCACAGCGAGCCTCCAACGAGCGAGGTGACGGGGCAGCCCAGCACAGCGTAGGGGGAGCGGCTCCGATCGAGCGAGGCTCTTCCCAAGGCGGGGGCGGCTAAGCAGTCCTGGTCACGGCTCAGGGAGGGACTGGGCACGAGGGTCACAGCTCCGGCGAGGGAAAGGACACCACAGTTCAGCAGCAGGCGAGTGAAGATCAGGTAGAGCCCAATGGTCCTGGGGCTCAGTTCAGGGGGCAAGCTCAGTTCCAAGCCCTTGGAGATCGTTTTGGAAAAGCACAAGTCTTGAAAGTAAAAGTAAAGTAAAAGTTCTCAGCAACAGTTTCTCTTCTCTCCTTTGGCAGCAAGGTCACCACTGCAGGCCAATCCCCCAGGATAGGGACAGTCTTCCTCCTACAGCTTTCCCGGTGCCTCCTCCTCAGGCAGAGATTCTTCTTGGTCAAAAGCGGATCTAGTTTCTTAGGAGCAGGGCTCCTCCATTTATACCACAAATCTTTTGTTCTCCCAGGCCAGGGGGGCCCTTGCCTAGTTCAGTCCGGTTTCTGAGCACTTTGTTTACGTGATGCAGGCTTCTCCTTTCAGAGTGCAGGGCAGAGTCATCAGACGCTCCACAGGGGGTGGAGCCGGCATCGAGGTAGCGGAGCACTGTCCTATTCAGAACCTAGGAGCACTCCTCCCACCCATCTACCTGTCGATCGTCCTATTCATACCAGGCTACCTAGCCCTGCCCATCTGGGTTCCCCCAGCCCTGTCACTCACACCAGCCAGACATCAGATACACAACACGCAGAGGCGGCTGAAAGGTTTAGGCAAGCAAAGGCCAACTTTCTAAAAGCGGCATTTGCAAACCCGGAATATTAAAATAAACCTTGCGAAAAGGTGTACCTTATTATTCCGAGTTCAGGCATACTAAACTCGATCTCCTACCATGTTCCCTGGGTCGGTTAGGATCATAGGGTGTAATAATCCAGGCCGCCCATACTGGCCTATGAGAACAGGGTAGCCTTGCAGTAGTGAACAACAAGATGGCGGTAATTCACTACTAGGACATGCCACACATCCCGGCTTGTCCTACCTCAGGCGTACAATGCACCCTGCCCGTGGGCCTACCAGAGGGGTGACTAATATGCAGCTAAGGGAAGGTTTCAGGGACCGGCAAGTGTGGGCACTTGTCGGTCGGCGTGTCAGTACCCGACTGCACGCAGGTTCTGCGATGGCAGACCTTAGACGTATTTTACCGGCCGCATCTATGGGTGGCACAACCCGTGCTGCAAGCCCACCAGCGGTGTTTGCCTTTACATGCCCTGGCGCCCCTGGCGCACGTTACTGGGGTCTGATAGTAAATCAAACAATCCAATCATGGAATCCAACCAACATATACAATTTACATCGGGAGCACTCGCACCGTGACACTGGTTGGCAGTGGCACAGCGCGCTGAGCGGCCAACACCATAAAAACACCTGAGGCACAGCGACAAAAAGAGGAAGGGAGACTCACGCCAAGGTGCCAGGTCTAACATTCACTATTGAAAGGCTACCTGCTCTCCATAGGTCAGAATGGGCTGCAGGAATTATTACACTCTATAATCCCAGCGGACTCAGAGAGCATGGTAGAACGTCAAGTTTAGTATGCCTGAACTCAGAATAATAAAATACTTCTTTTAGTAAAGTTTATTTTAATATCCTGTGTTTGTAAATACTACTTTTAGAAAGTTAGTATATACTCGCCTAACCATTTCAGTCCGCCTCTGCAGTGTGTGTGTGTGCTGCCTAGTTTCAGTGAGGGCCAGGGCTGGGGAATTCCAGGAGACAGGCTGGCTGCCAGGTGGCGAGTAGAGAGATTACACCAGGATGGGTGGGAGGAGTACACCTTGACTCTGAATAGGGCTGTGCTCTGCCACCACAATGCTGGCTCCGCCCCCTGTGGAGTGGCTGATGTCTCTGCCATGTGCACTGAAAGGAAAGAGCAGAGTAACCACAACAAAGTGCTCCAAAACCGGACTGAGCCAGGCGCAGGCCCCCTGGCCTCAAAGAACAAAAGAAACTGTGTATAAAAGAAGGAGCACTGCTCCTAAGAAATCAGATCCTGTTTATGCCAAGAAGAACCTCTGCCCGACGAGAAGGACCTGGGAAAGCTGCATGGAGGACTACTGTCTCTAAGCCTGAGAGACTGGCCTGTGGTGGGTGTCTTGCTGCAAGAAGGAGAGGAAAAGACTGAGAAAGACTTTATTTTCAACTTGTGCTTATGAACAATCTCCAAGGGCTTGCTTGTGAACTTGCCCCCTGAACTGCGCCCCAGGAACAGTGGGCGCTACCCCTCCCTGGAAGAAAGGAAGCTGCTGCTGGTGAATTGCCCTTCAACGCTGACTCCAGAAAGCTGAGTGCAACTGGGAACCTGTCCCGCACTCTGAGAACCTGTGTGCCCTCATCCTGCCGAGCAACGTGACCCCTGCACGACTGTGCCTCAGTGAGCACCGTAATGGCCTGCCCCGCCTGGCCTGAGCACCGCGAACTGCTGCCCCCTCGAGCCGGAGCTCGCACCGTAACGAAGGACCGTCCGGTCTAAGCAACGAGCCTCTATGGCCCCCGAGCCGTAGAGACTAGCGTAAGGACCAGCTGAACCCAAGTTCGCCGCTTCTGGACGACGCCCTGTTGGCAGCGACTCGCTGAAAGCAGAGTTCGACAAGATGAGCAGAATAAGAGCGCTATTGTCTCAAAAGGAGGTGCCATTGACTTCCTCCCGGGAAACATTTGTCCTTCACGTAGCAAATACGCGCACCGAGGTACAGGCGCTTTTGAATACTGACCTCCCCCTGCATTTTGGAGCTTTGATCCAAACAATTTTCAATGCCTCGTCCACGACTGGCCTGGCTCATTTTTTTAAACTTGTGGGCTCGGGCCTCGTGACCTCTTTCCAAACTATTTTTGGTGTGATTCCGGCATTTTTTCATTCTATTTTCTCCAGCGTCTTTGGAGGCGTCCCGTTAATTCTAGCTCTAGTGGCAGGTGTGCTACTTTTACTTTTCATCTTGCGGAATGGCTGCTCTTTCTGTGCCACACGTCAGCCTGTCCCGTCTGCAGCTTCTTCGTGACAGGATGCTTGATTACTATGGTGTCCTGCCATTGGCGACTTTGAGCCTGGCATATGGATTATCCTTCCGGTATTCCTACTTCACCTGCGTGCAACCTGTCTTCCACTGCCTAGATTGTCCCTTTGAATGGCCTATGGATTTGTGCTTAACCAACGTGGTGTCTCCGGACCCGGATTTTGATCGACTGATGAGTCCCTTAGTGTCTCACGACTCTGCCTGTTCTGGTGTTCGGATTATGGCCTGCGGTGCGGCGCATGGTATCCTGGGTAATTGGGACATCGTGAAAGCGGCATATGACTTCTTGGATATGAGTTACTTGGAAGTACACGCTGGTTGCCCTCTGATGGTGCTAGAGGCTCCGCTGATAGAAGAACACGTATGTTCCTTTTCTTTACTTAACTGGATGGCTGAAAACTTCAGTGGCCGTGCCAATGATTTTCTGCTGGAAGCAGTGGCCACATATGCTGCATATACTTTCATGGATTGAGTGAACTTTCGTCCACTGTGTTTTCCTCACGTGTCTTGAACTGTCCCTGTACGTCTGCACTTCTGCCCGGTGAGGCGTTTTTTCATTTTTTCACCTCCCACGGCACGTTTGTGGTTTTTTGTTTTTTCTTTCCATTTTTGGTTTATTCCTGTTCGGACTTTGCCTGAATTGATCAATGTTTTTAGATTGGATACGCCTTGTTCTGCTCTGTCGCGCTTGAACTCTGCGTTCTCTCTTTTCTTGCATACTAAGTAGTGCTTCGATCAAGGGGGCATGTAGTAAGGACTCCCTTAATACGTACATACATTGTTAAGTTAGCATAACCACGTCAGAAGTTAGAAAGCCATCTTGCTGCTTTTGCACACGACACTGCGTTCACATGTTATTGCTTAAACAAACTGCTGACTCGAGTTTTGCCTCACACGAGAGCAATCTGTTGTTACCATCCCGAGCTCTGCGAAGCGACCTTGGTCTGCACACGATGTGACAAACAGTCTGAGTTGTTAGACAATGCATGTTTTCCACTCTAGGTTGATCGACCCACTATTTAGTCATAACACACGAGCAGCTGCACGTACCTGAAAGTTGGTGCTTTTAATATCACGGACATCATGTTTATTATTCAGACCGAAGATGAGCATTCCTGCGAGAAGACTCCTGATGCTCCTGTGATGTGATTTCACTAAGCTGATCTTTCAGGTATGGGGTCCCCTATTCAAGCCTAAGAGACCTTCTGTTAGTCTAATAATAATATTAGCTTCTTAGTAAAGGGAAAGTGGTAGTATCCACTGTCATTATAACATGATCACCCCATTTATATTCTATGGAATTGTAACTATGTTGATGGTTTTGATTTTAATCATTTGTCTGCTTGTATTAGTCAAAGTACTGCATATTACGACACGTGGTCTATAAAAATAAACTCTTTTTATTTTCACCGTGTCTCTGTTGATTCTTGTTGTGGACTGATGTGAGAATAATAGACGAACAGGTATTTCCGATTCCCACCATTCCTGAGTATGTACTGAGTCGCGTGTTCTGGGTTGTCTTTTCATTGGGACCGCCGAGCTAAATCTCGGATAACGAATGGGACACTTATGCTAGCCGGATACTGGGTTCTGGGTTCTGAGGTGAGTTTCTGGTACACCACAACTCACTGAGGTCCTGGGGTTCTACGCATAGTTCTGTGTATAAGCAGAATCCCTGTAACACCCCGAGCCGCCCCTCCTTCCACCAACATCGTGACGAGCATCGGAGTCCCGAGGCGCCCCACAACGCATCGCTGTCCTCTGCCAAACGGGACTGCACCGTGATGTGGGACGCCCCCCCTACGACTGCCGAGGCCGCCCCGAACTCGCCATCAAGAAACAAGGTACTGTGCACCTCGAACACCTCAGCATACTTGCAGCGTACGGCTGCATCACCCGGAGCTGTACGCGTCCTCGGGGGCCAACTGTACGGCCCATACCATCTTAGAGACTATCGTCTCCGTACGCTGACCTACGCGGCAAGTGAGCCATCGAAGGGATCGTCCCGAAGAGCGTACGCCCCGGTACAATGAGTACCATCAACTGTACGGCCCATACTGCCCTGTACGTCATCGTCCCCGTATGCCTGCTCACGTGGGAAGCGTGAGAGTAGTGGGGAAGCGTCCCGAGGACTATACGACCCGTACCAACCCCGGTACGACTCGTACCAACAGTGGTACGAACAATACGGACGGCGCTTCGACGCGCACTGACTCCCAAGAGGAAACACCACCCCCTGTACGACCCCCTACACTGCCCAAACACCACTGCACTGCCCTAAACCCTTAAACACCACCCCCTGCACAACCCCCTTCACTGCCCAAACACAACTGCTCTGCCCTAAACCCTGAAACACCACCCCCAGCACGACTCCCTACACTGCCCGAACACCACTGCACTGCCCTAAACCCAGAAACACTACACCTACCAAGACCTCCTAAACTGCCCGAACACCACTGCACGAAACCCTGAAACACCACCCCCTGCATGACCCCCTACACTGCCAGAGCACTACTGCACTACTCTAAACCCTGAAACACCACACCCAGCATGACTCCCTACACTAACCGAACACCACTGCACTGCCCTAAACCCTGAAACACCACCCCGCCATGACCCCCTACACTGCCTGAACACCACTGCTCTGCCCTAAAGCTTAAAACACAACTTCCAGCACGGTCCGCTACACTGCCCTAACACCACTGCTCTGCCCTAAAGTAACCCTGAAACACGACCGCTAGCACGAACCCCGACTCTGCCTGACAACCACAGCTCTGCCCTAAACCCTGAAGCACCACCCCCTGCAAGACCCCCTACACTGCCCGAACACCACTGCACTGCTCTAAACTATGAAACACCAGCCCCAGCACGACCCCCTACACTGCCCGAACACTACTGCACTGCCCTAAACCGTGAAATACCAGCCCCAGCGCGACCCCCTACAGTGCCCAAACACCACTGCACTTATCTCTGAAACACCACCCCCTGCACGACCCCCTACACTGCCCGTTCACCACTGCACTGCCCTAAGCCCTGAAACACCACCCCCAGCTCGTCCCCCTACACTGCCCAAACATCACTACTCTTCCCTAAACCCTAAAACACCACCCCAGCACGACCCCCTACACTACCCGAACACCATTGCTCTACCCTACAGCCTGAAACACCACACCCAGCACGGCCCCCTACACTGCACGCACACCACTGCACTGCCCTAAACCATGAAACACCACCCCCAGCAAGAGTCCCTAACTGCCCGAACACCACTGCACTAAACCCTGAAACACGACCCCCTGCATGACCCTCTACACTGCCCGAACACCACTGCACTGCCCTAAACCCTGAAACACCACCCCCTGCACGACTCCCTACAAAGCCCAAACACCACTGCACTGCCCTAAACCCTGAAACACCACCCCCAGCACGACCGCCTACATTACCCGAACACAACTGCACTGCCCTAAACCCTGAAACACCACCCCTAGCACGACCCCCTATACTGCCCGAGCACCACTGCACTGCCCTAAACTCTGAAACAACACCCCCAGCACGACCCTCTCCACTGCCCGAACACCACTGCACTTTACCCTGAAACACCACTCCCTGCATGACCCCCTACACTGCCTGAACACCACTGCACTGCCATAAACCCTGAAAAAGCATCTCCAGCCTGAACCCCTACACTGCCCAAACATCATTGCACTGCCCTAAACTATGTAACACCACACCCCAGCACGACCACCTACACTGCCTGAACACCACTGCACTGCCCTATACCCTGAAACACCAGCCCCAGCACAACCCCCTACACTTCCGGCACATCACTGCTCTGCACTAAACCCTGAAACACCAGCCCCAGCACGTCCCCTACACTGCCCGATGAGCACTGCACTAAACCCTGAAACACCACCCCCTGCACAACCCTCTACACTGCCTATATACCACTCCACTGACCTAATCCCTGAAACACCATCCGCTGCACGACCCCCTACACTGCCTGAACACCACTGCACTGCTGTAAACCCTGAAACACTACCCCCAACACAACCCCATACACTGCCCGAACACCACTGCACTGCCCTAAACCCTGAAACACCACCCCCTGCATGACTCCTTACACTTCCCAAACACCACTGCACTGCCCTAAACCCTAAAACACCACCCCCAGCATGACCGCCTACATTGCCAGAACACAACTGCACTGCCCTAAACCCTGAAACACCACCCTTAGCACGACCCCCTACACTGCCCGAGCACCACTGCACTGCCCTAAATTCTGAAATAACACCCCCAGCACGACCCTCTCCACTGCCCGAACACCACTGCACTCTACCCTGAAACACCACTCCCTACATGACTCCCGACACTGCCTGAACACCACTGCATTGCCATAAACCCTGAAAAAGCATCCCCAGCCTGACCCCCTACACTGCCCAAACACCATTGCACTGCCCTAAACTATGTAACACCACACCCCAGCACGACCACCTACACTGCCCGAACACCACTGCACTGCCCTATACCCTGAAACACCAGCCCCAGCACAACCCCCTACACTTCCGGCACATCACTGCTCTGCACTAAACCCTGAAACACCAGCCCCAGCACGTCCCCCTACACTGCCCGATGAGCACTGCACTAAACCCTGAAACACCACCCCCTGCACGACCCTCTACACTGCCCAAACACCACTCCACTGCCCTAATCCCTGAAACACCACCCCTGCACGACCCCCTACACTGCCTGAACACCACTGCACTGCCGTACACCCTGAAACACTACCCCCAGAAATACCCCCTGCACTGCTCAAACACGACTACGCTGCAAGAAACCCTGAAACATCACCCCCTGCACGACTCCCTACACTGCCCGAACACCACTGCTCTGCCCTAAACCCTGAAACACCAGCCCCAGCACGAACCCCAACACTGTCCGAACACAACTTCACTGCCCTAAGCCCTGAAACACCACCCCCAGAATGACCCCCTACACTGCCCGAACACCACTGCACTGCCCTAAACCCAGAAACACTACCCCTACCAAGACCTCCTAAACTGCCCGAACACCACTGCACGAAACCCTGAAACACCACCCCCTGCATGACCCCCTACACTGCCCGAGCACAACTGCACTACTCTAAACCCTGAAACACCACACCCAGCATGACTCCCTACACTAACCGAACACTACTGCACTGCCCTAAACCCTGAAACACCACCCCGCCATGACCCCCTACACTGCCTGAACACCACTTCTCTGCCCTAAAGCTTAAAACACAACCTCCAGCACGTCCCGCTACACTGCCCTAACACCACTGTTCTGCCCTAAACCCTGAAACACGACCGCTAGCACGAACCCCGACTCTGCCTGACAACCACAGCTCTGCCCTAAACCCTGAAGCACCACCCCCTGTAAGACCCCCTACACTGCCCAAACACCACTGCACTAAACCCTGAAACACCACCCCCTGCACGTCCCCCTACACTGCCCGAACACCACTGCACTGCTCTAAACTATGAAACACCAGCCCCAGCACGACCCCCTACACTGCCCGAACACCACTGCACTGCCCTAAACCATGAAATACCAGCCCCAGCGCGACCCCCTACACTGCCCAAACACCACTGCACTTATCTCTGAAACACCACCCCCTACACAACCCCCTACACTGCCCGTTCACCACTGCACTGTCCTAAGCCCTGAAACACCACCCCCAGCACGTCCCCCTACACTGCCCGAACATCACTACTCTTCCCTAAACCCTAAAACACCACCCCAGCACGACCCCCTACACTACCCGAACACCATTGCTCTACCCTTAAGCCTGAAACACCACACCCAGCACGGCCCCCTTCACTGCCCAAACACCACTGCACTGCCCTAAACCATGAAAAACCACCCCCAGCAAGAGTCCCTAACTGCCCGAACACCACTGCACTAAACCCTGAAACACGACCCCCTGCATGACCCTCTACACTGCCCGAACACCACTGCACTGCCCTAAACCCTGAAACACCACCCCCTGCACGACTCCCTACAAAGCCCAAACACCACTGCACTGCCCTAAACCCTGAAACACCACCCCCAGCACGACCGCCTACATTACCCGAACACAACTGCACTGCCCTAAACCCTGAAACACCACCCCTAGCACGACCCCCTATACTGCCCGAGCACCACTGCACTGCCCTAAACTCTGAAACAACACCCCCAGCACGACCCTCTCCACTGCCCGAACACCACTGCACTTTACCCTGAAACACCACTCCCTGCATGACCCCCTACACTGCCTGAACACCACTGCACTGCCATAAACCCTGAAAAAGCATCTCCAGCCTGAACCCCTACACTGCCCAAACATCATTGCACTGCCCTAAACTATGTAACACCACACCCCAGCACGACCACCTACACTGCCTGAACACCACTGCACTGCCCTATACCCTGAAACACCAGCCCCAGCACAACCCCCTACACTTCCGGCACATCACTGCTCTGCACTAAACCCTGAAACACCAGCCCCAGCACGTCCCCTACACTGCCCGATGAGCACTGCACTAAACCCTGAAACACCCCCCCCTGCACAACCCTCTACACTGCCTATATACCACTCCACTGACCTAATCCCTGAAACACCATCCGCTGCACGACCCCCTACACTGCCTGAACACCACTGCACTGCTGTAAACCCTGAAACACTACCCCCAACACAACCCCATACACTGCCCGAACACCACTGCACTGCCCTAAACCCTGAAACACCACCCCCTGCATGACTCCTTACACTTCCCAAACACCACTGCACTGCCCTAAACCCTAAAACACCACCCCCAGCATGACCGCCTACATTGCCAGAACACAACTGCACTGCCCTAAACCCTGAAACACCACCCTTAGCACGACCCCCTACACTGCCCGAGCACCACTGCACTGCCCTAAATTCTGAAATAACACCCCCAGCACGACCCTCTCCACTGCCCGAACACCACTGCACTCTACCCTGAAACACCACTCCCTACATGACTCCCGACACTGCCTGAACACCACTGCATTGCCATAAACCCTGAAAAAGCATCCCCAGCCTGACCCCCTACACTGCCCAAACACCATTGCACTGCCCTAAACTATGTAACACCACACCCCAGCACGACCACCTACACTGCCCGAACACCACTGCACTGCCCTATACCCTGAAACACCAGCCCCAGCACAACCCCCTACACTTCCGGCACATCACTGCTCTGCACTAAACCCTGAAACACCAGCCCCAGCACATCCCCCTACACTGCCCGATGAGCACTGCACTAAACCCTGAAACACCACCCCCTGCACGACCCTCTACACTGCCCAAACACCACTCCACTGCCCTAATCCCTGAAACACCACCCCTGCACGACCCCCTACACTGCCTGAACACCACTGCACTGCCGTACACCCTGAAACACTACCCCCAGAAATACCCCCTGCACTGCTCAAACACGACTACGCTGCAAGAAACCCTGAAACATCACCCCCTGCACGACTCCCTACACTGCCCGAACACCACTGCTCTGCCCTAAACCCTGAAACACCAGCCCCAGCACGAACCCCAACACTGTCCGAACACAACTTCACTGCCCTAAGCCCTGAAACACCACCCCCAGAATGACCCCCTACACTGCCCGAACACCACTGCACTGCCCTAAACCCAGAAACACTACCCCTACCAAGACCTCCTAAACTGCCCGAACACCACTGCACGAAACCCTGAAACACCACCCCCTGCATGACCCCCTACACTGCCCGAGCACAACTGCACTACTCTAAACCCTGAAACACCACACCCAGCATGACTCCCTACACTAACCGAACACTACTGCACTGCCCTAAACCCTGAAACACCACCCCGCCATGACCCCCTACACTGCCTGAACACCACTTCTCTGCCCTAAAGCTTAAAACACAACCTCCAGCACGTCCCGCTACACTGCCCTAACACCACTGTTCTGCCCTAAACCCTGAAACACGACCGCTAGCACGAACCCCGACTCTGCCTGACAACCACAGCTCTGCCCTAAACCCTGAAGCACCACCCCCTGTAAGACCCCCTACACTGCCCAAACACCACTGCACTAAACCCTGAAACACCACCCCCTGCACGTCCCCCTACACTGCCCGAACACCACTGCACTGCTCTAAACTATGAAACACCAGCCCCAGCACGACCCCCTACACTGCCCGAACACCACTGCACTGCCCTAAACCATGAAATACCAGCCCCAGCGCGACCCCCTACACTGCCCAAACACCACTGCACTTATCTCTGAAACACCACCCCCTACACAACCCCCTACACTGCCCGTTCACCACTGCACTGTCCTAAGCCCTGAAACACCACCCCCAGCACGTCCCCCTACACTGCCCGAACATCACTACTCTTCCCTAAACCCTAAAACACCACCCCAGCACGACCCCCTACACTACCCGAACACCATTGCTCTACCCTTAAGCCTGAAACACCACACCCAGCACGGCCCCCTTCACTGCCCAAACACCACTGCACTGCCCTAAACCATGAAAAACCACCCCCAGCAAGAGTCCCTAACTGCCTGAACACCACTGCACTAAACCCTGAAACACGACCCCCTGCATGACTCTCTACACTGCCCGAACACCACTGCACTGCCCTAAACCCTGAAACACCACCCCCAGCACGACCGCCTACATTGCCCGAACACAACTGCACTGCCCTAAACCCTGAAACACCACCCCTAGCACGACCCCCTATACTGCCCGAGCACCACTGCACTGCCCTAAACTCTGAAACAAAACCCCCAGCACGACCCTCTCCACTGCCCGAACACCACTGCACTTTACCCTGAAACACCACTCCCTGCATGACCCCCTACACTGCCTGAACACCACTGTACTGCCATAAACCCTGAAAAAGCATCTCCAGCCTGAACCCCTACACTGCCCAAACATCATTGCACTGCCCTAAACTATGTAACACCACACCCCAGCACGACCACCTACACTGCCCGAACACCACTGCACTGCCCTATACCCTGAAACACCAGCCCCAGCACAACCCCCTACACTTCCGGCACATCACTGCTCTGCACTAAACCCTGAAGCACCAGCCCCAGCACGTCCCCCTACACTGCCCGATGAGCACTGCACTAAACCCTGAAACACCACCCCCTGCACGACCCTCTACACTGCCTGAGCACCACTGCACTGCCGTAAACCCTAAAACACTACCCCCAACACAACCCCCTACACTGCCCGAACACCACTGCACTGCCCTAAACCATGAAACGCCAGCCCCAGCACGACCCCCTACACTGCCCGAACACTACTGCACTGCCCTAAACCCTGAAACACCACCCCCAGAAATACCCCCTACACAGCCAAAACACCACTGCACTGCAATTAACCCTGAAACACCACCCCCTGCACGACTCCCTACACTGACCGAACACCAGTGCTCTGCACTAAACCCTGAAACACCAGCCCCAGCACGAACCCCAACACTGCCCGAACACAACTTCACTGCCCTAAGCCCTGAAACACTACCCCTACCAAGACCTCCTAAACTGCCCGAACACCACTGCACGAAACCCTGAAACACCACCCCCTGCATGACCCCCTACACTGCCCGAGCTCCACTGCACTAGCCTAAACCCTGAAACACCACACCCAGCATGACTCCCTACACTAACCTAACACCACTGCACTGCCCTAAACCCTGAAACACCACCCCCGGCATGACCCCCTACACTTCCGGACACCACTTCTCTGCCCTAAAGCCTAAAACACAACATCCAGCACGTCCCGCTACACTGCCCTAACACCACTGCTCTGCCCTAAACCCTGAAACACGACCGCCAGCACGAACCCCGACTCTGCCTGACAACCACAGCTCTGCCCTAAACCATGAAACGCCAGCCCCAGCACGACCCCCTACACTGCCCGAACACTACTGCACTGCCCTAAACCCTGAAACACCACCCCCAGAAATACCCCCTACACAGCCAAAACACCACTGCACTGCAATTAACCCTGAAACACCACCCCCTGCACGACTCCCTACACTGGCCGAACACCAGTGCTCTGCACTAAACCCTGAAACACCAGCCCCAGCACGAACCCCAACACTGCCCGAACACAAATTCAATGCCCTAAGCCCTGAAACACTACCCCTACCAAGACCTCCTAAACTGCCCGAACACCACTGCACGAAACCCTGAAACACCACCCCCTGCATGACCCCCTACACTGCCCGAGCTCCACTGCACTAGCCTAAACCCTGAAACACCACACCCAGCATGACTCCCTACACTAACCTAACACCACTGCACTGCCGTAAACCCTGAAACACCACCCCCGGCATGACCCCCTACACTTCCCGAACACCACTGCTCTGCCCTAAAGCCTAAAACACAACATCCAGCACGTCCCGCTACACTGCCCTAACACCACTGCTCTGCCCTAAACCCTGAAACACGACCGCCAGCACGAACCCCGACTCTGCCTGACAACCACAGCTCTGCCCTAAACCCTGAAGCACCACCCCCTGCAAGACCCCTACACTGCCCGAACACCACTGCACTAAACCCTGAAACACCACTGTTAGAATCCGGGGTCTCTGGTTGGCGCAGGTATGCACTTGCGACAAGCAGGGACCCTATCCTCTAAGTCAGGGCAAAGGATCACCTCTTTAAAAATAACCCCTGCTCACCCTCTAGGTAACGTGGCGCGAGCAGTCAGGCTAGATCTCCAGAGGGCATTAGGTTAAGTGTTCAAGTTGTCCCACACAATAATCACCACCCCACGACACAAAGACACAAGGCTGTATTTATCAAAAATAGAAGTCTTTATATAAAAGGTTTCTTGCAGGCAGGTAGCACAAATACAGTTCTCTTGGTGAATACTACTCCAGTTACTCTTTAAGGCGTAAAGGCAGTCCACAGTTGTAAAAATGGCACAGTTCTACTTGAAATAAGTCCCTTTGGGGGGTTGTGCGCTTTGTAGCGCTTCGGATACGCTTCGTACTGCTATCTCCGTACGTCATGCCGTTTCTCACGCTTCTCGCGTGAGGTACGCGTCTACCGGCCTTGAACCAGACGGGACATACCTACGTAGGGACGCGTCGAACTTGCTCTCGGCTTCGCTTGCCAAGTCTCACGCTTCCCGCGTGAGCGCCGGCAATGCTTTTTACTACTGTACGGTCCGTACAGTGATGGGGACGCACCGTACACGGACGGCAACCCGGGCACGATTCAAACAGAGGCAGGTACGGCTCAAAGCAGGATACTTAAAATGCAAGTACGGTGCGAACTTCGAAGGCAGGTGTGGCTCGTACGAGGCATGTACGAGCCGGACAATGCACACACAATCCCAAATACTTCATTTGCAGGTACGGCTCGTACGAAGGTCAGTACGGGCCGTACTTTAGCGCAAAGAGGCACAAATACCTTTCTTCTTGACGGGGGAAGTTCGCGGCAGCTTACAGATGTCAAACACGAGTGTCCCACGTCGCATCTTGGTCCCGGCTCCTCCGTGGATGGGGATGCTTCGTGGGGGCACTCCTCAACTTCCCAGCACACCAGCAAGGGCAGAAGCAGGAGGGGAATCCCGGGGGCGATATCTCAGCGGTGAGCAGTCTAAATATCGAAACTTTAATTTCGACCTAGAATAATATCGAGTTTAGAATATCGAAGGGACAGAATATCGGTGTCAAGAATATCTATGGACAGAATATCGACCCTAAGGTAAGTAATATCGATTTTATTTATATCGATGTTAGTAATATCGAAATTAGTAATATCAATATTAAATATATCGATGTTACTAATATCCATGTCACTAATATCTATATTTATAATATTACTATGGGTTTTATTATGTATTTAATATGTATGTGTTAATTATTTTTTGTTAAGTGTTCTACTGGTTTAAAAATATATGTATACAATTTTTATATGTTAATAATGTTTTTTTTAAGTTAATTTTGTGTTTTAGTACTGTAGCGGGTTGTGGGTTTATAGGGGAATAGGGTGGGAAGTAATTTAATTATATGAATTTAATTATACATTTTTGGGAATTATAAATTAATTTTAAATAATTTTTGCGTTTAAATTCTGTAGCGGGTTGTGGGTTTATAGGGGAATAGGGTGGGAGGTAATTTAATTGTAATTAAGTAATATTTTTATTTATTTATTGGTATTGATAATTATATTATTGTTAATTAAGTATTAATTGGTAATTAATTATTATTAATTGGTAATTAGTTTTTATTAATTGATTAATTGATAATTATGTTAACTGTATTATATTATTATTTGAGTGTTTTGTGTGTTTATAGGGGAATAGTGTTGGAAGTAATTGAAATCTAATTAAGTAATTATTACATTTGTTGTTGGGTATTGATAATTAATTAATTGGAGATTAATTATTAATTGGTAAATATTTTAAATTATAATAATTTGGTTATGAAAAATAATTTATTGTTGATTAATAATCAATTGGTAATTAAATATGTTTAAATATTATTTATTGATATTTCTAATTAATATACTAATAAGTAATTAATAATTCGTAAATAATGTATAATAATTCATAATTTGTGTATAAAAATATGTAATTGTTTAATATTTTTTAATTGGTAATTAGTGTTTTATAATGATTTTTTGGTCTAAAAAATGTAATTGTTCAATATATTTTAATTGGTAATTAATATTCATTCATTATTATTTATTGGTATTTATTAATAATTTATTGCTAATTAATTGTTTATTGGTAGTTATGTTTTTAATAAATATCTATTGGTATTTGTAAGTAATTTTGAGTTATTTAATAATTAAATTATTAATAATTTTAAAGAATTATTTTATTTATAAGTATGATATTTTTAACGTCTAAGCTATCCAACACTTGTCCTACTGTTGCACTCTCTGGAGATAGAATAGTATTTTTTACCCCTACGCAATCCAACACTTTCCCTGCTGTTGCACTCTTTTGGAGTTGGAATAGTAATTTTTACCCCTACGCTATCCAACACTTTCCCTGCTGTTGCACTCTCTGGAGTTGGAATAGTAATTTTTCCCCCTACGGTATCCAACACTTTCCCTGCTGTTGCACTCTCTGGATTTGGAATAGTAATTTTTACCCCTACGCTATCCAACACTTTCCCTGCTGTTGCACTCTCTGGAGTTGGAATAGTAATTTTTACCCCTACGCTATCCAACACTTTCCCTACTGTTGCACTCTCTGGAGTTGGAATAGTAATTTTTACCCCTACGCTATCCAACACTTTCCTTACTGTTGCACTCTCTGGAGTTGGAATAGTAATTTTTACCCCTACACTATCCAACACTTTCCCTGCTGTTGCACTCTGTGGAGTTGGACTAGTCATTTTTACCCCTACGCTATCCAACACTTTCCCTGCTGTTGCACTGTCTGGAGTTGGAATAGTAATTTTTACCCCTATGCTATCCAACACTTTCCCTACTGTTGCAGTCTTTGTAGTTGGAATAGTAATTTTTACCCCTACGCTATCCAACACTTTCCTTACTGTTGCACTCTCGGGAGTTGGAATAGTAATTTTTACCCCTACGCTATCCAACACTTTCCCTACTGTTGCACTCTCTGGAGTTAGAATAGTAATTTTTACTCCTACGCAATCCAACACTTTCCCTGCTGTTGCACTCTTTGGAGTTGGAATAGTAATTTTTACCCCTACGCTATCCAACACTTTCCCTGCTGAAGCACTCCGTGGAGTTGAAATAGTAATTTATACCCCTACACTATCCAACACTTTCCCTACTGTTGCTCTCTCTGGAGTTGGAATAGTAATTTTTACCCCTATGCTATCCAACACTTTCCCTACTGTTGCACTCTCTGGAGTTGGAATAGTAATTTTTACCCCTCCGCTATCCAACACTTTCCCTACTGTTGCACTCTCTGGAGTTGGAATAGTAATTTTTACCCCTACGCTATCCAACACTTTCCCTACTGTGCCACTCTCTGGAGTGGGAATAGTAATTTTTACCCTTACACTATCCAACATTTTCCTTTCTGTTGTTTTTTTTGGAGCTGGAGTAGTAGATTTATTGTCTCTGCTATTTAATATTTTTTTTAATATTTTAGCTAATGTAGTATATAATTAATTTTAACAATATTAAAATTAAATGTAATTGTTTTAATTTGTTATACATAATTATTTATTTTTTATTTATGTTATTGTTTCATGTGTGTAATGTTTTTGCAATTGTTAATATTTTTAAACAATGTATAATTTATTAAAATAATTATTAAAACATTATTAAGTAAGTATATATATTATATATTATATGTCTATGTTTAATTAATTTTTTATTAAAATATATTTATTAATTATTAATCTTCAACATTGTGAAATATATTTAATTATGTTTATTTTATTTATAAGTATTATTATGTTTATTTTACATATTTTTGATAACCAAAAAAAACCGATATTTTTAAAAACGATATTTTTGACATCTATATTTTATTTTCGATATTTTTGTACTTACCATGTTGTAGATAGGATGTCGATATTCTTGACATCGATATTAGTGTTGCGATATTTGTGTAGGTCGAATTTCTGACCTTCGAAATTTTGTCAGAGAACCATCTTAGAGCAGCGCGCTGTCCGCTTCGTCCGGTTGGGGCGAACAGTGCGCACAGGTCCTTACGGTGATTTCTGCAGCCCGGGGGGGTCGCAGGGCTCGATGCTTGGACACAGGGATCTCCTCCTTACTTGGCGAGCTACGGCTCGAGGGGGCAGTTGCTTACTTTGTTCAGGCTTGCCGGCCGTCACGATGCTCACAGCTACTCCAGCGGCAGAAGTCACGTTGCTCAGCGAGATTAAGGCACAAGGTTCTCCGGGGTCAGCGGTGCAGAATCACCCACGGCAGTCTCTTCTTCTTCAAGGGGGGGGTAGCGCCCAATGTTCCTGGGGCGCAGTTCAGGAGGCAAGTTCTCTAGCAAGCCCTTGGAGATAGTTCAGCACAAGTTGAATCAAAGTCTTTTCCTTAAGTCTCTTCCTCACCTTCCAGCAGACAGACACCCACTGCAGGCCAGTCTCTCAGGCAGAGAGACAGTACTCCACCTTCAGCTTCTCCAGGTCCTTCTCCTTCAGGCAGAGGTTCGTCGTTGCGTAAACAGGATCTGATTTCTTAGGAGCCAGGCTCCTACTTTTATAGCACAATTCTTTTGTTCTTTAGCGCCAGGGGGCCTGGGCCTGGCTCAGTCCAGTTTTGGAGCACTTTGTTGTGGTGACTCTGCTCTTTCCTTTCAGCAGCAGGGCAGAGACATCAGCCGCTCCACAGGCGGCGGAGCCGGCATTGTGGTGGCAGGGCACAGGTCTATTCAGAGTCAAGGTGTACTCCTCCCACCCATCCTGGTGTAATCACTCTATCCACCACCTGGCAGCCAGCCTGTCTCTTGGAATTCCCCAGCCCTGCTCCTTACTAGGCAGAACACACACACACAGCAGAGGCGGACTGAAATGGCCAGGTCAGTAAATACAAACTTTCTAAAAGTAGTATTTACAAACACAGGATATTTAAAAAAAACCTTACTAAAAGAAGTATTTTATTATTCTGAGTTCAGGCATACTAAACTTGACATTCTACCATGCTCTATGAGTCCACTGGGGTCACAGCGTGTAGTGACTCCAGCAGCCCATTCTGGCCTATGGAGAGCAGGTAGCCTTCAATAGTGAAAAACGAAAATGGCTGTAATTCACTATTATGACATGCCACACACATCAGGGCATGTCCTACCTTATGCCTACAATGCACCCTGCCCTTGGGCCTACCAGAGGGGTGACTAATATGTAGTTAAGGGAAGGTTTAGGGACTGGCAAGTGGGTGCACTTGCGCAGTTAGCACGACGGTACCAGACCGCGCGCAGGTTCTGCAGTGGCAGACCCTAGACACATTTTACTAGGCCGCTTCTGTGGGTGGCACAACCAGTGCTGCAGGCCCACCAGCAGCATTCGCATTTACAAGCCCTGGCACTCCTGGTGCACTTTACTAGGGGCTGATAGTAAACCGAATAAGCCAAACATGGACACCAATCAATGTACACATTTTACCATAGGGAGAGCATATGCACCTTAGCACTGATCAGCAGTGGTAAGGTGGCCAAAGTCATAAAACAGCCAACAACAGGTCAGATAAAATACAGGAGGAAGGCAAAAAGTTTAGGGATGACCCTGCAAAA